>NW_027488651.1:0-720739 GCF_050948215.1 Halictus rubicundus
ATAGGATAGAGGATAGGATTGGGGATTGGATAGGATAGAGGATAGGAGGCGATAGAGGAGAGGATAGGATAGAGGATAGGATAGGATAGAGGATAGGATAGGATAGAGGATAGGATAGGATAGAGGATAGGATAGGATAGAGGATAGGATAGGATAGAGGATAGGATAGGATAGAGGATAGGATAGGATAGAGGATAGGATAGGATAGAGGATAGGATAGGATAGAGGATAGGATAGAGGATAGGATAGGATAGTGGATAGGATAGGATAGAGGATAGGATAGGATAGAGGATAGGAGACGATAGAGGACAGGATAGGATAGAGGATAGGATAGGATAGAGGATAGGATAGGATAGAGGATACGATAGGATAGAGGATAGGATAGGATAGAGGATAGGATAGGATAGAGGATAGGATAGGATAGAGGATAGGATAGGGGATTGGATAGGATAGAGGATTGGATAGGATGGAGGATAGGATAGGATAGAGGATAGGATAGAGAATAGGATAGGGAAGAGGATAGGATAGGGGATTGGATAGGATAGTGGATAGGATAGGATAGAGGATAGGATAAAGTATAGGATAGGGGATAGGATAGGATAGAGGATAGGATAGGATAGAGGGTAGGATAGGATAGAGGATAGGATAGGATAGAGGATAGGATAGGTTAGAGGATAGGATAGGATAGGGGATAGGATATGATAGAGGATACGATATTATAGAGGATAGGATAATATAGAGGATAGGATGTAATAGAGGATAGGATAGGATAGAGGATAGGATTGGATAGAGGATAGGATAGGATTGGGGATAGGATTGGATGGAGGATAGGACAGGATAGAGGATAGGATAGGGGTTTGATAGGATAGAGGATAGGATACGATAGACGATAGGATAGGATAGAGGATATAATAGAATAGAGAATAGGATAGGATAGATGATATTATACGAAAGAGGATAGGATATCATAGAGGATACGATATTATAGAGGATGGGATAATATAGAGGATAGGATTGAATAGTGGATAGGATAGGATAGAGGATGGGATAGGATAGATGATATTATAGGATAGAGGATACGATATTATAGAGGATAGGATAGCATTGAAGATACGATGGGATAGATGATATTATAGGAAAGAGGATAGAATATGATAGAGGATAGGATAGGACAAAGGATAAGATAGGAATCAGAATAGGATAGGAAAGATGATATTATAGGAAAGGGGATAGGATATATAGTGGATACGATATAATAGAGGATAGGATAGGATAGAGGATAAGATAGGATAGAGGATAGGAAAGGATAGAGGATAGGATAAGATAGAGGATAGAATAGGATAGAGGATAGGATAGGATGGAGGATAGGATAGGATTGAGGATAGGATAGGTTTGAGGATAGGTTAGGATAGAGGATAGGATAGGATAGATGATATTATAGGATAGAGGGTAGGATAGGATAGAGGATACGATAATATACACGATAGGATAGGATAGAGGATCGGATACGATAGAGGATAGGATAGGGGATTGGATAGGATAGAGGATAGGATCGGATAGATGATAAGGTAGAGGAACGGATAGGATAGAGAATAGGATAGGATAGAGGATAGAGTAGGATGGAGAATAGGATAGGATAGAGGATAGGATAGGATAGAGGATAGAGGATAGGATAGGATAGAGGATAGGATAGGATAGAGGATAGGATAGGTTAGAGGATAGGATAGGATAGGGGATAGGATAGGATAGAGGATAGGATAGGATAGAGGATAGGATAGGATAGAGGATAGGATAGGGGATTCGATAGGATAGAGGATAGGAGAGGATAGAGGATAGGAGACGATAGAGGACAGGATATCATAGAGGATAGGATAGGATAGAGGATAGGATAGGATAGAGGATAGGGTAGGGGATACGATAGGATAGAGGATAGGATAGGATAGAGGATAGGATAGGATAGAGGATACGATATTATAGAGGATAGGATAGGATAGACGATAGGATAGGGGATTGGATAGGATAGAGAATAGGAGGCGATAGAGGAGAGGATAGGATAGAGGATAGGATAGGATAGAGGATAGGATAGGATAGAGGATAGGATAGGATAGAGGATAGGATAGGATAGAGGATAGGATAGGATAGAGGATAGGATAGGATAGAGGATAGGATAGGATAGAGGATAGGATAGGATAGAGGATAGGATAGGATAGAGGATAGGAGACGATAGAGGACAGGATAGGATAGAGGATAGGATAGGATAGAGGATAGGATAGGATAGAGGATACGATAGGATAGAGGATAGGATAGGATAGAGGATAGGATAGGATAGAGGGTAGGATAGGATAGAGGATAGGATAGGGGATTGGATAGGATAGAGGATTGGATAGGATGGAGGATAGGATAGGATAGAGGATAGGATAGAGAATAGGATAGGGAAGAGGATAGGATAGGGGATTGGATAGGATAGTGGATAGGATAGGATAGAGGATAGGATAGAGGATAGGATAAAGTATAGGATAGGGGATAGGATAGGATAGAGGATAGGATAGGATAGAGGATAGGATAGGATAGGGGATAGGATAGGATATAGGATAGGATAGGATAGAGGATAAAATAGGATTGAGAATAGGATAGGATAGAGGATAAGATAGGATAGAGGATAAGGTAGAGGAACGGATAGGATAGAGAATAGGATAGGATAGAGGATAGGATAGGGGATTGGATAGGATAGGGGATAGGATAGGATAGAGGATAGGATAAAGTATAGGATAGGGGATTGGATAGGATAGAGGAGAGGAGACGATAGAGGACAGGATAGGGTAGAGGATAGGATAGGATAGAGGATAGGATAGGGGATTCCATAGGATAGAGGATGGGAGAGGATAGAGGATAGGATAGGATAGATGATACGATATTATAGAGGATAGGATAGGATAGAGGATAGGATAGGGAATTGGATAGGATAGAGGATAGGAGACGATAGAGGACAGGATAGGATAGAGGATAGGATAGGATAGTGGATGGGATAGGATAGAGGATAGGATATGATAGAGGATAGGATAGGATAGAGGATAGGATAGGATAGAGGATAGGATAAGATAGAGGATAAGATAGGATTGAGGATAGGATAGGATATAGGATAAGATAGGATAGAGGATAAGGTAGAGGAACGGATAGGATAGAGAATAAGATGGGATAGAGGATAGGATAGGATAGAGGATACGATAGGATAGAGGATAGGATAGGATAGAGGATAGGATAGGATAGAGGATAGGATAGGGGATTCGATAGGGTAGAGGATAGGAGAGGATAGAGGATAGGATAGGAAAGAGGATAGGATAGGATAGAGGATAGGATAGAGGATAGGATAGGATAGATGATATTATAGGATAGAGGGTAGGATAGGATAGAGGATACGATAATATACACGATAGGATAGGATAGAGGATCGGATACGATAGAGGATAGGATAGGGGATTGGATAGGATAGATGATATTATAGGATAGAGGGTAGGATAGGATAGAGGATACGATAATATACACGTTAGGATAGGATAGAGGATCGGATACGATAGAGGATAGGATAGGGGATTGGATAGGATAGAGGATAGGATCGGATAGAGGATAAGGTAGAGGAACGGATAGGATAGAGAATAGGATAGGATAGAGGATAGAGTAGGATAGAGGATAGCATAGGATAGAGTATACGATAGGATAGAGGATAGGATAGGATAGAGGATAGGATAGGATAGAGGATAGGATAGGTTAGAGGATAGGATAGGATAATGGATAGGATAGGATAGAGGATAGGATAGGATAGAGGATAGGATAGGATAGAGGATAGGATAGGGGATACGATAGGATAGAGGATAGGATAGGATAGAGGATAGGATAGGATAGAGGATAGGATAGGATAGAGGATAGGATAGGGGATACGATAGGATAGAGGATAGGATAGGATAGAGGATAGGATAGGATAGAGGATACGATATTATAGAGGATAGGATAGGATAGAGGATAGGATAGGGGATTGGATAGGATAGAGTATATGAGGCGATAGAGGAGAGGATAGGATAGAGGATAGGATAGGATAGAGGATACGATATTATAGAGGATAGGATAGGATAGAGGATAGGATAGGGAATTGGATAGGATAGAGGATAGGAGACGATAGAGGACAGGATAGGATAGAGGATAGGATAGGATAGAGGATAGGATAGGATAGAGGATGGGGTAGGGGATACGATAGGATAGAGGATAGGATAGGATAGAGGATAGGATAGTATAGAGGATACGATATTATAGAGGATAGGATAGGATAGAGGATAGGATTGGGGATTGGATAGGATAGAGGATAGGAGGCGATAGAGGAGAGGATAGGATAGAGGATAGGATAGGATAGAGGATAGGATAGGATAGAGGATAGGATAGGACAGAGGATAGGATAGGATAGAGGATAGGATAGGATAGAGGATAGGATAGGATAGAGGATAGGATAGGATAGAGGATAGGATAGGATAGAGGATAGGATAGGATAGAGGATAGGATAGAGGATAGGATAGGATAGTGGATAGGATAGGATAGAGGATAGGATAGGATAGAGGATAGGAGACGATAGAGGACAGGATAGGATAGAGGATAGGATAGGATAGGATAGAGGATACGATAGGATAGAGGATAGGATAGGATAGAGGATAGGATAGGATAGAGGATAGGATAGGATAGAGGATAGGATAGGGGATTGGATAGGATAGAGGATTGGATAGGATGGAGGATAGGATAGGATAGAGGATAGGATAGAGAATAGGATAGGGAAGAGGATAGGATAGGGGATTGGATAGGATAGTGGATAGGATAGGATAGAGGATAGGATAAAGTATAGGATAGGGGATAGGATAGGATAGAGGATAGGATAGGATAGAGGGTAGGATAGGATAGAGGATAGGATAGGATAGAGGATAGGATAGGTTAGAGGATAGGATAGGATAGGGGATAGGATAGGATAGAGGATAGGATAGGATAGAGGATAGGATAGGGGATTCGATAGGATAGAGGATAGAAGAGGATAGAGGATAGGATAGGATAGAGGATACGATATTCTAGAGGATAGGATAGGATAGAGGATAGGATAGGGAATTGGATAGGATAGAGGATAGGAGACGATAGAGGACATGATAGGATAGAGGATAGGATAGGATAGAGGATAGGATAGGATAGAGGATAGGATAGGATAGAGGATAGGATAGGATAGAGGATACGATATTATAGAGGATAGGATAGGATAGAGGATAGGATAGGATAGAGGATAGGATAGGATAGAGGATAGGATAGGATAGAGGATAGGATAGGATAGAGGATAGGATAGGATAGAGGATAGGATAGGATAGAGGATAGGATAGGATAGAGGATAGGATAGGATAGAGGATAGGATAGGATAGAGGATAGGATAGGATAGAGGATAGGATAGGATAGAGGATAGGATAGGATAGAGGATAGGATAGGATAGAGGATAGGATAGGATAGAGGATAGGATAGGATAGAGGATAGGATAGGATAGAGGATAGGATAGGATAGAGGATAGGATAGAATAGAGGATAGGATAGGATAGAGGATAGGATAGGATAGAGGATAGGATAGGATAGAGGATAGGATAGGATAGAGGATAGGATAGGATAGAGGATAGGATAGAGGATAGGATAGAGGATAGGATAGGATAGAGGATAGGATAGGATAGAGGATAGGATAGGATAGAGGATAGGATAGGATAGAGGATAGGATAGGATAGAGGATAGGATAGGATAGAGGATAGGATAGGATAGAGGATAGGATAGGATAGAGGATAGGATAGGATAGAGGATAGGATAGGATAGAGGATAGGATACGATAGAGGATAAAATAGGATTGAGAATAGGATAGGATAGAGGATAGGATAGGGGATTGGATAGGATAGGGGATAGGATAGGATAGAGGATAGGATAGAGGATAGGATAAAGTATAGGATAGGGGATTGGATAGGATAGAGGAGAGGAGACGATAGAGGACAGGATAGGGTAGAGGATAGGATAGGATAGAGGATAGGATAGGATAGAGGATAGGATAGGGGATTCGATAGGATAGAGGATGGGAGAGGATAGAGGATAGGATAGGATAGATGATACGATATTATAGAGGATAGGATAGGATAGAGGATAGGATAGGGAATTGGATAGGATAGAGGATAGAGTAGGATAGAGAATAGGATTGGATAGATGATATTATAGGATAGAGGATAGAATATGATAGAGGATACGATAATATAGAGGATAGGATAGGATAGAGGATAGGATAGGATAGAGGATAGGATAGGATAGGATAGAGGATAGGATAGGATAGGATAGAGGATAGGATAGGATAGAGGATAGGATAGGATAGAGGATAAGATAGGATAGAGGATAAGGTAGAGGAACGGATAGGATAGAGAATAAGATAGGATAGAGGATAGGATAGGATAGAGGATACGATAGGATAGTGGATAGGATAGGATAGATGATAGGATAGGATAGAGGATAGGATAGGATAGAGGATAGGATAGGATAGAGGATTGGATAGGATAGAGGATAGGAGGCGATAGAGGAGAGGATAGGATAGAGGATAGGATAGGATAGAGGATAGGATAGGATAGAGGATCGGATAGGATAGAGGATAGGATAGAGGATAGGATAGGATAGAGGATAGGATAGGATAGAGGATAGGATAGGATAGAGGATAGGATAGAGGATAGGATAGGATAGAGGATAGGATAGGATAGAGGATAGGATAGGATAGAGGATAGGATAGGATAGAGGATAGGAGACGATAGAGGACAGGATAGGATAGAGGATAGGATAGGATAGAGGATAGGATAGGATAGAGGATACGATAGGATAGAGGATAGGATAGGATAGAGGATAGGATAGGATAGAGGATAGGATAGGATAGAGGATAGGATAGGGGATTGGATAGGATAGAGGATTGGATAGGATGGAGGATAGGATAGGATAGAGGATACGATATTATAGAGGATAGGATAGGATAGAGGATAGGATAGGGAATTGGATAGGATAGAGGATAGGAGTCGATAGAGGACATGATAGGATAGAGGATAGGATAGGATAGAGGATAGGATAGGATAGAGGATAGGATAGGGGAAACGATAGGATAGAGGATAGGGTAGGATAGAGGATAGGATAGGATAGAGGATAGGATAGGATAGAGGATACGATATTATAGAGGATAGGATAGGATAGAGGATAGGATAGGATAGAGGATAGGATAGGATAGAGGATAGGATAGGATAGAGGATAGGATAGGATAGAGGATAGGATAGGATAGAGGATAGGATAGGATAGAGGATAAGATAGGATAGAGGATAAGGTAGAGGAACGGATAGGATAGAGAATAAGATAGGATAGAGGATAGGATAGGATAGAGGATACGATAGGATAGAGGATAGGGTAGGATAGAGGATAGGATAGGATAGAGGATAGGATAGGGGATTCGATAGGGTAGAGGATAGGAGAGGATAGAGGATAGGATAGGAAAGAGGATAGGATAGGATAGAGGATAGGATAGAGGATAGGATAGGACGGATGATAGGATAGGATGGAGGATAGGATAGGATATAGGATAGGATAGAGGATAGGATAGGATAGATGATATTATAGGATAGAGGGTAGGATAGGATAGAGGATACGATAATATACACGATAGGATAGGATAGAGGATCGGATACGATAGAGGATAGGATAGGGGATTGGATAGGATAGAGGATAGGATCGGATAGAGGATAAGGTAGAGGAACGGATAGGATAGAGAATAGGATAGGATAGAGGATAGGATAGAGGATAGAGGATAGGATAGGATAGAGGATAGGATAGGATAGAGGATAGGATAGGATAGAGGATAGGATAGGATAGAGGATAGGATAGGATAGAGGATAGGATAGGATAGAGGATAGGATAGGATAGGGGATAGGATAGGTTAGAGGATAGGATAGGATAGAGAATAGAATAGGGTAGAGGATAGGATAGGATAGAGGATAGGATAGGATAGGATAGAGGATAGGATAGGGGATTCGATAGGATAGAGGATAGGAGAGGATAGAGGATAGGATAGAATAGAGGACACGATATTATAGAGGATAGGATAGGATGGAGGATAGGATAGGATAGAGGATAGGATAGGATAGAGGATAGGATAGGATAGAGGATAGGATAGGATAGAGGATAAGATAGGGGATTCGA
The DNA here is from genome assembly GCF_050948215.1 of Halictus rubicundus. NCBI lineage: Eukaryota > Metazoa > Arthropoda > Insecta > Hymenoptera > Halictidae > Halictus > Halictus rubicundus. Next base: position 8,262 of record NW_027488651.1, read on the forward strand.
TAGGATGGAGGATAGGATAGGGGATTCGATAGGATAGGGGATAGGATAGGATAGAGGATAGGATAAAGTATAGGATAGGGGATTGGATAGGATAGAGGAGAGGAGACGATAGAGGACAGGATAGGGTAGAGGATAGGATAGGATAGAGGATAGGATAGGGGATTCCATAGGATAGAGGATGGGAGAGGATAGAGGATAGGATAGGATAGATGATACGATATTATAGAGGATAGGATAGGATAGAGGATAGGATAGGGAATTGGATAGGATAGAGGATAGGAGACGATAGAGGACAGGATAGGATAGAGGATAGGATAGGATAGTGGATGGGATAGGATAGAGGATAGGATATGATAGAGGATAGGATAGGATAGAGGATAGGATAGGATAGAGGATAGGATAAGATAGAGGATAAGATAGGATTGAGGATAGGATAGGATATAGGATAAGATAGGATAGAGGATAAGGTAGAGGAACGGATAGGATAGAGAATAAGATGGGATAGAGGATAGGATAGGATAGAGGATACGATAGGATAGAGGATAGGATAGGATAGAGGATAGGATAGGATAGAGGATAGGATAGGGGATTCGATAGGGTAGAGGATAGGATAGGGGATTGGATAGGATAGGGGATAGGATAGGATAGAGGATAGGATAGAGGATAGGATAAAGTATAGGATAGGGGATTGGATAGGATAGAGGAGAGGAGTCGATAGAGGACAGGATAGGGTAGATGATAGGATAGGATAGAGGATAGGATAGGATAGAGGATAGGATAGGGGATTCGATAGGATAGAGGATGGGAGAGGATAGAGGATAGGATAGGATAGATGATACGATATTATAGAGGATAGGATAGGATAGAGGATAGGATAGGATAGAGGATAGGATAGGGAATTGGATAGGATAGAGGATAGAGTAGGATAGAGAATAGGATTGGATAGATGATATTATAGGATAGAGGATAGAATATGATAGAGGATACGATATTATAGAGGATAGGATAGAGGATAGGATAGGATAGAGGATAGGATAGGATAGAGGATAGGATAGGATAGAGGATAGGATAGGATAGAGGATAGGATAGGATAGAGGGTAGGATAGGATAGAGGATAAGATAGGATAGAGGATAAGGTAGAGGAACGGATAGGATAGAGAATAAGATAGGATAGAGGATAGGATAGGATAGAGGAGACGATAGGATAGAGGATAGGATAGGATAGAGGATAGGATAGGATAGAGGATAGGATAGGGGGTTCGATAGGGTAGAGGATAGGAGAGGATAGAGGATAGGATAGGAAAGAGGATAGGATAGGATAGAGGATAGGATAGAGGATAGGATAGAGGATAGGATAGGACGGATGATAGGATAGGATGGAGGATAGGATAGGATATAGGATAGGATAGAGGATAGGATAGGATAGATGATATTATAGGATAGAGGGTAGGATAGGATAGAGGATACGATAATATACACGATAGGATAGGATAGAGGATCGGATACGATAGAGGATAGGATAGGGGATTGGATAGGATAGAGGATAGGATCGGATAGAGGATAAGGTAGAGGAACGGATAGGATAGAGAATAGGATAGGATAGAGGATAGAGTAGGATAGAGAATAGGATTGGATAGATGATATTATAGGATAGAGGATAGAATATGATAGAGGATACGATATTATAGAGGATAGGATAGGATAGAGGATAGGATAGGATAGAGGATAGGATAGGATAGAGGATAGGATAGGATAGAGGATAGGATAGAATAGAGGATAGGATAGGATAGAGGATAGGATAGGATAGAGGATAGGATAGGATAGAGGATAGGATAGAGGATAGAGGATAGGATAGGATAGAGGATAGGATAGGATAGAGGATAGGATAGGATAGAGGATAGGATAGGATAGAGGATAGGATAGGATAGGGGATAGGATAGGTTAGAGGATAGGATAGGATAGAGAATAGGATAGGGTAGAGGATAGGATAGGATAGAGGATAGGATAGGATAGGATAGAGGATAGGATAGGGGATTCGATAGGATAGAGGATAGGAGAGGATAGAGGATAGGATAGAATAGAGGACACGATATTATAGAGGATAGGATAGGATGGAGGATAGGATAGGGGATTGGATAGGATAGAGGATAGGAGACGATAGAGGACAGGATAGGATAGAGGATAGGATAGGATAGAGGATAGGATAGGATAGAGGATAGCATAAGATAGAGGATAGGATAGGGGATTCGATAGGATAGAGGATGGGAGAGGATAGAGGATAGGATAGGATAGATGATACGATATTATAGAGGATAGGATAGGATAGAGGATAGGATAGGGGATTGGATAGGATAGAGGATAGGATCGGATAGAGGATAGAGTAGGATAGAGAATAGGATTTAATAGATGATATTATAGGATAGAGGATAGAATATGATAGAGGATACGATATTATAGAGGATAGGATAGGATAGAGGATAGGATAGGATAGAGGATAGGATAGGATAGAGGATAGGATAGGATAGAGGATAGGATAGGATAGAGGATAGGATAGGATAGAGGATAGGATAGGATAGAGGATAGGATAGGATAGAGGATAGGATAGGATAGAGGATAGGATAGGATAGAGGATAGGATAGAGGATAGGATAGGATAGAGGATAGGATAGGATAGGGGATAGGATAGGTTAGAGGATAGGATAGGATAGAGAATAGGATAGGGTAGAGGATAGGAGAGGATAGAGGATAGGATAGGATAGGATAGAGGATAGGATAGGGGATTCGATAGGATAGAGGATAGGAGAGGATAGAGGATAGGATAGAATAGAGGACACGATATTATAGAGGATAGGATAGGATGGAGGATAGGATAGGGGATTGGATAGGATAGAGGATAGGAGACGATAGAGGACAGGATAGGATAGAGGACAGGATAGGATAGAGGATAGGATAGGATAGAGGATAGGATAGGATAGAGGATAGGATATAATAGAGGATAGGATAGGATAGAGGATAGGATAGGATAGAGGATAGGATACGATAGAGGATAAAATAGGATTGAGAATAGGATAGGATAGAGGATAAGATAGAATAGAGGATAAGGTAGAGGAACGGATAGGATAGAGAATAGGATAGGATAGAGGATAGGATAGGGGATTGGATAGGATAGGGGATAGGATAGGATAGAGGATAGGATAGAGGATAGGATAAAGTATAGGATAGGGGATTGGATAGGTTAGAGGATAGGAGACGATAGAGGACAGGATAGGGTAGAGGATAATATAGGATAGAGGATAGGATAGGATAGAGGATAGCATAGGGAATTGTATAGGATAGAGGATAGGAGACGATAGAGGACAGGATAGGATAGAGGATAGGATAGGATAGAGGATAGGATAGGATAGAGGATAGGATCGGGGATTCGATAGGATAGATGATAGGAGAGGATAGAGGATAGGATAGAATAGAGGACACGATATTATAGAGGATAGGATAGGATGGAGGATAGGATAGGGGATTGGATAGGATAGAGGATAGGAGACGATAGAGGACAGGATAGGATAGAGGATAGGATACGATAGAGGATAAAATAGGATTGAGAATAGGATAGGATAGAGGATAAGATAGAATAGAGGATAAGGTAGAGGAACGGATAGGATAGAGAATAGGATAGGATAGAGGATAGGATAGGGGATTGGATAGGATAGGGGATAGGATAGGATAGAGGATAGGATAGAGGATAGGATAAAGTATAGGATAGGGGATTGGATAGGATAGAGGATAGGAGACGATAGAGGACAGGATAGGGTAGAGGATAATATAGGATAGAGGATAGGATAGGATAGAGGATAGGATAGGGGATTCGATAGGATAGAGGATAAGAGAGGATAGAGGATAGGATAGAATAGAGGACACGATATTATAGAGGATAGGATAGGATGGGGGATAGGATAGGGGATTGGATAGGATAGAGGATAGGAGACGATAGAGGACAGGATAGGATAGAGGATAGGATAGGATAGAGGATAGGATAGGGGATTCGATAGGATAGATGATAGGAGAGGATAGAGGATAGGATAGAATAGAGGACACGATATTATAGAGGATAGGATAGGATGGAGGATAGGATAGGGGATTGGATAGGATAGAGGATAGGAGACGATAGAGGACAGGATAGGATAGAGGATAGGATAGGATAGAGGATAGGATAGGATAGAGGATGGGAAAGGATAGAGGATAGGATAAGATAGAGGATAGAATAGGATAGAGGATAGGATAGGATGGAGGATAGGATAGGATTGAGGATAGGATAGGTTTGAGGATAGGTTAGGATAGAGGATAGGATAGGATAGATGATATTATAGGATAGAGGGTAGGATAGGATAGAGGATACGATAATATACACGATAGGATAGGATAGAGGATCGGATACGATAGAGGATAGGATAGGGGATTGGATAGGATAGAGGATAGGATGGGATAGAGGATAGGATAGGATAGAGGTTAGGATAGAGAATAGGATAGGATAGAGGATAGGATAGGATAGATGATATTATAGGAAGGAGGATAGGATATGATAGAGCATACTATATTATGAAGGATAGGATAGGATAGAGGATCGGATAGTATAGAGGATAGGTTAGGATTGCGGATAGGATAGGAAAGAGGATAGGATAGGATAGAGGATAGGGTCGGATGGACGATAGGATATAGGATTGGATAGGATAGAGGATAGGATATGATAGAGGATAGGATATTATAGAGGATAGGATAGGATAGAGGATAGGATGGGATAGAGGATAGGATAGGATAGAGGATAGGATAGAGAATAAGGTAGAGTATGGGATAGAGGATTGGATAGGATAGGGGATATTATAGGATAGGGGATATGATAGGTTAGAAAATAGGATAGGATAGATGATATTATAGGAAGGAGTATAGGATATGATAGAGCATACTATATTATAAAGGATAGGATAGGATAGAGGATCGGATAGGATAGAGAACAGGATAGGATTGAGGACAGAATAGGAAAGAGGATAGGATAGGATGGAGGATACGATATTATAGAGGATAGGATAGGATAGAAGATCGGATAGGATAGAGGATAGGATAGGATTGAGGATAGGATAGGAAAGAGAATAGGATAGCATGGATGATATGATATTATTAAGAATAAGATCTGATAGAGGATAGGATTGGATAGAGGATAGGATAGGATAGTGAATACGATGGGATTAAGGATAGGATAGGATAGAGGATAGGATAGGATATGGGATATTATAGGATAGATGATAGGATACGATAGAGGATAGGATATCATAGAGGATAGGAGAGGATTGAGGATAGGATTGGATAGCCCATAGGATAGGATAGAGGATAGGATTTAATAGCGGATAGGATAGGATAGAGGATAGGATAGTATACAGTATACGATAGGATAGAGAATAGGATAGGATATAGAATATTATAGGATAGAGGGTAAGATAGGATAGAGGATAGTATATAGGATAGGATAGGATTGAGGATAGGATAGGATACAGGATAGGATAGGATAGGGGATAGGATAGGATAGAGGATAGGATAGAACAGAGGAAAGGATAGGATAGAGGATAGGAGAGGATTAAGGATAGGATTGGATAGCGCATAGGTTAGGATAGATGATAGGATTGGATAGCGGATAGGATAGGATAGAGGATAGGATAGTATACAGTATAGGATAGGATAGAGAATAGGATAGGATATAGAATATTATAGGATAGAGGGTAAGATAGGATAGAGGATACTATATTGGATAGGATAGGATAGAGGTTAGGATAGGATAGAGGATAGGATAGGATAGAGGATAGGATAGGATAGAGGATAGGATAGGATGGACGATAGGTTAGGATAGGATAGGATGGACGATAGGTTAGGATAGGATAGAGGATATGTTAGGATGGATGATAGGATATGATAGAGGTATGGATAGGATAGAGGATAGGATAGGATAGAGGATAGGGTAGGATAGAGGATAGAATAGAGGATATGATAGCGGATTGGATCGAAAACAGGATAGGATAGAATGGATGATAGGATAGGATGGAGTATAGGATAGAGGATAGGATAGGATAGAGGATAGGATAGGATAGGATAGGATAGAGGATAGAATAGGATACAGGATAGGATAGGATAGAGGATAGGATAGGGTAGAGGAGTGGATAGGATAGAGGATAGGAAGGATAGGATAGAGGATAGGATACGATAGGATAGGATAGAGGATACGATAGGATAGATGATAGGATAGGATAGCGGATAGGATAGGATATAGGATTGGATAGGGTAGAGGATAGGATACGATAGAAGATAGGATATGATAGAGGATAGGATAGGATAGAGGATTGGATAGGATAGAGGATAGGATAGGATAGAGTGTAGGGTAGGATAGGATACATTATAGGATTGGATAGAGGATAGGATAGGATAGAGGATACGATATAGGATTGTATAGGATAGAGAATAAGATACGATAGGGAATAGGATAGGATTGGATAGAGAATAGGATGGGATAGAGGATAGGATAGGATAGAGGATAGGACAGGATAGAGGATAGGATAGGATAGAGGATACGATATAGGATTGGACAGGATAGAGAGTAGGATACGATAGAGGATAGTATAGGATTGGATAGATTATAGGATCGGATAGAGGATAGGATAGGATAGAGGATAGGATAGGATAGAGGATAGGATAGGATAGAGGATAGGATAGGATAGAGGATAGGATAGGATAGAGGATAGGATAGGATAGAGGATAGGATAGGATAGAGGATAGGATAGGATAGAGGATATGATAGGATAGAGGATAGGATAGGATAGAGGATAGGATAGGATAGAGGATAGGATAGGATAGAGGATAGGATAGGATAGAGGATAGGATAGGATAGAGGATAGGATAGCATAGAGGATAGGATTTGATAGAGGATAGGATAGGATAGGATTCAGGATAGGATAGGATAGAGGATACGATATAGGATTGGATAGGATAGAGAATAGGATACGATAGAGGATAGGATAGGATTGGATAGAGAATAGGATGGGATAGATGATAGGATAGGATAGAGGAGATGATAGGACAGGATAGAGGATAGGATAGGATTGAGGATAGGATAGGATAGAGGATAGGATAGGATACCGGATAGGATAGAGGATAGGATAGGATAGAGGATAGGATAGGATAGAGGATAGGATAGGATAGGATAGGATACAGGATAGGATAGGATAGAGGATAGGATAGGATAGGATAGGATACAGGATAGGATAGGATAGAGGATAGGATAGGATAGAGGATACGATATAGGATTGGATAGGATAGAGAATAGGATACGATAGAGGATAGGATAGGATTGGATAGAGAATACGATGGGATAGAGGATAGGATAGGATAGAGGTATAGGATAGGATACAGGATAGGATAGGATAGAGGATAGGATAGGATAGAGGAGTGGATAGGATAGAGGAGTGGATAGGATAGAGGATAGGATAGGATAGAGGATAGGATAGGATAGAGTATAGGATAGGATAGGATACAGGATAGGATAGGATAGAGGATAGGATAGGATAGAGGATAGGATAGGATAGAGGATACGATATAGGATTGGATAGGATAGAGAATAAGATACGATAGGGAATAGGATAGGATTGGATAGAGAATAGGATGGGATAGAGGATCGGATAGGATAAAGGATAGGACAGGATAGAGGATAGGATAGGATAGACGATACGATATAGGATTGGATAGGATAGACAGTAGGATACGATAGAGGATAGTATAGGATTGGATAGTTTATAGGATCGGATAGAGGATAGGATAGGATAGAGGATAGGATAGGATAGAGGATAGGATAGGATAGAGGATAGGATAGGATAGAGGATAGGATAGGATAGAGGATAGGATAGGATAGAGGATAGGATAGGATAGAGGATAGAATAGCATAGAGGATAGGATAGGATAGAGGATAGGATAGGATAGGATACAGGATAGGATAGGATAGAGGATAGGATAGGATAGAGGATACGATATAGGATTGGATAGGATAGAGAATAGGATACGATAGAGGATAGGATAGGATTGGATAGAGAATAGGATGGGATAGAGGATAGGATAGGATAGAGGAGAGGATAGGACAGGATAGAGGAGAGGATAGGATTGAGGATAGGATAGGATAGAGGATAGGATAGGATTGAGGATAGGATACGATAGAGGATAGGATAGGATAGAGGATAGGATAGGATAGAGGATAGGATAGGATAGGATAGAGGATAGGATAGGATAGAGGATAGGATAGAATAGGATAGGATACGGGATAGGATAGGATAGAGGATAGGATAGGATAGAAGATACGATATAGGATTGGATAGGATAGAGAATAGGATACGATAGAGGATAGGATAGGATTGGATAGAGAATAGGATGGGATAGAGGATAGGATAGGATAGAGGTATAGGATAGGATACAGGATAGGATAGGATAGAGGAGTGGATAGGATAGAGGATAGGATAGGATAGAGGATACGATATTATAGATGATAGAATAGGATCGAGTATTAGATAGGATAGAGAATAGGACGGGATAGAGGATAGGATAGGATAGAGGATAGGATAGGATAGAAGATAGGATAGGATAGAGGATAGGATAGGATAGGATACAGGTTAGGATAGGATAGAGGATAGGATAGGATAGAGGATACGATATAGGATTGGATAGGATAGAGAATAGGATACGATAGAGGATAGGATAGAGGATTGGATAGAGGATAGGATAGAGGATAGGATAGAGGATAGGATAGAGGATAGGATAGAGGATAGGATAGAGGATAGGATAGAGGATAGGATAGAGGATAGGATAGAGGATAGGATAGAGGATTGAATAGGATAGAGGATAAGATAGGATAGAGGATAGGATAGGATAGAGGATAGGATAGAGGATAGGATAGGATAGAGGATAGGATAGGTTAGAGGATAGGATAACATAGAGGATAGGATAGGATAGAGCATAGGATAGGATAGAGGATAGGATATGTTAAGATAGAGAATAGGATAGGATAGATGATATTATAGGAAAGAGGATAGGATATGATAGAGGATACGATATTATAGAGGATAGGATAGCATAGAGGATCGGATAGGATAGGATTGAGGATAGGATAGGGGATTGGATAGGATAGCGGATAGGATAGGGGATTGGATAGGATAGAGGATAGGTTAGGATAGAGGATAGGATATAATACACGATATGATAGGATAGAGGATTGGATGGGATAGAGGATAGGATATAGGATTGGATAGGATAGAGGATAGGAATCTGATAGTGGATAGGATAGAGGTTAGGATAGGATAGAGGATAGGATAGGATAGAGGATAGGACAGGGGATTGAATAGGATAGAAGATCGGATAGGCGATTGGATAGGATAGAGGATAGGATAGGATAGACGATAGTATAGGATAGAGGATAGGATAGAGAATAGGATAGGATAGAGAATAGGATAGAATAGAGGATAGGGTCGGATAGAGGATAGGATAGGGGATTGGATACTATAGAGGATAGGATAGGATAGAGGATAGCATAGGATAGAGGATAGGATAGGATAGAGGATAGGATAGGATAGAGGATAGGATAGGATAGAGGATAGGATAGGATAGAGGATAGGATAGGATAGAGGATAGGATAGGATAGAGGATAGGATAGGATAGAGGATAGGATAGAATAGAGGATAGGATAGGATAGAGGATAGGATAGGATAGAGGATAGGATAGGATAGAGGATAGGATAGGATAGAGGATAGGATAGGATAGAGGATAGGATAGGATACGGGATAGGATAGGATTGAGGATAGGATAGGATAGAGGATAGGATAGAGGATAGGATAGAGGATTGGATAGGATAGAGGATATAATAGGATAGACGATAGGATAGGATAGAGGATGGGATAGGATAGAGTATAGGATAGGATAGAGGATATTATAAGATACAGGATAGGATAGGATAGAGGATAGGATACGATAGAGGATGTGATAGGATAGAGGATAGGATAGAGGACAGGATAGGATAGAGGATAGGATAGGATAGAGGATAGGATAGGGTAGAGTGTAGGATATGATTGAGGATAGGATAGGATAGAGGATAGGATAGCATAGAGGATTGGATAGGATACAGGATAGGATTGAGGATAGCATAGGATATAGGATAGGATTGGATAGAAGACAGGTTAGGATAGAGTATAGGATAGGATAGGATAGAGGGTAGGATACGATACAGGATAGGATAGGATAGAGGATAGGATAGGGGATTGGATACTATAGAGGATAGGATAGGATAGAGGATAGCATAGGATAGAGGATAGGATAGGATAGAGGATAGGATAGGATAGAGGATAGGATAGGATAGAGGATAGGATAGGATAGAGGATAGGATAGGATAGAGGATAGGATAGGATAGAGGATAGGATAGGATAGAGGATAGGATAGGATAGAGGATAGGATAGAATAGAGGATAGGATAGGATAGAGGATAGGATAGGATAGAGGATAGGATAGGATAGAGGATAGGATAGGATAGAGGATAGGATCGGACGGAGGATAGGATAGTATAGAGTATAGGATTGGATAAAGGATATTATAGGATATACGATAGGATAGGATAGACGATATTATAAGGTAGAGGATGAAATAGGATAGAGGATATTATAGAACAGAGGAATGGATAGGATAGAGGATAGGATAGGATAGAGGATAGGATAGGATAGGGGATAGGATAGAAGATTGGACAGGATAGAGGATAATATAGGATGGAGGATAGGATAGGATAGTGGGCAGGATATGATAGAGGATGGGATAGGATAGAGGATAGGATAGGATAGAGGATACGATAGGATAGAGGATACGATAGGATAGAGGATACGATAGGATAGAGGATAGGATAGGACAGAGGGTAGGATAGAGGATAGGATAGGATAGAGGATAGGATAGGATACGGGATAGGATAGGATTCAGGATAGGATAGGATAGAGGATAGGATAGAGGATAGGATAGAGGATTGGATAGGATAGAGGATATAATAGGATAGACGATAGGATAAGATAGAGAATGAGATAGGATAGAGTATAGGATAGGATAGAGGATATTATAGGATACAGGATAGGATAGGATAGAGGATAGGATACGATAGAGGATGTGATAGGATATAGGATACGATAGGATAGAGGATAGGATAGGATAGAGTATGGGATAGGATAGAGGATACGATAGGATAGAGGATAGGATAGGATAGAGGAAAGGATAGGGAAGAGGATAGGATAAGATTGAGGATAGGATAGGTTAGAGGATAGGGTAGGGTAGTGGATAGGGTAGGATTGAGGATAGGATAGGATAGAGGATAGGATAGAGGATAGGAAAGAGGATATTATATAATAGTATATAGGATAGGATAGGATATAGGATAGGATAGGATAGAGGATAGGATAGGATACGGGATAGGATAGGATTGAGGATAGGATAGGATAGAGGATAGGATAGGATACGGGATAGGATAGGATAGAGGATAGGATAGGATAGAGGATAGGATAGGATAGAGGATAGGATAGGATAAAGGATATTATAGGATATACGATAGGATAGGATAGACGATATTATAAGGTAGAGGATGGGATAGGATAGAGGATATTATAGAACAGAGGAATGGATAGGATAGAGGATAGGATAGGATAGAGGATAGGATAGGATAGAGGATAGGATAGGATAGAGGATAGGATAGAAGATTGGACAGGATAGAGGATAATATAGGATGGAGGATAGGATAGGATAGTGGGCAGGATATGATAGAAGATGGGATAGGATAGAGGATAGGATAGGATAGAGGATACGATAGGATAGAGGATACGATAGGATAGAGGATAGGATAGGACAGAGGGTAGGATAGAGGATAGGATAGGATAGAGGATAGGATAGGATACGGGATAGGATAGGATTCAGGATAGGATAGGATAGAGGATAGGATAGAGGATAGGATAGAGGATTGGATAGGATAGAGGATATAATAGGATAGACGATAGGATAAGATAGAGAATGAGATAGGATAGAGTATAGGATAGGATAGAGGATATTATAGGATACAGGATAGGATAGGATAGAGGATAGGATACGATAGAGGATGTGATAGGATATAGGATACGATAGGATAGAGGATAGGATAGGATAGAGGATAGGATAGGTTAGAGGATAGGGTAGGATAGTGGATAGGGTAGGATTGAGGATAGGATAGGATAGAGGATAGAATAGAGGATAGGAAAGAGGATATTATATAATAGTATATAGGATAGGATAGGATAGAGGATAGGATAGGATACGGGATAGGATAGGATTGAGGATAGGATAGGATAGAGGATAGGATAGGATACGGGATAGGATAGGATTGAGGATAGGATAGGATAGAGGATAGGATAGAGGATAGGATAGAGGATTGGATAGGATAGAGGATATAATAGGATAGACGATAGGATAGGATAGAGGATAGGATAGGATTGAGGATCGTATAGGATAGAGGATAGGATAGGATTTAGGATAGTATAGGAAAGACGATTTGATAGGATGGATGATATGATATTATAGAGAATAAGATCTTATAGAGGATAGGTTATGATAGAGAATAGGATAGGATAAGGTATTGAATAGGATAGAGGATAGGATGGGATAGAGGATAGGATAGGATAGAGCTTAGGATAGAGAATAGGATAGGATAGAGGATAGGATATGATAGAGCATACTATATTATAAAGGATAGGATAGGATAGAGGATCGGATAGTATAGAGGATAGGTTAGGATTGCGGATAGGATAGGAAAGAGGATAGGATAGGATGGAGAATACGATATTATCGAGGATAGGATAGGATAGAGGATAGGATAGGATAGAGGATACGATAGGATAGAGGATAGGATAGGATAGAGGATACGATAGGATAGAGGATAGGATAGGATAGAGGAGAGGATAGGATTGAGAATAGGATAGGATAGATGATATTAAAGGAAAGAGGATAGGATATTGTAGAGGATAGGATAGGATAGATGATATTAAAGGAAAGAGGATAGGATGTGATAGAGGATAGGATACTATAGAGGATAGGATAGGATAGAGGATAGGATTGAGGATAGATTATAGGATAGAGGATAGGATAGGATAGAGGATACGATCGGATAGATGATAGAATAGGATCGAGTATTGGATATAATAGAGAATAGGACGGGATAGAGGATAGGATAGAGGATAGGATTGGATAGAGAATAGGATAGAGGATGGGATAGAGGATTGGATAGGATAGAGGATATTATAGGATAGAGGATAGGATAGGATAGCGGAGAGGATAGGATGGAGTATAGCATAGAATTGAGGACAGGATAGGATTGAGGATAGGATAGTATAGAGGATAGGATAGGATAGAGGATAGGGTAGGATAGAGGATAGGATATAGGATTGGATAGGATAGACGATAGGATAGGATAGGATATCGGAAAGGATATGATAGAGTATAGAATAGGATAGAGGATATGATAGGATAGAGGATAGGATAGGATACAGGATAGGATGGGATAGAGGATAGGATAGGATAGAGGATACGATATAGGATTGGATAGGATAGAAAATAGGATACGATAGATAATAGGATATTATAGAGGATAGGATAGGATACAGGATAGGATAGGATAGAGGATAGGATAGGATAGAGGATAGGATATTATAGACGATAGTATAGGATACAGGATAGGATAGGATAGAGGATAGGATAGGATAGAGGATAGGATAGGATAGTGGATAGAATAGGATAGAGGATATGATAGGATAGAGGATAGGATAGGATACAGGAGAGGATGGGATAGAGGATAGGATAGGATAGAGGATACGATATAGGATTGGATAGGATAGAGAATAGGATACGATAGATAATAGGATATTATAGAGGATAGGATAGGATACAGGATAGGATAGGATAGAGGATAGGATAGGATAGAGGATAGGATAGGATAGAGGATAGGATAGGATAAAGGATATGATAGGATAGAGGATAGGATAGGATAGAGGATAGGATATTATAGACGATAGTATAGGATACAGGATAGGATAGGATAGAGGATAGGATAGGATAGAGGATAGGATAGGATAGTGGATAGGATAGGATAGAGGATTCGATAGGATAGATGATAGGATAGGATACAGGATAGGATAGGATAGAGGATAGGATATGATAGAGGATAGGATAGGATAGAGGATTGGATAGGATAGAGGATAGGATAGGATAGAGTGTAGGGTAGGATAGGATACATTATAGGATTGGATAGAGGATAGGATAGGATAGAGGATACGATATAGGATTGTATAGGATAGAGAATAAGATACGATAGGGAATAGGATAGGATTGGATAGAGAATAGGATGGGATAGAGGATAGGATAGGATAGAGGATAGGACAGGATAGAGGATAGGATAGGATAGAGGATACGATATAGGATTGGACAGGATAGAGAGTAGGATACGATAGAGGATAGTATAGGATTGGATAGATTATAGGATCGGATAGAGGATAGGATAGGATAGAGGATAGGATAGGATAGAGGATAGGATAGGATAGAGGATAGGATAGGATAGAGGATAGGATAGGATAGAGGATAGGATAGGATAGAGGATATGATATGATAGAGGATAGGATAGGATAGAGGATAGGATAGGATAGAGGATAGGATAGGATAGGATAGGATACAGGATAGGATAGGATAGAGGATAGGATAGGATAGAGGATACGATATAGGATTGGATAGGATAGAGAATAGGATACGATAGAGGATAGGATATTATAGAGGATAGGATAGGATACAGGATAGGATAGGATAGAGAATAGGATAGGATAGAGGATAGGATAGGATAGAGGATAGTATAGGATAAAGGATATGATAGGATAGAGGATAGGATAGGATAGAGGATAGGATATTATAGACGATAGTATAGGATACAGGATAGGATAGGATAGAGGATAGGATAGGATAGAGGATAGGATAGGATAGAGGATAGGATAGGATAGAGGATTCGATAGGATAGATGATAGGATAGGATACAGGATAGGATAGGATAGAGGATAGGATAGGATAGAGGATAGGATAGGATAGAGGATTGGATAGGATAGAGGATAGGATAGGATAGAGTGTAGGGTAGGATAGGATACATTATAGGATTGGATAGAGGATAGGATAGGATAGAGGATACGATATAGGATTGTATAGGATAGAGAATAAGATACGATAGGAAATAGGATAGGATTGGATAGAGAATAGGATGGGATAGAGGATAGGATAGGATAGAGGATAGGACAGGATAGAGGATAGGATTGGATAGAGGATACGATATAGGATTGGATAGGATAGAGAGTAGGATACGATAGAGGATAGTATAGGATTGGATAGATTATAGGATCGGATAGAGGATAGGATAGGATAGAGGATAGGATAGGATAGAGGATAGGATAGGATAGAGGATAGGGTAGGATAGAGGGTAGGATAGGATAGAGGATAGGATAGGATAGAGGATAGGATAGGATAGAGGATAGGATAGGATAGAGGATAGGATAGCATAGAGGATAGGATAGGATAGAGGATAGGATAGGATAGGATACAGGATAGGATAGGATAGAGGATACGATATAGGATTGGATAGGATAGAGAATAGGATACGATAGAGGATAGGATAGGATTGGATAGAGAATAGGATGGGATAGATGATAGGATAGGATAGAGGAGATGATAGGACAGGATAGAGGATAGGATAGGATTGAGGATAGGATAGGATAGAGGATAGGATAGGATAGAGGATAGGATAGGATAGAGGATAGGATAGGATAGAGGATAGGATAGGATAGAGGATAGGATAGGATAGGATAGGATACAGGATAGGATAGGATAGAGGATAGGATAGGATAGGATAGGATACAGGATAGGATAGGATAGAGGATAGGATAGGATAGAGGATACGATATAGGATTGGATAGGATAGAGAATAGGATACGATAGAGGATAGGATAGGATTGGATAGAGAATACGATGGGATAGAGGATAGGATAGGATAGAGGTATAGGATAGGATACAGGATAGGATAGGATAGAGGATAGGATAGGATAGAGGATAGGATAGGATAGAGGATACGATATAGGATTGGATAGGATAGAGAATAAGATACGATAGGTAATAGGATAGGATTGGATAGAGAATAGGATGCGATAGAGGATCGGATAGGATAAAGGATAGGACAGGATAGAGGATAGGATAGGATAGAGGATAGGATAGGATAGGATACAGTATAGGATAGGATAGAGGATAGGATAGGATAGAGGATACGATATAGGATTGGATAGGATAGAGAATAGGATACGATAGAGGATAGGATAGAGGATTGGATAGAGGATAGGATAGAGTATAGGATAGAGGATAGGATAGAGGATAGGATAGAGGATAGGATAGAGGATAGGATAGAGGATAGGATAGAGGATTGAATAGGATAGAGGATAAGATAGGATAGAGGATAGGATAGGATAGAGTATAGGATAGAGGATAGGATAGGATAGAGGATAGGATAGGTTAGAGGATAGGATAACATAGAGGATAGGATAGGATAGGATAGGATACAGGATAGGATAGGATAGAGGATAGGATAGGATAGGATAGGATACAGGATAGGATAGGATAGAGGATAGGATAGGATAGAGGATAGGATAGGATAGAGGATAGGATAGGATAGAGGATAGGATAGGATAGAGGATAGGATAGGATAGGATAGGATACAGGATAGGATAGGATAGAGGATAGGATAGGATAGGATAGGATACAGGATAGGATAGGATAGAGGATAGGATAGGATAGAGGATACGATATAGGATTGGATAGGATAGAGAATAGGATACGATAGAGGATAGGATAGGATTGGATAGAGAATACGATGGGATAGAGGATAGGATAGGATAGAGGTATAGGATAGGATACAGGATAGGATAGGATAGAGGATAGGATAGGATAGAGGATAGGATAGGATAGAGGATACGATATAGGATTGGATAGGATAGAGAATAAGATACGATAGGTAATAGGATAGGATTGGATAGAGAATAGGATGCGATAGAGGATCGGATAGGATAAAGGATAGGACAGGATAGAGGATAGGATAGGATAGAGGATAGGATAGGATAGGATACAGTATAGGATAGGATAGAGGATAGGATAGGATAGAGGATACGATATAGGATTGGATAGGATAGAGAATAGGATACGATAGAGGATAGGATAGAGGATTGGATAGAGGATAGGATAGAGTATAGGATAGAGGATAGGATAGAGGATAGGATAGAGGATAGGATAGAGGATAGGATAGAGGATAGGATAGAGGATTGAATAGGATAGAGGATAAGATAGGATAGAGGATAGGATAGGATAGAGTATAGGATAGAGGATAGGATAGGATAGAGTATAGGATAGGATAGAGGATATTATAGGATACAGGATAGGATAGGATAGAGGATAGGATACGATAGAGGATGTGATAGGATATAGGATACGATAGGATAGAGGATAGGATAGGATAGAGGATAGGATAGGTTAGAGGATAGGGTAGGATAGTGGATAGGGTAGGATTGAGGATAGGATAGGATAGAGGATAGAATAGAGGATAGGAAAGAGGATATTATATAATAGTATATAGGATAGGATAGGATAGAGGATAGGATAGGATACGGGATAGGATAGGATTGAGGATAGGATAGGATAGAGGATAGGATAGGATACGGGATAGGATAGGATTGAGGATAGGATAGGATAGAGGATAGGATAGAGGATAGGATAGAGGATTGGATAGGATAGAGGATATAATAGGATAGACGATAGGATAGGATAGAGGATAGGATAGGATTGAGGATCGTATAGGATAGAGGATAGGATAGGATTTAGGATAGTATAGGAAAGACGATTTGATAGGATGGATGATATGATATTATAGAGAATAAGATCTTATAGAGGATAGGTTATGATAGAGAATAGGATAGGATAAGGTATTGAATAGGATAGAGGATAGGATGGGATAGAGGATAGGATAGGATAGAGCTTAGGATAGAGAATAGGATAGGATAGAGGATAGGATATGATAGAGCATACTATATTATAAAGGATAGGATAGGATAGAGGATCGGATAGTATAGAGGATAGGTTAGGATTGCGGATAGGATAGGAAAGAGGATAGGATAGGATGGAGAATACGATATTATCGAGGATAGGATAGGATAGAGGATAGGATAGGATAGAGGATACGATAGGATAGAGGATAGGATAGGATAGAGGATACGATAGGATAGAGGATAGGATAGGATAGAGGAGAGGATAGGATTGAGAATAGGATAGGATAGATGATATTAAAGGAAAGAGGATAGGATATTGTAGAGGATAGGATAGGATAGATGATATTAAAGGAAAGAGGATAGGATGTGATAGAGGATAGGATACTATAGAGGATAGGATAGGATAGAGGATAGGATTGAGGATAGATTATAGGATAGAGGATAGGATAGGATAGAGGATACGATCGGATAGATGATAGAATAGGATCGAGTATTGGATATAATAGAGAATAGGACGGGATAGAGGATAGGATAGAGGATAGGATTGGATAGAGAATAGGATAGAGGATGGGATAGAGGATTGGATAGGATAGAGGATATTATAGGATAGAGGATAGGATAGGATAGCGGAGAGGATAGGATGGAGTATAGCATAGAATTGAGGACAGGATAGGATTGAGGATAGGATAGTATAGAGGATAGGATAGGATAGAGGATAGGGTAGGATAGAGGATAGGATATAGGATTGGATAGGATAGACGATAGGATAGGATAGGATATCGGAAAGGATATGATAGAGTATAGAATAGGATAGAGGATATGATAGGATAGAGGATAGGATAGGATACAGGATAGGATGGGATAGAGGATAGGATAGGATAGAGGATACGATATAGGATTGGATAGGATAGAAAATAGGATACGATAGATAATAGGATATTATAGAGGATAGGATAGGATACAGGATAGGATAGGATAGAGGATAGGATAGGATAGAGGATAGGATATTATAGACGATAGTATAGGATACAGGATAGGATAGGATAGAGGATAGGATAGGATAGAGGATAGGATAGGATAGTGGATAGAATAGGATAGAGGATATGATAGGATAGAGGATAGGATAGGATACAGGATAGGATGGGATAGAGGATAGGATAGGATAGAGGATACGATATAGGATTGGATAGGATAGAGAATAGGATACGATAGATAATAGGATATTATAGAGGATAGGATAGGATACAGGATAGGATAGGATAGAGGATAGGATAGGATAGAGGATAGGATAGGATAGAGGATAGGATAGGATAAAGGATATGATAGGATAGAGGATAGGATAGGATAGAGGATAGGATATTATAGACGATAGTATAGGATACAGGATAGGATAGGATAGAGGATAGGATAGGATAGAGGATAGGATAGGATAGTGGATAGGATAGGATAGAGGATTCGATAGGATAGATGATAGGATAGGATACAGGATAGGATAGGATAGAGGATAGGATATGATAGAGGATAGGATAGGATAGAGGATTGGATAGGATAGAGGATAGGATAGGATAGAGTGTAGGGTAGGATAGGATACATTATAGGATTGGATAGAGGATAGGATAGGATAGAGGATACGATATAGGATTGTATAGGATAGAGAATAAGATACGATAGGGAATAGGATAGGATTGGATAGAGAATAGGATGGGATAGAGGATAGGATAGGATAGAGGATAGGACAGGATAGAGGATAGGATAGGATAGAGGATACGATATAGGATTGGACAGGATAGAGAGTAGGATACGATAGAGGATAGTATAGGATTGGATAGATTATAGGATCGGATAGAGGATAGGATAGGATAGAGGATAGGATAGGATAGAGGATAGGATAGGATAGAGGATAGGATAGGATAGAGGATAGGATAGGATAGAGGATAGGATAGGATAGAGGATATGATATGATAGAGGATAGGATAGGATAGAGGATAGGATAGGATAGAGGATAGGATAGGATAGGATAGGATACAGGATAGGATAGGATAGAGGATAGGATAGGATAGAGGATACGATATAGGATTGGATAGGATAGAGAATAGGATACGATAGAGGATAGGATATTATAGAGGATAGGATAGGATACAGGATAGGATAGGATAGAGAATAGGATAGGATAGAGGATAGGATAGGATAGAGGATAGTATAGGATAAAGGATATGATAGGATAGAGGATAGGATAGGATAGAGGATAGGATATTATAGACGATAGTATAGGATACAGGATAGGATAGGATAGAGGATAGGATAGGATAGAGGATAGGATAGGATAGAGGATAGGATAGGATAGAGGATTCGATAGGATAGATGATAGGATAGGATACAGGATAGGATAGGATAGAGGATAGGATAGGATAGAGGATAGGATAGGATAGAGGATTGGATAGGATAGAGGATAGGATAGGATAGAGTGTAGGGTAGGATAGGATACATTATAGGATTGGATAGAGGATAGGATAGGATAGAGGATACGATATAGGATTGTATAGGATAGAGAATAAGATACGATAGGAAATAGGATAGGATTGGATAGAGAATAGGATGGGATAGAGGATAGGATAGGATAGAGGATAGGACAGGATAGAGGATAGGATTGGATAGAGGATACGATATAGGATTGGATAGGATAGAGAGTAGGATACGATAGAGGATAGTATAGGATTGGATAGATTATAGGATCGGATAGAGGATAGGATAGGATAGAGGATAGGATAGGATAGAGGATAGGATAGGATAGAGGATAGGGTAGGATAGAGGGTAGGATAGGATAGAGGATAGGATAGGATAGAGGATAGGATAGGATAGAGGATAGGATAGGATAGAGGATAGGATAGCATAGAGGATAGGATAGGATAGAGGATAGGATAGGATAGGATACAGGATAGGATAGGATAGAGGATACGATATAGGATTGGATAGGATAGAGAATAGGATACGATAGAGGATAGGATAGGATTGGATAGAGAATAGGATGGGATAGATGATAGGATAGGATAGAGGAGATGATAGGACAGGATAGAGGATAGGATAGGATTGAGGATAGGATAGGATAGAGGATAGGATAGGATAGAGGATAGGATAGGATAGAGGATAGGATAGGATAGAGGATAGGATAGGATAGAGGATAGGATAGGATAGGATAGGATACAGGATAGGATAGGATAGAGGATAGGATAGGATAGGATAGGATACAGGATAGGATAGGATAGAGGATAGGATAGGATAGAGGATACGATATAGGATTGGATAGGATAGAGAATAGGATACGATAGAGGATAGGATAGAGGATTGGATAGAGGATAGGATAGAGTATAGGATAGAGGATAGGATAGAGGATAGGATAGAGGATAGGATAGAGGATAGGATAGAGGATAGGATAGAGGATTGAATAGGATAGAGGATAAGATAGGATAGAGGATAGGATAGGATAGAGTATAGGATAGAGGATAGGATAGGATAGAGGATAGGATAGGTTAGAGGATAGGATAACATAGAGGATAGGATAGGATAGAGCATAGGATAGGATAGAGGATAGGATATGTTAAGATAGACAATAGGATAGGATAGATGATATTATAGGAAAGAGGATAGGATATGATAGAGGATACGATATTATAGAGGATAGGATAGCATAGAGGATCGGATAGGGTAGGATTGAGGATAGGATAGGGGATTGGATAGGATAGCGGATAGGATAGGGGATTGGATAGGATAGAGGATAGGTTAGGATAGAGGATAGGATATAATACACGATATGATAGGATAGAGGATTGGATGGGATAGAGGATAGGATATAGGATTGGATAGGATAGAGGATAGGAATCTGATAGTGGATAGGATAGAGGTTAGGATAGGATAGTGGATAGGATAGGATAGAGGATAGGACAGGGGATTGAATAGGATAGAAGATCGGATAGGCGATTGGATAGGATAGAGGATAGGATAGGATAGACGATAGTATAGGATAGAGGATAGGATAGAGAATAGGATAGGATAGAGAATAGGATAGAATAGAGGATAGGGTCGGATAGAGGATAGGATAGGGGATTGAATACTATAGAGGATAGGATAGGATAGAGGATAGCATAGGATAGAGGATAGGATAGGATAGAGGATAGGATAGGATAGAGGATAGGATAGGATAGAGGATAGGATAGGATAGAGGATAGGATAGGATAGAGGATAGGATAGGATAGAGGATAGGATAGAATAGAGGGTACGATATAGGATTGGATAGGATAGAGAATAAGATACGATAGGTAATAGGATAGGATTGGATAGAGAATAGGATGCGATAGAGGATCGGATAGGATAAAGGATAGGACAGGATAGAGGATAGGATAGGATAGAGGATAGGATAGGATAGGATACAGGATAGGATAGGATAGAGGATAGGATAGGATAGAGGATACGATATAGGATTGGATAGGATAGAGAATAGGATACGATAGAGGATAGGATAGAGGATTGGATAGAGGATAGGATAGAGTATAGGATAGAGGATAGGATAGAGGATAGGATAGAGGATAGGATAGAGGATAGGATAGAGGATTGAATAGGATAGAGGATAAGATAGGATAGAGGATAGGATAGGATAGAGGATAGGATAGAGGATAGGATAGGATAGAGGATAGGATAGGTTAGAGGATAGGATAACATAGAGGATAGGGTAGGATAGAGCATAGGATAGGATAGAGGATAGGATATGTTAAGATAGAGAATAGGATAGGATAGATGATATTATAGGAAAGAGGATAGGATATGATAGAGGATACGATATTATAGAGGATAGGATAGCATAGAGGATCGGATAGGATAGGATTGAGGATAGGATAGGGGATTGGATAGGATAGCGGATAGGATAGGGGATTGGATAGGATAGAGGATAGGTTAGGATAGAGGATTGGATATAATACACGATATGATAGGATAGAGGATTGGATGGGATACAGGATAGGATATAGGATTGGATAGGATAGAGGATAGGAATCTGATAGTGGATAGGATAGAGGTTAGGATAGGATAGAGGATAGGATAGGATAGAGGATAGGACAGGGGATTGAATAGGATAGAAGATCGGATAGGCGATTGGATAGGATAGAGGATAGGATAGGATAGACGATAGTATAGGATAGAGGAGAGGATAGAGAATAGGATAGGATAGAGAATAGGATAGAATAGAGGATAGGGTCGGATAGAGGATAGGATAGGGGATTGAATACTATAGAGGATAGGATAGGATAGAGGATAGCATAGGATAGAGGATAGGATAGGATAGAGGATAGGATAGGATAGAGGATATGATAGGATAGAGGATAGGATAGGATAGAGGATAGGATAGGATAGAGGATAGGATAGGATAGAGGATAGGATAGAGTAGAGGATAGGATAGGATAGAGGATAGGATAGGATAGAGGATAGAATAGGATAGAGGATAGGATAGGATAGAGGATAGGATAGGATACGGGATAGGATAGGATTGAGGATAGGATAGGATAGAGGATAGGATAGAGGATAGGATAGAGGATTGGATAGGATAGAGGATATAATAGGATAGACGATAGGATAGGATAGAGGATGGGATAGGATAGAGTATAGGATAGGATAGAGGATATTATAAGATACAGGATAGGATAGGATAGAGGATAGGATACGATAGAGGATGTGATAGGATAGAGGATAGGATAGAGGACAGGATAGGATAGAGGATAGGATAGGATAGAGGATAGGATAGGGTAGAGTGTAGGATATGATTGAGGATAGGATAGGATAGAGGATAGGATAGCATAGAGGATTGGATAGGATACAGGATAGGATTGAGGATAGCATAGGATATAGGATAGGATTGGATAGAAGACAGGTTAGGATAGAGTATAGGATAGGATAGGATAGAGGGTAGGATACGATACAGGATAGCATAGGATAGAGGATAGGATAGGATAGAGGATAGGATAGGATAGAGGATAGGATAGGATAGAGGATAGGATAGGATAGAGGATAGGATAGGATAGAGGATAGGATAGGATAGAGGATAGGATAGAGTAGAGGATAGGATAGGATAGAGGATAGGATAGGATAGAGGATAGGATAGGATAGAGGATAGGATAGGATAGAGGATAGGATAGGATACGGGATAGGATAGGATTGAGGATAGGATAGGATAGAGGATAGGATAGAGGATAGGATAGAGGATTGGATAGGATAGAGGATATAATAGGATAGACGATAGGATAGGATAGAGGATGGGATAGGATAGAGTATAGGATAGGATAGAGGATATTATAAGATACAGGATAGGATAGGATAGAGGATAGGATACGATAGAGGATGTGATAGGATAGAGGATAGGATAGAGGACAGGATAGGATAGAGGATAGGATAGGATAGAGGATAGGATAGGGTAGAGTGTAGGATATGATTGAGGATAGGATAGGATAGAGGATAGGATAGCATAGAGGATTGGATAGGATACAGGATAGGATTGAGGATAGCATAGGATATAGGATAGGATTGGATAGAAGACAGGTTAGGATAGAGTATAGGATAGGATAGGATAGAGGGTAGGATACGATACAGGATAGGATAGGATAGAGGATAGGATAGGATACGGGATAGGATAGGATTGAGGATAGGATAGGATAGAGGATAGGATAGAGGATAGGATAGAGGATTGGATAGGATAGAGGATATAATAGGATAGACGATAGGATAGGATAGAGGATGGGATAGGATAGAGTATAGGATAGGATAGAGGATATTATAAGATACAGGATAGGATAGGATAGAGGATAGGATACGATAGAGGATGTGATAGGATAGAGGATAGGATAGAGGACAGGATAGGATAGAGGATAGGATAGGATAGAGGATAGGATAGGGTAGAGTGTAGGATATGATTGAGGATAGGATAGGATAGAGGATAGGATAGCATAGAGGATTGGATAGGATACAGGATAGGATTGAGGATAGCATAGGATATAGGATAGGATTGGATAGAAGACAGGTTAGGATAGAGTATAGGATAGGATAGGATAGAGGATAGGATAGGATAGAGGATAGGATAGGATAGAGGATAGGATAGAATAGAGGGTACGATATAGGATTGGATAGGATAGAGAATAAGATACGATAGGTAATAGGATAGGATTGCATAGAGAATAGGATGCGATAGAGGATCGGATAGGATAAAGGATAGGACAGGATAGAGGATAGGATAGGATAGAGGATAGGATAGGATAGGATACAGGATAGGATAGGATAGAGGATAGGATAGGATAGAGGATACGATATAGGATTGGATAGGATAGAGAATAGGATACGATAGAGGATAGGATAGAGGATTGGATAGAGGATAGGATAGAGTATAGGATAGAGGATAGGATAGAGGATAGGATAGAGGATAGGATAGAGGATAGGATAGAGGATTGAATAGGATAGAGGATAAGATAGGATAGAGGATAGGATAGGATAGAGGATAGGATAGAGGATAGGATAGGATAGAGGATAGGATAGGTTAGAGGATAGGATAACATAGAGGATAGGGTAGGATAGAGCATAGGATAGGATAGAGGATAGGATATGTTAAGATAGAGAATAGGATAGGATAGATGATATTATAGGAAAGAGGATAGGATATGATAGAGGATACGATATTATAGAGGATAGGATAGCATAGAGGATCGGATAGGATAGGATTGAGGATAGGATAGGGGATTGGATAGGATAGCGGATAGGATAGGGGATTGGATAGGATAGAGGATAGGTTAGGATAGAGGATAGGATATAATACACGATATGATAGGATAGAGGATTGGATGGGATACAGGATAGGATATAGGATTGGATAGGATAGAGGATAGGAATCTGATAGTGGATAGGATAGAGGTTAGGATAGGATAGAGGATAGGATAGGATAGAGGATAGGACAGGGGATTGAATAGGATAGAAGATCGGATAGGCGATTGGATAGGATAGAGGATAGGATAGGATAGACGATAGTATAGGATAGAGGAGAGGATAGAGAATAGGATAGGATAGAGAATAGGATAGAATAGAGGATAGGGTCGGATAGAGGATAGGATAGGGGATTGAATACTATAGAGGATAGGATAGGATAGAGGATAGCATAGGATAGAGGATAGGATAGGATAGAGGATAGGATAGGATAGAGGATAGGATAGGATAGAGGATAGGATAGGATAGAGGATAGGATAGGATAGAGGATAGGATAGGATAGAGGATAGGATAGAGTAGAGGATAGGATAGGATAGAGGATAGGATAGGATAGAGGATAGAATAGGATAGAGGATAGGATAGGATAGAGGATAGGATAGGATACGGGATAGGATAGGATTGAGGATAGGATAGGATAGAGGATAGGATAGAGGATAGGATAGAGGATTGGATAGGATAGAGGATATAATAGGATAGACGATAGGATAGGATAGAGGATGGGATAGGATAGAGTATAGGATAGGATAGAGGATATTATAAGATACAGGATAGGATAGGATAGAGGATAGGATACGATAGAGGATGTGATAGGATAGAGGATAGGATAGAGGACAGGATAGGATAGAGGATAGGATAGGATAGAGGATAGGATAGGGTAGAGTGTAGGATATGATTGAGGATAGGATAGGATAGAGGATAGGATAGCATAGAGGATTGGATAGGATACAGGATAGGATTGAGGATAGCATAGGATATAGGATAGGATTGGATAGAAGACAGGTTAGGATAGAGTATAGGATAGGATAGGATAGAGGGTAGGATACGATACAGGATAGCATAGGATAGAGGATAGGATAGGATAGAGGATAGGATAGGATAGAGGATAGGATAGGATAGAGGATAGGATAGGATAGAGGATAGGATAGGATAGAGGATAGGATAGAGTAGAGGATAGGATAGGATAGAGGATAGGATAGGATAGAGGATAGGATAGGATAGAGGATAGGATAGGATAGAGGATAGGATAGGATACGGGATAGGATAGGATTGAGGATAGGATAGGATAGAGGATAGGATAGAGGATAGGATAGAGGATTGGATAGGATAGAGGATATAATAGGATAGACGATAGGATAGGATAGAGGATGGGATAGGATAGAGTATAGGATAGGATAGAGGATATTATAAGATACAGGATAGGATAGGATAGAGGATAGGATACGATAGAGGATGTGATAGGATAGAGGATAGGATAGAGGACAGGATAGGATAGAGGATAGGATAGGATAGAGGATAGGATAGGGTAGAGTGTAGGATATGATTGAGGATAGGATAGGATAGAGGATAGGATAGCATAGAGGATTGGATAGGATACAGGATAGGATTGAGGATAGCATAGGATATAGGATAGGATTGGATAGAAGACAGGTTAGGATAGAGTATAGGATAGGATAGGATAGAGGGTAGGATACGATACAGGATAGGATAGGATAGAGGATAGGATAGGATACGGGATAGGATAGGATTGAGGATAGGATAGGATAGAGGATAGGATAGAGGATAGGATAGAGGATTGGATAGGATAGAGGATATAATAGGATAGACGATAGGATAGGATAGAGGATGGGATAGGATAGAGTATAGGATAGGATAGAGGATATTATAAGATACAGGATAGGATAGGATAGAGGATAGGATACGATAGAGGATGTGATAGGATAGAGGATAGGATAGAGGACAGGATAGGATAGAGGATAGGATAGGATAGAGGATAGGATAGGGTAGAGTGTAGGATATGATTGAGGATAGGATAGGATAGAGGATAGGATAGCATAGAGGATTGGATAGGATACAGGATAGGATTGAGGATAGCATAGGATATAGGATAGGATTGGATAGAAGACAGGTTAGGATAGAGTATAGGATAGGATAGGATAGAGGGTAGGATACGATACAGGATAGGATAGGATAGAGGATAGGATAGGGGATTGGATACTATAGAGGATAGGATAGGATAGAGGATAGAATAGGATAGAGGATAGGATAGGATAGAGGATAGGATAGGGGATTGGGTAGGATTGAGGATAGGATAGAGGATAGGATAGGATAGAGGATAGAGTAGGATTGACGATAGGAAAGGAAAAAGGATAGGATATGATAGAGGATAGGATAGGATAGAGGATCGGATAGGATTGAGGATAGGATAGGGTTGAGGATAGGATAGGATAGAGGATATGATAGGATAGAGGATAGGATAGAGGATAGGATAGGATAGAGGATGGGATAGGGGATTGGATACTATAGAGGATAGGATAGGATAGAGGATAGCATAGGATAGAGGATAGGATAGGATAGAGGATAGGATAGGGGATTGGGTAGGATTGAGGATAGGATAGAGGATAGGATAGGATAGAGGATAGAGTAGGATTGACGATAGGAAAGGAAAAAGGATAGGATATGATAGAGGATAGGATAGGATAGAGGATCGGATAGGATTGAGGATAGGATAGGGTTGAGGATAGGATAGGATAGAGGATATGATAGGATAGAGGATAGGATAGAGGATAGGATAGGATAGAGGATGGGATAGGATAGAGTATAGGATAGGATAGAGGATATTATAAGATACAGGATAGGATAGGATAGAGGATAGGATACGATAGAGGATGTGATAGGATAGAGGATAGGATAGAGGACAGGATAGGATAGAGGATAGGATAGGATAGAGGATAGGATAGGGTAGAGTGTAGGATATGATTGAGGATAGGATAGGATAGAGGATAGGATAGCATAGAGGATTGGATAGGATACAGGATAGGATTGAGGATAGCATAGGATATAGGATAGGATAGGATAGAGGATAGGATAGGATAGAGGATAGGATAGGATAGAGGATAAGATAGGATAGAGGATAGGATAGGATAGAGGATAGGATAGGATAGAGGATAGGATAGGATAGAGGATAGGATAGGATAGAGGATAGGATAGAATAGAGGATAGGATAGGATAGAGGATAGGATAGGATAGACGATAGGATAGGATAGAGGATAGGATCGGACGGAGGATAGGATAGGATAGAGGATATTATAGGATACAGGATAGGATAGGATAGAGGATAGGATAGGATAGAGGATATTATAGGATAGAGGGTAGGATAGGATAGAGGATGGGACAGGATAGAGAATAGGATAGGATAGAGGATAAGATCGGGGATTGGATAGGGTGGAGGATAGGATAGGATAGAGGATATTATAGGATACAGGATAGGATAGGATAGATGGCAGGATAGGATAGAGGATACGATAGGATAGAGGATAGAATAGGATAGAGGATAGGATAGGATAGAGGATAGGATAGGATTGAGGATATTATAGGATATAGGATAGGATAGGATAGAGGATGGGATAGGATAGAGGATGGGATAGGATAGAGGATACGATAGGATAGAGGATAGGATAGGATACAGGATAGGATTGAGGATAGCATAGGATGTAGGTTGGGATAGAGGACTGGATAGGATAGACGATATTATAGAATAGAGGATTGGATGGGATAGAGGATTGGATAGAATAGAGGATATTATATAATAAAAGATAGGATAGGATAGAGGATAGGATAGGATAGAAGACAGGATAGGATAGAGGATAGGATAGGATTGAGGATAGGATAGGACAGAGGATAGGATAGGATTGAGGATAGGATAGGATAAAGGATAGGATAGGGGATTGGGTAGGATACAGTATAGGATAGGATAGAGGATAGGATAGAGGATAGGATAGGATAGATGATAGGATAGGGTACGGGATAGGATAGGATTGAGGATAGGATAGGATAGAGGATAGGATAAAGGATAGGATAGAGGATTGGATAGGATAGAGGATAGGATAGAGGATAGGATAGAGGATTGGATAGGATAGAGGATATAATAGTATAGACGATAGGATAAGATAGAGAATGAGATAGGATAGAGTATAGGATAGGATAGAGGATATTATAGGATACAGGATAGGATAGGATAGAGGATAGGATACGATAGAGGATGTGATAGGATATAGGATACGATAGGATAGAGGATAGGATAGGATAGAGTATGGGATAGGATAGAGGATACGATAGGATAGAGGATAGGATAGGATAGAGGATAGGATAGGGAAGAGGATAGGATAGGATTGAGGATAGGATAGGTTAGAGGATAGGGTAGGATAGTGGATAGGGTAGGATTGAGGATAGGATAGGATAGAGGATAGGATAGAGGATAGGAAAGAGGATATTATATAATAGTATATAGGATAGGATAGGATAGAGGATAGGATAGGATAGAGGATAGGATACGATACGGGATAGGATAGGATTGAGGATAGGATAGGATAGATGATAGGATAGGATACGGGATAGGATAGGATTGAGGATAGGATAGGATAGAGGATAGGATAGAGGATAGGATAGAGGATTGGATAGGATAGAGGATATAATAGGATAGACGATAGGATAGGATAGAGGATAGGATAGGATAGAGGATATTATAGGATAGAGGGTAGGATAGGATAGAGGATGGGACAGGATAGAGAATAGGATAGGATAGAGGATAAGATAGGGGATTGGATAGGGTGGAGGATAGGATAGGATAGAGGATATTATAGGATACAGGATAGGATAGGATAGATGGCAGGATAAGATAGAGGATGGGATAGGATAGAGAATACGATAGGATAGAGGATAGAATAGGATAGAGGATAGGATAGGATAGAGGATAGGATAGGATTGAGGATATTATAGGATATAGGATAGGATAGGATAGAGGATGGGATAGGATAGAGGATGGGATAGGATAGAGGATACGATAGGATAGAGGATAGGATAGGATACAGGATAGGATTGAGGATAGCATAGGATATAGGTTAGGATAGAGGACTGGATAGGATAGACGATATTATAGAATAGAGGATTGGATAGGATAGAGGATTGGATAGAATAGAGGATATTATATAATAGAAGATAGGATAGGATAGAGGATAGGATATAATAGAAGACAGGATAGGATAGAGGATAGGATAGGATAGAAAATAGGATAGGACAGAGGATAGGATAGGATTGAGAATAGGATAGGATAGAGGATAGGATAGGGGATTGGGTAGGATACAGTATAGGATAGGATAGAGGAGAGGATAGAGGATAGGATAGGATAGAGGATAGGATAGGATAGAGGATAGGATAGGGTACGGAATAGGATAGGATTGAGGATAGGATAGGATAGAGGATAGGATAGAGGATAGGATAGAGGATTGGATAGGATAGAGTATATATTAGGATAGACGATAGGATAGGATAGAGGATGGGATAGAATAGAGGATAAGATAGTACAGAGGACACGATAGGATAGAGGATAGGATAGGATAGAGGATTGGATAGGATAGAGGATATTATATAATAGAGGATAGGATAGGATAGAGGATAGGATGGGATAGAGGATCGGATAGAGGATAGGATAGGATGCAGGATAGGATAGGATAGAGGATAGGATAGGATAGAGGACAGGATAGGATGGAGGATAGGATAGGATAGAAAATAGGATAGGACGGAGGATAGTATAGGATATAGTAAATAGGATAGGATTGAGGATAGGATAGGATAGAGGAAATGATAGGACAGACGGTAGAATAGGATAGAGGATGGGATAGGATAGAGGATACGATAGGATAAAGGATAGGATAGGATAGGATAGGATAGGATAGAGGATAGGATAGGATAGAGGATAGGATAGAGGATAGGATAGAGGATTGGATAGGATAGAGTATATATTAGGATAGACGATAGGATAGGATAGAGGATGGGATAGAATAGAGGATAAGATAGTACAGAGGACACGATAGGATAGAGGATAGGATAGGATAGAGGATTGGATAGGATAGAGGATATTATATAATAGAGGATAGGATAGGATAGAGGATAGGATGGGATAGAGGATCGGATAGAGGATAGGATAGGATGCAGGATAGGATAGGATAGAGGATAGGATAGGATAGAGGACAGGATAGGATGGAGGATAGGATAGGATAGAAAATAGGATAGGACGGAGGATAGTATAGGATATAGTAAATAGGATAGGATTGAGGATAGGATAGGATAGAGGAAATGATAGGACAGACGGTAGAATAGGATAGAGGATGGGATAGGATAGAGGATACGATAGGATAAAGGATAGGATAGGATAGGATAGGATAGGATAGAGGATAGGATAGGATAGAGGATCGCATAGAGGATAGGATAGGATAGAGGACAGGATAGGATAGAGTATAGGATAGGATTGAGGATAGGATAGGATAGATGAAAGGATAGGACAGACGGTAGGATAGGATAGAGGATAGGATAGGATAGCATAAAGGATAGGATAGGATAGAGGATAGGATAGAGGACAGGATAGGATAGAGGATAGGATAGAATACAGGATAGGGTAGGATAAAGGATAGGATAGGATAGAGGATAGGATAGGATAGAGGATAGGATAGAGGATAGGATAGGATAGAGGATAGGATAGAGGATAGGATAGAGGATAGGATAGGATAGAGGATCGGATAGAGGATAGGATAGGATAGAGGATAGGATAGAGGATAGGATAGAGCATAGGATAGAGGATAGGATAGGATAGAAGATCGGATAGAGGATAGGATAGGATAGAGGATAGCAAAGAGGATAGGATAGGATAGAGGATACGATATTATGGGCTATATGGCAGGATGGAGGACAGGATAGGATAGAGGAGAGGATAGGAAAGTGGATAGGATAGGATGGATGATAGGATAGAGGATAGGATAGAGGATAGGATAGAGGATAGGATAAGGGATGGGATAGGATAGAGGATAGGATAAGGGATAGGATAGGATAGAGGATAGGGTAGGATAGAGGATAGGATAGGATAGAGGATAGGATAGGATAGAGGATAGGATAGGATAGAGGATCGGATAGAGGATAGGATAGGATAGAGGATAGAGGATAGGATAGGATAGAGGATAGGATAGGATAGAGGATAGGATAGGATATAGGACAGGATAGGATGGAGGATAGGATAGGATAGAAAATAGGATAGGACAGAGGATAGTATAGGATAGAGTATAGGATAGGATTGAGGATAGGATAGGATAGAGGAAAGGATAGGACAGAGGGTAGGATAGGATAGAGGATGGGATAGGATAGAGGATAGGATAGGATAGAGGATAGGATAGAGGATTGAATAGGATAGAGTATATTATATAATAGAAGATAGGATAGGATAGAGGATAGGATAGGATTGAGGACAGGATAGGATGGAGGATAGGATAGGATAGAAAATAGGATAGGACAGAGGATAGTATAGGATAGAGTATAGGATAGGATAGAGGAAAGGATAGGACAGACGGTAGGATAGGATAGAGGATACGATAGGATAAAGGATAGGATAGGATAGGATAGGATAGAGGATAGGATAGGATAGAGGATAGCATAGAGGATAGGATAGGATAGAGGACAGGATAGGATGGAGGATAGGAAAGGATAGAAAATAGGATAGGACAGAGGATAGTATAGGATAGAGTATAGGATAGGATTGAGGATAGGATAGGATAGATGAAAGGATAGGACAGACGGTAGGATAGGATAGAGGATAGGATAGGATAGAGGATAGGATGGGATAGAGGATAGGATAGGATAGAGGATAGGATAGGATAGAGGATCGGATAGAGGATAGGATAGGATAGAGGATAGAGGATAGGATAGGATAGAGGATAGGATAGGTTAGAGGATAGGGTAGGATAGGGGATAGGGTAGGATTGAGGATAGGATAGGATAGAGGATAGGAAAGAGGATATTATATAATAGTATATAGGATAGAGGATAGGATAGAATACAGGATAGGATAGGGTAAAGGATAGGATAGGATAGAGGATAGGATAGGATAGAGGATAGGATAGAGGATAGGATAGGATAGAGGATAGGATAGAGGATAGGATAGAGGATAGGATAGGATAGAGGATCGGATAGAGGATAGGATAGGATAGAGGATAGGATAGAGCATAGGATAGAGGATAGGATAGGATAGAGGATAGGATAGGATAGAGGATAGGATAGGATAGAGGATAGGATAGGATAGAGGATAGGATAGGATAGAGGATAGGATGGGATAGAGGATAGGATAGGATAGAGGATAGGATAGGATAGAGGATCGGATAGAGGATAGGATAGGATAGAGGATAGAGGATAGGATAGGATAGAGGATAGGATAGGTTAGAGGATAGGGTAGGATAGGGGATAGGGTAGGATTGAGGATAGGATAGGATAGAGGATAGAATAGAGGATAGGAAAGAGGATATTATATAATAGTATATAGGATAGGATAGAGGATAGGATAGGATAGAGGATAGGATAGGATTGAGGATAGGATAAGATAGAGGATAGGATAGGGGATTGGGTAGGATACAGTATAGGATAGGATAGAGAATAGGATAGAGGATAGGATAGGATAGAGGATAGGATAGGATACGGGATAGGATAGGATTGAGGATAGGATAGGATAGAGGATAGAATAGAGGATAGGATAGAGGATTGGATAGGATAGATGATATAATAGGATAGACGATAGGATAGGATAGAGGATAGGATAGGATAGAGGATATTATAGGATAGAGGGTATGATAGGATAGAGGATGGGACAGGATAGAGAATAGGATAGGATAGAGGATAAGATAGGGGATTGGATAGGGTGGAGGATAGGATAGGATAGAGGATATTATATCCTATTATAGGATATAGGATAGGATAGGATAGAGGATGGGATAGGATAGAGGATGGGATAGGATAGAGGATACGATAGGATAGAGGATAGGATAGGATACAGGATAGGATTGAGGATAGCATAGGATATAGGTTAGGATAGAGTACTGGATAGGATAGACGATATTATAGAATAGAGGATTGGATAGGATAGAGGATTGGATAGAATAGAGGATATTATATAATAGAAGATAGGATAGGATAGAGGATAGGATAGGATAGAAGACAGTATAGGACAGAGGATAGGATAGGATTGAGAATAGGATAGGATAGAGGATAGGATAGGGGATTGGGTAGGATACAGTATAGGATAGGATAGAGGATAGGATAGAGGACAGGATAGCATAGAGGATAGGATAGGGTAGGATTGAGGATAGGATAGGATAGAGGATAGGATAGAGGATAGGATAGAGGATTGGATAGGATAGAGGATATATTAGGATAGACGATAGGATAGGATAGAGGATGGGATAGAATAGAGGATAAGATAGTACAGAGGACACGATAGGATAGAGGATAGGTTAGGATAGAGGATAGGATAGAGGATAGGATAGGATAGCGGATAGGATAGAGGATAGGATAGAGGATAGGATAGGATAGAGGATCGTATAGAGGATAGGATAGGATAGAGGATAGGATAGAGGATAGGATAGAGGATAGGATAGGATAGAGGATAGGATAGGATAGAGGATAGGATAGGATAGAGGATAGGATAGGATAGAGGATAGGATAGGATAGAGGATAGGATAGGATAGAGGATAGGATAGGATAGAGGATAGGATAGGATACGGGATAGGATAGGATTGAGGATAGGATAGGATAGAGGATAGGATAGAGGATAGGATAGAGGATTGGATAGGATAGAGGATATAATAGGATAGACGATAGGATAGGATAGAGGATAGGATAGGATAGAGGATATTATGGGATAGAGGGTATGATAGGATAGAGGATGGGACAGGATAGAGAATAGGATAGGATAGAGGATAAGATAGGGGATTGGGTAGGGTGGAGGATAGGATAGGATAGAGGATATTATAGGATACAGGATAGGATAGGATAGATGGCAGGATAGGATAGAGGATGGGATAGGATAGAGAATACGATAGGATAGAGGATAGAATAGGATAGAGGATTGGATAGAATAGAGGATATTATATAATAGAAGATAGGATAGGATAGAGGATAGGATAGGATAGAAGACAGTATAGGACAGAGGATAGGATAGGATTGAGAATAGGATAGGATAGAGGATAGGATAGGGGATTGGGTAGGATACAGTATAGGATAGGATAGAGGATAGGATAGAGGACAGGATAGCATAGAGGATAGGATAGGGTACGGGATAGGGTAGGATTGAGGATAGGATAGGATAGAGGATAGGATAGAGGATAGGATAGAGGATTGGATAGGATAGAGGATATATTAGGATAGACGATAGGATAGGATAGAGGATGGGATAGAATAGAGGATAAGATAGTACAGAGGACACGATAAGATAGAGGATAGGATAGGATAGAGGATAGGATAGAGGATAGGATAGGATAGCGGATAGGATAGAGGATAGGATAGAGGATAGGATAGGATAGAGGATCGTATAGAGGATAGGATAGGATAGAGGATAGGATAGAGGATAGGATAGGATAGAGGATAGGATAGGATAGAGGATAGGATAGGATAGAGGATAGGATAGGATAGATGATAGGATAGGATAGAGGATAGGATAGGATAGAGGATAGGAGACGATACAGGACAGGATAGGATAGAGGATAGGATAGGATAGAGGATAGGATAGGATAGAGGATAGCATAAGATAGAGGATAGGATAGGGGATTCGATAGGATAGAGGATGGGAGAGGATAGAGGATAGGATAGGATAGATGATACGATATTATAGAGGATAGGATAGGATAGAGGATAGGATAGGGAATTGGATAGGATAGAGGATAGGAGACGATAGAGGACAGGATAGGATAGAGGGTAGGATAGGATAGAGGATAGGATAGGATAGAGGATAGGATATGATAGAGGATAGGATAGGATAGAGGATAGGATAGGATAGAGGATACGATAGTATAGAGGATAGGATAGGATAGAGGATAGGATAGGATAGGATAGAGGATAGGATAGGATAGAGGATAGGATAGGATAGAGGATAGGATAGGGGATTGGATAGGATAGAGGATAGGATCGGATAGAGGATAAGGTAGAGGAACGGATAGGATAGAGAATAAGATAGGATAGAGGATAGGATAGGATAGAGGATACGATAGGATAGAGGATAGGATAGGATAGAGGATAGGATAGGATAGAGGATAGGATAGGGGATTCGATAGGGTAGAGGATAGGAGGGGATAGAGGATAGTATAGGAAAGAGGATAGGATAGGATAGAGGATAGGATAGAGGATAGGATAGAGGATAGGATAGGACAGATGATAGGATAGGATGGAGGATAGGATAGGATATAGGATAGGATAGAGGATAGGATAGGATATAGGATAGGATAGAGGATAGGATAGGATAGATGATATTATAGGATAGAGGGTAGGATAGGATAGAGGATACGATAATATACACGATAGGATAGGATAGAGGATCGGATACGATAGAGGATAGGATAGGGGATTGGATAGGATAGAGGATAGGATCGGATAGAGGATAGAGTAGGATAGAGAATAGGATTGGATAGATGATATTATAGGATAGAGGATAGAATATGATAGAGGATACGATATTATAGAGGATAGGATAGGATAGAGGATAGGATAGGATAGGATAGAGGATAGGATAGGATAGAGGATAGGATAGGATAGAGGATAGGATAGGGGATTGGATAGGATAGAGGATAGGATCGGATAGAGGATAAGGTAGAGGAACGGATAGGATAGAGGATAGGATAGGGTAGAGGAGTGGATAGGATAGAGGATAGGAAGGATAGGATAGAGGATAGGATACGATAGGATAGGATAGAGGATACGATAGGATAGATGATAGGATAGGATAGGATATAGGATTGGATAGGGTAGAGGATAGGATACGATAGAAGATAGGATATGATAGAGGATAGGATAGGATAGAGGATTGGATAGGATAGAGGATAGGATAGGATACAGGATAGGATTGAGGATAGCATAGGATGTAGGTTGGGATAGAGGACTGGATAGGATAGACGATATTATAGAATAGAGGATTGGATGGGATAGAGGATTGGATAGAATAGAGGATATTATATAATAAAAGATAGGATAGGATAGAGGATAGGATAGGATAGAAGACAGGATAGGATAGAGGATAGGATAGGATTGAGGATAGGATAGGACAGAGGATAGGATAGGATTGAGGATAGGATAGGATAAAGGATAGGATAGGGGATTGGGTAGGATACAGTATAGGATAGGATAGAGGATAGGATAGAGGATAGGATAGGATAGATGATAGGATAGGGTACGGGATAGGATAGGATTGAGGATAGGATAGGATAGAGGATAGGATAAAGGATAGGATAGAGGATTGGATAGGATAGAGGATAGGATAGAGGATAGGATAGAGGATTGGATAGGATAGAGGATATAATAGTATAGACGATAGGATAAGATAGAGAATGAGATAGGATAGAGTATAGGATAGGATAGAGGATATTATAGGATACAGGATAGGATAGGATAGAGGATAGGATACGATAGAGGATGTGATAGGATATAGGACACGATAGGATAGAGGATAGGATAGGATAGAGTATGGGATAGGATAGAGGATACGATAGGATAGAGGATAGGATAGGATAGAGGATAGGATAGGGAAGAGGATAGGATAGGATTGAGGATAGGATAGGTTAGAGGATAGGGTAGGATAGTGGATAGGGTAGGATTGAGGATAGGATAGGATAGAGGATAGGATAGAGGATAGGAAAGAGGATATTATATAATAGTATATAGGATAGGATAGGATAGAGGATAGGATAGGATAGAGGATAGGATACGATACGGGATAGGATAGGATTGAGGATAGGATAGGATAGAGGATAGGATAGGATACGGGATAGGATAGGATTGAGGATAGGATAGGATAGAGGATAGGATAGAGGATAGGATAGAGGATTGGATAGGATAGAGGATATAATAGGATAGACGATAGGATAGGATAGAGGATAGGATAGGATAGAGGATATTATAGGATAGAGGGTAGGATAGGATAGAGGATGGGACAGGATAGAGAATAGGATAGGATAGAGGATAAGATAGGGGATTGGATAGGGTGGAGGATAGGATAGGATAGAGGATATTATAGGATACAGGATAGGATAGGATAGATGGCAGGATAGGATAGAGGATGGGATAGGATAGAGAATACGATAGGATAGAGGATAGAATAGGATAGAGGATAGGATAGGATAGAGGATAGGATAGGATTGAGGATATTATAGGATATAGGATAGGATGGGATAGAGGATGGGATAGGATGGAGGATGGGATAGGATAGAGGATACGATAGGATAGAGGATAGGATAGGATACAGGATAGGATTGAGGATAGCATAGGATATAGGTTAGGATAGAGGACTGGATAGGATAGACGATATTATAGAATAGAGGATTGGATAGGATAGAGGATTGGATAGAATAGAGGATATTATATAATAGAAGATAGGATAGGATAGAGGATAGGATATAATAGAAGACAGGATAGGATAGAGGATAGGATAGGATAGAAAATAGGATAGGACAGAGGATAGGATAGGATTGAGAATAGGATAGGATAGAGGATAGGATAGGGGATTGGGTAGGATACAGTATAGGATAGGATAGAGGAGAGGATAGAGGATAGGATAGGATAGAGGATAGGATAGGATAGAGGATAGGATAGGATGGAGGATAGGATAGGATAGAAAATAGGATAGGACAGAGGATAGTATAGGATAGAGTATAGGATAGGATTGAGGATAGGATAGGATAGATGAAAGGATAGGACAGACGGTAGGATAGGATAGAGGATAGGATAGGATAGCATAAAGGATAGGATAGGATAGAGGATAGGATAGAGGACAGGATAGGATAGAGGATAGGATAGAATACAGGATAGGGTAGGATAAAGGATAGGATAGGATAGAGGATAGGATAGGATAGAGGATAGGATAGAGGATAGGATAGGATAGAGGATAGGATAGAGGATAGGATAGAGGATAGGATAGGATAGAGGATCGGATAGAGGATAGGATAGGATAGAGGATAGGATAGAGGATAGGATAGAGCATAGGATAGAGGATAGGATAGGATAGAAGATCGGATAGAGGATAGGATAGGATAGAGGATAGCAAAGAGGATAGGATAGGATAGAGGATACGATATTATGGGCTATATGGCAGGATGGAGGACAGGATAGGATAGAGGAGAGGATAGGAAAGTGGATAGGATAGGATGGATGATAGGATAGAGGATAGGATAGAGGATAGGATAGAGGATAGGATAAGGGATGGGATAGGATAGAGGATAGGATAAGGGATAGGATAGGATAGAGGATAGGGTAGGATAGAGGATAGGATAGGATAGAGGATAGGATAGGATAGAGGATAGGATAGGATAGAGGATCGGATAGAGGATAGGATAGGATAGAGGATAGAGGATAGGATAGGATAGAGGATAGGATAGGATAGAGGATAGGATATTATATAGGACAGGATAGGATGGAGGATAGGATAGGATAGAAAATAGGATAGGACAGAGGATAGTATAGGATAGAGTATAGGATAGGATTGAGGATAGGATAGGATAGAGGAAAGGATAGGACAGAGGGTAGGATAGGATAGAGGATGGGATAGGATAGAGGATAGGATAGGATAGAGGATAGGATAGAGGATTGAATAGGATAGAGTATATTATATAATAGAAGATAGGATAGGATAGAGGATAGGATAGGATTGAGGACAGGATAGGATGGAGGATAGGATAGGATAGAAAATAGGATAGGACAGAGGATAGTATAGGATAGAGTATAGGATAGGATAGAGGAAAGGATAGGACAGACGGTAGGATAGGATAGAGGATACGATAGGATAAAGGATAGGATAGGATAGGATAGGATAGAGGATAGGATAGGATAGAGGATAGCATAGAGGATAGGATAGGATAGAGGACAGGATAGGATGGAGGATAGGAAAGGATAGAAAATAGGATAGGACAGAGGATAGTATAGGATAGAGTATAGGATAGGATTGAGGATAGGATAGGATAGATGAAAGGATAGGACAGACGGTAGGATAGGATAGAGGATAGGATAGGATAGAGGATAGGATGGGATAGAGGATAGGATAGGATAGAGGATAGGATAGGATAGAGGATCGGATAGAGGATAGGATAGGATAGAGGATAGGATAGGATAGAGGATCGGATAGAGGATAGGATAGGATAGAGGATAGAGGATAGGATAGGATAGAGGATAGGATAGGTTAGAGGATAGGGTAGGATAGGGGATAGGGTAGGATTGAGGATAGGATAGGATAGAGGATAGGATAGAGGATAGGAAAGAGGATATTATATAATAGTATATAGGATAGGATAGAGGATAGGATAGGATAGAGGATCGGATAGAGGATAGGATAGGATAGAGGATAGGATAGGATAGAGGATCGGATAGAGGATAGGATAGGATAGAGGATAGAGGATAGGATAGGATAGAGGATAGGATAGGTTAGAGGATAGGGTAGGATAGGGGATAGGGTAGGATTGAGGATAGGATAGGATAGAGGATAGGATAGAGGATAGGAAAGAGGATATTATATAATAGTATATAGGATAGGATAGAGGATAGGATAGAGGACAGGATAGGATAGAGGATAGGATAGAATACAGGATAGGATAGGGTAAAGGATAGGATAGGATAGAGGATAGGATAGGATAGAGGATAGGATAGAGGATAGGATAGGATAGAGGATAGGATAGAGGATAGGATAGAGGATAGGATAGGATAGAGGATCGGATAGAGGATAGGATAGGATAGAGGATAGGATAGAGCATAGGATAGAGGATAGGATAGGATAGAGGATAGGATAGGATAGAGGATAGGATAGGATAGAGGATAGGATAGGATAGAGGATAGGATAGGATAGAGGATAGGATGGGATAGAGGAT
Source organism: Halictus rubicundus (assembly GCF_050948215.1). NCBI lineage: Eukaryota > Metazoa > Arthropoda > Insecta > Hymenoptera > Halictidae > Halictus > Halictus rubicundus. The sequence continues at coordinate 50,366 of NW_027488651.1, forward strand.
AGGATAGGATAGAGGATAGGATAGGATAGAGGATCGGATAGAGGATAGGATAGGATAGAGGATAGAGGATAGGATAGGATAGAGGATAGGATAGGTTAGAGGATAGGGTAGGATAGGGGATAGGGTAGGATTGAGGATAGGATAGGATAGAGGATAGAATAGAGGATAGGAAAGAGGATATTATATAATAGTATATAGGATAGGATAGAGGATAGGATAGGATAGAGGATAGGATAGGATTGAGGATAGGATAAGATAGAGGATAGGATAGGGGATTGGGTAGGATACAGTATAGGATAGGATAGAGAATAGGATAGAGGATAGGATAGGATAGAGGATAGGATAGGATACGGGATAGGATAGGATTGAGGATAGGATAGGATAGAGGATAGAATAGAGGATAGGATAGAGGATTGGATAGGATAGAGGATATAATAGGATAGACGATAGGATAGGATAGAGGATAGGATAGGATAGAGGATATTATAGGATAGAGGGTATGATAGGATAGAGGATGGGACAGGATAGAGAATAGGATAGGATAGAGGATAGGATAGAGGACAGGATAGCATAGAGGATAGGATAGGGTAGGATTGAGGATAGGATAGGATAGAGGATAGGATAGAGGATAGGATAGAGGATTGGATAGGATAGAGGATATATTAGGATAGACGATAGGATAGGATAGAGGATGGGATAGAATAGAGGATAAGATAGTACAGAGGACACGATAGGATAGAGGATAGGTTAGTATAGAGGATAGGATAGAGGATAGGATAGGATAGCGGATAGGATAGAGGATAGGATAGAGGATAGGATAGGATAGAGGATCGTATAGAGGATAGGATAGGATAGAGGATAGGATAGAGGATAGGATAGAGGATAGGATAGGATAGAGGATAGGATAGGATAGAGGATAGGATAGGATAGAGGATAGGATAGGATAGAGGATAGGATAGGATAGAGGATAGGATAGGATAGAGGATAGGATAGGATAGAGGATAGGATAGGATAGAGGATAGGATAGGATACGGGATAGGATAGGATTGAGGATAGGATAGGATAGAGGATAGGATAGAGGATAGGATAGAGGATTGGATAGGATAGAGGATATAATAGGATAGACGATAGGATAGGATAGAGGATAGGATAGGATAGAGGATATTATAGGATAGAGGGTATGATAGGATAGAGGATAGAATAGGATAGAGGATTGGATAGAATAGAGGATATTATATAATAGAAGATAGGATAGGATAGAGGATAGGATAGGATAGAAGACAGTATAGGACAGAGGATAGGATAGGATTGAGAATAGGATAGGATAGAGGATAGGATAGGGGATTGGGTAGGATACAGTATAGGATAGGATAGAGGATAGGATAGAGGACAGGATAGCATAGAGGATAGGATAGGGTACGGGATAGGGTAGGATTGAGGATAGGATAGGATAGAGGATAGGATAGAGGATAGGATAGAGGATTGGATAGGATAGAGGATATATTAGGATAGACGATAGGATAGGATAGAGGATGGGATAGAATAGAGGATAAGATAGTACAGAGGACACGATAAGATAGAGGATAGGATAGGATAGAGGATAGGATAGAGGATAGGATAGGATAGCGGATAGGATAGAGGATAGGATAGAGGATAGGATAGGATAGAGGATCGTATAGAGGATAGGATAGGATAGAGGATAGGATAGAGGATAGGATAGGATAGAGGATAGGATAGGATAGAGGATAGGATAGGATAGAGGATAGGATAGGATAGATGATAGGATAGGATAGAGGATAGGATAGGATAGAGGATAGGAGACGATACAGGACAGGATAGGATAGAGGATAGGATAAGATAGAGGATAGGATAGGATAGAGGATAGCATAAGATAGAGGATAGGATAGGGGATTCGATAGGATAGAGGATGGGAGAGGATAGAGGATAGGATAGGATAGATGATACGATATTATAGAGGATAGGATAGGATAGAGGATAGGATAGGGAATTGGATAGGATAGAGGATAGGAGACGATAGAGGACAGGATAGGATAGAGGGTAGGATAGGATAGAGGATAGGATAGGATAGAGGATAGGATATGATAGAGGATAGGATAGGATAGAGGACAGGATAGGATAGAGGATAGGATAAGATAGAGGATAAGATAGGATTGAGGATAGGATAGGATAGAGGATAAGATATAATAGAGGATAAGGTAGAGGAACGGATAGGATAGAGAATAAGATAGGATAGAGGATAGGATAGGATAGAGGATACGATAGTATAGAGGATAGGATAGGATAGAGGATAGGATAGGATAGAGGATAGGATAGGGGATTCGATAGGGTAGAGGATAGGAGGGGATAGAGGATAGGATAGGAAAGAGGATAGGATAGGATAGTGGATAGGATAGAGGATAGGATAGAGGATAGGATAGGACAGATGATAGGATAGGATGGAGGATAGGATAGGATATAGGATAGGATAGAGGATAGGATAGGATATAGGATAGGATAGAGGATAGGATAGGATAGATGATATTATAGGATAGAGGGTAGGATAGGATAGAGGATACGATAATATACACGATAGGATAGGATAGAGGATCGGATACGATAGAGGATAGGATAGGGGATTGGATAGGATAGAGGATAGGATCGGATAGAGGATAGAGTAGGATAGAGAATAGGATTGCATAGATGATATTATAGGATAGAGGATAGAATATGATAGAGGATACGATATTATAGAGGATAGGATAGGATAGAGGATAGGATAGGATAGGATAGAGGATAGGATAGGATAGAGGATAGGATAGGGGATTGGATAGGATAGAGGATAGGATCGGATAGAGGATAAGGTAGAGGAACGGATAGGATAGAGAATAAGATAGGATAGAGGATAGGATAGGATAGAGGATACGATAGGATAGAGGATAGGATAGGATAGAGGATAGGATAGGATAGAGGATAGGATAGGGGATTCGATAGGGTAGAGGATAGGAGGGGATAGAGGATAGGATAGGAAAGAGGATAGGATAGGATAGAGGATAGGATAGAGGATAGGATAGAGGATAGGATAGGACAGATGATAGGATAGGATGGAGGATAGGATAGGATATAGGATAGGATAGAGGATAGGATAGGATATAGGATAGGATAGAGGATAGGATAGGATAGATGATATTATAGGATAGAGGGTAGGATAGGATAGAGGATACGATAATATACACGATAGGATAGGATAGAGGATCGGATACGATACAGGATAGGATAGGGGATTGGATAGGATAGAGGATAGGATCGGATAGAGGATAGAGTAGGATAGAGAATAGGATTGGATAGATGATATTATAGGATAGAGGATAGAATATGATAGAGGATACGATATTATAGAGGATAGGATAGGATAGAGGATAGGATAGGATAGGATAGAGGATAGGATAGGATAGAGGATAGGATAGGATAGAGGATAGGATAGGGGATTGGATAGGATAGAGGATAGGATCGGATAGAGGATAAGGTAGAGGAACGGATAGGATAGAGGATAGGATAGGGTAGAGGAGTGGATAGGATAGAGGATAGGAAGGATAGGATAGAGGATAGGATACGATAGGATAGGATAGAGGATACGATAGGATAGATGATAGGATAGGATAGGATATAGGATTGGATAGGGTAGAGGATAGGATACGATAGAAGATAGGATATGATAGAGGATAGGATAGGATAGAGGATTGGATAGGATAGAGGATAGGATAGGATAGAGTGTAGGGTAGGATAGGATACATTATAGGATTGGATAGAGGATAGGATAGGATAGAGGATACGATATAGGATTGTATAGGATAGAGAATAAGATACGATAGGGAATAGGATAGGATTGGATAGAGAATAGGATGGGATAGAGGATAGGATAGGATAGAGGATAGGACAGGATAGAGGATAGGATAGGATAGAGGATACGATATAGGATTGGACAGGATAGAGAGTAGGATACGATAGAGGATAGTATAGGATTGGATAGATTATAGGATCGGATAGAGGATAGGATAGGATAGAGGATAGGATAGGATAGAGGATAGGATAGGATAGAGGATAGGATAGGATAGAGGATAGGATAGGATAGAGGATAGGATAGGATAGAGGATAGGATAGGATAGAGGATAGGATAGGATAGAGGATAGGATAGGATAGAGGATATGATAGGATAGAGGATAGGATAGGATAGAGGATAGGATAGGATAGAGGATAGGATAGGATAGGATAGGATACAGGATAGGATAGGATAGAGGATAGGATAGGATAGGATACAGGATAGGATAGGATAGAGGATAGGATAGGATAGAGGATACGATATAGGATTGGATAGGATAGAGAATAGGATACGATAGAGGATAGGATATTATAGAGGATAGGATAGGATACAGGATAGGATAGGATAGAGGATAGGATAGGATAGAGGATAGGATAGGATAAAGGATATGATAGGATAGAGGATAGGATAGGATAGAGGATAGGATAGGATAGAGGATAGGATAGGATAGGATACAGGATAGGATAGGATAGAGGATAGGATAGGATAGAGGATACGATATAGGATTGGATAGGATAGAGAATAGGATACGATAGAGGATAGGATAGGATTGGATAGAGAATAGGATGGGATAGAGGATAGGATAGGATAGAGGAGATGATAGGACAGGATAGAGGATAGGATAGGATTGAGGATAGGATAGGATAGAGGATAGGATAGGATAGAGGATAGGATACGATAGAGGATAGGATAGGATAGAGGATAGGATAGGATAGAGGATAGGATAGGATAGGATAGAGGATAGGATAGGATAGAGGATAGGATAGGATAGAGGATAGGATAGGATAGAGGATAGGATAGCATAGAGGATAGGATAGGATAGAGGATAGGATAGGATAGGATACAGGATAGGATAGGATAGAGGATAGGATAGGATAGAGGATACGATATAGGATTGGATAGGATAGAGAATAGGATACGATAGAGGATAGGATAGGATTGGATAGAGAATAGGATGGGATAGAGGATAGGATAGGATAGAGGAGAGGATAGGACAGGATAGAGGATAGGATAGGATTGAGGATAGGATAGGATAGAGGATAGGATAGGATAGAGGATAGGATAGGATAGAGGATAGGATAGGATAGAGGATAGGATAGGATAGGATAGAGGATAGGATAGGATAGAGGATAGGATAAAATAGGATAGGATACAGGATAGGATAGGATAGAGGATAGGATAGGATAGAAGATACGATATAGGATTGGATAGGATAGAGAATAGGATACGATAGAGGATAGGATAGGATTGGATAGAGAATAGGATGGGATAGAGGATAGGATAGGATAGAGGATAGGATAGGATAGAGGATACGATATAGGATTGGATAGGATAGAGAATAGGATACGATAGAGGATAGGATAGAGGATTGGATAGAGGATAGGATAGAGGATAGGATAGAGGATAGGATAGAGGATAGGATAGAGGATAGGATAGAGGATAGGATAGAGGATAGGATAGAGGATAGGATAGAGGATAGGATAGAGGATAGGATAGGATAGAGGAGTGGATAGGATAGAGGATAGGATAGGATAGAGGATAGGATAGGATAGAGTATAGGATAGGATAGGATACAGGATAGGATAGGATAGAGGATAGGATAGGATAGAGGATAGGATAGGATAGAGGATACGATATAGGATTGGATAGGATAGAGAATAGGATACGATAGAGGATAGGATAGAGGATTGGATAGAGGATAGGATAGAGGATAGGATAGAGGATAGGATAGAGGATAGGATAGAGGATAGGATAGAGGATAGGATAGAGGATAGGATAGAGGATAGGATAGAGGATTGAATAGGATAGAGGACAAGATAGGATAGAGGATAGGATAGGATAGAGGATAGGATAGAGGATAGGATAGGATAGAGGATAGGATAGGTTAGAGGATAGGATAACATAGAGGATAGGATCGGATAGAGCATAGGATAGGATAGAGGATAGGATATGTTAAGATAGAGAATTTGATAGGATAGATGATATTATAGGAAAGAGGATAGGATATGATAGAGGATACGATATTATAGAGGATAGGATAGCATAGAGGATCGGATAGGATAGGATTGAGGATAGGATAGGGGATTGGATAGGATAGCGGATAGGATAGGGGATTGGATAGGATAGAGGATAGGTTAGGATAGAGGATAGGATATAATACACGATATGATAGGATAGAGGATTGGATGGGATAGAGGATAGGATATAGGATTGGATAGGATAGAGGATAGGAATCTGATAGTGGATAGGATAGAGGTTAGGATAGGATAGAGGATAGGACAGGGGATTGAATAGGATAGAAGATCGGATAGGCGATTGGATAGGATAGAGGATAGGATAGGATAGACGATAGTATAGGATAGAGGATAGGATAGAGAATAGGATAGGATAGAGAATAGGATAGAATAGAGGATAGGGTCGGATAGAGGATAGGATAGGGGATTGGATACTATAGAGGATAGGATAGGATAGAGGATAGCATAGGATAGAGGATAGGATAGGATAGAGGATAGGATAGGATAGAGGATAGGATAGGATAGAGGATAGGATAGGATAGAGGATAGGATAGGATAGAGGATAGGATAGGATAGAGGATAGGATAGAATAGAGGATAGGATAGGATAGAGGATAGGATAGGATAGAGGATAGGATAGGATAGAGGATAGGATAGGATAGAGGATAGGATAGGATACGGGATAGGATAGGATTGAGGATAGGATAGGATAGAGGATAGGATAGAGGATAGGATAGAGGATTGGATAGGATAGAGGATATAATAGGATAGACGATAGGATAGGATAGAGGATGGGATAGGATAGAGTATAGGATAGGATAGAGGATATTATAAGATACAGGATAGCATAGGATAGAGGATAGGATACGATAGAGGATGTGATAGGATAGAGGATAGGATAGAGGACCGGATAGGATAGAGGATAGGATAGGATAGAGGATAGGATAGGGTAGAGTGTAGGATATGATTGAGGATAGGATAGGATAGAGGATAGGATAGCATAGAGGATTGGATAGGATACAGGATAGGATTGAGGATAGCATAGGATATAGGATAGGATTGGATAGAAGACAGGTTAGGATAGAGTATAGGATAGGATAGGATAGAGGGTAGGATACGATACAGGATAGGATAGGATAGAGGATAGGATAGGGGATTGGATACTATAGAGGATAGGATAGGATAGAGGATAGCATAGGATAGAGGATAGGATAGGATAGAGGATAGGATAGGGGATTGGGTAGGATTGAGGATAGGATAGAGGATAGGATACGATAGAGGATAGAGTAGGATTGACGATAGGATAGGAAAGAGGATAGGATATGATAGAGGATAGGATAGGATAGAGGATCGGATAGGATTGAGGATAGGATAGGGTTGAGGATAGGATAGGATAGAGGATATGATAGGATAGAGGATAGGATAGAGGATAGGATAGAGGATAGGATAGGATAGAGGATGGGATAGGATAGAGTATAGGATAGGATAGAGGATATTATAAGATACAGGATAGGATAGGATAGAGGATAGGATACGATAGAGGATGTGATAGGATAGAGGATAGGATAGAGGACAGGATAGGATAGAGGATAGGATAGGATAGAGGATAGGATAGGGTAGAGTGTAGGATATGATTGAGGATAGGATAGGATAGAGGATAGGATAGCATAGAGGATTGGATAGGATACAGGATAGGATTGAGGATAGCATAGGATATAGGATAGGATTGGATAGAAGACAGGTTAGGATAGAGTATAGGATAGGATAGGATAGAGGGTAGGATACGATACAGGATAGGATAGGATAGAGGATAGGATAGGGGATTGGATACTATAGAGGATAGGATAGGATAGAGGATAGCATAGGATAGAGGATAGGATAGGATAGAGGATAGGATAGGATAGAGGATAGGATAGAATAGAGGATAGGATAGGATAGAGGATAGGATAGGATAGAGGATAGGATAGGATAGAGGATAGGATCGGACGGAGGATAGGATAGTATAGAGTATAGGATTGGATAAAGGATATTATAGGATATACGATAGGATAGGATAGACGATATTATAAGGTAGAGGATGGGATAGGATAGAGGATATTATAGAACAGAGGAATGGATAGGATAGAGGATAGGATAGGATAGAGGATAGGATAGGATAGAGGATAGGATAGGATAGAGGATAGGATAGGATAGAGGATAGGATAGGATAGAGGATAGGATAGGATAGCATAAGGGGATAGGATAGGATAGAGGATAGGATAGAAGATTGGACAGGATAGGGGATAATATAGGATGGAGGATAGGATAGGATAGTGGGCAGGATATGATAGAGGATGGGATAGGATAGAGGATAGGATAGGATAGAGGATAGGATAGGGGATTGGATAGGGTAGAGGATAGGATAATATAGAGGATATTATAGGATACAGGATAGGATAGGATAGAGGATAGGATAGGATAGAGGATATTATAGGATAGAGGGTAGGATAGGATAGAGGATGGGACAGGATAGAGAATAGGATAGGATAGAGGATAAGATCGGGGATTGGATAGGGTGGAGGATAGGATAGGATAGAGGATATTATAGGATACAGGATAGGATAGGATAGATGGCAGGATAGGATAGAGGATACGATAGGATAGAGGATAGAAAAGGATAGAGGATAGGATAGGATAGAGGATAGGATAGGATTGAGGATATTATAGGATATAGGATAGGATAGGATAGAGGATGGGATAGGATAGAGGATGGGATAGGATCGAGGATACGATAGGATAGAGGATAGGATAGGATACAGGATAGGATTGAGGATAGCATAGGATGTAGGTTGGGATAGAGGACTGGATAGGATAGACGATATTATAGAATAGAGGATTGGATAGGATAGAGGATTGGATAGAATAGAGGATATTATATAATAAAAGATAGGATAGGATAGAGGATAGGATAGGATAGAAGACAGGATAGGATAGAGGATAGGATAGGATTGAGGATAGGATAGGACAGAGGATAGGATAGGATTGAGGATAGGATAGGATAAAGGATAGGATAGGGGATTGGGTAGGATACAGTATAGGATAGGATAGAGGATAGGATAGAGGATAGGATAGGATAGATGATAGGATAGGGTACGGGATAGGATAGGATTGAGGATAGGATAGGATAGAGGATAGGATAAAGGATAGGATAGAGGATTGGATAGGATAGAGGATATATTAGGATAGACGATAGGATAGGATAGAGGATGGGATAGGATAGAGGATAAGATAGTACAGAGGACACGATAGGATAGAGGATAGGATAGGATAGAGGATTGGATAGGATAGAGGATATTATATAATAGATTATAGGATAGGATAGAGGATAGTATAGGATAGAGCATAGGATAGGGTAGAGGACAGGATAGGATAGAGGACAGGATAGGATAGAGGATAGGATAGGACAGAGGGTAGGATAGAGGATAGGATAGGATAGAGGATAGGATAGGATACGGGATAGGATAGGATTCAGGATAGGATAGGATAGAGGATAGGATAGAGGATAGGATAGAGGATTGGATAGGATAGAGGATATAATAGGATAGACGATAGGATAAGATAGAGAATGAGATAGGATAGAGTATAGGATAGGATAGAGGATATTATAGGATACAGGATAGGATAGGATAGAGGATAGGATACGATAGAGGATGTGATAGGATATAGGATACGATAGGATAGAGGATAGGATAGGATAGAGTATGGGATAGGATAGAGGATACGATAGGATAGAGGATAGGATAGAGGACAGGATAGCATAGAGGATAGGATAGGGTAGGATTGAGGATAGGATAGGATAGAGGATAGGATAGAGGATTGGATAGGATAGAGGATATATTAGGATAGACGATAGGATAGGATAGAGGATGGGATAGAATAGAGGATAAGATAGTACAGAGGACACGATAGGATAGAGGATAGGTTAGGATAGAGGATAGGATAGAGGATAGGATAGGATAGCGGATAGGATAGAGGATAGGATAGAGGATAGGATAGGATAGAGGATCGTATAGAGGATAGGATAGGATAGAGAATAGGATAGAGGATAGGATAGAGGATAGGATAGGATAGAGGATAGGATAGGATAGAGGATAGGATAGGATAGAGGATAGGATAGGATAGAGGATAGGATAGGATAGAGGATAGGATAGGATAGAGGATAGGATAGGATAGAGGATAGGATAGGATAGAGGATAGGATAGGATAGAGGATAGGATAGGATAGAGGAAAGGATAGGATAGAGGATAGGATAGGATAGAGGATAGGATAGGATAGAGGATAGGATAGGATAGAGGATAGGATAGGATAGAGGATAGGATAGGATAGAGGATAGGATAGGATAGAGGATAGGATAGGATAGAGGATAGGATAGGATAGAAGATAGGATAGGATAGAGGATAGGATAGGATAGAGGATAGGATAGGATAGGATAGAGGATAGGATAGGATAGAGGATCGGATAGAGGATAGGATAGGATAGAGGATAGGATAGGATAGAGGATCGGATAGGATAGAGGACAATATAGGACAGAGGATAGTATAGGATAGAGTACAGGATAGGATTGAGGATAGGATAGGATAGAGGAAATGATAGGACAGACGGTAGGATAGGATACAGGATGGGATAGGATAGAGGATACGATAGGATAAAGGATAGGATAGGATTGGATAGGATAGAGGATAGGATAGGATAGAGGATAGCATAGAGGATAGGATAGGATAGAGGACAGGATAGGATGGAGGATAGGATAGGATAGAAAATAGGATAGGACAGAGGATAGTATAGGATAGAGTATAGGATAGGATTGAGGATAGGATAGGATAGATGAAAGGATAGGACAGACGGTAGGATAGGATAGAGGATAGGATAGCATAGGATAAAGGATAGGATAGGATAGAGGATAGGATAGAGGACAGGATAGGATAGAGGATAGGATAGAATAAAGGATAGGATAGGATAAAGGATAGGATAGGATAGAGGATAGGATAGGATAGAGGATAGGATAGAGGATAGGATAGGATAGAGGAAAGGATAGAGGATAGGATAGGATAGAGGATCGGATAGAGGATAGGATAGGATAGAGGATAGGATAGAGGATAGGATAGAGCATAGGATAGAGGATAGGATAGGATAGAAGATCGGATAGAGGATAGGATAGGATAGAGGATAGCAAAGAGGATAGGATAGGATAGAGGATACGATATTATGGGCTATATGGCAGGATGGAGGACAGGATAGGATAGAGGAGAGGATAGGAAAGTGGATAGGATAGGATGGATGATAGGATAGAGGATAGGATAGAGGATAGGATAGAGGATAGGATAAGGGATAGGATAGGATAGAGGATAGGATAAGGGATAGGATAGGATAGAGGATAGGGTAGGATAGAGGATAGGATAGGATAGAGGATAGGATAGGATAGAGGATAGGATAGAGGATAGGATAGGATAGAGGATAGGATAGGATAGAGGATAGGATAGGATAGAGGATAGGATAGGATAGAGGATAGGATAGGATAGAGGATAGGATGGGATAGAGGATAGGATAGGATAGAGGATAGGATAGGATAGAGGATCGGATAGAGGATAGGATAGGATAGAGGATAGAGGATAGGATAGGATAGAGGATAGGATAGGATAGAGGATAGGATAGGATATAGGACAGGATAGGATGGAGGATAGGATAGGATAGAAAATAGGATAGGACAGAGGATAGTATAGGATAGAGTATAGGATAGGATTGAGGATAGGATAGGATAGAGGAAAGGATAGGACAGAGGGTAGGATAGGATAGAGGATGGGATAGGATAGAGGATAGGATAGGATAGAGGATACGATAGAGGATTGAATAGGATAGAGTATATTATATAATAGAAGATAGGATAGGATAGAGGATAGGATAGGATTGAGGACAGGATAGGATGGAGGATAGGATAGGATAGAAAATAGGATAGGACAGAGGATAGTATAGGATAGAGTATAGGATAGGATAGAGGAAAGGATAGGACAGACGGTAGGATAGGATAGAGGATACGATAGGATAAAGGATAGGATAGGATAGGATAGGATAGAGGATAGGATAGGATAGAGGATAGCATAGAGGATAGGATAGGATAGAGGACAGGATAGGATGGAGGATAGGAAAGGATAGAAAATAGGATAGGACAGAGGATAGTATAGGATAGAGTATAGGATAGGATTGAGGATAGGATAGGATAGATGAAAGGATAGGACAGACGGTAGGATAGGATAGAGGATAGGATAGGATAGAGGATAGGATGGGATAGAGGATAGGATAGGATAGAGGATAGGATAGGATAGAGGATCGGATAGAGGATAGGATAGGATAGAGGATAGAGGATAGGATAGGATAGAGGATAGGATAGGTTAGAGGATAGGGTAGGATAGGGGATAGGGTAGGATTGAGGATAGGATAGGATAGAGGATAGGATAGAGGATAGGAAAGAGGATATTATATAATAGTATATAGGATAGGATAGAGGATAGGATAGAGGACAGGATAGGATAGAGGATAGGATAGAATACAGGATAGGATAGGGTAAAGGATAGGATAGGATAGAGGATAGGATAGGATAGAGGATAGGATAGAGGATAGGATAGGATAGAGGATAGGATAGAGGATAGGATAGAGGATAGGATAGGATAGAGGATAGGATAGGATAGAGGATCGGATAGAGGATAGGATAGGATAGAGGATAGGATAGAGCATAGGATAGAGGATAGGATAGGATAGAAGATCGGATAGAGGATAGGATAGGATAGAGGATAGCAAAGAGGATAGGATAGGATAGGGGATACGATATTATGGGCTATATGGCAGGATGGAGGACAGGATAGGATAGAGGAGAGGATAGGAAAGTGGATAGGATAGGATGGATGATAGGATAGAGGATAGGATAGAGGATAGGAAAAGAGGATAGGATAAGGGATAGGATAGGATAGAGGATAGGATAAGGGATAGGATAGAGGATAGAGGATAGGATAGGATAGAGGATAGGATGGGATAGAGGATAGGATAGGATAGAGGATAGGATAGGATAGAGGATCGGATAGAGGATAGGATAGGATAGAGGATATTATAGGATAGAGGGTAGGATAGGATAGAGGATACGATAATATACACGATAGGATAGGATAGAGGATCGGATACGATAGAGGATAGGATAGGGGATTGGATAGGATAGAGGATAGGATCGGATAGAGGATAGAGTAGGATAGAGAATAGGATTGCATAGATGATATTATAGGATAGAGGATAGAATATGATAGAGGATACGATATTATAGAGGATAGGATAGGATAGAGGATAGGATAGGATAGGATAGAGGATAGGATAGGATAGAGGATAGGATAGGGGATTGGATAGGATAGAGGATAGGATCGGATAGAGGATAAGGTAGAGGAACGGATAGGATAGAGAATAAGATAGGATAGAGGATAGGATAGGATAGAGGATACGATAGGATAGAGGATAGGATAGGATAGAGGATAGGATAGGATAGAGGATAGGATAGGGGATTCGATAGGGTAGAGGATAGGAGGGGATAGAGGATAGGATAGGAAAGAGGATAGGATAGGATAGAGGATAGGATAGAGGATAGGATAGAGGATAGGATAGGACAGATGATAGGATAGGATGGAGGATAGGATAGGATATAGGATAGGATAGAGGATAGGATAGGATATAGGATAGGATAGAGGATAGGATAGGATAGATGATATTATAGGATAGAGGGTAGGATAGGATAGAGGATACGATAATATACACGATAGGATAGGATAGAGGATCGGATACGATACAGGATAGGATAGGGGATTGGATAGGATAGAGGATAGGATCGGATAGAGGATAGAGTAGGATAGAGAATAGGATTGGATAGATGATATTATAGGATAGAGGATAGAATATGATAGAGGATACGATATTATAGAGGATAGGATAGGATAGAGGATAGGATAGGATAGGATAGAGGATAGGATAGGATAGAGGATAGGATAGGATAGAGGATAGGATAGGGGATTGGATAGGATAGAGGATAGGATCGGATAGAGGATAAGGTAGAGGAACGGATAGGATAGAGGATAGGATAGGGTAGAGGAGTGGATAGGATAGAGGATAGGAAGGATAGGATAGAGGATAGGATACGATAGGATAGGATAGAGGATACGATAGGATAGATGATAGGATAGGATAGGATATAGGATTGGATAGGGTAGAGGATAGGATACGATAGAAGATAGGATATGATAGAGGATAGGATAGGATAGAGGATTGGATAGGATAGAGGATAGGATAGGATAGAGTGTAGGGTAGGATAGGATACATTATAGGATTGGATAGAGGATAGGATAGGATAGAGGATACGATATAGGATTGTATAGGATAGAGAATAAGATACGATAGGGAATAGGATAGGATTGGATAGAGAATAGGATGGGATAGAGGATAGGATAGGATAGAGGATAGGACAGGATAGAGGATAGGATAGGATAGAGGATACGATATAGGATTGGACAGGATAGAGAGTAGGATACGATAGAGGATAGTATAGGATTGGATAGATTATAGGATCGGATAGAGGATAGGATAGGATAGAGGATAGGATAGGATAGAGGATAGGATAGGATAGAGGATAGGATAGGATAGAGGATAGGATAGGATAGAGGATAGGATAGGATAGAGGATAGGATAGGATAGAGGATAGGATAGGATAGAGGATAGGATAGGATAGAGGATATGATAGGATAGAGGATAGGATAGGATAGAGGATAGGATAGGATAGAGGATAGGATAGGATAGGATAGGATACAGGATAGGATAGGATAGAGGATAGGATAGGATAGGATACAGGATAGGATAGGATAGAGGATAGGATAGGATAGAGGATACGATATAGGATTGGATAGGATAGAGAATAGGATACGATAGAGGATAGGATATTATAGAGGATAGGATAGGATACAGGATAGGATAGGATAGAGGATAGGATAGGATAGAGGATAGGATAGGATAAAGGATATGATAGGATAGAGGATAGGATAGGATAGAGGATAGGATAGGATAGAGGATAGGATAGGATAGGATACAGGATAGGATAGGATAGAGGATAGGATAGGATAGAGGATACGATATAGGATTGGATAGGATAGAGAATAGGATACGATAGAGGATAGGATAGGATTGGATAGAGAATAGGATGGGATAGAGGATAGGATAGGATAGAGGAGATGATAGGACAGGATAGAGGATAGGATAGGATTGAGGATAGGATAGGATAGAGGATAGGATAGGATAGAGGATAGGATACGATAGAGGATAGGATAGGATAGAGGATAGGATAGGATAGAGGATAGGATAGGATAGGATAGAGGATAGGATAGGATAGAGGATAGGATAGGATAGAGGATAGGATAGGATAGAGGATAGGATAGCATAGAGGATAGGATAGGATAGAGGATAGGATAGGATAGGATACAGGATAGGATAGGATAGAGGATAGGATAGGATAGAGGATACGATATAGGATTGGATAGGATAGAGAATAGGATACGATAGAGGATAGGATAGGATTGGATAGAGAATAGGATGGGATAGAGGATAGGATAGGATAGAGGAGAGGATAGGACAGGATAGAGGATAGGATAGGATTGAGGATAGGATAGGATAGAGGATAGGATAGGATAGAGGATAGGATAGGATAGAGGATAGGATAGGATAGAGGATAGGATAGGATAGGATAGAGGATAGGATAGGATAGAGGATAGGATAAAATAGGATAGGATACAGGATAGGATAGGATAGAGGATAGGATAGGATAGAAGATACGATATAGGATTGGATAGGATAGAGAATAGGATACGATAGAGGATAGGATAGGATTGGATAGAGAATAGGATGGGATAGAGGATAGGATAGGATAGAGGTATAGGATAGGATACAGGATAGGATAGGATAGAGGATAGGATAGGATAGAGGAGTGGATAGGATAGAGGATAGGATAGGATAGAGGATAAGATAGGATAGAGTATAGGATAGGATAGGATACAGGATAGGATAGGATAGAGGATAGGATAGGATAGAGGATAGGATAGGATAGAGGATACGATATAGGATTGGATAGGATAGAGAATAGGATACGATAGAGGATAGGATAGAGGATTGGATAGAGGATAGGATAGAGGATAGGATAGAGGATAGGATAGAGGATAGGATAGAGGATAGGATAGAGGATAGGATAGAGGATAGGATAGAGGATAGGATAGAGGATTGAATAGGATAGAGGACAAGATAGGATAGAGGATAGGATAGGATAGAGGATAGGATAGAGGATAGGATAGGATAGAGGATAGGATAGGTTAGAGGATAGGATAACATAGAGGATAGGATCGGATAGAGCATAGGATAGGATAGAGGATAGGATATGTTAAGATAGAGAATTTGATAGGATAGATGATATTATAGGAAAGAGGATAGGATATGATAGAGGATACGATATTATAGAGGATAGGATAGCATAGAGGATCGGATAGGATAGGATTGAGGATAGGATAGGGGATTGGATAGGATAGCGGATAGGATAGGGGATTGGATAGGATAGAGGATAGGTTAGGATATAGGATAGGATATAATACACGATATGATAGGATAGAGGATTGGATGGGATAGAGGATAGGATATAGGATTGGATAGGATAGAGGATAGGAATCTGATAGTGGATAGGATAGAGGTTAGGATAGGATAGAGGATAGGACAGGGGATTGAATAGGATAGAAGATCGGATAGGCGATTGGATAGGATAGAGGATAGGATAGGATAGACGATAGTATAGGATAGAGGATAGGATAGAGAATAGGATAGGATAGAGAATAGGATAGAATAGAGGATAGGGTCGGATAGAGGATAGGATAGGGGATTGGATACTATAGAGGATAGGATAGGATAGAGGATAGCATAGGATAGAGGATAGGATAGGATAGAGGATAGGATAGGATAGAGGATAGGATAGGATAGAGGATAGGATAGGATAGAGGATAGGATAGGATAGAGGATAGGATAGGATAGAGGATAGGATAGAATAGAGGATAGGATAGGATAGAGGATAGGATAGGATAGAGGATAGGATAGGATAGAGGATAGGATAGGATAGAGGATAGGATAGGATACGGGATAGGATAGGATTGAGGATAGGATAGGATAGAGGATAGGATAGAGGATAGGATAGAGGATTGGATAGGATAGAGGATATAATAGGATAGACGATAGGATAGGATAGAGGATGGGATAGGATAGAGTATAGGATAGGATAGAGGATATTATAAGATACAGGATAGCATAGGATAGAGGATAGGATACGATAGAGGATGTGATAGGATAGAGGATAGGATAGAGGACCGGATAGGATAGAGGATAGGATAGGATAGAGGATAGGATAGGGTAGAGTGTAGGATATGATTGAGGATAGGATAGGATAGAGGATAGGATAGCATAGAGGATTGGATAGGATACAGGATAGGATTGAGGATAGCATAGGATATAGGATAGGATTGGATAGAAGACAGGTTAGGATAGAGTATAGGATAGGATAGGATAGAGGGTAGGATACGATACAGGATAGGATAGGATAGAGGATAGGATAGGGGATTGGATACTATAGAGGATAGGATAGGATAGAGGATAGCATAGGATAGAGGATAGGATAGGATAGAGGATAGGATAGGGGATTGGGTAGGATTGAGGATAGGATAGAGGATAGGATACGATAGAGGATAGAGTAGGATTGACGATAGGATAGGAAAGAGGATAGGATATGATAGAGGATAGGATAGGATAGAGGATCGGATAGGATTGAGGATAGGATAGGGTTGAGGATAGGATAGGATAGAGGATATGATAGGATAGAGGATAGGATAGAGGATAGGATAGAGGATAGGATAGGATAGAGGATGGGATAGGATAGAGTATAGGATAGGATAGAGGATATTATAAGATACAGGATAGGATAGGATAGAGGATAGGATACGATAGAGGATGTGATAGGATAGAGGATAGGATAGAGGACAGGATAGGATAGAGGATAGGATAGGATAGAGGATAGGATAGGGTAGAGTGTAGGATATGATTGAGGATAGGATAGGATAGAGGATAGGATAGCATAGAGGATTGGATAGGATACAGGATAGGATTGAGGATAGCATAGGATATAGGATAGGATTGGATAGAAGACAGGTTAGGATAGAGTATAGGATAGGATAGGATAGAGGGTAGGATACGATACAGGATAGGATAGGATAGAGGATAGGATAGGGGATTGGATACTATAGAGGATAGGATAGGATAGAGGATAGCATAGGATAGAGGATAGGATAGGATAGAGGATATGATAGGATAGAGGATAGGATAGAATAGAGGATAGGATAGGATAGAGGATAGGATAGGATAGAGGATAGGATAGGATAGAGGATAGGATCGGACGGAGGATAGGATAGTATAGAGTATAGGATTGGATAAAGGATATTATAGGATATACGATAGGATAGGATAGACGATATTATAAGGTAGAGGATGGGATAGGATAGAGGATATTATAGAACAGAGGAATGGATAGGATAGAGGATAGGATAGGATAGAGGATAGGATAGGATAGAGGATAGGATAGGATAGAGGATAGGATAGGATAGAGGATAGGATAGGATAGAGGATAGGATAGGATAGAGGATAGGATAGGATAGAGGATAGGATAGGATAGCATAAGGGGATAGGATAGGATAGAGGATAGGATAGAAGATTGGACAGGATAGGGGATAATATAGGATGGAGGATAGGATAGGATAGTGGGCAGGATATGATAGAGGATGGGATAGGATAGAGGATAGGATAGGATAGAGGATAGGATAGGGGATTGGATAGGGTAGAGGATAGGATAATATAGAGGATATTATAGGATACAGGATAGGATAGGATAGAGGATAGGATAGGATAGAGGATATTATAGGATAGAGGGTAGGATAGGATAGAGGATGGGACAGGATAGAGAATAGGATAGGATAGAGGATAAGATCGGGGATTGGATAGGGTGGAGGATAGGATAGGATAGAGGATATTATAGGATACAGGATAGGATAGGATAGATGGCAGGATAGGATAGAGGATACGATAGGATAGAGGATAGAAAAGGATAGAGGATAGGATAGGATAGAGGATAGGATAGGATTGAGGATATTATAGGATATAGGATAGGATAGGATAGAGGATGGGATAGGATAGAGGATGGGATAGGATCGAGGATACGATAGGATAGAGGATAGGATAGGATACAGGATAGGATTGAGGATAGCATAGGATGTAGGTTGGGATAGAGGACTGGATAGGATAGACGATATTATAGAATAGAGGATTGGATAGGATAGAGGATTGGATAGAATAGAGGATATTATATAATAAAAGATAGGATAGGATAGAGGATAGGATAGGATAGAAGACAGGATAGGATAGAGGATAGGATAGGATTGAGGATAGGATAGGACAGAGGATAGGATAGGATTGAGGATAGGATAGGATAAAGGATAGGATAGGGGATTGGGTAGGATACAGTATAGGATAGGATAGAGGATAGGATAGAGGATAGGATAGGATAGATGATAGGATAGGGTACGGGATAGGATAGGATTGAGGATAGGATAGGATAGAGGATAGGATAAAGGATAGGATAGAGGATTGGATAGGATAGAGGATATATTAGGATAGACGATAGGATAGGATAGAGGATGGGATAGGATAGAGGATAAGATAGTACAGAGGACACGATAGGATAGAGGATAGGATAGGATAGAGGATTGGATAGGATAGAGGATATTATATAATAGATTATAGGATAGGATAGAGGATAGTATAGGATAGAGCATAGGATAGGGTAGAGGACAGGATAGGATAGAGGACAGGATAGGATAGAGGATAGGATAGGACAGAGGGTAGGATAGAGGATAGGATAGGATAGAGGATAGGATAGGATACGGGATAGGATAGGATTCAGGATAGGATAGGATAGAGGATAGGATAGAGGATAGGATAGAGGATTGGATAGGATAGAGGATATAATAGGATAGACGATAGGATAAGATAGAGAATGAGATAGGATAGAGTATAGGATAGGATAGAGGATATTATAGGATACAGGATAGGATAGGATAGAGGATAGGATACGATAGAGGATGTGATAGGATATAGGATACGATAGGATAGAGGATAGGATAGGATAGAGTATGGGATAGGATAGAGGATACGATAGGATAGAGGATAGGATAGAGGACAGGATAGCATAGAGGATAGGATAGGGTAGGATTGAGGATAGGATAGGATAGAGGATAGGATAGAGGATTGGATAGGATAGAGGATATATTAGGATAGACGATAGGATAGGATAGAGGATGGGATAGAATAGAGGATAAGATAGTACAGAGGACACGATAGGATAGAGGATAGGTTAGGATAGAGGATAGGATAGAGGATAGGATAGGATAGCGGATAGGATAGAGGATAGGATAGAGGATAGGATAGGATAGAGGATCGTATAGAGGATAGGATAGGATAGAGAATAGGATAGAGGATAGGATAGAGGATAGGATAGGATAGAGGATAGGATAGGATAGAGGATAGGATATTATAGAGGATAGGATAGGATAGAGGATAGGATAGGATAGAGGATAGGATAGGATAGAGGATAGGATAGGATAGAGGATAGGATAGGATAGAGGAAAGGATAGGATAGAGGATAGGATAGGATAGAGGATAGGATAGGATAGAGGATAGGATAGGATAGAGGATAGGATAGGATAGAGGATAGGATAGGATAGAGGATAGGATAGGATAGAGGATAGGATAGGATAGAGGATAGGATAGGATAGAAGATAGGATAGGATAGAGGATAGGATAGGATAGAGGATAGGATAGGATAGGATAGAGGATAGGATAGGATAGAGGATCGGATAGAGGATAGGATAGGATAGAGGATAGGATAGGATAGAGGATCGGATAGGATAGAGGACAATATAGGACAGAGGATAGTATAGGATAGAGTACAGGATAGGATTGAGGATAGGATAGGATAGAGGAAATGATAGGACAGACGGTAGGATAGGATACAGGATGGGATAGGATAGAGGATACGATAGGATAAAGGATAGGATAGGATTGGATAGGATAGAGGATAGGATAGGATAGAGGATAGCATAGAGGATAGGATAGGATAGAGGACAGGATAGGATGGAGGATAGGATAGGATAGAAAATAGGATAGGACAGAGGATAGTATAGGATAGAGTATAGGATAGGATTGAGGATAGGATAGGATAGATGAAAGGATAGGACAGACGGTAGGATAGGATAGAGGATAGGATAGCATAGGATAAAGGATAGGATAGGATAGAGGATAGGATAGAGGACAGGATAGGATAGAGGATAGGATAGAATAAAGGATAGGATAGGATAAAGGATAGGATAGGATAGAGGATAGGATAGGATAGAGGATAGGATAGAGGATAGGATAGGATAGAGGAAAGGATAGAGGATAGGATAGGATAGAGGATCGGATAGAGGATAGGATAGGATAGAGGATAGGATAGAGGATAGGATAGAGCATAGGATAGAGGATAGGATAGGATAGAAGATCGGATAGAGGATAGGATAGGATAGAGGATAGCAAAGAGGATAGGATAGGATAGAGGATACGATATTATGGGCTATATGGCAGGATGGAGGACAGGATAGGATAGAGGAGAGGATAGGAAAGTGGATAGGATAGGATGGATGATAGGATAGAGGATAGGATAGAGGATAGGATAGAGGATAGGATAAGGGATAGGATAGGATAGAGGATAGGATAAGGGATAGGATAGGATAGAGGATAGGGTAGGATAGAGGATAGGATAGGATAGAGGATAGGATAGGATAGAGGATAGGATAGAGGATAGGATAGGATAGAGGATAGGATAGGATAGAGGATAGGATAGGATAGAGGATAGGATAGGATAGAGGATAGGATAGGATAGAGGATAGGATGGGATAGAGGATAGGATAGGATAGAGGATAGGATAGGATAGAGGATCGGATAGAGGATAGGATAGGATAGAGGATAGAGGATAGGATAGGATAGAGGATAGGATAGGATAGAGGATAGGATAGGATATAGGACAGGATAGGATGGAGGATAGGATAGGATAGAAAATAGGATAGGACAGAGGATAGTATAGGATAGAGTATAGGATAGGATTGAGGATAGGATAGGATAGAGGAAAGGATAGGACAGAGGGTAGGATAGGATAGAGGATGGGATAGGATAGAGGATAGGATAGGATAGAGGATACGATAGAGGATTGAATATAATAGAGTATATTATATAATAGAAGATAGGATAGGATAGAGGATAGGATAGGATTGAGGACAGGATATTATGGAGGATAGGATAGGATAGAAAATAGGATAGGACAGAGGATAGTATAGGATAGAGTATAGGATAGGATAGAGGAAAGGATAGGACAGACGGTAGGATAGGATAGAGGATACGATAGGATAAAGGATAGGATAGGATAGGATAGGATAGAGGATAGGATAGGATAGAGGATAGCATAGAGGATAGGATAGGATAGAGGACAGGATAGGATGGAGGATAGGAAAGGATAGAAAATAGGATAAACAGAGGATAGTATAGGATAGAGTATAGGATAGGATTGAGGATAGGATAGGATAGATGAAAGGATAGGACAGACGGTAGGATAGGATAGAGGATAGGATAGGATAGAGGATAGGATGGGATAGAGGATAGGATAGGATAGAGGATAGGATAGGATAGAGGATCGGATAGAGGATAGGATAGGATAGAGGATAGAGGATAGGATAGGATAGAGGATAGGATAGGTTAGAGGATAGGGTAGGATAGGGGATAGGGTAGGATTGAGGATAGGATAGGATAGAGGATAGGATAGAGGATAGGAAAGAGGATATTATATAATAGTATATAGGATAGGATAGAGGATAGGATAGAGGACAGGATAGGATAGAGGATAGGATAGAATACAGGATAGGATAGGGTAAAGGATAGGATAGGATAGAGGATAGGATAGGATAGAGGATAGGATAGAGGATAGGATAGGATAGAGGATAGGATAGAGGATAGGATAGAGGATAGGATAGGATAGAGGATAGGATAGGATAGAGGATCGGATAGAGGATAGGATAGGATAGAGGATAGGATAGAGCATAGGATAGAGGATAGGATAGGATAGAAGATCGGATAGAGGATAGGATAGGATAGAGGATAGCAAAGAGGATAGGATAGGATAGGGGATACGATATTATGGGCTATATGGCAGGATGGAGGACAGGATAGGATAGAGGAGAGGATAGGAAAGTGGATAGGATAGGATGGATGATAGGATAGAGGATAGGATAGAGGATAGGAAAAGAGGATAGGATAAGGGATAGGATAGGATAGAGGATAGGATAAGGGATAGGATAGAGGATAGAGGATAGGATAGGATAGAGGATAGGATGGGATAGAGGATAGGATAGGATAGAGGATAGGATAGGATAGAGGATCGGATAGAGGATAGGATAGGATAGAGGATAGAGGATAGGATAGGATAGAGGATAGGATAGGTTAGAGGAGAGGGTAGGATAGGGGATAGGGTAGGATTGAGGATAGGATAGAGGATAGGAAAGAGGATATTATATAATAGTATATAGGATAGGATAGAGGATAGGATAGGATAGAGGATAGGATAGGATTGAGGATAGGATAAGATAGAGGATAGGATAGGGGATTGGGTAGGATACAGTATAGGATAGGATAGAGAATAGGATAGAGGATAGGATAGGATAGAGGATAGGATAGGATACGGGATAGGATAGGATTGAGGATAGGATAGGATAGAGGATAGGATAGAGGATAGGATAGAGGATTGGATAGGATAGAGGATATAATAGGATAGAGGATAGGATAGGATAGAGGATAGGATAGAGCATAGGATAGAGGATAGGATAGGATAGAAGATCGGATAGAGGATAGGATAGGATAGAGGATAGCAAAGAGGATAGGATAGGATAGAGGATACGATATTATGGGCTATATGGCAGGATGGAGGACAGGATAGGATAGAGGAGAGGATAGGAAAGTGGATAGGATAGGATGGATGATAGGATAGAGGATAGGATAGAGGATAGGAAAAGAGGATAGGATAAGGGATAGGATAGGATAGAGGATAGGATAAGGGATAGGATAGGATAGAGGATAGGGTAGGATAGAGGATAGGATAGGGTAGAGGATAGGATAGGATAGAGGATAGGATAGAGGATAGGATAGGATAGAGGATAGGATAGGATAGAGGATAGGATAGGATAGAGGATAGGATAGGATAGAGGATAGGATAGGATAGAGGATAGGATGGGATAGAGGATAGGATAGGATAGAGGATAGGATAGGATAGAGGATCGGATAGAGGATAGGATAGGATAGAGGATAGAGGATAGGATAGGATAGAGGATAGGATAGGTTAGAGGATAGGGTAGGATAGGGGATAGGGTAGGATTGAGGATAGGATAGGATAGAGGATAGGATAGAGGATAGGAAAGAGGATATTATATAATAGTATATAGGATAGGATAGAGGAGAGGATAGGATAGAGGATAGGATAGGATTGAGGATAGGATAAGATAGAGGATAGGATAGGGGATTGGGTAGGATACAGTATAGGATAGGATAGAGAATAGGATAGAGGATAGGATAGGATAGAGGATAGGATAGGATACGGGATAGGATAGGATTGAGGATAGGATAGGATAGAGGATAGGATAGAGGATAGGATAGAGGATTGGATAGGATAGAGGATATAATAGGATAGACGATAGGATAGGATAGAGGATAGGATAGGATAGAGGATATTATAGGATAGAGGGTATGATAGGATAGAGGATGGGACAGGATAGAGAATAGGATAGGATAGAGGATAAGATAGGGGATTGGATAGGGTGGAGGATAGGATAGGATAGAGGATATTATAGGATACAGGATAGGATAGGATAGATGGCAGGATAGGATAGAGGATGGGATAGGATAGAGAATACGATAGGATAGAGGATAGAATAGGATAGAGGATTGGATAGAATAGAGGATATTATATAATAGAAGATAGGATAGGATAGAGGATAGGATAGGATAGAAGACAGTATAGGACAGAGGATAGGATAGGATTGAGAATAGGATAGGATAGAGGATAGGATAGGGGTTTGGGTAGGATACAGTATAGGATAGGATAGAGGATAGGATAGAGGGCAGGATAGCATAGAGGATAGGATAGGGTACGGGATAGGGTAGGATTGAGGATAGGATAGGATAGAGGATAGGATAGAGGATAGGATAGAGGATTGGATAGGATAGAGGATATATTAGGATAGACGATAGGATAGGATAGAGGATGGGATAGAATAGAGGATAAGATAGTACAGAGGACACGATAAGATAGAGGATAGGATAGGATAGAGGATAGGATAGAGGATAGGATAGGATAGCGGATAGGATAGAGGATAGGATAGAGGATAGGATAGGATAGAGGATCGTATAGAGGATAGGATAGGATAGAGGATAGGATAGGATAGAGGATAGGATAGGATAGAGGATAGAATGGAGAATAGGATAGGATAGAGGATAGTATAGGATAGAGGATAGGATAGGGGATTGGATAGGATAGAGGATAGGATCGGATAGAGGATAGGATAGGGGATTGGATAGGATAGAGGATACGATAGAGGATAGGATAGGATAGAGGATAGGATATAATAGAGGATAGGATAGGATAGATTATAGGATAGGAAAGAGGATACGATAGGATAGTGAATAGGATAGGATAGATGTTAATATTGTATAGAGGATAGAATATGATAGAGGATACGATATTATAGAGTATAGGATCGGATAGAGCATAGGATAGGGGATTGGATAGGATAGAGGATAGGATAGGATAGAGGATAGGATAGGATAGAGGATAGGATAGGATAGAGGATAGGATAGAGAATAGGATAGGCTAGAGGATAGGATAGAGGATGGGAGACGATAGAGGATAGGATAGGGGATTGGATAGGATAGAGGATAGGATAGGATAGAGGATAGGATAGAGGATAGGATAGGATAGAGGATAGGATAGAGGATAGGATAGAGGATAGGATAGGATAGAGGATCGGATAGAGGATAGGATAGGATAGAGGATAGGATAGAGCATAGGATAGAGGATAGGATAGGATAGAAGATCGGATAGAGGATAGGATAGGATAGAGGATAGCAAAGAGGATAGGATAGGATAGAGGATACGATATTATGGGCTATATGGCAGGATGGAGGACAGGATAGGATAGAGGAGAGGATAGGAAAGTGGATAGGATAGGATGGATGATAGGATAGAGGATAGGATAGAGGATAGGAAAAGAGGATAGGATAAGGGATAGGATAGGATAGAGGATAGGATAAGGGATAGGATAGGATAGAGGATAGGGTAGGATAGAGGATAGGATAGGATAGAGGATAGGATAGGATAGAGGATAGGATAGGATAGAGGATAGGATAGGATAGAGGATAGGATAGGATAGAGGATAGGATAGGATAGAGGATAGGATAGGATAGAGGATAGGATGGGATAGAGGATAGGATAGGATAGAGGATAGGATAGGATAGAGGATCGGATAGAGGATAGGATAGGATAGAGGATAGAGGATAGGATAGGATAGAGGATAGGATAGGTTAGAGGATAGGGTAGGATAGGGGATAGGGTAGGATTGAGGATAGGATACGATAAAGGATAGGATAGAGGATAGGAAAGAGGATATTATATAATAGTATATAGGATAGGATAGAGGATAGGATAGGATAGAGGATAGGATAGGATTGAGGATAGGATAAGATAGAGGATAGGATAGGGGATTGGGTAGGATACAGTGTTGAGATCGTCACGGGTTGGTCGATGCTCAACTGGTCAATTTCGAACTTAAACGAAAGTTGACCTCGTCGAAATAATTAGATGCCGTTGTTCGGTAAAATGTAATTTATTAATAGAGAGCAACACAGAAATTAACAACTAACTAGGCAGTGATTAAAAAAGCTCTTGAGAATATCGTGGTCGAAATATGGTTGTTCGCGTTTTCACGGTTGAGATGGTTCTGCCTGGTCAGTTTGTGCGCTGCCTCGAAGTCCACTCATTCCATCCCCGTTGACGGGGAAAACTTGCGGGGGATGCAAAAGTCTCGTGCCATTGGCTGATGGGACTTGGAGAGATATTTTTTGGGACCGCCTCTTGTCGTGGAGGTGGGACCCCCCTCTCCAAGCCCCGGTGGGAAATTCGAATTCGTAGTTAACGGGACTTCGAGACTACGCGAGAGCAGGCCCAATTGGCCCGCATCTGTTTCGGCTTGCATGTATTGTCGCGTTGGCCTTGCTGACCATACCGTCGTTCGAACGCGGGACTGGGGCCTCGGACACGTCGTAAACGTTATTAGAGGGCCCCAAGCTGGAAAAGGCCATATTCCTCTAACATCCGAGGATGCGACAATTTTCGAAGGGTACGCGGGTCGGCTCGCGTGGGCCCCAGAAGCCGCCGAGTTATGGCAAGGGTCCGTCTTTGTTCGCACGGTTGCCGTAGGCCTGCGAGGGATTACCGTTGAGGGTCACGCCTCAACATATCGCCCCCCTTGAACGGACTGTTCAATGTTGATTAGAACTCGGACTTACTTATATTTGTAACTAAAGTAAGCATCGGCTGGATGCACTTATCGATAAAGTAAAAGAACCGCTAAGCTAATACGATGAATATAATATTAGGTACTAAGTTTAAGCTATGCTAGGATATAGGGGTGCTTGTATAATTACATGTCGACTGGTAACGGAGAAAGACGCTTTACTGATCGCTTGTATTCGCCGCGAGAGGTTTTTACAGTGACCACGCGAATGATACCGTCTTCGCCAGGATGAATTGCGGTAACTCGACCCAATGGCCATTTCATCGGTGGGGTGTTGTCCTCCTGCAGTATGACCATGGATCCGATCGGCAGATGGAATGTCCCGCCAGAATGCCATTTCCTACGAACGGTCAGCTCCTGTAAATATTCAGTCTTCCAACGCTTCCAGAAGTGTGCTTTAATCTTTTGGATATGTTGCCACGACGAGAGTCGTCCGTCGGGCACCTGCGCGTAATCATGGTCAGGCATATTTATCAGGGACTCGCCAATTAAAAAATGACCTGGCGTTATCGCCGTCAGGTCGTTCGGATCGCTCGAGATAGGTGTTAGCGGACGCGAATTTAAGACCGCTTCAATCTGCGCTGTTAAGGTCAGGAGGCCTTCGAATGACAATAGTGCCTCCCCCATTACGCGCACGAGGTGATGCTTTAGGGATTTTACCGCAGCTTCCCAGATGCCACCAAAATGTGGCGACTTCGGTGGTATGAAATGCCACGTTATTGACTGATTCGCGAGCGATTCAACGATTGCCTGATTATTTGTTTTGTCGCTCAAGAAGCTGTACAGTTCTCGTATTTCCTTATTAGCGCCGACGAAATTAGTCGCATTGTCGGAATAAATGTCGCTAGCCCTTCCTCGTCTCGAAAAGAATCGACGCAATGCCGCTAAAAACGCTTCTGTCGTTAAATCAGATACAATTTCTAAGTGTACGGCTCGAGTGACGAAGCATGTAAAGACGGCTAGGTAGACCCTTGATTTTTCCGGGGTTTCGATGAATTTTCTCCTTAATAAGGAATGGTCCGCAAAAATCAATTCCGCATCGTAAAAACGGTCGTGAATATGTGACTCTACTTGCCGGTAAATTTCCCATCGGATAATTTATTGACACCGGCTTAGCCCGACGACAAATAATACAGTTATGTATTATTTTTCGTATTACTCCCTTTACTTGTGGAATCCAATAGTATTGGCGGATTGCATTTAATGTGGCTTGTACACCGGCGTGCAGATTTTTCAGATGTGCTTCGTGAATAATTAACCTAGTTACTAAATGAGATTTAGGTAATAGTATTGGATGTTTTTCTCGGAAGGGTAGAGCCGCGTTTTTCAAACGACCGCCCACTCGCAAGATGCCATCGTCGTCTAGAATCGGAGTTAACGATGACAAATTAGAAATTCGACTTGATGCCTTAATTTCGCGAAGTTCGGATTTGTATGCTTGTTGTTGAACAAGTGTCACGATTCGCAGTTCTGCATTATTTAATTCCCGTGTTGACAAAGGTCCAGATGATGGACTCTTTTTCAAACTGTTTTGGACGAATCGAAGCATGTACGCGACCACGCGTTTAAGCCGCTGAAACGAAGAGAACCTGATTAAAAAATCGGGTTCAGGTAGTTGAGTTGTTAGTGTTGTGATTGGACGCAACTCTGGTACGTCGATTGGTTGAAGCGGAGAAATAGGCCATTGCTCTTCTTCAAGAGCTAACCAGGATGGCCCGCGATGCCAGAGATTGCAATGAATGAAATCGACTGAGCGCATGCCGCGAGATATGAAATCTGCCGGATTTTCGGCGGAAGCAATGTGACGCCAGTGACTAATATCCGTTATTTCCTGAATCTCCGTTACGCGATGAGATATGAAGGTTTTTAATGTGTGAGGGGCTGATTTGATCCAGTGCAAAGCTACGGTGGAATCTGACCAGAAGAACACTTTGTTAAGATTGACATGTCGTAACGCTTGTTTCGTGGAGGCGAATAAATGTGCGAGGAGTTGCGCGGCACATAATTCTAATCTCGGAAGGGTTACGGTTTTTAACGGAGCTACTCTTGATTTGGAAGCTATTAATTGCGTAATTATTAACCCATGTTTATTGCTGGACCGCAGGTACAGACAAGCGCCGTAGGCGCGCTCACTCGCGTCACAAAACCCGTGGAGTTGAATCTCGGTGCAATCCGCTTGCATAACATGCCTACGTATTTGAAGATTTTGGAGTTCATGTAATTCTTCCCAAAAGGTAACCCACTCGGTATGAAGATCCGTTGGTAAAGATTCATCCCAATCAAGTTGTAGTTTCCACAAGGTTTGCATGATTAATTTTGCGCGCACAATAACCGGTCCCAAGAGTCCGAGAGGATCGAATAATGTCGCGATTTTAGAAAGGATAGTACGCTTAGTGACCATATTTGTTAATGCGGACTCCTTGACCATATATGAAATTGCATCTGTACGCGCATTCCAATAAACTCCGAGTGTCTTGATGGTTGTGTCTAAATCTAATTTAAGATGTACAGATTCTGCCTTGTCGGTTAACGCGTGAATTAATCCTTCTTTATTTGTCGCCCACTTACGAAGTTTAAACCCCCCCTTTGCGCAGAGCAATTGAATTTCGTTTATAGTGGCGACCGCCTCTTCGAAAGTATCCGCGCCGGTTAGCATGTCGTCGACATAAAAGTCCTCGCGTAATACTCGTGCGGCTCGTGGAAAATTTTCGCCTTCGTCGGCGGCTAGTTGGAATAACGTGCGAATTGCCAAAAAGGGGGCTGCAGATGTACCGTACGTCAAAGTATTTAGCGCGTACGTCTCTATGGGATTGTCTGGAGTTTCGCGCCATAAAATCTTTTGGTATATCCGGTGATCGGAACTGACTTCGATCTGCCGATACATCTTTTCTATGTCAGCCGTTATAACGTATGTGTAGGTTCGAAATTTAATTAAGAGTGCGTAAAGCTCTTCTTGAATGGTAGGGCCTGTCAAAATATTGTCGTTTAGTGATTGACCTGATGTAGTTTTCGCTGATGCATCAAATACTACGCGTACCTTAGTAGTCAGACTGTCTGTCTTGACTATTGCGTGGTGTGGTAGATAGTATCCTTCAGTCGTACTAGCGGATTCGAGTTTCGTCATATGACCTAATTTTTGATATTCCCTTAAAAAATTGACATATTCTTCCCTTAGTGCGGGTTCCCTTGCAAGTTTTGTTTCTAGCGCGTGAAATCTGCGAAGCGCGGCCTTATATGAATCTCCTAAATTCGGTGGGAAAGATTTGAATGGGAGTTTTACAGTGTATTTCCCGGTCACGGAGTCGCGCGTGATATGTTCCACGTAATGTTTCTCACATGTGCGCTCGTCAATTGATAGAACAGGCCTTTGCGGTATTTCTTCCAATTCCCAAAACCTTGATATGTTATCATTCAAAGAAATACGGGTTACATGGCAATGAGTTGCCTGATTAGAATTTTCGCCCGGTACCGTCCCTGCTAAAACCCAACCAAATTTAGTTTTGCTTAGGATTAGCGAACTATTCGCAAGATTTATTTTCCCAACGCACTGAACTTCGTAGAACAAATCTACGCCGAGCAAAGCATCTATCTCGGAGGGAACGTTGAAATTAGGATCTGCCAGTGGCAAATTAGACGGAATCTGAAGTTGCGTCTTTGAAATTTGTTTAGATGGTAACGTAGCGGTGATGCTGGGGAGAATGAAAAATGTGGCGTCTGCGGTGAATTTGTTAATTCGCGATTGAATAGTGGCACGCGAATAGTGCATGGTGTTGGATACACCCTTGTTGACCCCTATAATTGGAATGTTAGTTCCCTTTAACGAAAGGCCTAACCTTTTTGCGAAGCGTTCAGTCATGAGATTTGACTGCGATGCTGAATCTAGGATGACTCTACATGAAATAAGACGACCTGCCTTGTCCGGAATATACACAACCGCGGTGGAAATAAACGTTTCGATGCCTAAGATCGATTTTAATGATACGACCGTTGCAAGTCTAGCCGATGGCTCCTTGTGCAGCAATGTATTATGTTTTTCGTTGCATTGTTTACATGTGCCAAAGGTGCACTTTGTAACATCGCGATTCGGTCGGAGACAGTTTATGCACAAGCCTGCCTTCTGCACGATTTCGATGCGTCTTTCGACGGTTGTGCTTAGGAATTTCTGGCAATATTGGATGTAGTGATTGCCCTTGCACAATGCGCAGCGCCCCTTTTGCACGGAAAGTGTTAAGGCGTGCACGTTCGAATTAGATAGTTTCCGGATTCGAATGTTCGGGTTCGTAAAAGATTGACTGGTTGCCTTAATTGGCTCGTTCTTTGCCGGTTCTAATATTTTGCAACGACTATGTAAAAATTGCAAAAGATCGTCCATGCTCGGGATTTCGGTATCCTGAGTATGTTCTCTCCATTTTAATCGCGTTTGATCGTCTAGTTTGCTTGTGATTGCGTAAATCGGGAACGATTCAAGAAAAGGTTTTTTGAGAGCCTTCAATGCGTTGTAATGCTTGGTTACTAAATGCGTTAAGTCCGTCAACGACTTATTCACGTTTCGCGTACATGCTTGTAGTTCGAAAAATGCCTGAATCCTATTGTTAATAATAATCCTTGGATCGTTATACGTTTTTTCGAGAATATCCCAAGCTACCGAGTAATTCGCCTCGGTAGTTTCTAATGATTCGATGAGTCCGGCGGCTTGCCCCTTTACGCATGATTTTAGATAAACTAATTTCTGCACGCCGCGCAACTTGACATCGTCGTGAACTGCTGCCCTGAATGCGTCCGAAAAACTTGGCCATCCGTCACAAGAACCACTGAATTCCGGCAATTGCATGGTCGGTAATTTAACCTGCGTGTGAGTTTCCGAATGAACCGTTAACGGAGAGTCTGCGTTCGAATTTCCGGCGCCCAAACCCGAGAATTGTTGAGAATGAGACAATTGTGCATTTATCGCAAGACGGTCTGCCTGAGCTTGTGCCCTATCATGTTCGCCCTCGAGTTGCCTTGCCATAGCTAATGTTTCGAAATATTGCGCTTCGAATTCGGCTCTTTCGTTGAGCCGTGATTCAAACTGATTATCCTCCGCACTTAATTCTAACGCTTCTTGGATTAATTGAAATTTTTGAAATTCGCGTTCGATTTGCGCTATGCGTATTTTTATATTCGCGATAGGGATTTGTTCCGAAGATGTAAGCGGCGAAATAAAACCTTT
The DNA here is from genome assembly GCF_050948215.1 of Halictus rubicundus. Classification (NCBI taxonomy): domain Eukaryota; kingdom Metazoa; phylum Arthropoda; class Insecta; order Hymenoptera; family Halictidae; genus Halictus; species Halictus rubicundus. The sequence goes on from NW_027488651.1 coordinate 83,515, forward strand.
GAACAATGTTAATTTGGTTTTTATAGTAGCGCGTTTTCGAATCAGATCGCGTTCGCTGGGTTGCGCCTTGTCTTGAGAAGCCATCGTAACAGACTTTATTGTACGACTACGTGAACTACGACGAAATTACGAAATTGGCGAGTATGATTTATGCTTTGACTCACAATTACGATGATGACGTCGTCTCGATGTTGGAGTTCCCTGCGGTGTACTTGTTCCGTACAGCTGTAGACTCCTTGATGACGACGCTTCGACGCTTGACGTCCTTACGGTTGGAATCCGTGGACGCCCTCGATGATTCTCCACGTTGTTGGCTGCGATGTGGAAATCTCTGCGATGGATTGGTTCCAGGCAGATCGTAGATTTCCCGAGTCGATGATCCTTAGATAGGCCTTGCCGCTTCGATCCGACGGTAGATTGTCACTATAGTTGATTGTTGTTGCTCTCCGATGATTGGCACAGTGAATCAGAGGATGATGCTTGTCCCAATGTCACTGGTATCCGGCTCGAAGGACCAAATTTTATGTTGAGATCGTCACGGGTTGGTCGATGCTCAACTGGTCAATTTCGAACTTAAACGAAAGTTGACCTCGTCGAAATAATTAGATGCCGTTGTTCGGTAAAATGTAATTTATTAATAGAGAGCAACACAGAAATTAACAACTAACTAGACAGTGATTAAAAAAGCTCTTGAGAATATCGTGGTCGAAATATGGTTGTTCGCGTTTTCACGGTTGAGATGGTTCTGCCTGGTCAGTTTGTGCGCTGCCTCGAAGTCCACTCATTCCACCCCCGTTGACGGGGAAAACTTGCGGGGGATGCAAAAGTCTCGTGCCATTGGCTGATGGGACTTGGAGAGATATTTTTTGGGACCGCCTCTTGTCGTGGAGGTGAGACCCCCCTCTCCAAGCCCCGGTGGGAAATTCGAATTCGTAGTTAACGGGACTTCGAGACTACGCGAGAGCAGGCCCAATTGGCCCGCATCTGTTTCGGCTTGCATGTATTGTCGCGTTGGCCTTGCTGACCATACCGTCGTTCGAACGCGGGACTGGGGCCTCGGACACGTCGTAAACGTTATTAGAGGGCCCCAAGCTGTAAAAGGCCATATTCCTCTAACATCCGAGGATGCGACAATTTTCGAAGGGTACGCGGGTCGGCTCGCGTGGGCCCCAGAAGCCGCCGAGTTATGGCAAGGGTCCGTCTTTGTTCGCACGGTTGCCGTAGGCCTGCGAGGGATTACCGTTGAGGGTCACGCCTCAACATACAGTATAGGATAGGATAGAGAATAGGATAGAGGATAGGATAGGATAGAGGATAGGATAGGATACGGGATAGGATAGGATTGAGGATAGGATAGGATAGAGGATAGGATAGAGGATAGGATAGAGGATTGGATAGGATAGAGGATATAATAGGATAGACGATAGGATAGGATAGAGGATAGGATAGGATAGAGGATAGGATAGGATAGAGGATAGGATAGGATAGAGGATAGGATAAGATAGAGGATACGATATTAGAGGGGATAGGATAGGATAGAGGATAGAGTCGGATAGAGGATAGGATAGGGGATTGGATAGGATAGAGGATAGGATAGGATAGAGGATATTATAGGATAGAGGGTATGATAGGATAGAGGATGGGACAGGATAGAGAATAGGATAGGATAGAGGATAAGATAGGGGATTGGATAGGGTGGAGGATAGGATAGGATAGAGGATATTATAGGATACAGGATAGGATAGGATAGATGGCAGGATAGGATAGAGGATGGGATAGGATAGAGAATACGATAGGATAGAGCATAGAATAGGATAGAGGATAGGATAGGATAGAGGATAGGATAGGATTGAGGATATTATAGGATATAGGATAGGATAGGATAGAGGATGGGATAGGATAGAGGATGGGATAGGATAGAGGATAGGATAGGATAGAGGATAGGATAGGTTAGAGAATAGGATAGGATAGAGGATAGGATAGGATAGAGAATAGGATAAGATAGTGAATAGGATAGGATAGATGGTATTATTGGATAGAGGGTACAATATGATGGAGGATACGATATTATAGAGGATAGGATAGGGGATTGGATCGGATAGAGGATAGGATAGGTTAGAGGATCGGATAGGATAGAGGATTGGATAGGATAGAGGATAGGATATGATATAGGATAGGATAGGATAGAGGACAGTATAGAGAAGAGGATAGGCTAGAGGATAGGATAGAGGATAGGAGACGATATAGGATAGGATAGGGGATTGGATAGTATAGGGGACAGGAGACGATAGAGGATAGGATTGGATAGAGGATAGGATAGGATAGAGGATAGGATAGGATAGAGGATAGGATAGGATAGAGGATAGGATAGGATAGAGGATAGGATAGGATAGAGGATAGGATAGGATAGAGGATAGGATAGAGGATAGGATAGAGGATAGGATAGAGGATAGGATAGGATAGAGGATAGGATAGGATAGAGGATAGGATAGGATAGAGGATAGGATAGGATACAGGATAGGATACGATAGAGGATAGGGTAGGATAGAGGATAGGATAGGCTAGAGGATAATATAGGATAGAGGATAGGATAGGATGTAGGATAGGATAGCGGATTGGATAGGATAGAGGATAGGATAGAGGATAGGATAGGATAGAGGATAGGATAGGATAGAGAATAGGATAGGAAAGAGGATAGGATAGGATAGAGGAGAGGATAGGATAGGATTGAGGATAGGATAGGATAGAGGAGAGGATAGGATAGGATTGAGGATAGGAAAGGATAGAGGATAGGATAGGATAGAGGATAGGATAAAGGATTGGATAGGATAGAGGACAGGATACGATAGAGGATAGGATAGGATAAAGGATAGGATAGGATAGACGATATGATAGGATAGAGGATAGGATAGGATAGAGGATATGATAGGATAGAGGATATGATAGGATAGAGGATACGATATTATAGAGGATAGGATAGAGGATAGTATAGGATAGAGGATAGGAAAGGATTCGATTGAGGATAGCATAGGATAGAGGATAGGATAGAGGATAGGATAGAGGATTGGATAGAATATAGGATATTATATGATAGAGGATATGGGAGGATAGAGGATAGGATAGGATAGAGGATATGATAGGATAGAGTATAGGATAGGGCAGAGGATGGGATAGGGTAGAGAATAGCATAGGATAGATGATATTATAGGATAGAGGATAGGATAGGATAGAGGATACGATATTATAGAGGTTAGGATAGAGGATAGGACAGGATAGAGGATAGGATAGGATAGAGGATAGGATAGGATAGAGGATACGATATTATAGAGGATAGGATAGGATAGAGGATAGAGGATATGATAATGTAGAGGATAGGATAGGATAGAGAATAGGATAGGATAGAGGATCGGATAGGATAGAGAATAGGATAGGATAGAGGATAGGATAGGATAGCGGATATAATAGGATAGAGTATAATATAGAGCAGATGATGGGATAGGATACAGGATACGATAGGATAGAGGATATGATAGAGGATAGGATACCATGGAGGATACGATAGGATTAAGGATAGGATAGGATAGAGGATAGGATAGAGGATAGGATAGAGGATAGGATAGGATAGAGGATAGCATAGGATAGAGGATAGGAATTGATAGAGGATAGGATAGGATAGAGGATAGGATAAAGGATTGGATAGGATAGAGGACAGGATACGATAGAGGATAGGATAGGATAAAGAATAGGATAGGATAGAGGATATGATAGGATAGAGGATAGGATAAGATAGAGGATATGATAGGATAGAGGATATGATAGGATAGAGTATAATATAGAGCAGATGATGGGATAGGATACAGGATACGATAGGATAGAGGATAGGATAGCATGGAGGATAGGATAGGATTAAGGATAGGATAGGATAGAGGATAGGATAGAGGATAGGATAGCATGGAGGATAGGATAGGATTGACGATAGGATAGGATAGAGGATAGGATAGAGGATAGGATAGAGGATAGGATAGGATAGAGGATAGGATAGGATAGAGGATATGATAGGATAGAGTATAATGTAGGGCAGATGATGGGATAGGATACAGGATACGATAGGATAGAGGATAGGATAGAGGATAGGATACCATGGAGGATAGGATAGGATTAAGGATAGGATAGGATAGAGGATATGATAGGATAGAGGATATGATAGGATAGAGGATACGATATTATAGAGGATAGGATAGAGGATAGTATAGGATAGAGGATAGGAAAGGATAGAGGATAGGAAAGGATAGAGGATACGATATTATAGAGGATAGGATAGAGGATAGGATAGGATAGAGGATACGATATTATAGAGGACAGGATAGAGGATAGGATAGGATAGAGGAAAGGATAGAATAGAGGGTATTATAGGATAGTGGATAGGATAGGATAGAGGATATGATAGGATAGAGTATAGGATAGGGAAGAGGATGGGATAGGATAGAGAATAGCATAGGATAGATGATATTATAGGATAGAGGATAGGATAGGATAGAGGATACGATATTATAGAGGATAGGATAGAGGATAGGACAGGATAGAGGATAGGATAGGATAGAGGATAGGATAGGTTAGCGGATATAATAGGATAGAGTATAATATAGGGCAGATGATGGGATAGGATACAGGATACAATAGTGTAGAGAATAGGATAGAGGATATGATACCATGGAGGATAGGATAGGATTAAGGATAGGATAGGATAGAGGATAGGATAGAGGATATGATAGGATAGAGGATAGCATAGGATAGAGGATAGGAAAGGATAGAGGATAGGATAGGATAGTGGATAGGATAAAGGATTGGATAGGATAGAGGATAGGATCAGATAGATGATATTATAGGATAGAGGATAGGATAGGATTCGATTGAGGATAGCATAGGATAGAGGATAGGATAGAGGATAGGATAGAGGATTGGATAGAATATAGGATATTATATGATAGAGGATATGAGAGGATAGAGGATAGGATAGGATAGAGGATAGCATAGGATAGAGGATAGGAAAGGATAGAGGATAGGATAGGATAGAGGATAGGATAAAGGATTGGATAGGATAGAGGACAGGATACGATAGAGGATAGGATAGGATAAAGGATAGGATAGGATAGAGGATATGATAGGATAGAGGATAGGATAAGATAGAGGATATGATAGGATAGAGGATATGATAGGATAGAGTATAATATAGAGCAGATGATGGGATAGGATACAGGATACGATAGGATAGAGGATAGGATAGCATGGAGGATAGGATAGGATTAAGGATAGGATAGGATAGAGGATAGGATAGAGGATAGGATAGCATGGAGGATAGGATAGGATTGACGATAGGATATGATAGAGGATAGGATAGAGGATAGGATAGAGGATAGGATAGGATAGAGGATAGGATAGGATAGAGGATATGATAGGATAGAGTATAATGTAGGGCAGATGATGGGATAGGATACAGGATACGATAGGATAGAGGATAGGATAGGATTAAGGATAGGATAGCATTGAGGATAGGATAGGATAGAGGATAGGATATAATAGAGGATACGATATTATTTAGGATAGGATAGGATAGAGGATAGGATTGGATAGAGGATAGTATAGGATAGAGGATAGAGGATATGATAATGTAGAGGTTAGGATAGGATAGAGAATAGGATAGGAAAGAGGATAGGATAGGATAGAGGATAGGATAGGATAGAGGATAGGATAGGATAGAGGATAGGATAGGATAGCGGATATGATAGGATAGAGTATAATATAGGGCAGATGATGGGATAGGATACAGGATACGATAGGATAGAGGATAGGACAGGATAGAGGATAGGATAGGATAGAGGATAGGATAGGATAGAGGATAGGATAGAGGATAGGATAGCATAGAAGATAGGATAGGATTGACGATAGGATAGGATAGAGGATAGGATATAATAGAGGATACGATATTATAGATGATAGGATACGATAGAGGATAGGATTGGATAGAGGATAGGATAGGATAGAGGATAGAGGATATGATAATGTAGAGGATAGGATAGGATAGAGAATAGGATAGGAAAGAGGATAGGATAGGATAGAGGATAGGATAGGATAGAGAAAAGGATAGGATAGAGGATACGATATTATACAGTATAGGATAGGATAGAGGATACGATATTATAGAGGATAGGATAGGATAGAGGATAGAGGATATGATAATGTAGAGGATAGGATAGGATAGAGAATAGGATAGGATACAGGATCGGATAGGATAGAGGATAGGATAGGATAGAGGATAGGATAGGATAGCGGATATAATAGGATAGAGTATAATATAGGGCAGATGATGGGATAGGATACAGGATACGATAGGATAGAGAATAGGATAGAGGATACGATACCATGGAGCATAGGATAGGATTAAGGATAGGATAGGATAGAGGATAGGATAGAGGATAGGATAGGATAGAGGATAGCATAGGATAGAGGATAGGAAAGGATAGAGGATAGGATAGGATAGAGGATAGGATAAAGGATTGGATAGGATAGAGGATTGGATCAGATAGATGATATTATAGGATAGAGGATAGGATAGGATTCGATTGAGGATAGCATAGGATAGAGGATAGGATAGAGGATAGGATAGAGGATTGGATAGAATAGAGGATATTATATGATAGAGGATATGAGAGGATAGAGGATAGGATAGGATAGAGGATATGATAGGATAGAGTATAGGATAGGGCAGAGGATGGGGTAGGGTAGAGAATAGCATAGGATAGATGATATTATAGGATAGAGGATAGGATAGGATAGAGGATACGATATTATAGAGGTTAGGATAGAGGATAGGACAGGATAGAGGATAGGATAGGATAGAGGATAGGATAGGATAGAGGATACGATATTATAGAGGATAGGATAGGATAGAGGATAGAGGATATGATAATGTAGAGGATAGGATAGGATAGTGAATAGGATAGGATAGAGGATCGGATAGGATAGAGGATAGAGGATATGATAATGTAGAGGATAGGATAGGATAGAGAATAGGATAGGAAAGAGGATAGGATAGGATAGAGGATAGGATAGGATAGAGGATAGGATAGGATAGAGGAGAGGATAGGATAGCGGATATGATAGGATAGAGTATAATATAGGGCAGATGATGGGATAGGATACAGGATACGATAGGATAGAGGATACGATAGAGGATAGGATAGCATGGAGGATAGGATAGGATTAAGGATAGGATAGGATAGAGGATAGGATAGAGGATAGGATAGGATAGAGTATAATATAGGGCCGATGATGGGATAGGATACAGGATACGATAGGATAGAGGATAGGATAGAGGATAGCATAGAATGGAGGATAGGATAGGATTAAGGATAGGATAGGATAGAGGATACGATAGAGGATAGGATAGAGGATAGGATAGGATAGAGGATAGGAAAGGATAGAGGATAGGAAAGGATAGAGGATAGGATAGGATAGAGGATAGGATAAAGGATTGGATAGGATAGAGGACAGGATACGATAGAGGATAGGGTAGGATAGAAGGATAGGATAGGATAGAGAATAGGATAGGATAGAGGATAGGATAGGATAGAGGATTGGATAGAATAGAGGATATTATATAATAGAGGATAGGAGAGGATAGAGGATATGATAGGATAGAGTATAATGTAGGGCAGATGATGGGACAGGATACAGGATACGATAGGATAGAGGATAGGATAGAGGATAGGATATCATGGAGGATAGGATAGGATTAAGGATAGGATAGGATAGAGGATACGATAGAGGATAGGATAGAGGATAGTATAGGATAGACGATAGGATACGTTAAAGGATAGGATAGTATGGAAGATAGGATAGGATTGAGGATAGGATAGGATAGAGGATAGGATAGAGGATAGGATAGGATATAGGGTAGGATAGGGTAGAGGATAGCATAGGATAGATGATATTATAAGATAGTGGATAGGATAGGATAGAGAATAGGATAGGAAAGAGGATGGCATAAGAATAGAGGCTAGGATAGAGGATAGGATAGAGGATTGGATAGGATAGAGGATATTCTAGGATAGTGGATAGGATAGGATAGAGGTTATGATAGGATAGAGTATAGGATAGGGCAGAGGATGAGATAGGATAGACATTAGCATAGGATAGATGATATTATAGGATAGAGGATAGGATAGGATAGAGGATACGATATTATAGAGGATAGAATAGAGGATAGGACAGGATAGAGGATAGGATAGGATAGAGGATACGATATTATAGAGGATAGGATAGAGGATAGGATAGAGGATAGGATAGGATATAGGGTAGGATAGGGTAGAAGATAGCATAGGATAGTTTATATTATAAGGTAGTGGGTAGGATAGGATTGAGGATAGGATAGGATTGAGGATAGGATAGGATAGAGGATAGGATGCAGGATAGGGTAGGACAGAGGATATGATAGGGTAGAGGTTAGCATAGGATAGATGATATTATGGGATAGAGGATAGTATAGGATAGAGGAAACGATATCATAGGGGATAGGATAGGGTAGAGGATAGGATAGGATAGAGGATATTATAGGATAGTGGATAGGATAGGATAGAGGATATGATAGGATAGAGTATTGGATAGGGCAGAGCATGGGATAGGATAGAGGATACGATAGGATAGAGGATAGGATAGAGGATAGGATAGGATTGACGATAGGATAGGATAGAGGATAGGATAGAGGATATGACAGGATAGAGTATAATATAGGGCAGATGATGGGATAGGATACAGGATACGATAGGATAGAGGATAGGATAGTGGATAGCATAGCATGGAGGATAGGATAGGATTAAGGATAGGATAGGATAGAGGATAGGATAGAGGATAGGATAGGATACAGGATAGGATAAAGGATTGGATAGGATAGAGGATAGGATCAGATAGATGATATTATAGGATAGAGGATAGGATAGGATTCGATTGAGGATAGCATAGGATAGAGGATAGGATAGAGGATAGGATAGAGGATTGGATAGAATAGAGGATATTATATGATAGAGGATATGAGAGGATAGAGGATAGGATAGGATAGAGGATATGATAGGATAGAGTATAGGATAGGGCAGAGGATGGGGTAGGGTAGAGAATAGCATAGGATAGATGATATTATAGGATAGAGGATAGGATAGGATAGAGGATACGATATTATAGAGGTTAGGATAGAGGATAGGAAAGGATAGAGGATAGGATAGGATAGAGGATATGATAGGATAGAGTATAATGTAGGGCAGATGATGGGATAGGATACAGGATACGATAGGATAGAGGATAGGATAGAGGATAGGATAGCATGTAGGATAGGATAGGATTAAGGATAGGATAGGATAGAGGATAGGATAGGATTAAGGATAGGATAGCATTGAGGATAGGATAGGATAGAGGATAGGATATAATAGAGGATACGATATTATAGAGGATAGGATAGGATAGAGAATAGGATAGGAAAGAGGATAGGATAGGATAGAGGATAGGATAGGATAGAGGATAGGATAGGATAGAGGATAGGATAGGATAGCGGATATGATAGGATAGAGGATAGGATAGAGGATAGGACAGGATAGAGGATAGGATAGGATAGAGGATAGGATAGGATAGAGGATAGGATAGAGGATAGGATAGCATAGAAGATAGGATAGGATTGACGATAGGATAGGATAGAGGATAGGATATAATAGAGGATACGATATTATAGAGGATAGGATACGATAGAGGATAGGATTGGATAGAGGATAGGATAGGATAGAGGATAGAGGATATGATAATGTAGAGGATAGGATAGGATAGAGAATAGGATAGGAAAGAGGATAGGATAGGATAGAGGATAGGATAGGATAGAGAAAAGGATAGGATAGAGGATACGATATTATACAGTATAGGATAGGATAGAGGATACGATATTATAGAGGATAGGATAGGATAGAGGATAGAGGATATGATAATGTAGAGGATAGGATAGGATAGAGAATAGGATAGGATACAGGATCGGATAGGATAGAGGATAGGATAGGATAGAGGATAGGATAGGATAGCGGATATAATAGGATAGAGTATAATATAGGACAGATGATGGGATAGGATACAGGATACGATAGGATAGAGAATAGGATAGAGGATACGATACCATGGAGCATAGGATAGGATTAAGGATAGGATAGGATAGAGGATAGGATAGAGGATAGGATAGGATAGAGGATAGCATAGGATAGAGGATAGGAAAGGATAGAGGATAGGATAGGATAGAGGATAGGATAAAGGATTGGATAGGATAGAGGATAGGATCAGATAGATGATATTATAGGATAGAGGATAGGGTAGGATTCGATTGAGGATAGCATAGGATAGAGGATAGGATAGAGGATAGGATAGAGGATTGGATAGAATAGAGGATATTATATGGTAGAGGATATGAGAGGATAGAGGATAGGATAGGATAGAGGATATGATAGGATAGAGTATAGGATAGGGCAGAGGATGGGGTAGGGTAGAGAATAGCATAGGATAGATGATATTATAGGATAGAGGATAGGATAGGATAGAGGATACGATATTATAGAGGTTAGGATAGAGGATAGGACAGGATAGAGGATAGGATAGGATAGAGGATAGGATAGGATAGAGGATACGATATTATAGAGGATAGGATAGGATAGAGGATAGAGGATATGATAATGTAGAGGATAGGATAGGATAGTGAATAGGATAGGATAGAGGATCGGATAGGATAGAGGATAGAGGATATGATAATGTAGAGGATAGGATAGGATAGAGAATAGGATAGGAAAGAGGATAGGATAGGATAGAGGATAGGATAGGATAGAGGATAGGATAGGATAGAGGATAGGATAGGATAGCGGATATGATAGGATAGAGTATAATATAGGGCAGATGATGGGATAGGATACAGGATACGATAGGATAGAGGATAGGATAGAGGATAGGATAGCATGGAGGATAGGATAGGATTAAGGATAGGATAGGATAGAGGATAGGATAGAGGATAGGATAGAGGATAGGATAGAGGATTGGATAGAATAGAGGATATTATATGATAGAGGTTAGGATAGAGGATAGGACAGGATAGAGGATAGGATAGGATAGAGGATAGGATAGGATAGAGGATACGATATTATAGAGGATAGGATAGGATAGAGGATAGAGGATATGATAATGTAGAGGATAGGATAGGATAGTGAATAGGATAGGATAGAGGATCGGATAGGATAGAGGATAGAGGATATGATAATGTAGAGGATAGGATAGGATAGAGAATAGGATAGGAAAGAGGATAGGATAGGATAGAGGATAGGATAGGATAGAGGATAGGGTAGGATAGAGGATAGGATAGGATAGCGGATATGATAGGATAGAGTATAATATAGGGCAGATGATGGGATAGGATACAGGATACGATAGGATAGAGGATAGGATAGAGGATAGGACAGGATAGAGGATAGGATAGGATAGAGGATAGGATAGGATAGAGGATAGGATAGAGGATAGGATAGCATAGAAGATAGGATAGGATTGACGATAGGATAGGATAGAGGATAGGATATAATAGAGGATACGATATTATAGAGGATAGGATACGATAGAGGATAGGATTGGATAGAGGATAGGATAGGATAGAGGATAGAGGATATGATAATGTAGAGGATAGGATAGGATAGAGAATAGGATAGGAAAGAGGATAGGATAGGATAGAGGATAGGATAGGATAGAGAAAAGGATAGGATAGAGGATACGATATTATACAGTATAGGATAGGATAGAGGATACGATATTATAGAGGATAGGATAGGATAGAGGATAGAGGATATGATAATGTAGAGGATAGGATAGGATAGAGAATAGGATAGGATAGAGGATCGGATAGGATAGAGGATAGGATAGGATAGAGGATAGGATAGGATAGCGGATATAATAGGATAGAGTATAATATAGGACAGATGATGGGATAGGATACAGGATACGATAGGATAGAGAATAGGATAGAGGATACGATACCATGGAGCATAGGATAGGATTAAGGATAGGATAGGATAGAGGATAGGATAGAGGATAGGATAGGATAGAGGATAGCATAGGATAGAGGATAGGAAAGGATAGAGGATAGGATAGGATAGAGGATAGGATAAAGGATTGGATAGGATAGAGGATAGGATCAGATAGATGATATTATAGGATAGAGGATAGGATAGGATTCGATTGAGGATAGCATAGGATAGAGGATAGGATAGAGGATAGGATAGAGGATTGGATAGAATAGAGGATATTATATGGTAGAGGATATGAGAGGATAGAGGATAGGATAGGATAGAGGATATGATAGGATAGAGTATAGGATAGGGCAGAGGATGGGGTAGGGTAGAGAATAGCATAGGATAGATGATATTATAGGATAGAGGATAGGATAGGATAGAGGATACGATATTATAGAGGTTAGGATAGAGGATAGGACAGGATAGAGGATAGGATAGGATAGAGGATAGGATAGGATAGAGGATACGATATTATAGAGGATAGGATAGGATAGAGGATAGAGGATATGATAATGTAGAGGATAGGATAGGATAGTGAATAGGATAGGATAGAGGATCGGATAGGATAGAGGATAGAGGATATGATAATGTAGAGGATAGGATAGGATAGAGAATAGGATAGGATAGAGGATCGGATAGGATAGAGGATAGGATAGGATAGAGGATAGGATAGGATAGCGGATATAATAGGATAGAGTATAATATAGGACAGATGATGGGATAGGATACAGGATACGATAGGATAGAGAATAGGATAGAGGATACGATACCATGGAGCATAGGATAGGATTAAGGATAGGATAGGATAGAGGATAGGATAGAGGATAGGATAGGATAGAGGATAGCATAGGATAGAGGATAGGAAAGGATAGAGGATAGGATAGGATAGAGGATAGGATAAAGGATTGGATAGGATAGAGGATAGGATCAGATAGATGATATTATAGGATAGAGGATAGGATAGGATTCGATTGAGGATAGCATAGGATAGAGGATAGGATAGAGGATAGGATAGAGGATTGGATAGAATAGAGGATATTATATGGTAGAGGATATGAGAGGATAGATGATAGGATAGGATAGAGGATATGATAGGATAGAGTATAGGATAGGGCAGAGGATGGGGTAGGGTAGAGAATAGCATAGGATAGATGATATTATAGGATAGAGGATAGGATAGGATAGAGGATACGATATTATAGAGGTTAGGATAGAGGATAGGACAGGATAGAGGATAGGATAGGATAGAGGATAGGATAGGATAGAGGATACGATATTATAGAGGATAGGATAGGATAGAGGATAGAGGATATGATAATGTAGAGGATAGGATAGGATAGTGAATAGGATAGGATAGAGGATCGGATAGGATAGAGGATAGAGGATATGATAATGTAGAGGATAGGATAGGATAGAGAATAGGATAGGAAAGAGGATAGGATAGGATAGAGGATAGGATAGGATAGAGGATAGGATAGGATAGAGGATAGGATAGGATAGCGGATATGATAGGATAGAGTATAATATAGGGCAGATGATGGGATAGGATACAGGATACGATAGGATAGAGGATAGGATAGAGGATAGGATAGCATGGAGGATAGGATAGGATTAAGGATAGGATAGGATAGAGGATAGGATAGAGGATAGGATAGAGGATAGGATAGAGGATTGGATAGAATAGAGGATATTATATGATAGAGGATATGAGAGGATATAGGATAGGATAGGATAGAGGATATGATAGGATAGAGTATAGGATAGGGCAGAGGATGGGGTAGGGTAGAGAATAGCATAGGATAGATGATATTATAGGATAGAGGATAGGATAGGATAGAGGATACGATATTATAGAGGTTAGGATAGAGGATAGGACAGGATAGAGGATAGGATAGGATAGAGGATAGGATAGGATAGAGGATACGATATTATAGAGGATAGGATAGGATAGAGGATAGAGGATATGATAATGTAGAGGATAGGATAGGATAGTGAATAGGATAGGATACAGGATCGGATAGGATAGAGGATAGAGGATATGATAATGTAGAGGATAGGATAGGATAGAGAATAGGATAGGAAAGAGGATAGGATAGGATAGAGGATAGGATAGGATAGAGGATAGGATAGGATAGAGGATAGGATAGGATAGCGGATATGATAGGATAGAGTATAATATAGGGCAGATGATGGGATAGGATACAGGATACGATAGGATAGAGGATACGATAGAGGATAGGATAGCATGGAGGATAGGATAGGATTAAGGATAGGATAGGATAGAGGATAGGATAGAGGATAGGATAGGATAGAGTATAATATAGGGCCGATGATGGGATAGGATACAGGATACGATAGGATAGAGGATAGGATAGAGGATAGCATAGCATGGAGGATAGGATAGGATTAAGGATAGGATAGGATAGAGGATACGATAGAGGATAGGATAGAGGATAGTATAGGATAGACGATAGGATACGTTAAAGGATAGGATAGTATGGAAGATAGGATAGGATTGAGGATAGGATAGGATAGAGGATAGGATAGAGGATAGGATAGGATATAGGGTAGGATAGGGTAGAGGATAGCATAGGATAGATGATATTATAAGATAGTGGATAGGATAGGATAGAGGATAGGATAGAGGATAGTACATGATAGAGGATAGGACAGCATAGAGGATAAGATAGGATAGAGGATAGGATAGCATAGAAGATAGAATAGGATTGACGATAGGATAGGATAGAGGACAGGATAGAGGATAGGATAGGATATAGTGTAGGATAGGGTAGAGGATAGCATGGGATAGATGATATTATAGGATAGTGGATAGGATAGGATTGAGGATAGGATAGGATAGAGGATAGGATACAGGGTAGGGTAGGACAGAGGATAGGATAGGGTAGAGGATAGCATAGGATAGATGATATTATGGGATAGAGGATAGTATAGGATAGAGGATAAGATATTATAGAGGATAGGATAGGGTAGAGGATAGGATAGGATAGAGAATATTATAGGATAGTGGATAGGATAGGATAGAGGATAGGTTAGGATAGAGGATAGGATACGATAGAGGTTAGGATAGGATAAAGGATAGAGGATAGGATAGAGGATAGGATAGGATAGAGGATACGATATTATAGAGGATAGGATAGAGGATAGGACAGGATACAGAATAGGATAGGATAGAGGATAGGATAGGGTAGAGGATAGGATAGGATAGAGGATAGGATAGGATTGAGGATAGGAATGAGGATAGGATAGAGAATAGGATAGGATAGAATTGAGGATAGCATAGGATAGAGGATAGGATAGGATAGAGGCTAGGAAAGGATAGCGGATAGGATAGAGGATTGGATAGGATATAGGACAGGGTACGATAGAGGATAGGATAGGATAGAGGATAGGATAGGGCAGAGGATGGGATAGGATACAGGATAGGATAGGATAGAGGATAGGATAGGATAGAGGATAGGATAGGATAGAGGATAGGATAGGATTGAGGATAGGATAGGATAGAAGATAGGATAGGATATAGGATAGGATAGGATAGAGGATAGGATAGGATAGAGAATAGGATAGGATAGATGATAGGATAGGATAGAGGATAGGATAGGATAGAGGATAGGATAGGATAGAGGATAGGATAGTGGATAGGATAGGATAGAGGATAGGATAGGGCAGAGGATGGAATAGGATAGAGAATAGCATAGGATAGATGATATTATAGGATAGATGATAGGATAGGATAGAGGATAGGAAAGAGGATAGGATAGCATAGAAGATAGGATGGGATTGACGATAGGATAGGATAGAGGATAGGACAGGGGATAGGATAGGATATATGGTAGGATAGGCTAGAGGATAGCATGGGATAGATGATATTATAAGATAGTGGATAGGATAGGATAGAGAATAGGATAGGAAAGAGGATAGGATAAGAATATAGGATAGGATAGAGGATAGGATACAGGATATTATAGGATAGAGGATAGGATAGGATAGAGGATAGGTTAGCATAGAGGATAGGGTAGAGAATATTATAGGATAGTGGATAGTATAGGGCAGAGGATAGGATAATATAGAAGATAGGATAGGATAGAGGATAGGATAGGATAGGATAGAGGACAGGATAGGATAGGATAGAGTATAATATAGGGCAGATGATAGGATAGGATACAGGATACGATAGGATAGAGGATAGGATAGAGGATAGGATAGCATGGAAGATAGGATAGGATTGAGGATAGGATAGGATAGAGGATAGGATAGAGGAAAGGATAGGATATAGGGTAGGATAGGGTAGAGGATAGCATAGGATAGATGATATTATAAGATAATGTATAAGATAGGATAGAGAATAGGATAGGAAAGAGGATGGCATAAGAATAGAGGATAGGATAGAGGATAGGATAGAGGATTGGATAGGATAGAGGATATTATAGGATAGTGGATAGGATAGGATAGAGGTTATGATAGGATAGAGTATAGGATAGGGCAGAGGATGGGATAGGATAGACATTAGCATAGCATAGATGATATTATAGGATAGAGGATAGGATAGGATAGAGGATACGATATTATAGAGGATAGGATAGAGGATAGGACAGGATAGAGGATAGGATAGGATAGAGGATACGATATTATGGAGGATAGGATAGAGGATAGGACAGGATAGAGGATAGGATAGGATAGAGGAAAGGATAGAGGATAGGATAGCATAGAGGATAGGATAGGATTGACGATAGGATAGGATAGAGGATAGGATAGGATGTAGTGTAGGATAGGGTAGAGGATAGCATAGGATAGATGATATTATAAGATAGTGGATAGGATAGGATTGAGGATAGGATAGGATAGAGGATAGGATTGGATAGAGGATAGTATAGGATAGAGGATAGAGAATATGATAATGTAGAGGATAGGATAGGATAGAGAATAGGATAGGAAAGAGGATAGGATAGGATAGAGGAGAGGATAGGATAGAGGATAGGATAGGATAGAGGATAGGATAGGATAGCGGATATGATAGGATAGAGTATAATATAGGGCAGATGATGGGATAGGATACAGGATACGATAGGATAGAGGATAGGATAGAGGATAGCATAGCATGGAGGATAGGATAGGATTAAGGATAGGATAGGATAGAGGATAGGATAGACTATAGGATAGGATAGAGGACAGGATACGATAGAGGATAGGATAGGATAGAGGATAGAATAGGATAGAGGATAGGATAGGATAGGGGATAGGATAGGTTTGAAGATAGGATAGCATAGGGGATAGGATAGGATAGAGGATAGGATATAATACAGGATACGATATTATAGAGGATAGGATAGGATGGAGGATAGGATTGGATAGAGGATAGGATACGATAGAGGATAGAGGATATGATAGTGTAGAGGATAGGATAGGATAGAGAATAGGATAGGAAAGAGGATAGGATAGGATAGAGGATAGGATAGGATTGAGGATAGGATAGGATAGAGGATACGATATTATAGAGGATAGGATAGGATAGAGGATAGGTTAGCATAGAGGATAGGGTAGAGGATATTATAGGATAGTGGATAGGATAGGGCAGAGGATAGGATAATATAGAAGATAGGATAGGATAGAGGATAGGATAGGATAGGATAGAGTATAATATAGGGCAGATGATAGGATAGGATACAGGATACGATAGGATAGAGGATAGGATAGAGGATAGGATAGCATGGAGGATAGGATAGGATTAAGGATAGGATAGGATAGAGGATAGGATAGGATAGAGTATAATATAGGGCAGATGATGAGATAGGATATAGGATACGATAGGATAGAGGATAGGATAGAGGATAGGATAGCATGGAGGATAGGATAGGATAGAGGATAGGAAAGGATAGAGGATAGGATAGGATAGAGGATAGGATAAAGGATTGGATAGGATAGAGGACAGTAGACGATAGAGGATAGGATAGGATAGAAGGATAGGATAGGATAGAGAATAGGATAGGATAGAGGATAGGATAGGATAGAGGATTGGATAGAATAGAGGATATTATATAATAGAGGATAGGAGAGGATAGAGGATTGGATAGGATAGAGGTTAGGATAGGATAGAGGATAGGATATAGGATTCGATAGGATATAGGACAGGATACGATAGAAGATAGGATAGGATAGACGATAGGATACGTTAAAGGATAGGATAGTATGGAAGATAGGATAGGATTGAGGATAGGATAGGATAGTGGATAGGATAGAGGATAGGATAGGATATAGGGTAGGATAGGGTAGAGGATAGCATAGGATAGATGATATTATAAGATAATGTATAGGATAGGATAGAGAATAGGATAGGAAAGAGGATGGCATAAGAATAGAGGATAGGATAGAGGATAGGATAGAGGATTGGATAGGATAGAGGATATTATAGGATAGTGGATTGGATAGGATAGAGGTTATGATAGGATAGAGTATAGGATAGGGCAGAGGATGGGATAGGATAGACATTAGCATAGGATAGATGATATTATAGGATAGAGGATAGGATAGGATAGAGGATACAATATTATAGAGGATAGGATAGAGGATAGGACAGGATAGAGGATAGGATAGGATAGAGGAAAGGATAGAGGATAGTATAGCATAGAGGATAGGATAGGATTGACGATAGGATAGGATAGAGGATAGGATAGAGGATAGGATAGGATATAGGGTAGGATAGGGTAGAAGATAGCATAGGATAGATGATATTATAAGATAGTGGATAGGATAGGATTGAGGATAGGATAGGATAGAGGATAGGATAGGATAGAGGATAGGATAGGTTAGGGGATAGGATAGTATAGAGGATAGGATAGGATTGAGGATAGGATAGAGGATAGGATAGAGGATAGGATAGGATAGAATTGAGCATAGCATAGGATAGAGGATAGGATAGTGGATAGGATAGAGGTTTGGATAGAATAGAGGATATTATATAACAGAGGATAGGAGAGGATAGAGGATAGGATAAGATAGAGGTTAGGATAGGATAGAGGATAGGATAGAGGATTTGATAGGATATAGGACAATGTACGATAGAGGATAGGATAGGATAGAGGATAGGATAGGATAGAGGATAGGATAGGATAGAGGATAGGATAGGATAGAGGATAGGATGGGGGGACCCAGGGGATATGGGCTTAGTAGTGGTGACTGGGATCCACTACTAGGTATGCCACAGTGGTGGTGGTCATATTCCTAAAACCCTCTACGCTCCATGTCCTCGTGCTGGTCTCTGGGAACACACATAGTTGTGTGTTGCTAACGGAGCAAGGGGTATTCCGCGGGAAGTAGTCCCAATGATGTGTGAGGCGATGCCGGCGGGATCTTCGGATCCTGGCATGGCCTTTTTTTTTTTTTTTATCGTGAGGAAATGTTTTATACATACCCCGACTCCCTGGGGGAAGCCGGGGTTATGTGGGATTCTCTCCGGGGGGCGGAGCTACCGGAGACTACCCACTAAAACCTCACGCCCACCTAAGCTACACGGGAGGTGCCTGGATCACGCGAGTACTCAACAGGACACCTTCCAGCTATCATCATGCCCCGGGGGAGGGGTTAACCTCCCCCACTGCCTACGCTATAAGACCCCGGGCGGAAGGACCCGCCCGGTGTCCCCATCCCTGGAGCCTTCGGATTGGGCTTCCCGAGCCCCAGCTCGGTCCACCCACAGCTCCCGGAGTCTTCGTGTCCCGCTCGGGGCCGGTGTCCCGAAGGAACCAGCCCCGGCCGAGACAAGAAGACGCCGCCACCGGAAGGAAGGGCCGTCGGAGGCGTGATCCGGCACGCCCCGACCCTTCCTCACCCAATACCCCCCACGGATCCCCCTCCCCAATCGGGGAGGGACGGACCGACACCCCCCTACACCGGGAAACTAACCCGGGAGGTGTCGGCCTATCACGGGGGGAGCTATGCTCCCCCCCGGGGGCCCGGGTCAGCTCACACCCCGGGCCACCGAGTTCACCGCCCCCAGTTGTGGGGGCATAACAGGGCGCGGGGAGACTCCCCGCGCCAGACCCCCTCCGCCCCCCACCACCGGGGGCACACGTTGGCGCGGGGGAGACCCCCGCGCCCTCCCTAACCTCTCCGCCCCCCTCCTGGGGGGCACACGACGGCGCGGGGGTCGTCCCCGCGCCCACACCCTCCTCGCGGAGCCCGGGTCCCGCTCCCGGGCCCGCTCGGCGGCCTCCTTCTGGGTCATTACTACCTCACAGAAGGAGGCCACCGCATTCCACGACCCCACGCTGCCGACCATGTGGTCGACCACGGTCGACAGCGCGAGGTCCCACCCGCCCACTGCGGCTCTCAGGACACGGCGCGGCCCGGCCCAAGCAGGGCACTCCTCCAGAGTGTGCCGCGCCGTGTCGACATCTTCGCCGCAGTGGTGGCACTGCGTAGTCGGCTCCCGCCCCATTCTATGCAGGTACTCTCCGAAGCAACCGTGGCCGGAGAGCACCTGCGTGAGGCGGAAGGTCAACCTTCCCCGCCTCCTGCACCATATATGAAATATCGGCAGGAGGGCCCGGACAATCGGACGTGTGGAGGGCGTTAACAGCGCCCTCCACTCCGATAAACTTTCCGTCCGGGCCTGGCAATTCTGGCCCTCGAGCTCCAACTCCTCCTCGCGCGTGAGTTCCACCCCCGGCGGGCGGCGGAAGGAGCGGGCGATGTGGTATAGCCTCGCCCGCTCCGCCGCCACCACAGTGAAGGGTGGAATCACGGCGAGGAGTCCCGCCGCCTCGGTGGAGATGGTGCGGTACCCCCGTATGACCCGCAAGGCCAGCCGCCGCCGCACTCTTTCGAAGAGTTTGCGGCTAGGCGTGCTGGCCTCGAGCGAGCGGTGCCATACGGGGGCCCCATACAGGGCTATAGACCGCACCACCTCCACATAGAGGCGGCGTACTTTCACATCCGGCCCCCCGACATTCGGCAGCAGCCGCGCCAATGCGGCTGCCGTCCTCTCTAGTCGGGGGGCGAGGAGCTCGAAGTGTCCATCAAATCGCCAGCGGCCGTCTATGATCAGGCCCAGGTACCTCATCCTGGGCCCGATCGCGACGGAGGTTTCAGCGACACGAATCCGGAGATCTTGACCACGGGGTAGCCGCCACACCCGAGGCGAATACAACCAAATCGCCTCGGTTTTTGTGGCGGCCACGGTCAACCCCATTCTCCGGATTCGCCCGATCACGCAGTCCAGGGCGGCCTCTCCGAGGTGCCTGGTCCTCCTCCAATCCTCCCCCTCGGCATAAACCAGAGGACACCCGCTATGCTATGCAGATGACACCCGTATCCGGGGGGAGGACAACCCGCAGCACCGCGTCGTACGCCAAGTTCCACAGGAGCGGTCCGAGGACCGACCCCTGTGGAACGCCGCGGTGCGTCTCCCTCGAGTGCACAATACCATACCGGCCGGTAAATACCACCTCTCTGTCGCGGAGATAGTCGCCGACCACCTCCCGGAGATAAGGGGGCACCTGGAAATAGTCCAGCGCCCCCATTATCTCCGACCAGGGCAGGGCGTTGAAGGCGATCCTGGCAGGGCCTCCCTTGCCGGTAAGGCTCACATGGAGGGATGAAAACAGCGGACCAATGGGTCCTGCGATAACGACCGGGGAGGTCGCCGTAGGGTCCCATGCCGTAAACCGGTGGTCATGTTTTACCGGAACGGTGGTCTTGCCTTAATCGGCCGTGCCGCGAGGATGATAACCACTATAAAATATCCCTAATGCCCTAAGCTTAGGTGCGCGGTGAGAGGGTACGCCCTGGCTACAGGGCGCGGCTGGTGGGGTACATCAGCCACTAGCGCACCACCGTCTGGATACCTGGCGAACTCCAGTTGAAATTAGCCTTACCCGGGCAAGGAGGCTCTGCCCGGGCGGACGTGTTTTTTCCTACCAATCTCGTGGGACCAGACATGGAATCTAAGAATAAAAACCTTGATGTTGTGGGGGAGGCTGCCGATACGGCAGCAGCGACGGCGGGGGAAGAGAGGGCAGTGGTCACTGCCGGGGAGGAGATGGCAGTGGTTACTGCCGGGGAGGACGCGGCCGCGGTCATCGCGGACGAGGACTCGGATGGGGGTGAAACAATCATCTCCATCTCGAGCTCCGTCGGTTCCATCACGACGCGCGTGGGCGCGGAGAAGCGGGGCGCGACATCTGGGGTCTCTGTCCCCAAGCGTGCCCGGTTAGAGGGGGGGGGGGGCACCACACCCGTGGCGGGTCGGTGCCGCAGGCGGACCCCGGGGAGGGCTCGTCGGGGACGCCCATCATTGACCTGGCCCTCGGCGGCCGCGCCGAGAGGAGTCAGACGAGGAGGGTCGATGACCTCATCGAGCTGGGTGGGAGGATGCCGACGGCGCAGCTGGTGGGGGAGGTGGAGGAGGCGATGTTGAGGGTGGAGAGAGTCTCCACTGTCTCAAAGGGCCTCAAGGGGGACCTGGCTAAAGACTTGCGGGATTGTTCTGCAGTCGCCAGGGCCCACTGCACCACCTTGATGCAGCGGTGCTTTACCGGGATGGCGTGGCAGGGGAGCCAGGAGGTAGCCCGCCTCCGCGAGCAGAACGCGGACCTCGCGAAGGAGGCTGGTGACCTCCGGGCGAGGCTCCGGTCAATGGAGGACGGGCGGCCGGCGAACACCGACAGCGGTCGCCGGGCGGGGCATGCGCCAATAGAGGAGGCGCCCCCCGCCTCCTGGACAGCGGGGGTCCGTACGCGGGGGACGGAGGCGATAGGGTCGTCGGGGGAGGGAGCGGGAGTTTTGGACTCTGAAGCCCTGCTTCTCCGGGTCGGCGCGCTGATAACGGCCAGGAACCGGGAGCTAGAGGCCCTGATGGAGGAGCGGTTCAGGACGATTCTGGCCAGGTTGGCCCCGGCCCTCCGGGCGGAAGGTAAGTCGGCGCGCGAGGCGACGCCGGTGGCTTCTCTGACGGCGACGTCTGTCACCAAAGGGACTGGACCGGTGGTCGTGTCCAACGTGAGGGTGGTGCCCCCCGTTGTCATTCCGCCACCGGTCGTCCCGGCCTCGTGAATGGAGGTGACGGCTAAGGCGGTGAAGAAGGACAAGAAGAAGATGGCCGCGGAGGAGGCTGCGGCGAGAGCAGCCGCGGCCGAGGCAGCTGCCGCTGCTTCACGGCTGCGGGCTGCGAGGGAGCCGAGGGCGGCGGGCGGCGCACGAGTGCAGGGCGGCGCGAGCGCGGCGAAACCCGCCGCCGGGAGGGACGGTGGCCTGGGACGCACCCCCAGAACGGGAGCAGTGGCCATCACCATCCCCGAGAGCTGCAAGCTCACTTACTCGGAGGTGATGGCCAGGGCAAAAGTGAGGGTGGACCTCAAGGCTATCGGGATCGAGTCGGGGGTGCTTCCCAGGCGGTCGAAAACCGGAGGGATCCTCCTGGAGGTCAGGGGCACGGGGTGCCAGGAGAAGGCACGGGTCCTCTCCGGGAGGATCGCCGAGGCGCTTGGGGGGACCGGGGTTAAGGTCTCCCAGGCGGTCAAGCGCGGCGAGGTGCGCGTGGCGGGCCTGGACGACTCGGTGTCGTCCGGTGACGTAGCGGCGGCGCTGACGCGGTGTTCCGCGGCGGAGTTCCGGGTCGGCGAGATCCGCAGACCCGCCTCGGAGCAAGCGCTGGGCTCCTGTTGGGCCCAGGGCCCCCTCGCGGCCGTCAAGAAAGTGGTGGCGGGGGGCCGGCTGCTGGTCGGCTGGTCCTCGGCCCGCGTCCAGGCGCTGAGGGAGCGGCCCCTCCAATGCTTCCGTTGCTTGGAGACGGGGCACACGCGGGCGACATGTAAGAGCGCGGTCGACAGAGGCGCGTTGTGCTACCGCTGCGGGGCGGCGGAGCACCGGGCTTCGGCCTGCAAGGTCGCCCCCAGGTGTCCGCTCTGCGCGGACCTGGGGAGACCATCAGGCCATAAATTCGGGGCCAAAGCGTGTGCTCCGGCTCCCAAGAGGGGCCGCGCGGCGACGAAAGAGAAAGGCGCGTCTGGGGCTGCATCCGCGCAGCGGCCGCAGACGGCGCCGGGGGCTCAGCCCCCCCCCCCCCAGGGAGGGGAGTCTGCAGAGCCCATGTCAGAGTAGGTACTTTTAATCCTACTCCGGTTCTGCAGGCGAACCTCAACTACTCGCGCGCGGCACAGGACCTGTTTGTCCAAGCCGTGCGCGAGTGGGGGGCTGGGCTGGCAGTTGCGGCGGAGCCGTACGCCGTCCCCGAACACCCCTTCTGGGTGGGGGACGAGAGCGGCTCCGTAGTAATAGTGGCGGGAAGCCGCCCCGGGTCCCCGTCGGTCTCCCTTCTGGAACGGGGCGAGGGATTCGTGGCGGTGCAATGGGGGGACATCGCGGTTGTGGGGATCTACATCTCGCCGAGCTGTGGCCTCGATCAATTTCGGGGTTCCTGGGCGGGCTGAACAGCTGCATCGCGCGGTGCAGCGCCTGCCTGGTTCTCGTTCTGGGAGACTTCAATGCCCACGCGGTATCGTGGGGGAGTCCCAGGACGACCACTAGGGGTAGCGAGGTGTTAACCTGGGCGGCCGGCCTGGATCTCCGGTTGATTAACCGGGGATCCACGCCGAAGTGCGTGCGTCCGCAGGGGGTCTCGATTATCGACCTGAGATGGGGGACTCCCTCGGCCGTGCGCCGGGTGTCGGGATGGAAGGTGGCCGAGGAGATTGAGATTGCGTCAGACCATACGCCCATCGTCATGAACGTGTGGCCCACCCTCCACACGCGGGATTCCCGGCCGGGCCGGGGGGACCGACGGCCGTGATGGGCCTTGAAGCGGCTGGACGCGGACGCGTTCGGGGCCTCGGTAGCCGCGGCGACATGGACGGGGCCGGCCCTGTCTGAGCTGACGCCTGCGCAAGGGGCGAGGCGGCTGCGGGAGGTAATGACGGCGGTGTGCGACACCGCCATGCCCCGCATCCGGTTCGCCCCCAGGAGGGCGGCGTACTGGTGGTCCGCCGGCATTGCGGAGCTCCGGCGTGCCTGCAATGCCGCGCGGCGCCGGTACGGCCGAGAAACCACAAGATTCAGAACTTCCAATTCCGCTGTGATTCAACGGTCAGCAGCTGCATTTCTTCGGAAGTCTTTCATCATTCTCCACTCTATGCGACGCTCGCGATGCCTTGTACATCGTCTTAGTAGACTCCCATCAGTTCTGCAGACATCCAACCACTCCGCTGGTAGTCGCATAAGAATGAGATCTACGTCTAGAGGTTCCTGTGACGACTCGGACTGTAGGTAAAATGACGTGTGTTCGGTTTTCTACAAAGTACTTTATTAAGCCGACGGAGTAGGTAAGGCGCGTGTACAAAATCTGACCCGCTGTCTCGGATGGTCGCTTATATTTTCGTCGGGAAAGGCGTTACCTTTTCCGAAGGTACCGGGGTGGAGCCTACAACTTTGAAGCCGTCAGAGTGGTAGTTTTATTTTTTATTGCTTCCGCCTGTTCGGCGGGCGAAGGGAAATCCCTGTCGCTCGGTTAGGCGACTATAAACACTTTGGGACTTTCCTTGACCGTGCTGGCCGCGTGGCCAGGCGGTCCCGTAGCGGTGCACAGGCTGGCGATGCTTCTGTTATTGCACACGTAAAACCAATAAAGAAGTAAAGTCATTTTTGACTTTGCAGATGCCGAGGACGGTTTTATGTCCTAATCCTTGACGTCTGTAAGGGGACCGTCCTAATGGTTATTACGGTCGCCAACCGTGAGCCGCTACATTCCAAAAGTCAGGTCACGCAAAAGAAAACCTTGAAGTGCTCCGTATTGTCGCTGTGGGAATAAGAACTTCCGTGCTTCTGCACTGTAGATTTTTGATTGGATCAACGTATTCAGGTTTCAGTTACAGAACACTATGGAAAATACGTTATTAAATAAATCTTAAAATAAATACCTCTGTTAGATTTTGTTAATCCTTATGTTCCCGAAGGATCTTCAGGTTGTCCTATTAAACCTCTTCCCCTTATTTTGTATAATACATGCCTTTATTTCTGTACATATACACGTGGTAGCAGAGCGTGGTTAGATAAAGAAGAAAAATACATCGAGAATAGAATAGACTAGAGGGCGCGCAGGAAGCAGTTGAGTGAGCGCGGTGAATTTTTTCTAACACCCCCTCTCAATGTGGACACTTATCAATGGCATTCAGTCCTAAGCCGCGCATTAATTTAGCGTGATTGACATTGCAGAGACTCTTAGTTAACAAGTCTGCCAGCATGTCTTGCGTTGGGATATATTCAACATCGACCCCCCCCCCCCCTCCTTGATATATCTCGCGGATATAGTGATAGCGGATATCGATGTGCTTGGTTCGCGAATGGAATACTGGATTCTTTATCAACTTTTGGGCTCCTTGATTATCGCAATATACGATGGTTCCCCCATGGTCAACTTCGGACATCGCAAGTTCGCTCAAGAGGCTTCGCAGGTAAACCGCTTCCTTGATTGCCTCAGTTAGCGCCATGTACTCAGCCTCCACACTCGACAGTGCAACGCATCTCTGTCTTCTAGACTCCCACGTGATGGGTGCGTCTGCTAATCTCAATATGTAGCCTGTTTGGGATTTCCTATCATCCATGTTGCTGCCCCAGTCTGAGTCCACAAATCCGTGAAAATCGCATCCCGTCTTTTTGTAAGTGATACCGTGCGATATCGTCCTTTAAGGTAACGTAGTACCCTTTTCGCGGATGTCCAGTGCTTCCCTCCTGGATTTTCATTAAATCGGCTCAACATACTTACAGCATATGCTATGTCTGGCCTCGTGGATACTGCCGCATACATAAGTGAGCCCACCAAAGATCGGTATGGTTCAGACTTCATTCTCGATCGTTCATCGTCAGTCTTTGGTCTCATTTGCTGTGATAATTTGATCTTCGGCTCTAGTGGTGTTTGTACTGGTTTGGCATCCATCATTACGAAACGTTGTAGTATGCCTGTAATATACTTTTTCTGAAACATATATAATTCACCGGATTTATTATTGCGTTTAAATTCAATTCCCAGACAATAACTCAGTCGCCCAAAATCCTTCGTGCGAAAATCAGTGCTCAACTCTTTCTTGAGTTGGTTGAATGCACTTAGTTGGTTCGTCGCTATGATAATGTCGTCCACGTATACGACCACTATAAGTACATTCTGTTCACATTTTCGGAATTACAAACATTTATCCGCATTTATAGCCCTCAATCCGAATGATTTTGGCTTACTATCTAGCTTTTGAAACCATTGTCTTCCAGACTGCTTCAAACCATAAAGTGCCTTTTTCAAGAGTAGAACCTTCCCTGTGTTATCTCGAAATCCTTCAGGTTGTTCCATGTGAATTTCCTCTTCAAGGTCGCCATTTATATAAGCCATTTCCACATCCAATTGGAATAATGACAGATTCCATTCGGCGGCAAGCGCCATGACAATCCTTATCGTGCCCAATCTGGCCACTGGTGAATACGTTTCCATGAAGTCTATGCCAGGTTGCTGGGCAAAACCTTTTGCCACCAGTCGCGCTTTTCGGCGCTCAATGGTTCCATCAGAACGGAGTTTTGTTCTTAGAACCCACTTACATCCAATAACATTTTTGTTAGTCGGCTTTTCAACTTCAATCCATGCACCCGCGCTTTTGAGAGCGTCATATTCCTTCTCCATTGCGCTTTTCCAGTCATTTGAATTCGGACCTTTTAGTGCTTCTTCCAATGTTGGATATTCTTCGTGGATCATGTTAGCTTGATGTTGGATAGGTACCAGGTTGTATTGTTTCTTCGGCGCACCTCTGTTTCCTGTTCGAATGATTTTTGGCCTGCCACGTCCTCTCCTGAAACCACTGTTGGGTCGGTTTTCATTCAGACTGTGGCCAGAATCTTCATTCGAATCATGGCTTTCCTCATCCTCATGGATATTGCCATCAGCCTCTTCAGCCTCGGTTTCCAGTGACATGTTATTGTCATTTGTTAATGCAACTTTCAGAGTGCCTTTTTCAGCCTCCTTTTTGAAATCTTCCTCGATGAATCTCACGTCTCTGCTTTTGATCAATTTCTGTGATTGTGTGTTCCAGAGTCTGCATGCCTTTGCGTCATCTGCGTAGCCTGTAAAAATACATGCTTGCGACTTTGATATTAGTTTATCACGGTTAGGCGTATTGTCTACAGCGTATGCTTTGCATCCAAAAATCCTAAAATGTGATACGTCAGGCTTCTTTCCAAACCAACATTCGTACGGTGTGACATCCTTCAAAGCCTTAGTAGGAAATCAGTTCCTTATGTCCATCGAGGTATTTATCGCTTCTGCCCAGAATTTCTTTGGTAGATCAGCGTCTATTAATATACATCTTGCCATTTCGACGAGCGTTCTATTCAACCTCTCAGCGACACCACTTTGTTGTGGCGTGTATGCAACAGTTCTTTCATGCTTAATTCCCCACTCACTTAGTTGTTTGCTGAACTCCTTACCGCAATATTCGAGTCTATTATCCGTTCTTAAGGTCTTGATGTTTTTACCAATTTCATTTTCAGCTAGAGCCTTGAATTCTTTAAAAGCTTCTTTCACTTGATCCTTTGTCTTTAAGAAGTATATCTTCGTCCACCTTGCTTTGTCGTCTATAAAGCTAGCAAAATATTTTGCCCCACCAATAGATGTGGTACGCATCAGCCCACAAACGTCTGAATGTATCAATTCAAGTGGTTGTTTGCTCTTATGGGTCGATGGAGTGAATGGAATTTTAGTTTGCTTACCCTTTATGCAGGTTTCACAGGTGAGCATATTATTGTTCAGGTTCATCGTCAAACCCTTCACCATTTGTTTGGATATTAAACTCTTCAAGTCTGCTGCATTGAGATGTCCATATCTCAAATGCCATAGTTCATTAGAGGTTTCTGCCATGTTCGCTGTCTCTTCTATTTCACGCGTAGTTGCCTTGAATGAGATTGGTGAAGGTTTCAGAAAATATAAGTTTCCTACCTTTGGGGCTACTGCAACTATTTTCCCTTCAGCATTCCTTATTGTTGCTTTGTCGTCCACAAATATAACCTTCTTTCCATTTTTGGTTAAGCTGGCCACCGATAGCAGGTTTGTTTTCAAATCGGGCACATACAGTATATTTTTGCACCTCACATTAATAACTTCCTTTCCATTTGACAGCGTAAGGCACACCGTTCCAATGCCCTTAATTTCTGCACTTTTATTTACGGCCAATCCAACATCTTTTCCTGTGACAGTATTTAATTCTGAAAACAAGGATTTGTTATTGCACATGTGTGACGTAGCCCCACTGTCCAAGCACCAAACATCCTTGCGAGTGATGATAGCACCAAGTGCTGACAGCGCCAATGCATTTTGACAATCGCCATGAGTCATAAAGGCTTCGCAATCCTTTTCACAATAACTAGCTTGGTGTTGCCTATTAGATTTCTTCTTCCAGCAGTCACTGGCGTTGTGACCAGGCTTTTTGCAAAATGTGCACTTGTAAGGCTTGTACGTTGAAGGACTGTCGTTGCTTTTATATTTAACAGCCATTTCTTCTTTATTAGTTTTACTATTTGTGTATT
The DNA here is from genome assembly GCF_050948215.1 of Halictus rubicundus. Lineage (NCBI taxonomy): Eukaryota > Metazoa > Arthropoda > Insecta > Hymenoptera > Halictidae > Halictus > Halictus rubicundus. The sequence goes on from NW_027488651.1 coordinate 113,205, forward strand.
TTGGATTTCCTTGCCTCACGTAAAGGGCATCATGCGTGTGTTCTTCATTGAGCCTGCTTCTTGCTTCAGCTTCTTCTAAAATTTTTATTTTCAACGCGTATGGATCAGGCAATGTATCTCTGGATTCTATTGCACACCTGAAACCTTTATAACTTCTTGGGATACTGTACAGAATTACGATGGTTAACAGGTCATTTGCAATTGGTATGTCAATTTGCTGCAATTTATCTACAATATCAAATAATTTGTTTAAGTGATCTGCCATACTACCGTCCTCCGTGAGCCTTGTGAAAAGCAGCTTCTGCCATAGTGTAGCCCTCTTTGCTGGTCCTTTCGAAGCGTATACCCTTTCCAGCGCAGTCCAAGCGTCACTTGACGTTTGAAGATTCTTCACGTGGCATATTTCGGATGTACTTAACGAGAGAACTATATCAGCTTTCGCCTTTTTGTCGTTCCTTACCCAATTTGCAATTTGGTCGGCATTGTTCTCCCTTTCAGCAGGTTTCGGTCTCGATCCATCGACGTAGCACCAGAGATCATTTTTCGTAAGAATTGCCTCCATTCGTTCTTTCCACGTATCATAATTATCTTTAGTTAATTTGTCTATTTGAGTGTTGTGACTCATGATTAACTATTTGTATAATAGGTTCTTGATCGCGAACACGTGGCACTTTGTAGGTTAAATTGGCACTTGAGGTTAGGTTTTCCGTTCGTAACGAATTTACGCTACTGGGCCCATAACCTGTTTGATTTTGTTAATCCTTATGTTCCCGAAGGATCTTCAGGTTGTCCTATTAAACCTCTTCACCTTATTTTGTATAATACATGCCTTTATTTGTTCAGTATTGGCATGAAAAGGGCGAATTCAAACAAAGATGTTCCGACCGTTGATGATGATTCCAAAATTGTTTTCGCGTTACGAACGCGCGATCGAGCGGCTGTTGTCTCGCTCGCGTAAACAGCCGTGTCACCGGCGACAAACACCTCCGTTTGAATCTCACCTCACGCGCAAAGGTGAACCGAATTCACCCATTAGAACAATGCGATCAAGCGTCCTTCCGACGTTTCGTGCGTTCTCTTGCGCGAACGAGATCTCAGAATACGTTCTGATTTTGCAGCGCTCGCTTGCAGTAAGACTCACTCGTGACTTCATCTACGTTCAATTATTCATTTTCTCGCGGCATCGTCGCTTCCTATCTCGCTACAGTTTGTATCGCGATTTCCGTCACATTTCTTTGTTTGTGCCAGCGGTGTGGCCTAGTCGTGTCGAAAACCATTAAAGTGACTTGCAACAAATTTCGCGTTCGTTTATATCACCTGCAGTCTCCACCAGTTTCCTCAGCGCTCAATTCTGAGTGGTCCCGGCCTCAGGCACTCGAACACTCCTTTAAGTGCCCGGGTCAGTCACGTGACTTTTCAAGATTCGGTGGTCGGTATCTGCCGTACAGTTTCCTTTACAGAAATCGTATTACCTACAAATGTGTAGCTGACTGATGAATACGAGATGGAGCTATCGTCGTATTCTATTATGAATCAGAAAGAGAACTCGATTGACGTTGCAACACAAGAGGTGTGTGACGAGGAAGCCAGATTTTACTGCGTTGTCAGCTTTTAAAAGGGCAATGTTGCCGTATCATATTCATATAAACACCGTCGATGATCGCATGGAAAGCGTTGGAGCTGGTTCGAGCGGTTTCTTTTCTTCCTTTCGGATCTGTCGAAATTTGGAGGCTTATTCCTTCTTAATTTAAAAAATGGAATTTTCAATTGTAAATAATTGTATTAAACGATCATTGAATATTGACTTCTTTAAAAATCTTCTTAATTTTTTAAACTTTCTATACGAATATAACACGAATATATGTATATGTAAAGTTTACAGAACAAAAGTATAGTTTTAAAAATTACGTTTTTTATATATTGTTAACAAATGGTAACACATCAATATAATTGATTTGAATTTTAATACGAAGAGTATTATTTTTCGACGTGGAAATGAAAGGTATAAACAATCACGGCATGATTAAAATATTAAAAATATTAAAAGATATTAAAAAGATAAAAATAAGAAATATTATAAAAAAACAAAAAACCCGACTGCGAAGAGAATTAAAAAGAGAAAAAACAAAAAACTAATTTATCAAATAAAATATTGATAATAAATAAAATAAAAAATAAAAAAAAATAGAAAGTATAAATTATCAATAATTCTTTTCGCAGCAAGATTTTTTGTTTTATTAATAATATTTTTTATTTTTATCTCTTTAGCGTATGTCGCGGTCAGGTTTTTTGTTTGTTTTGTTTGAAACGTGCGTAAATCGCCTCATCTGGATAAGCTCTAAAGGTTCGACAAGGATAGCGAAGAGCCATCCCGAGAGTGAACAAGATAGACATACTACGACGAGCGACCGCGATCGAGCTCTAGCACTTGAAAGCAGAGTTGGGCAAAATATTCATCTAAATAAAAATTTCGAATAACCAATAAAAGATAAAAAAATCTTTACTCGTCGAGAATCGAACAAATAATTTTATTCGACGAGAATTTATCCGACGAATAAAGATAATTTTTTTTATTCGAAGCGGATTTATTCGAACTTCGAATAATTTTTCCATCTTTGATCTGTATCTTTTATTCGAAGGCTTCGAATAAATCTTCGAATAACTTTTGCCAGCTCGAATAAACGGTGACGAGGTCCGACGAGCTACGAACTTCAAAGACCCAGCGACTGACAAACGGCATACAATGTAAGCAGATAAAGAATCGCGCACGAATGAAAGTTTAAACTTTTAGATTTTTCGATATACCTTCATGAAATTGTGACGAGTGAATTGATGGGAGTTTCCTGATGAAAATGAGTTCAAATTCGAGTGTAATCGAACAATTTTCATTGATACGTAATGTTACGATAAAAATTACAATCTCATTGAAGATGGTTCAAATGATGTCGTGTTTGGACTCATTTTCATCGGAATAAGCTCTTTTATTTTCTCATAAAAATTACACCGAACATGATATAATTAGCATCACATTTAATTGACGATTACAAATTCTATCAAGTACAAGCTTGCTGCAAACAAGTTCTCGTACAATCGACCGAAGCAAGGATGTTTTGTGTGAGTTCTGGGCCAAGGTCGAATATTTTCATTTTATTCATACGAAACTGATCCGATTTCCACATATAATATTTAAATGTTTAGTAATCTGTTCAATTCAAATTTTGTAATGAAACAAATACATTGTAATATTTGTTGTAATTTCTTTGAAATAATGCCACAACAATTTCTAGTGGTGGTTCAGAGTCACCACTCGAGTGCAAAGGGTTAACAATTTCTTTTTCTCTTTTGTATAATGTGGTACTGTATGTAAGCTCATCGGTATACAAATGTGATCGCAATTTCATATGATACATGAAGCTACAGCTACGACTATGCTATATGCGTATATGGACAACTGCACATTGCTGCACATTGCTTGCATGAGTCCGAAACATCAAACTAGCGGATTATTTGCATGTATAGGAAAATTAAATACATATACACACATATACAGACAAACGTTACGGATGAGCGAATAGGCGTCGAACATAACCACAATCTACGCTTGCAGTTTCCTCCAATCCCACTTCGACAGTCCTTCTACTTAGGCGCCACCTGACGAGCTCCAGCTCAACTAAACCTGTCACATTTTTTGCTCTATATTATCGATATCAAGAATTCTGACGCTAGAAAGCCATGCCGAAACGGGAAACAAGTTTTCGCCTTTATTTCGCAACAGAATCAAGACAAATTATAGCTCAATTTGTAGCTGGAGATATTTTCTAATGCGGGCTGGTCTCGACATCATCCAGAAAACTCATCCAATGGCAGAAAAATGCTTGAATTCCACGGCACGTGCATCGTCAATGTTGGGCCTACTTCTAACGCTCATATTTCTAAATATCTCCATAATCTCGTCAGCTCATGACCAGCCCGCATTAGATTGAACCTTCCTCTTTCGAATGAGCCCTTTACCAGCGATAAAATATTCCTTTTTAAGGACGAAAACTTGATCCCCGTAAAACCATATATTGTCGGTAACGTCGTCACTCTACTTTTGGCAGCCCGGGCCCTTAAGCCGCAACATTATTTCTGTACATATACACGTGGTAGCAGAGCGTGGTTAGATAAAGAAGAAAAATACATCGAGAATAGAATAGACTAGAGGGCGCGCAGAAAGCAGTTGTGTAGGGGCTACGTATGTTTCCGCACCTTGCCGCAGCGCTAGCGTCGCCGGCATCAGCCGCGTGCAAGCGGCAAGAGCGAGTCGCCACTCTAGACTCTGCGTGCCCGACGACCCAAGGCGGATTTGCCGCCGCCGAGATTACATAATCTCTCTTGTAACAACCTTCGTCGAGTCAAGTTGCCATAAAGTTCTCTGTACTACAACACGCAACAGTGCCTTCCATCCAGTTTCCGGTTTCCCGGCGGTAGTAGGCCGCAGTCTGGAAATTCCACTAGACCGTAAACCTACATCTGGTGACCCCGACGTGATCGTTGCCGACGTGATAGTTGCCGACGTCACAGTCGTGTTTTCGGAAAATCTTCGAAACTGTGACGAGGCATGGGACGCCTCGTGGAACGGACATCGCCTGTTGCTGCCGTTGTACATCCGCCGACGTGCTTTTCGTACCGAAAAGCCTGGCTGCACGTGCTCGGAACCCGTGCACGTTGTTCGGAGATCCGACGAGGAAGAGGTTACCTGGCGGCGAGCAATCCGCTCGCTGCAATCCGCCGTTCCTGTTTCCAGGCGGCGAGCAGGCCGCTGGCTGCACGTTGTAGCCGCCGAGCGTGAAGCCATCGACGTCACGTGGGTACCACCGTCGCCGCCATTGCTGCCGCCACGAGGGTACCATTATCGGCGCTATTGCTGCCGCCACGTGGGTACCGTTGCTGACGCCGTTGCCGAAGCCGTGGAAAGCTGCCGTCGTCGTGAAGTGAGCGTATTTTTTAAGCTGTTTTTAGTTCCGTTTTAGTTCTAGTCTCGCGTGTGAAAAATGTCGCAACCCACGCCGGAAGATAGAATCGCACGGTTAGAGGCGGAGATCGAGGCCGCGTGCGAACTTTTAAACGCCCGTTCTGCGTCGGACGCCGACGCGTTCGCGAACCGCGTAGACAGTTATCGTGCGCCGAAACTCCCTGTATTCTTGAAGAACGAGCCTGCGCTATGGTTCGGACAGGTCGAGGCGTCGTTTCGAAACGCGCGAAGTACGAGCCAGACCACCATGGCCGACACCGTAATTGCCGACATGGATGCGGATACCGCGTCGGTTATATCCGATCTCATATTCTCACCGGATCCCGTCGCGCCGTATAACCGACTCAAGGAGCGCATTATTTCCACGCTCTCCACTTCGGCCGAAACGAAACTCCGGCAGCTCCTCAAGGGGCAGGTATCGTCGCATGGCAAACCTCCGCATATCTTGTCGCTCATGCGTAATTTAAACAATTGTGCTTGCGCGGATAATGTGCTTAAATCGATTTTTTTCGACCTGCTGCCCGAGCAGTGTCGCGCGATCCTGGTTGATCCTAGTTGTGATAAGATCGTCGAGACGATACAGCCAGCGAGCGCTTCTGTCCTCGCACCAGCTGCCGACGTATCGCGGCCGGGCTCCGTGCAGGAGCAGTTGGACAAACACTTCCGTCAGGTAGCTAGATTGAATACCGCGATCGAGCGTGTCTCGCGGACACGCCAGCGCAGCCCCGGGAGAAATGTCGCTTCGAGAACGCGGAATAGGTCCCAGAGTCGTGACCCTTCCGGTCTCTGCCGTCTGCATGCGAAATTTGGTCCTCCTAGAGCGTCGGAAAACTGAGGCCACTCTCCTCCTCGGAGACTGTTGGAGAGTGTTATGCGTCCTCGAAACGTCTCCACATACGCGACCGTAAGTCAGGCAGTACCTTTCTCGTAGACACAGGTTCGGACCTGTCTCTGCTGCCCCTTTCAGCTGCGTCGCGTGCGCGTCCCAGCGCGTTTAAATTGTTTGCCGCGAACGACACCCGTATCGATACGTATGGCGATATTCGCGTTGCCCTCGATTTCGGATTGCGTCGCCCGATCGAGTGGAATTTTTGCGTAGCAGCAGTCCCGTATCCCATCATAGGAGCCGATCTGCTGACGCATCATGGTCTCACGGTAGATTTGAAGAGGCGTCGCCTGATAGATTCTGCTACCGGTTTGTTTGTTTTGGCCGGTATCGCGAGCTCTCCCTCTTCATGCGTGAACGTCCTTGGACCATCGTTCAAGTACTCTGGTATATTAGCTCGTTTTCCGCAAGTCATCGGACTCGAGCAACCGACTCCTCTCGAGTCGCGCGGGGTGTATCATCACATTTCCACCACCGGCCCCCCGTCGCGGAGCGCGCTCGGCGTCTATCGTCCGAGAAACTCAAGGCCGCGAAGGCCGAGTTTAAACACCTGATCGAGGCAGGAATTTGCAGGCCTTCTAGCAGCCCTTGGGCTAGTCCCATCCACTTAGTCAAAAAGAAGTCCGGTGAATGGCGGGTATGCGGAGATTACCGCCGTTTGAATAGCGTGACGATACCCGATCGTTACCCCGTGCCTCACCTGCACGACTTCCCGGCTAACCTGCACGGCAAGACCATTTTCACGGCGCTAGACCTGTACATAGCGTATCATCAGATACCCGTAGCCGCTGAAGATATTCAAAAAACTGCCGTCATCACTCCTTTCGGCCTTTTTTAATACTGTGCGATGACCTTTGGCCTCCGCAACGCGGGGCAAACCTTTCAAAGATATATAAACCGTGCTCTCGGCGATCTCGATTTCGTTTTCACGTTTCTCGATGACATCCTCATCGCCTCTTCCTCTCCGGAAGAACATGAGACTCATCTGGCGATCGTCCTAGAGCGTTTAAGTGACTTTCATCTGCGCGTGAACCTCGATAAATGCCGTTTCGGCGTAACCGAGTTAGTTTTTTTGGGACACCTAGTTAACTCTGAGGGGTTTAAACCCACTCCAGAGAAGGTCGAGGCTATTAGTCGTTTCCCCAAACCGCGCACGATCGACGACCTGCGTCGTTTTCTAGGAATGGTAAGTTTTTATCGGCGCTGTATCCCTCACGCTGCCGCCACTCAAGCTCCGTTGAACGCGTACATGCAGGACGCGCGTAAACGTAATAAGCGACCCATCAGACGCATCCGACGTGGCCATGGGTGCAGTTCTCGAGCAGCTGTGTGGCGACAGTTGGAGACCGCTCGCCTTTTTCTCGCGTAAGTTTTCCCCGGCTCAGTGCAAATACAGCACGTACGACCGTGAGCTTACCGCAGCATACGATGCTGTGCGCCACTTTCGCCACTTCCTAGAAGGTCGCGAATTCAATATCTACACCGACCACAAACCGCTCATCTACGCCTTCGCGCAGAATTCTGAGCGTGCGTCTCCTCGGCAGACTCGACAGTTGTGCTACATAGCACAATTTACGTCGAAAATTCTCTTCTTGCCCGGAAATGAAAACGTCGTTGCCGATTCGTTCTCGCGTACTGAGGCAATTCGTCTGCCGACGCAATTCGATTTGAACGAGCTCTTCCGCGAACAGGAAAACGACCCCGAGCTTAGGGAAATTCTTGCATCGCCCGAACACTCTCTCGCCCTTAAGAGGCTCACGTGGGACACATATCACTCTCCTGTGTATTACAGCGTATCTGAGGAGTGCATCCCCGTCCGTATATCCCCGCCTCCATGCGCGAGCGGTTGTTCAAGCTCTTCCATTCTCCCGCACATCCGAGCGCGAAAGTCACTGACCGACTCATACAACAGCGATATGTCTGGCCCGACATGCACCGCGACATAGCTCGCCAGTGTAAGTCGTGTGTTGATTGCCAGCAAACCAAAATTTCTCGACACGTCAAGCTGACTCCGTCCCAGTTCGTCGCGCCCGACGGACGTTTTACTCACGTGCACATCGACCTCGTCGGTCCGCTGCCAGTCAGCGAAGGTTTCCAATATTGCCTTACCATGATCGACAGATTCTCTCGCTGGGCCGAGGCCGTTCCCCTGAAGGAGACGTCCGCTCAGACGGTCGGCCGCGCCTTTTTCGAGCAATGGGTGTCACGTTTCGGCGCTCCTGCATTTTTGACGAGTGATCAAGGTCCGCAATTCGAGTCACAGCTTTTTTCAGCCCTCCTGGCGCTCGTTGGCTGCCGGAGAAAAAGAACCACCGCGTATCACCCCGCGTCTAACGGCATGGTTGAGCGCTGGCACCGCGTCTTGAAGGCAGCAATCATGTGCCACGCCAATCAGCAATGGTCGCGCGTCTTACCTATTGTACTGTTAGGGTTGCGTACCCATATCCGTCTCGATACCAACGCTTCTCCTGCCTACTACGTTTACGGAACCTCGTTGCGTCTGCCGGGCGAATTTTTCCTGTTAGATAATTTTAGCCCTGATCCGCAGCCATTCCTCGAGGAATTCCGACAGTATATGCGTGCCGTCAAGCCCGTGCCCGTAGCGCACAAGCGTAGCGTTAAAGCCTTTGTATACAAGGATCTCGGATCATGTTCGCATGTATTTATGCTTGTTAAATCCGTGCGTAGACCGTTAGAACGGCCTGAAGGAACAGGATTATGTAAGGCGGGTGCCTTACAATAAATGCTCAAAATCAGGCGTACGTGACTGAGTCGTTTATTTACAAATAGAATGATGTCGCGAGAGCGTCCGAGGTGGTTCAACTAAACTCACGATTCACTTGACTCGCGATTGAACTTGGGCTGCGGTTTTTACAGCGACCGGACTGCGACCCGACTCTAAGTGACTCGGCGGAGAATCGGCTGTGACTTCTTCGTGACTCTCTCCTCGTCGGTAGTCTCTGCCTTATATTCTCGAAAATGCTTGTCGGCTGATTGGTGGAAGTCCTTGCGAGGAACTTCCACCAATCCGTGCATTTTGCATAACACGCCCACGTTCCACGCCTCTCGTGCGTGAGAAGGGTGAGCGTGTCGTGCTGTTAAAAATCTAATTTTGGTGATGCAGCGGGGTGTCTTCCGGGCCCCGTGCTAAGTGCGGTACGTGACTGCTGGCTTACGTCAACGGGCCCAGCTTTCCCGGGTGATAGAAACCAGGCACGCGTCGCTGGGACACTCTAGGCTGGAGACCCTTAGACTACCCAAAATTTATGGCGTCCACTTGCGCTATTGAGTTCGTCGCTAGGAACTACAAGGACACATCTGTCCGCTAAGTGGCCAAAAACGTTAAAGACGTTTTCTCACAAATAGCGTCTTATGCTGTGTAAACCATAAATCTTTCTTGGTGCTGGTGCGCTGAAGATTTCTCTTCCGGCGCCCCGCTAGCCGCTACAGGCCTTACACGGGACCCCATCGGGTGCTCCAGCGTATGTCCGAACAAGTGTATTCAATCGAGGTCAACGGTTTACCGCGCAGCGTCTCCGTGGAGCTGTTGAAACCCGCGCATAGCGTTTGTGAGGGACTTGCAGTCCCAGTATCGAGCGGTGCCCCGTAGTTGCCGAGCGCGCCTGTGCGCACTTACTCGCGTAAAAGAGTCACTTTTGCGGACTCCGTACGTTAGGTTAACGTTTTGTAAATATACGCGTAGCATGTAAGTCGTAGTTATAAGAGTCGTTTGTAATTGTATATAGCCTTAGAGCGAAATATCTTGTTTGTTTGTTCGCTGCCGCTCTTCCTTGGGGGGAGTGTGTAGGGGCTACGTATGTTTCCGCACCTTGCCGCAGCGCTAGCGTCGCCGGCATCAGCCGCGTGCAAGCGGCAAGACCGAGTCGCCACTCTAGACTCTGCGTGCCCGACGACCCAAGGCGGATTTGCCGCCGCCGAGATTACACAATCTCTCTTGTAACAACCTTCGTCGAGTCAAGTCGCCATAAAGTTCTCTGTACTACAACACGCAACAGTGCCTTCCATCCAGTTTCCGGTTTCCCGGCGGTAGTAGGCCGCAGTCTGGAAATTCCACTAGACCGTAAACCTACAGTTGAGTGAGCGCGTTGAATTTATTTCTAACAACCTCGATTTTATTTGTAACATTTAATTTAGAAACACTAAGAAACTTCGTTGCAATCCAAAATCTAAAGATGCAGATTGATCGAAATGTTTATTTCTTTGTAAATTCTCTTGTCTCCTTACTGGAAAGGTTTTAGGGAAAAATATTTAATGGATACATTGTAGTGTCGTTGTTCATCTTGGCTTGCAAGAACGTCAAATGCTTACAAATTATAGCTATCTACGGATTACACAACGATATGTTAACAATAATTAGAGTATTTGCTACAAGTAGCACGTCACGATACAATTGAATTATATATTACATTCTTATACACGTACTACGCCTTAAACTTACTGAACATACTTTGTCCGCACTGTAGAACACCGTCAGAGTTTTTAGTCTCCCATGAGGTGCAGCCCTTTTCACCTTCGCGGGAACCGGCACCTCCCTCTGCACTGCCACTCTCGATTTGTCAACAGCATACCCTGTGAATCGCTCATTTCTTCTCCGCATTGTGCGTTGCTCATAGTGTCTGGCGGTTCGTCTAAGGTGTGGATCAGCCCTGCAGACATTCAACCACTTCCGTGACACTTGAGCTGCGCAAAGCAGAGACTTAGGATCCAAGTTGCGTAGAACCAATTGCGATACCTCCGGCGGTAGTTCTGAAATGAAATCCACCTTGGCAGATTCCAGCAGTCCTAGCGCACGAAGGAAAGACCTGAAAGACTCCATGTTGTCACTCTTAAGTCAGAACGTCGAATGTAGCACTCCTGAAAAATTGGGGTATATATACCCTGGTTCCGCCCCAGTGATCGTTCCGGAACAATGATTCGACCAATCAGGTGCGAGCATTAATTTTTTATCGGTGCAGGTTCAGCCTACCGTCAACACGATATTTCGAACATTATATACAGGGTGGCCCACATAACTCTGAACAGCTCAATATCTCGAAAACTATGTCATCGATTTTCAAGTTCTTAGTCTTAAATTGCATGGAACTGAAGGGCCTATCTGACTACATAAACGTGAAGTGGCCTTCCTTCCCCTTTAACGGGGGAGGGGAGGTACCTTTGTAATTTTAAATGGAACCCCCTATAAAATGTTACATATTTAGATTCTACAGGAAAAAACAAGTCAATTTTGTCTGAAACATTTTTTTGTCAGATACTTCCATGATGAGATATAACAGTATGAAGTTTCGAGTTGTAGGTACTTGAAGCGCTCGGAAAAAGCGTTACGGAATTATACGCGCTTGAGTCCTTTGCTTATTCTTGAAGAAATAAAATATACTTTAAATTAAATGTTCAAAATGTCCACCATGGGCTTGTAAACATTTATTTACTCGAAACATCAAAGTTGTTCTAACATTTTTTAACATTTCGGGAGTGACTGAAGCGCAAGCGTCACGTATTCTTTGTTTCATATCCTCTTTTGTCGTCGGTGGTTCAAACATAACTTTGTCCTTTACATATCCCCATAAGAAAAAATCTAATGGTGTTAGATCGGGGGATCCAGGAGGCCATTGCATAGGTCCCCCACGACCTATCCATTTGTTCCCAAATTTTTCGTTCAAAAATTGCCTGGTGATGATTGCAAAATGCGGAGGAGCGCCGTCTTGTTGGAACCACATTTCTCTTCTAACGTGCAGTGGCACATCTTCCAAAAGCGCAGGCAAATGATTTTTTAAAAAATCACAATAACTTGCAGATGTTACAGTTTCTTGGAAATAATAAGGTCCAATCACAAAATCTCCTATTAGGCTACACCAAACATTTAAAGACTATCGATGTTGAAAGGGAACCCATCGCGTCCAATTTGGGTTTTCCACGGCCCAATAATGCAGATTATGTCTATTTACATGCCCTGTATTCATAAAAGTGGCCTCATCGGAAAAAAGTATTTTGCACAGAAAGTCATTTTCCACAACACCCTGCAGCCACTCACAAAATCTTACGCGGCGATCGTAATCTGCTATCGAAAGCTCTTGTGATAAAACCATGTGATATGGATGAAACTTTTGCCGTTTCAAAATTCGTTGAATTGATGAACAACTAATATGTGATGTTTGTGCAAGTGTACGTTGACTAATATGAGGATTTTATGTAATTGCAGCAAGAATACTGGCACCATTATTTTCATTAGTGACAGCTTTAGGTTTATTGCGAGTTTTTTTACACAATTCACCGTGCTCGCGAAGCCGCTTGTCTAAATTATGAAATGTTGCATGACATTTTTTGATCCCATAACGTTCAAAAAACATCACTGCTGCACGCCGATAATTTTTTTGGCATTCACCTAACGTTAATAATCCGTGCTTCTGCACTGTAGATTTTTTATTGGATCAACGTATTCAGGTTTCAGTTACAGAACACTGTGGAAAATACGTTATTAAATAAATCTTAAAATAAATACCTCTGTTAGATTTTGTTAATCCTTATGTTCCCGAAGGATCTTCAGGTTGTCCTATTAAACCTCTTCACCTTATTTTGTATAATACATGCCTTTATTTCTGTACATATACACGTGGTAGCAGAGCGTGGTTAGATAAAGAAGAAAAATACATCGAGAATAGAATAGACTAGAGGGCGCGCAGGAAGCAGTTGAGTGAGCGCGGTGAATTTTTTCTAACACCCCCTCTCAACGTGGACACTTATCAATGGCATTCAGTCCTAAGCCGCGCATTAATTTAGCGTGATTGACATTGCAGAGGCTCTTAGTTAACAAGTCTGCCAGCATGTCTTGCGTTGGGATATATTCAACATCGACCCCCCCCCCTCCTTGATATATCTCGCGGATATAGTGATAGCGGATATCGATGTGCTTGGTTCGCGAATGGAATACTGGATTCTTTATCAACTTTTGGGCTCCTTGATTATCGCAATATACGATGGTTCCCCCATGGTCAACTTCGGACATCGCAAGTTCGCTCAAGAGGCTTATCAGGTAAACCGCTTCTTTGATTGCCTCAGTTAGCGCCATGTACTCAGCCTCCACACTCGACAGTGCAACGCATCTCTGTCTTCTAGACTCCCACGTGATGGGTGCGTCTGCTAATCTCAATATGTAGCCTGTTTGGGATTTCCTATCATCCATGTTGCTTCCCCAGTCTGAGTCCACAAATCCGTGAAAATCGCATCCCGTCTTTTTGTAAGTGATACCGTGCGATATCGTCCTTTAAGGTAACGTAGTACCCTTTTCGCGGATGTCCAGTGCTCCCCTCCTGGATTTTCATTAAATCGGCTCAACATACTTACAGCATATGCTATGTCCGGCCTCGTGGATACTGCCGCATACATAAGTGAGCCCACCTGTTCAGTATTGGCATAAAAAGGGAGAATTCAAACGAAGGTATTCCGACCGTTGATGATGGTTCCAAAATTGTTTTCGCGTTACGAACGCGCGATCGAGCGGCTGTTGTCTCGCTCGCGTAAACAGCCGTGTCACCGGCGACAAACACCTCCGTTTAAATCTCACCTCGCGCGCAAAGGTGAACCGAATTCACCCATTAGAACAATGCGATCAACCGTCTTTCCGACGTTTCGTGCGTTCTGGTGCGCGAACGAGATCTCAGAATACGTTCTGACTTCGCAGCGCTCGCTTGCACTAAGACTCACTCGTGACTTCATCTACGTTCAATTATTCATTTTCTCGCGGCATCGTCTCTTCCTATCTCGCTACAGTTTGTATCGCGATTTCCGTCACATTTCTTTGTTTGTGCCAGCGGTGTGGCCTAGTCGTGTCGAAAAACATTAAAGTGACTTGCAACAAATTTCGCGTCTCGTGCATATCACCTGCAGTCTCCACCACTTTCCTGAGCGCTCAATTCTGAGTGGTCCCGGCCTCAGGCACTCGAACAATCGGTCCTCCCATAGATATCGGGCATTCGCGCCGGGTCGCCGAAAAAATGATGCAGTCTCTTTCGCGCCGCCTTCAAACGAGTCCCTCAGTCGCCACTGAGTATCGCGACTTTCTTAATAAGTACGAGCGTCTAGGGCATATGCGTCTCGCTCGAGACTCGGATGCATCGTCGCATCAATGTGTTTTTATTCCGCATCATCCCGTCCTTCGAGCTGGCAGCGCTACGACCCACCTTCGCGTCGTGTTCAACGCCTCCAGTCTCACATCCAACGGCTCTTCGTTGAACGACCATCTTCTCGCCGGTCCGAAATTGCAAAGCGACCTCGCCGCGGTCATTCTTCGATGGCGTAAATTCCGATACGTTTACACTGCCGATATCGCAAAAATGTATCGCCAAATTCTCTTCGACGACCGCGATGTCGATTACCAACGCATTCTGTGGCAGCCAGCACCTTCCGCCCCGTGCCGAGAATATCAACTTCTCACAGTCACATACGGAATGACGTGTGCTCCTTATCTCGCCCTTCGCGTCCTTCAACGTCTTAATGAGGACGAAGGGCATCGTGTTCCTCTCGCGAAATCGATCCTCCAAGATCATATATATGTTGACGACGTTCTGTTTGGAGGCGATGACACCGAGTCCCTTCGCCAGTCTCGTAACCAGCTGACCGCTCTCCTCGATTGCGGGAAATTCAGGCTACGAAAATGGGCAAGCAATTCGTCCGCGTTGCTGGCCGATCTCGATCCAGCGGATCACGGTCTTGCGTGTACCAAAACTTTCGCCCCTGATGATCAGCTCAAAGTTCTTGGAGTCAGCTGGAGTCCGAGTCTGGACGCCTTTCAATTTCGCGCAATCGTGGCTGATCCACTGCCGTCGACCAAGAGGTCGATTCTTTCCACGATCGCCAAACTCTACGATCCGTTAGGCTGGGTCACCCCCGCAACCGTCCTCGCTAAGGTCTTTCTTCAGGATTTGTGGCGCCTCCGCATTAGCTGGGACGATGAATTACCGAATGCGCTTCTCGACAAGTGGCGATCAATCTGCGAGTGCCTGCCACTCCTCAACTCGTTAAAACTTCCTCGGTGTATTGGCTCCTCATTGTCTTCTTCTCGTATCGAGCTTCACGGCTTCGCCGATGCCTCGACGGTCGCTTACGCTGCCGTCATGTATGCAAAATGTACCTCGCCCTCCGGCGAAGTCACGATTTCTTTGCTCGCCGGAAAATCTAAAGTAGCTCCTCTTAACCCATTGACAATTCCTCGATTAGAATTGCAAGGGACACTTCTTCTCTCGCGGCTCATGGAATTCATCCTGTCGACCTTCGGCACGCGAAATATCTCCTGCGTGTGCTGGACAGATTCGACTGTTGTCCTGAATTGGGTCCAACAGCATCCCTCACGCTGGAAGACCTTTGTGGCCAACCGAGTGTCGAGTATTCAAGCCCGGCTCCCGCACGCGGATTGGCGACACGTCTCCACAGAAGACAATCCTGCCGATTGCGCTTCCCGTGGTCTCCTCAGCGACGACCTTCTTCGGTCATCCCTCTGGTGGCAAGGTCCCGCATGGTTGACCCGTGATCGCTCCGAATGGCCACAGCTTCAGGTTCGTCTCGACAACCGCAACCCGTTAGAGGCGAAAGTCATACCGGCTCATGTCGCCGTCCCAACTCAACAGTGGGAACTGGAAAACCGCTTCTCGTCCTGGCCAAAACTCATTCGAGTCACGGCGTACATTTTTCGATTCGTGTGCGCGTGTCGACGTAATAATCCGGAGACTCTTCAAGCTCCATCTCGCGGCTATGGCCTCGCGCTTTCGGCTGATGAGTGCTGCAACGCGAAGTTATGGTGGATCCGTCGAATTCAAGCCAGTCTATTTCCATCGGAGAGCAAGGTCCTTCTCCAGAACAAACCGCTACCATCGAAGAACCCTCTCAGCTCGCTCAATCCTTTCCTCGATAAAAAAGGGATTCTTCGCGTGGGAGGTCGGCTGCACCGTGCTCCCTTACCGTTTAACTCTAAGCATCCCATTATTCTCGCGGCGCATCCTCTCGTTCGACTCATCATCGAACACACGCATATTCGTTCGCTACACGCCGGACTTCAGCTCACCTTGAGCACCCTCCGCCAAACCTTCTGGATCCTACGTGCGCGAAATCTTGCGAGATCAGTGATTCACGCATGCGTCACATGCGTTCGAGAACGAGCTGCACATCCCAACCAACTCATGGGACAGCTTACGGAACCTCGGGTCTCTCCTCCCGCGAAATGCTTTGCCCATTGTGGCCTGGACTACGCCGGCCCCGTTCAGGTTCGGGCATCTGCGGGTCGAGGCATCACTTCTCGCAAAGCGCACATCGCGCTGTTTATATGCCTAGCCACCAAGGCGATCCACCTCGAGCTGGTCGCGGATTATTCGACCCCCGCGTTTCTCAACGCCTACTGTCGTTTTTGTTCTCGTCGAGGAATTCCCGAAGCGATGTACTCCGATAACGGCACCACGTTTATCGGGGCTAATCGCGAACTCTCGCTCGCGCATCGCGCAAGTCTGAATCATCCCGACTTTTTAAATAAAACTGCCACCGACGGTGTTGCATGGCACTTCATACCCCCGTCGGCCCCGCACTTCGGAGGCTTGTGGGAGGCCTGCGTGAAAAGCGTAAAGCATCATCTGCGTCGCATTTTAAAGGATCGCACTCTCACCTTCGAAGAATTTACCACTCTTCTCTGTGCTATCGAAGCGTGTCTCAATTCTCGCCCGATCTCGCCGCAGTCCGACTCGTACGACGACTACGAATCGTTAACTCCCGGCCATTTTTAATCGGTTCGGCGCTCACGGTGCCCCCTCAGCCATCGACTCTAATTCTTGCCGAAAATCGCCTCTCGCGCTGGCAACTTGTTCGGCACATGACCGAACGATTTTGGAAGCTCTGGAGAGACGATTACGTAGAGAAATGAGCGATTCACAGGGTATGCTGTTGACGAATCGAGAGTGGCAGTGCAGTGGGAGATGCCGGTTCCCGTGAAGGTGAAAAGGGCTGCACCTCATGCGAGACTAAAAACTCAGACGGTGTTCCAGAAGATTTCTCAAACTCGAGACTACAGTGCGGACAAAGTATGTTCAGTAAGTTTAAGGCGTAGTACGTGTATAAGAATGTAATATATAATTCAACTGTATCGTGACGTGCTACTTGTAGCAAATGCTCTAATTATTGTTAACATATCGTTGTGTAATCCGCAGATAACTATAATTTGTAAGCATTTGACGTTCTTGCAAGCCAAGATGAACAACGACACTACAATGTATCCATTCAATATTTTTCCCTAACACCTTTCCAGTAAGGAGACCAGAGAATTTACAAAGAAATAAACATTTCGATCAATCTGCATCTTTAGAGTTTGGATTGCAACGAAGTTTGTTAGTGTTTCTAAATTGAATGTTACAAATAAAATCGAGGTTGTTAGAAATATATTCAACGCGCTCACTCAACTGCTTCCCGCGCGCCCTCCAATCTATTCTTTTCTCGATGTATTTTTCTTCTTTATCTAACCACGCTCTGCTACCACGTGTATATGTACAGAAATAAAGGCATGTATTATACAAAATAAGGTGAAGAGGTTTAATAGGACAACCTGAAGATCCTTCGGGAACATAAGGATTAACAAAATCAAACAGGTTATGGGCCCAGTAGCGTAAATTCGTTACGAACGCAAAAAACCTAACCTCAAGTGCCAATTTAACCTACAAAGTGCCACGTGTTCGCGATCAAGAACCTATTATACAAATAGTTAATCATGAGTCACAACACTCAAATAGACAAATTAACTAAAGATAATTATGATACGTGGAAAGAACGAATGGAGGCAATTCTTACGAAAAATGATCTCTGGTGCTACGTCGATGGATCGAGACCGAAACCTGCTGAAAGGGAGAACAATGCCGACCAAATTGCAAATTGGGTAAGGAACGACAAAAAGGCGAAAGCTGATATAGTTCTCTCGTTAAGTGCATCCGAAATATGCCACGTGAAGAATCTTCAAACGTCAAGTGACGCTTGGACTGCGCTGGAAAGGGTATACGCTTCGAAAGGACCAGCAAAGAGGGCGACACTATGGCAGAAGCTGCTTTTCACAAGGCTCACGGAGGACGGTAGTATGGCAGATCACTTAAACAAATTATTTGATATTGTAGATAAATTGCAGCAAATGGACATACCAATTGCAAATGACCTGTTAACCATCGTAATTCTGTACAGTATCCCAAGAAGTTATGCAGGTTTCAGGTGTGCAATAGAATCCAGAGATACATTGCCTGATCCATACGCGTTGAAAATAAAAATTTTAGAAGAAGCTGAAGCAAGAAGCAGGCTCAATGAAGAACACACGCATGATGCCCTTTACGTGAGGCAAGGAAATCCAAAATACACAAATAGTAAAACTAATAAAGAAGAAATGGCTGTTAAATATAAAAGCAACGACAGTACTTCAACGTACAAGCCTTACAAGTGCACATTTTGCAAAAAGCCTGATCACAACGCCAGTGACTGCTGGAAGAAGAAATCTAATAGGCAACACCAAGCTAGTTATTGTGAAAAGGATTGCGAAGCCTTTATGACTCATGGCGATTGTCAAAATGCATTGGCGCTGTCAGCACTTGGTGCTATCATCACTCGCAAGGATGTTTGGTGCTTGGACAGTGGGGCTACGTCACACATGTGCAATAACAAATCCTTGTTTTCAGAATTAAATACTGTCACAGGAAAAGATGTTGGATTGGCCGTAAATAAAAGTGCAGAAATTAAGGGCATTGGAACGGTGTGCCTTACGCTGTCAAATGGAAAGGAAGTTATTAATGTGAGGTGCAAAAATACACTGTATGTGCCCGATTTGAAAACAAATCTGCTATCGGTGGCCAGCTTAACCAAAAATGGAAAGAAGGTTATATTTGTGGACGACAAAGCAACAATAAGGAATGCTGAAGGGCAAATAGTTGCAGTAGCCCCAAAGGTAGGAAACTTATATTTTCTGAAACCTTCACCAATCTCATTCAAGGCAACTACGCGTGAAATAGAAGAGACAGCGAACATGGCAGAAACCTCTAATGAACTATGGCATTTGAGATATGGACATCTCAATGCAGCAGACTTGAAGAGTTTAATATCCAAACAAATGGTGAAGGGTTTGACGATGAACCTGAACAATAATATGCTCACCTGTGAAACCTGCATAAAGGGTAAGCAAACTAAAATTCCATTCACTCCATCGACCCATAAGAGCAAACAACCACTTGAATTGATACATTCAGACGTTTGTGGGCTGATGCGTACCACATCTATTGGTGGGGCAAAATATTTTGCTAGCTTTATAGACGACAAAACAAGGTGGACGAAGATATGCTTCTTAAAGTCAAAGGATCCAGTGAAAGAAGCTTTTAAAGAATTCAAGGCTCTAGCTGAAAATGAAATTGGTAAAAAGATCAAGACCTTAAGAACGGATAATAGACTCGAATATTGCGGTAAGGAGTTCAGCAAACAACTAAGTGAGTGGGGAATTAAGCATGAAAGAACTGTTGCATACACGCCACAACAAAGTGGTGTCGCTGAGAGGTTGAATAGAACGCTCGTCGAAATGGCAAGATGTATATTAATACACGCTGATCTACCAAAGAAATTCTGGGCATAACCGATAAATACCTCGATGCACATAAGGAACTGATCTGCTACTAAGGCTTTGAAGGATGTCACACAGTACGAATGTTGGTTTGGAAAGAAGCCTGAAGTATCACATTTTAGGATTTTTGGATGCAAAGCATACGCTTTAGAAAATACGCCTAGGATAGGATAGAGGATTGGATACGATAGGGGACATTACAGGAAAGAGGATAGGATATGCTAGAGGATACGATATTATAGAGGATAGGATAGAATAGAGGATCGGATAGGATGGAGGATTGGATAGGATAGAGGATAGGATAGGATAGAGGATAGGATAGGATAGAGGATCGGATAGGATAGCGTAGAGGATAGGATAGGATAGGATAGAGGATCGGATAGGATAGGATAGAGGATCGGATCGGATAGGATAGAGGATAGGATAGGGGATTGGATAGGATAGAGGACAGGAGACGATAGAGGATAGGATAGGATAGAGGATAGGATAGAGGATATAATAGAGGATTGGATAGGATAAGGGATATTATAGGATAGAGGATAGGATAGGGTTAGCGGATAGGATAGGATAGAGGATAGGAGACGATACAGGATAGGATAGGGGATTGGATAGGATAGAGGATAGGATAGGATAGAGGATAGGATAGGATAGAGGATAGAATAGGATAGAGGATAGAATAGGATAGAGGACAGGATTGGATTCAGGATAGGATAGGGGATTGGATAGGATAGACGACAGTAGACGATAGAGGATAAGATAGGGGAATGGATAGGATAGAGGACAGGAGACGATAGAAGATAGGATAGGATAGAGGATCGCATAGGATAGGGTAGATGATAGGATAGGGGATTGGATAGGATAGAACACAGGAGACGATAGCGGATAGGATAGGATACGGGATAGGATAGTATAGAGGATAGGATAGGATAGAGTATAGGATAGGATTGAGGATAGGATAGGGTTGAGGATAGGATAGGTTGGGGGATAGTATAGGCTAGCGGATAGGATATTATAGAGGATAGAATAGGATAGAGGATAGGATAGGAAAGATGATATTATAGGATTGGGGATAGGATAGGATAGTGGATAGGATAGAGGATTGGATAGAATAGAGGATAGGATATTGGATTGGATAGGATAGCGGATAGGATATTATAGAGGATAGGATAGGATAGAGGATACGATAGGATAGAGGATAGGGTAGGATAGAGGATAGGATAGAGGATAGGATAGAGGATAAGATAGGATAGACAATACGATAGGGATTGGACAGGATAGAGCATCAGATAGGATAGAGGATAGGGTAGGATAGAGGATATTATAGGATAGAGGATAGGATAGGATAGGGGATAGGATAGGATAGAGGATATTATATGATAGAGGATAGGATAGGATAGAGGATGGGATAGGCTAGAGGATACGATAGGATAGAGGATAGGATAGGATAGAGGATTGGGTATGATAGAGGATAGGATAGAGGATAGGATAGAGGATAGGATAGAGGATTGGATAGGGTGGAGGATATTATAGGATAGAGGATGGGATAGGCTAGAGGATACGATAGGATAGACGATAGGATAGGATAGAGGATTGGGTAGGATAGAGGAAAGGATAGAGGATAGGATAGAGGATAGGATAGAGGATTGGATAGGATAGAGGATATTATAGGATAGAAGATATGATAGGATAGAGGATGGTATAGGATAGAGGATACAATAGGATAGAGGATAGGATAGGATAGAGGATACGATATTATAGAGGATAGGATAGGATAGAGGATTTGATGGGGGATTGGATAGAATAGAGGATATGATAGGTTAGAGGATTGGGTAGGATAGAGAATAGGATAGCATATATGATACGATATTATAGGCGGTAGGATAGGATAGACGATAGGATAGGATTGAGGATTGGATAGGATAGAGGATAGGATAGGGGATTGGATAGGATAGAGGATAGGATAGGATAGAGGATATTATAGGATAGAGGATTCGTTAGGATACAGGATTGCATTGAGGATAGGATAGGATAGAGGATAGGATAGAGGATTGGATAGGATACAGAATTGCATTGAGAATAGGATAGGATAGAGGATAGAATAGGGGATAGGATTGGATAGAGGATAGGATAGGATAGAGGATGGGTCTTATAAGCGTCAGGGACTTATATCATGGTATATCCCTGATGCACCAACCCCTCCTTCACGTGGTAGGACCTGGACACCTTCGGGTGACTAACGGGGCTCTGGTAAGAGAGTTCCTGCGAGAGTTCTCCCCATGCGACAACCGCAGCTCTGGGAAGAGAGCTCTTGCGGAGTTGTCGCATGGCGGGGACCGCGCCTCTCAGAGAGCTCTGCGTGAGTTGTCGCTCTGCGACAACCGCGGCTCTCTCATAAAGAGAGTTTTGGCGGTGTCATCGCTTTGCGATGACCGCGGCTCTCATGGAGCCCATGCGTGTGTTATCGTTCGCGATAACCGCGGCTCTCACCCGGAAGACTCCCCTCTGCCGCGACGACCCACCGGATACATCCGGTGGTATGTTGCAGAACGGGAGAAACGGGGGGCTTACCTTAGCCGGTCGGCCTAACGGGGAGGCGAACCCCTTGAACAAACCCTTAACCTCTAAGCTGAGAACGCGGCGAAAGAGGTCCCGTGTTTTACACGGGCGGTCGGTGGGTCCATCGACCATTAGCGCTTCCTCAAGACACGTGGCGAAATCTTGAGCGTAAAAGCCTTCTCCCCGGAAAGGGCGTAACCCGGGGAGCGACCGTCTTTCGTCCCAACTCGTGGGAACAATCATGAATAAACTTAAAACACAAAAATCAAAATCGAAGAAGGCAGGAGGAACGAAGAAGAAGGGAGTTGAAGGAAAGACGAAGGTGAATAAAGAAACGACCCAGACAGGCGGGAATTTAGCTACTGTCTGGGACGACGAATCGGACTCATACACAGACGATTCCTATTCAGATCTAGGTCCAGAGGACTTTAAATGGAATTTTCCCAAGAATAGAAAGCGTAAGAATAAGCAATCAGGTGACTCGTGCAGCGAGTCACACAAGAAACTGATTAAAGAAGTAAAAATTGAGCTGGAGCGGTTCGACGAACTGCCTCTAAGCCCAGAGGAAGAACTCAGAAGGTTCCTCAGGGGACTCACCGAGCCCGAACGTCAGAAAGGAGAAGAACTCCTAAACGCCCTACTTAGGGATCACGAGGAGGTAGAGACGGAAGCCAGGGAGTTCCGTCTCGAACTCATTAGAGACAACACGGCTCTAAAGGAAAAACTGGACGCGCAAAAGGAGCAGAGCTCCATGCAAGACCAGATGGCAAGAGTAACAGAGAAACTCAACGAGCTATCTGCAAAGATAGACTCGATGCCTGAGAAGAGTCGCGGCCAGGAGGTTCCACCCTCCAAACCGTTGCTCTACTCAGACATAATCAGAGCAAACAAGGCAACCAAGCAGCTGGCAAAGAGGACCCCTGTTACAATGTCCAAGCCAGCTGCAGCAATCTACCCTGTAAAGGGTAGTAAGATAAAAAACAGTGACGAGATCAAAAAGGTACTGTCGGATTGTATCAATCCGACAGAACAGAAAATAAGAATCCGGAACCTGAGGAAACTCGGGAACTCCGGTATTCTTATAGAACCCGAAACAACCGAGGACCTTGAGCAAGTCCTCGGGAATAAGAAACTAAAAGAGAAAGTGGATATTGGTCCCCTCCCCAAGAGGAGACCAAAAATCATAATATTTGGAATCCCCTCGGAGACATCTGAGGCGGAAATCCAAAAAGCGATCAAAAATCAAAATCTCGATATTGATCCAGAGGCAAAGCTAGAAGAGGAGTTTAAACTCCTATTTAAAACCGGCAAAAAGGACCAAGAAGCCACCAACTGGGTGGCGGAGGTGTCAGTAAAGACCCGGAAAATCCTGCTGGACACGAACCGGGTCTTCATAGGGTTTCAAGCCTACGGGCTTAAGGATTATATTGCTGCAACGAGGTGCTTCAAATGCTAGTCATTTGGGCACGTTGCGAAGCACTGCAAAGCAAAAACCGACACGTGCGGGCACTGCGGTAAAGACGGGCATACGTATGACAAATGCCCGTCGAAAGAAGAGAAGCCTTCTTGCATCAACTGCAAGAGAGCAGGCAGACCATCCAACCATGGTCTGCGAGACAAGAATTGTGCGGCGTTTAAACACGCAATTGAATTATGCCTTAGTCGCACAGACTTTGGCACTTGAGAAGTAAAGGCAAAATAACCCTGACGATCCTTCCCAGGTAATACCTCAACAACTGGGTATTCGGGATCGTAGGGTGAAAGAGTCATGAGAACGGCTACCACAACGTTGACGAAACCTGCTGGAGACCGAGCGCTAAGCTGGTAACTCCGCCTCCTCGTGGCCCCTGCTGGTAACGCTCCTGGGTCGGCGCAAGCCGATTCGGTAGCGGCTAAGCGAGTTACTTCCCGTACGGGACGGTCTACCTTTGTGATGATCCTTAATTGGTGAACGAGGGGTTTTTCCAATGCCCAAGTCCACAACACCTACGGGCTGTTTCCTTTGCAACTGATGGAGCTGGGGGTAGAGAGCCAAACATGAACGGCTGACTTTTCCGGTATGGGGCGAATCCCCGAGGTACGGAACTCCCCTCACGGGGGGTGGTCAATACTACAGGATAGGATAGAGGATAGGATAGGATAGAGGGTGGGATAGGGTAAAGGATAGGATACGATAGAGGATAGGATAGGATAGAGGATATTATAGGATAGACCATAGGATAGGATAGAGAATGGGATAGGATAGAGGATAGGATATTATAAAGGATAGGATAGGATAGAAGATATTATAGGATAGAGGATAGGATAGGATAGAGGATAGGATAGGATGGAGGATAGGATAGGAAATAGGATAGGGGATTGGATAGGATACAGGATAGGATAGGATAGAGGATAGGATGGGATAGAGGATATATTAGGATAGAGGATAGGATAGGATACAGGATAGGATAGGATAGAGGATAGGATAGGATAGAGGATATATTAGGATACAGGATAGGAGAGGATAGAGGATAGGGTAGGATAGAGGACAGGATAAGATAGAGGATAGGATAGGATATAAAATAGGATACGACAGAGGATAGGATATGATAGAGGATATTATAGGATAGAGGATAGGATGGGATAGAGGATAGGATTGGATAGAGGATAGGATAGGATAGAGGATAGAGGATAGGATAGGATAGAGGATAGGATAGGATAGAGGACAGGAGACGATAGAGGATAGGATAGGGGATTGGATAGGATAGAGGATAGAATAGGATAGAGGATAGGATAGAGAAGAGGATAGGATAGAGGATAGGATAGGGGATTGGATAGGATAGATGATATTATAGGAAAGAGGATAGGATATGATAGAGGATACGATATTATAGAGGATAGGATAGGGGATTGGATAGGATAGATGATATTATAGGAAAGAGGATAGGATATGATAGAGGATACGATATTATAGAGGATATGATAGGATCGAGGATCGGATAGGATCAAGGATTGGATAGGATAGAGGATAGGATAGGATAGAGGATAGGATAGGATAGACGATAGGATAGAGAATAGGATAGGATAGAGGATAGGATAGTGGATTGGATAGGATAGAGGATAGGATATAGAATTGGATAGGATGGAGGATAGGATACGATAGAGGATAGGATAGGATAGGATACAGAATATGTTAGGATAGGTGATACTATAGGATAGAGGACAGGATAGGACAGAGGATACGATATTATAGAGGATAGGATAGGATAGAGGATAGGATAGGATTCAGGATAGGATAGGATAGAGGATAGGATAGGATAGAGGATCGGATAGAGGATCGGATAGGATAGGATAGAGGATAGGATAGGGGATTGGATAGGATAGAGGACAGGAGACGATGGCGGATAGGATAGGATAGAGGATAGGGTAGGATAGAGGATAGGATACGATAGGATAGGATAGAAAATAGATTAGAGGATAGGATAGGATAGAGGATAATATATAGGATTGGATAGGATAGAGGATAGGATAGGATAGACGATTGGATAGAGAATAGGATAGGATAGAGGATAGGATAGGGGATTCGATAGGATAGAGGATAGGATACAGGATTGGATAGGATAGAAGATAGGATACGATAGAGGTTAGGATAGATGATATTATAGGATAGAGGACAGGATAGGATAGAGGATACGATATTATACAGGATTGGATAGGATAGAGGACAGGATAGGATTCAGGATAGGATAGGATAGAGTATTGGATAGAGGATAGGATAGAGGATTGGATAGGATAGGGGAAATAATAGGATAGATGATAGGATAGGATAGCGGATAGGATAGGATTTATCATTGGGTAGGATAGATGATAGGATACGAAACAAGATAGGATTGGATAGAGGATAGGATAGGGGATTGGATAGGATAGAGCATGGGATACGATAGAGGATAGGATAGGATAGGATACAGAATAGGATAGGGTAGATGATAGGATCGGATAGAGTATAGGACAGGATAGAGAATAGGATAGGATAGATTATAAGATAGGGGATTGGATAGGGTGGAGGATAGGATAGTATAGAGGATATTACAGGATTGAGGCTAGGATAGGATAGAGGATTGAATAGGTTAGGATAGAGTATGGGATAGGATTGAGGATACGATAGGATATAGGATAGGATAGGATAGAGTATAGGATAGGATAGTGGATAGGATAGGATAGAGGATAGGATAGGATAGAGGATAATAAAGAATACAGGATTGGATAGGACAGAGGATAGGACATGATCGAGGATTGGATAGGATAGAGAATAGGATAGGATAGAGGAGAGGATAGAATAGAGGATAGGATAGGATAGAGGATATTATCGAATACAGTATAGGATATAATAGAGGATAGGACAGGATAGAGGACAGGATAGGATAGAGGATAGGATAGGATAGAGGATAGGATAGGATAGAGGATAGGATAGGATATAGGATAGGATAGGATAGAGGATAGGATAGGATAGAGTATAGGATAGGATTGAGGATAGGATAGGATTGAGGATAGGATAGGATAGAGGATAGGATAGGATAGAGGGTAGGATAGGATAGAGGATAGGATACGATAGAGGATATTATAGGACAGAGGATAGGATAGGATAGAGTATGGGATAGGATTGAGGATAGGATAGGATTGAGGATGCGATAGGATATAGGATACGATAGGATAGAGGATAGAATAGCATAGAGGATAGGATAGGATAGAGGATAGGATAGGATAGAGGATAGGAAAGGATAGAGGATAGGATAGGATAGAGGATACGATAGGGGATTAGATAGGGTAGAGGGTATGATACAATAGAGGATGGGATAGTATAGAGGATAGGATAGGATAGAGGGTATGATACAATAGAGGATGGGATAGTATAGAGGATAGGATAGGATAGAGGATAGGATAGGATAGAGGATAGGATAGGATAGAGGATAGGATAGGATAGAGGATAGGATAGGATAGAGGATAGGATAGGATAGAGGATAGGATAGGATAGGGGATACGATACGATTGAGGATAGGATAGCATAGAGGATAGGATTGAGGATAGGATAGGATAGAGGATAGGATAGGATAGAGGATATTATAGGATAGAGGATAGGATAGGATAGAGGATAGGATAGGATAGGGGATACGATAGGATTGAGGATAGGATAGCATAGAGGATAGGATTGAGGATAGGATAGGATAGAGGATAGGATAGGATAGAGGATAGGCTAGGATAGAGGATAGGATAGGGGATTTGATAGGATAGAGGACAGGATAGGATAGAGGATAGGATAGGATAGAGGATAGCATAGGATAGGATAGGAAAGAGGATAGGATAGGATAGAGGATATTATAGGATAGAGGATAGGATAGGATAGAGGATAGGATAGGATAGGGGATACGATAGGATTGAGGATAGGATAGCATAGAGGATAGGATTGAGGATAGGATAGGATAGAGGATAGGATAGGATAGAGGATAGTATAGGATAGAGGATAGGATAGGAAAGAGGATAGGATAGGATAGAGGATAGGATAGGATAGAGGATAGGTTAGGATAGAGGATAGGATGGGATATAGGATAGGATAGGATAGAGGATAGAATACGATAGAGGATGGGATTGGATAGAGGATACGATAGGATAGAGGATAGGATAGGATAGAGGATTGGATAGGATAGAGGATAGTATATGATAGAGTATAATATAGGATAGGGGACAGGATAGGATAGAGGATAGGATAGGATAGAGGATAGGACAGGATAGTGAATAGGATAGGATGGAGTATAGGATAGGATAGAGGATAGGATAGGATAGAGGATATTATAGGATAGAGGATAGGATAGGATAGAGGATAGGATAGGATAGAGGATAGGATAGGATAGAGGATAGGATGGAGGATAGGATAGAGGATAGGATAGCATAGAGGATAGGATAGGATAGAGGATAGGATAGCATAGAGGATAGGATAGGATAGAGGATAGGATAGGATAGAGGATAGGATAGGATAGAGGATAGGCTAGGATGGAGGATAGGATAGGATAGAGGACACGATAGGATAGAGGATAGGATAGGATAGAGGATAGTATAGAGGATAGGATAGGATAGAGGATAGGATACGATAGAGGATAGGATACGATAGAGGATAGGATAGGATAGAGGATAGTATAGGATAGAGTATAGGATAGGATAGGGGACAGGATATGATAGAGGAGAGGATAGGATGGAGGATAGGATAGGATAGAGGGCCGGATAGGATAGAGGATGGGATACGATAGAGGATAGGATAGGATAGAGGATAGGATAGGATAGATTATAGGATAGGATAGAGGATAGGATAGGATAGAGGATAGGATAGGATAGAGGAAAGGATAGGATAGAGGATAGGATAGGATAGAGGATAGGATAGGATAGAGGGTAGTATAGAGGATAGGATAGGATAGAGGATAGGATAGGATAGAGGATAGGATAGGGTAGAGGATAGTATAGGATAGAGGATAGAGTAGGATTGAGGATAGGATAGGAAATAGGATAGGATAGGATAGAGGATAGGATAGGATAGAGGATCGGATAGGATAGAGGATAGGATAGGATAGAGGATAGGATAGGATAGATGATAGGATAGGATAGAGGATACGATAGGATAGAGGATTGTGATAGGATATAGGATACGATAGGATAGAGGATACGATACGATCGAGGATAGGTTAGGATGGAGGATAGGATAGGATAGAGGATAGGATAGGATAGAGGATATTATAGGATAGAGGATAGGATAGGATAGAGGATAGGATAGGATAGAGGATAGGATAGGATAGAGGATAGGATAGGATAGAGGATAGGATAGGATAGAGGATAGGATAGGATAGATGATAGGATAGGATAGAGGATAGGATAGGATAGAGGATAGGATAGCATAGAGGATAGGATATTATAGAGGATAGGATAGAGGATAGGATAGGATAGAGGATAGGATAGGATAGATGATAGGATAGGATAGAGGATAGGATAGGATAGAGGATAGGATAGGGTAGAGGATAGGATAGGATAGAGGATAGAGTAGGATTGAGGATAGGATAGGAAATAGGATAGGATAGGATAGAGGATAGGATAGGATAGAGGATCGGATAGGATAGAGGATAGGATAGGATAGAGGATAGCATAGGATATTTGATAGGATATAATAGAGGATAGGATAGGATAGAGGATAGGATAGGATAGAGGAT
The DNA here is from genome assembly GCF_050948215.1 of Halictus rubicundus. Taxonomy (NCBI): domain Eukaryota; kingdom Metazoa; phylum Arthropoda; class Insecta; order Hymenoptera; family Halictidae; genus Halictus; species Halictus rubicundus. The sequence continues at coordinate 142,517 of NW_027488651.1, forward strand.
AGGATAGGATAGAGGATAGGATAGGATAGAGGATAGGATAGGATAGAGGATAGGATAGGATAGAGGATAGGATAGGATAGAGGATAGGATAGGATAGAGGATAGGATAGGATAGAGGATACGATAGGATAGAGGATAGGATAGGATAGAGGATAGGACAGGATAGAGGATAGGATAGGATAGAGGATAGGATAGGATAGAGGACAGGATAGGATAGAGGATAGGATAGGATAGAAAATAGGATAGGACAGAGGATAGGATAGGATAAAGTATAGGATAGGATAGAGGATATGATAGGATATAGGATCCAATAGGATAGAGGATGGGATAGGATGCAGGATAGCATTGAGGATAGGATAGGATAGAGGATAGGTTAGGATAGAGGATAGGATGGGATATAGGATAGGATAGAATAGAGGATAGAATACGATAGAGGATGGGATTGGATAGAGGATACGATAGGATAGTGGATAGGATAGGATAGAGGATTGGATAGGATAGAGGATAGTATATGATAGAGTATAATATAGGATAGGGGACAGGATAGGATAGAGGATAGGATTGGATAGAGGATAGGACAGGATAGTGAATAGGATAGGATAGAGGATAAGATAGGGGATTGCATAGGGTAGAGGATAGGATAGGATAGAGGATATTATAGGATACAGGATAGGATAGGATAGAGGATAGTATAGGGTAGAGGATAGGATAGGATACTCGATAGGATAGGATAGAGGATATTATAGGATAGTGGATAGGATAGCGTAGTGGATAGGATAGTATAGAGGATATTATAGGATAGAGGATAGGATAGGATAGAGGATAGGATAGAGGATAGGATAGAGGATAGGATAGAGGATAGGATAGAGGATAGGATAGGATAGAGGGTAGGACAGGATAGAGGGTAGGACAGGATAGAGGATGGGACAGGATAGAGAATAGGATAGGATAGAGGATAAGATAGGGGATTGGATAGGATAGAGGATAGGATAGGATAGAGGATATGATAGGATAGAGGATAGGATAGGATGGAGGATAGGATAGGATAGAGGATAGTATATGATAGAGTATAATATAGGATAGGGGACAGGATAGGATAGAGGATAGGATAGGATAGATGATAGGATATGATAGTGAATAGGATAGGATAGAGGATAAGATAGGGGATTGGATAGGGTAGAGGATAGGATAGGATAGAGGATATTATAGGATACAGGATAGGATAGGATAGAGGATAGTATAGGGTAGAGGATAGGATAGGATACTGGATAGGATAGGATAGAGGATATTATAGGATAGAGGATAGGATAGGGTAGTGGATAGGATAGTATAGAGGATATTATAGGATAGAGGATAGGATAGGATGGAGGATAGGATAGAGGATAGGATAGAGGATAGGATAGAGGATAGGATAGAGGATAGGATAGAGGATAGGATAGAGGATAGGATAGGATAGAGGGTAGGACAGGATAGAGGGTAGGACAGGATAGAGGATGGGACAGGATAGAGGATAGGATAGGATAGAGGATATGATAGGATAGAGGACAGGATAGGATAGAGGATATTATGGGATACAGGATAGGATAGGATAGATGATAGGACAGGATAGAGGATGGGATAGGATAGAGGATACGATAGGATAGAGGATAGGATAGGATAGAGAATAGGATAGGATAGAGGATATTATAGGATAGAGGATAGGATAGGATAGAGGATAGTATAGGGTAGAGGATAGGATAGGATACTGGATAGGATAGGATAGAGGATATTATAGGATAGAGGATAGGATAGGGTAGTGGATAGGATAGTATAGAGGATATTATAGGATAGAGGATAGGATAGGATGGAGGATAGGATAGAGGATAGGATAGAGGATAGGATAGAGGATAGGATAGAGGATAGGATAGGATAGAGGGTAGGACAGGATAGAGGGTAGGACAGGATAGAGGATGGGACAGGATAGAGGATAGGATAGGATAGAGGATATGATAGGATAGAGGACAGGATAGGATAGAGGATATTATGGGATACAGGATAGGATAGGATAGAGGGCAGGATAGGATAGAGGATGGGATAGGATAGAGGATAGGATACGATAGAGGATAGGATAGGATATAAGGATAGTATAGGATAGAGTATAGGATAGGATAGGGGACAGGATATAATAGAGGATAGGATAGGATGGAGGATAGGATAGGATAGAGGGCCGGATAGGATAGAGGATGGTAGACGATAGAGGATAGGATAGGATAGAGGATAGGATAGGATAGATTATAGGATAGGATAGAGGATAGGATAGGATAGAGGATAGGATAGGATAGAGGATAGGATAGGATAGAGGATAGGATAGGATAGAGGATAGGATAGGAAAGAGGATAGGATAGGATAGAGGATAGTATAGAGGATAGGATAGGATAGAGGATAGGATACGATAGAGGATAGGATAGGATAGAGGATAGGATAGGATAGATTATAGAAGAGGATAGAGGATAGGATAGGATAGAGGATAGGATAGGATAGAGGATAGGATAGGATAGAGGATAAGATAGGATAGAGGATAGGATAGGATAGAGGATAGGATAGGATAGAGGATAGGATAGGATAGAGGATAGGATAGGATAGAGGATAGGATAGGATAGAGGATAGGATAGGATAGAGGATAGGATAGGATAGAGGATAGGATAGTATAGAGGATATTATAGGATAGAGGATAGGATAGGATAGAGGTTACGATAGAGGATAGGATAGAGGATAGGATAGGATAGAGGGCCGGATAGGATAGAGGATGGGATACGATAGAGGATAGGATAGGATAGAGGATAGGATAGGATAGGGGATACGATAGGATTGAGGATATTATAGCATAGAGGATAGGACTGAGGATAGGAGAGGATAGAGGATAGGATAGGATAGAGGACAGGATAGGATAGAGGATAGGATAGGAAAGAGGATAGGATAGGATAGAGGATAGGATAGGATAGAGGATAGGTTAGGATAGAGGATAGGATGGGTTATATTATAGGATAGGATAGAGGATAGAATACGATATAGGATGGAATTGGATAGAGGATACGATAGGATAGAGGATCTGATAGGATAGAGGATTGGATAGGATAGAGGATAGTATATGATAGAGTATAATATAGGATAGGGGACAGGATAGGATAGAGGATAGGATAGGATAGAAGATGGGACAGGATAGTGAATAGGATAGGATAAAGGATAAGATAGGGGATTGGATAGGGTAGAGGATAGGATAGGATAGAGGATATTATAGGATATAGGATAGGATAGAATAGAGGATAGGATAGAGGATTGGATAGGATAGAGGATGGGATACGATAGAGGAGAGGATAGGATAGAGGATAGTATAGGGGATAGGATAGGATAGAGGATAGGATACGATAGAGGATAGGATAGGATAGAGGATAGGATAGGATAGAGGATAGGATAGGATAGAGGATAGGATAGGGGATTGGATATGATAGAGGATAGGATAGGATAGGATAGCTGATATTATAGGATAGAGGATAGGATATGATAGAGGATAGGATAGGGGATTGGATAGGATAGACGATAGGATACGATAGAGGATAGGATACGATAGAGGATAGGATATGATAGAGGATAGGATAGGATAGATTATAGGATAGGATAGAGGATAGGATAGGATAGAGGATAGGATAGGATAGAGGATAGGATAGGATAGAGGATAGGATAGGAAAGAGGATAGGATAGGATAGAGGATTGTATAGAGGATAGTATAGGATAGAGGATAGGATAGGATAGAGGATAGGATACGATAGCGGATAGGATAGGATAGAGGATAGGATAGAGGATAGGATAGGATAGATTATAGGATAGGATAGAGGATAGGATAGGATAGAGGATAGGATAGGATAGGGGATAGGATAGGATAGAGGATAGGATAGGATAGAGGATAGGATAGGATAGAGGATAGGATAGGGGATTGGATATGATAGAGGATAGGATAGGATAGGATAGCTGATATTATAGGATAGAGGATAGGATATGATAGAGGATAGGATAGGGGATTGGATAGGATAGACGATAGGATAGGATACGATAGAGGATAGGATATGATAGAGGATAGGATAGGATAGAGTAGAGGATAGGAAAGAGGATAGCATAGGATAGAGGATATGATAGGATAGAGTATAGGATAGGGCAGAGGATGGTATAGGATAGAGAATAGCATAGGATAGATGATATTATAGGATACAGGATAGGATAGGATAGAGGATACGATAGGATAGAGGATAGGATAGGATAGACTATAATATAGGATAGAGGATACTATAGGACAGAGGATAGGATAGGGGATTGGATAGGATTGAGGATAGGATAGAGGATAGGATAGGATAGAGGATAGAATAGGATTGAGGATAGGATAGGAAAGAGGATAGGATAGGATAGAGGATAGGATAGGATAGAGGATAGGATATAGGATTGGATATGATAGAGGATAGGATACTATAGGGGATAAGATAGGATTGAGGATAGGCTAGGATAGAGGATAGGATAGATGATTGTATAGGATAGAGGATATTATAGCATAGACGATAGGATAGGATAGAGGATAGGTTAGGATGGAGGATAGGATAGGATAGAGGATAGGATAGGATAGAGGATAGGATAGGATAGAGGATAGGATAGGATAGGATAGAGGATAGGATAGGATAGAGGATAGGATAGGATGTAGGATAGGATAGGATAGAGGACACGATAGGATAGAGGATAGGATAGGATAGACTATAGTATAGGATAGAGGATATTATAGGACAGAGGATAGGATAGGGGATTGGATAGGATTGAGGATAGGATAGAGGATAGGATAGGATAGAGGATAGAGTAGGATTGAGGATAGGATAGGAAAGAGGATAGGATAGGATAGAGGATAGGATAGGATAGAGGATAGGATAGGATAGAGGATAGGATAGGATAGAGGATAGGATAGGATAGAGGATAGTATAGGATAGAGTATAGGATAGGATAGGGGACAGGATATGATAGAGGAGAGGATAGGATGGAGGATAGGATAGGATAGAGGGCCGGATAGGATAGAGGATGGGATACGATAGAGGATAGGATAGGATAGAGGATAGGATAGGATAGGGGATACGATAGGATTGAGGATATTATAGCATAGAGGATAGGACTGAGGATAGGAGAGGATAGAGGATAGGATAGAGGATACGATAGGATAGAGGATAGGATAGGATAGAGAATAGGATAGGATAGAGGATATTATAGGATAGAGGATAGGATAGGATAGAGGATAGGATAGTATAGAGGATATTATAGGATAGAGGATAGGATAGAATAGAGGATATTATAGGATAGAGGGTAGGATGGGATAGAGGATTCTATAGGATAGAGGATGGGATAGAGGATAGGATAGGATAGGGGATTGGATAGGATAGAGGATAGGATAGGGTAGAGGATATTATAGGATATAGGATAGGATAGGATAGAGGATAGGATAGGTTAGAGGATAGGATAGGATAGAGGACAGGATAGGATAGAGGATAGGATAGGATAGATGATAGGATAGGATAGAGGATAGGATAGGGTAGAGGATAGGATAGGATAGAGGATAGGATAAGATAGAGGATAGGATAGGATAGAGGATAGGATAGGATAGAGGATAGGATAGGATAGAGGATAGGATAGCATAGAGGATAGGATAGGATAGAGGATATTATAGGATAGGATAGAGGATAGGATAGGATAGAGGATAGGATAGGATAGAGGATAGGATAGGATAGAGGGTAGGATAGGATAGAGGATAGGATAGCATAGAGGATAGGATAGGATAGAGGATAGGATAGGATAGAGGATAGGATAGGATAGAGGATAGGATAGGATGGAGGATAGGATAGGATAGAGGATACGATAGGATAGATGATAGGATAGGATAGAGGATAGGATATTATAGAGGATAGGGTAGAGGATAGGATAGGATAGAGGATAGGATAGGATAGATGATAGGATAGGATAGAGGATAGGATAGGATAGAGGATAGGATACTATAGGGGATAGGATAGGATTGAGGATAGGCTAGGATAGAGGATAGGATAGATGATTGTATAGGATAGAGGATATTATAGGATAGACGATAGGATAGGATAGAGGATAGGTTAGCATGGAGGATAGGATAGGATAGAGGATAGGATAGGATAGAGGATAAGATAGGGGATTGGATAGGATAGAGGACAGGATAGGGGATTGGATAGGATAGAGGATAGGATAGGATAGAGGATATTATAGGATAGAGGATAGGATAGGATAGAGGATAGGATAGGATAGAGGATAGGATAGGATAGAGGATAGGATAGCATAGAGGATAGGATAGGATAGAGGATAGGATAGCATAGAGGATAGGATTGGATAGAGTATAGGATAGGATAGAGGATAGGATAGGATAGAGGATAGGATAGGATAGAGGATAGGATAGGATAGAGGATATGATAGGATAGAGGATAGGATTGGATAGAGGATAGGATAGGATAGAGGATAGGATAGGATAGAGGATAGGATAGGATAGAGGATAGGATAGAATAGAGGATAGGATACGATTGAGGATAGGATAGGATGGAGGATAGGATAGGATAGAGGATAGGATAGATGATTGGATAGGATAGAGGATATTATAGGATAGACGATAGGATAGGATAGAGGATGGGATAGAGGATAGGATAGAGGATAGGATAGGATAGAGGATAGGATAGGATAGAGGATAGGATAGGATAGAGGATACAATAGGATAGAGGATAGTATAGGATAGAGGATAGGATAGCATAGAGGATAGGATAGGATAGAGGATAGGATAGGATAGAGGATACTACAGGATAGAGGATAGGATAGGATAGGATAGAGGATAGGATAGGATAGAGGATTGGAGAGTATAGAGGATAGGATAGGATAGAGGATAGGATAGGATAGATGATAGGATAGGATAGAGGATAGGATAGGATAGAGGATAGGATAGGATAGAGGATAGGATAGGATAGAGGATACTACAGGATAGAGGATAGGATAGGATAGGATAGAGGATAGGATAGGATAGAGGATTGGAGAGGATAGAGGATAGGATAGGATAGAGGAAAGGATAGGATAGAGGATAGGATATGATAGAGGATAGGATAGGATAGAGGATAGGATAGGATAGACGATAGGATAGACGATAGGATAGACGATAGGATAGGATAGAGGATAGGATTCGATACAGGATAGGATATGATAGAGGATAGGATAGGATAGAGTAGAAGATAGGAAAGAGGATAGCATAGGATAGAGGATATGATAGGATAGAGTATAGGATAGGGCAGAGGATGGGATAGGATAGAGAATAGCATAGGATAGATGATATTATAGGATAAAGGATAGGATAGGATAGAGGATACGATATTATAGAGGATAGGATAGAGGATAGGATAGTATAGAGGACAGGATAGGATAGAGGATAGGATAGGGTAGAGGATATGATAGGATAGAGGATAGGATAGGACAGAGGATAGAGGATAGGATAGGATAGAGGATAGGATAGGATAGAGGATACGATAGGTTAGAGGATACAATAGGATAGAGGATAGGATAGGATAGAGGATAGGATAGGATAGAGGACAGGATAGGATAGAGGATAGGATAGGGTAGAGGATATGATAGGATAGAGGATAGGATAGGACAGAGGATAGACGATAGGATAGGATAGAGGATAGGATAGGATAGAGGATACGATAGGTTAGAGGATACAATAGGATAGAGGATAGGATAGGATAGAGGATAGGATAGGATAGAGAATAGGATAGGATAGAGGATAGGATAGGATAGAGGATAGGATAGGATAGAGGATAGGATAGGATAGCGGATAGGATAGGATAGAGGATAGGATAGGATAGAGGATAGGATAGGATACGGATAGGATAGGATAGAGGATAGGATAGGATAGAGGATAGGATAGGATAGAGGATAGGATAGGATAGGGGATACGATAGGATTGAGGATAGGATAGCATAGAGGATAGGATTGAGGATAGGATAGGATAGAGGATAGGATAGGATAGAGGATAGGATAGGATAGAGGATAGGATAGGATAGGAAAGAGGATAGGATAGGATAGAGGATGGGATTGGATAGAGGATACGATAGGATAGACGATAGGATAGCATAGAGGATAGGATAGGATAGAGGATAGGATAGGAAAGAGGATAGTATAGTATAGAGGATAGGATAGGATGGAGGATAGGATAGGATAGAGGATACGATAGGATAGAGGATAGGATATGATAGACTATAATATAGGATAGAGGATATTAGAGGACAGAGGATAGGATAGGGGATAGGATAGGATAGAAAATAGGATAGGACAGAGGATAGGATAGGATAAAGTATAGGATAGGATAGAGGATATTATAGGATATAGGATCCAATAGGATAGAGGATGGGATAGGATGCAGGATAGCATTGAGGATAGGATAGGATAGAGGATAGTTTAGGATAGAGGATAGGATGGGATATAGGATAGGATAGAATAGAGGATAGAATACGATAGAGGATGGGATTGGATAGAGGATACGATAGGATAGAGGATAGGATAGGATAGAGGATTGGATAGGATAGAGGATAGTATATGATAGAGTATAATATAGGATAGGGGACAGGATAGGATAGAGGATAGGATAGGATAGAGGATAGGACAGGATAGTGAATAGGATAGGATAGAGGATAAGATAGGGGATTGGATAGGGTAGAGGATAGGATAGGATAGAGGATAGTATAGGGTAGAGGATAGGATAGGATACTGGATAGGATAGGATAGAGGATATTATAGGATAGAGGATAGGATAGGGTAGTGGATAGGATAGTATAGAGGATATTATAGGATAGAGGATAGGATAGGATAGAGGATAGGATAGAGGATAGGATAGAGGATAGGATAGAGGATAGGATAGAGGATAGGATAGAGGATAGGATAGAGGATAGGATAGAGGATAGGATAGAGTATAGGATAGGGCAGAGGATGGGATAGGATAGAGAATAGCATAGGATAGATGATATTATAGGATACAGGATAGGATAGGATAGAGGATACGATATTATAGAGGATTGGATAGAGGATAGGATAGTATAGAGGATAGGATAGGATAGATGATAGGATAGGATAGAGGATAAGATAGGGGATTGGATAGGATAGAGGACAGGATAGGGGATTGGATAGGATAGAGGATAGGATAGGATAGAGGATATTATAGGATAGAGGATAGGATAGGATACAGGATAGGATAGGATAGAGGATAGGATAGGATAGAGGATAGGATAGCATAGAGGATAGGATAGGATAGAGGATAGGATAGCATAGAGGATAGGATAGGATAGGATAGAGGATAGGATAGGATAGAGGATAGGATAGGATAGAGGATAGGCTAGGATGGAGGATAGGATAGGATAGAGGACACGATAGGATAGAGGATAGGATAGGATAGAGGATAGGATAGGATAGAGGATAGGATAGGATAGAGGGTAGGATAGGATAGAGGATAGGATAGCATAGAGGATAGGATAGGATAGAGGATAGGATAGGATAGAGGATAGGATAGGATAGAGGATAGGATAGGATAGAGGGTAGGATAGGATAGAGGATAGGATAGCATAGAGGATAGGATAGGATAGAGGATAGGATAGGATAGAGGATAGGATAGGATAGAGGATAGGATAGGATGGAGGATAGGATAGGATAGAGGATACGATAGGATAGATGATAGGATAGGATAGAGGATAGGATATTATAGAGGATAGGGTAGAGGATAGGATAGGATAGAGGATAGGATAGGATAGATGATAGGATAGGATAGAGGATAGGATAGGATAGAGGATAGGATACTATAGGGGATAGGATAGGATTGAGGATAGGCTAGGATAGAGGATAGGATAGATGATTGTATAGGATAGAGGATATTATAGGATAGACGATAGGATAGGATAGAGGATAGGTTAGCATGGAGGATAGGATAGGATAGAGGATAGGATAGGATAGAGGATAAGATAGGGGATTGGATAGGATAGAGGACAGGATAGGGGATTGGATAGGATAGAGGATAGGATAGGATAGAGGATATTATAGGATAGAGGATAGGATAGGATAGAGGATAGGATAGGATAGAGGATAGGATAGGATAGAGGATAGGATAGCATAGAGGATAGGATAGGATAGAGGATAGGATAGCATAGAGGATAGGATAGGATAGAGTATAGGATAGGATAGAGGATAGGATAGGATAGAGGATAGGATAGGATAGAGGATAGGATAGGATAGAGGATAGGATAGAATAGAGGATAGGATACGATTGAGGATAGGATAGGATGGAGGATAGGATAGGATAGAGGATAGGATAGATGATTGGATAGGATAGAGGATATTATAGGATAGACGATAGGATAGGATAGAGGATGGGATAGAGGATAGGATAGAGGATAGGATAGGATAGAGGATAGGATAGGATAGAGGATAGGATAGGATAGAGGATAGGATAGGATAGAGGATAGGATAGGATAGAGGATACAATAGGATAGAGGATAGTATAGGATAGAGGATAGGATAGGATAGAGGATAGGATAGGATAGAGGATACTACAGGATAGAGGATAGGATAGGATAGGATAGAGGATAGGATAGGATAGAGGATAGGATAGGATAGAGGATAGGATAGGATAGAGGCTAGGATAGGATAGAGGATTGGAGAGTATAGAGGATAGGATAGGATAGAGGATTGGAGAGTATAGAGGATAGGATAGGATAGAGGATAGGATAGGATAGATGATAGGATTAAGGCGGGGGCACACCGGATTGACATGCGCGCGCAGAGCACGGGTGCCCCCAGGAGTCTAGGGACGGACGGGGAGGAGTTAGTGGGTACACTCGGCGTTGCACCAACCAGCCGAGGAGTCCCACATAACCCGGACCACCCCCCCCCCGGGGGGGTTCGGGTATCCGTAACGAGATTACCTCCTCGGAAAAAAAAAAAAAAAAAAAAAAAAATAGGATAGATGATAGGATAGGATAGAGGATAGGATAGGATAGAGGATAGGATAGGATAGAGGATAGGATAGGATAGAGGATAGGATAGGTTAGAGGATACTACAGGATAGAGGATAGGATAGGATAGGATAGAGGATAGGATAGGATAGAGGATTGGAGAGGATAGAGGATAGGATAGGATAGAGGATAGGATAGGATAGAGGATAGGATATGATAGAGGATAGGATAGGATAGAGGATAGGATAGGATAGACGATAGGATAGACGATAGGATAGGATAGAGGATAGGATTCGATACAGGATAGGATATGATAGAGGATAGGATAGGATAGAGTAGAAGATAGGAAAGAGGATAGCATAGGATAGAGGATATGATAGGATAGAGTATAGGATAGGGCAGAGGATGGGATAGGATAGAGAATAGCATAGGATAGATGATATTATAGGATAAAGGATAGGATAGGATAGAAGATACGATATTATAGAGGATAGGATAGAGGATAGGATAGTATAGAGGATAGGATAGGATAGAGGATACGATAGGTTAGAGGATACAATAGGATAGATGATAGGATAGGATAGAGGATAGGATAGGATAGAGGATAGGATAGGATAGAGGATAGGATAGGATAGAGGATAGGATAGGATAGAGGATAGGATAGGATAGCGGATAGGATAGGATAGAGGATAGGATAGGATAGAGGATAGGATAGGATAGAGGATAGGATAGGATAGAGGATAGGATAGGATAGAGGATAGGATAGGATAGAGGATAGGATAGGATAGAGGATAGGATAGGATAGGGGATACGATAGGATTGAGGATAGGATAGCATAGAGGATAGGATTGAGGATAGGATAGGATAGAGGATAGGATAGGATAGAGGATAGGATAGGATAGAGGATAGGATAGGATAGAGGATAGGATAGGAAAGAGGATAGGATAGGATAGAGGATGGGATTGGATAGAGGATACGATAGGATAGACGATAGGATAGCATAGAGGATAGGATAGGATAGAGGATAGGATAGGAAAGAGGATAGGATAGTATAGAGGATAGGATAGGATGGAGGATAGGATAGGATAGAGGATACGATAGGATAGAGGATAGGATATGATAGACTATAATATAGGATAGAGGATATTAGAGGACAGAGGATAGGATAGGGGATAGGATAGGATAGAAAATAGGATAGGACAGAGGATAGGATAGGATAAAGTATAGGATAGGATAGAGGATATTATAGGATATAGGATCCAATAGGATAGAGGATGGGATAGGATGCAGGATAGCATTGAGGATAGGATAGGATAGAGGATAGGTTAGGATAGAGGATAGGATGGGATATAGGATAGGATAGAATAGAGGATAGAATACGATAGAGGATGGGATTGGATAGAGGATACGATAGGATAGAGGATAGGATAGGATAGAGGATTGGATAGGATAGAGGATAGTATATGATAGAGTATAATATAGGATAGGGGACAGGATAGGATAGAGGATAGGATAGGATAGAGGATAGGACAGGATAGTGAATAGGATAGGATAGAGGATAAGATAGGGGATTGGATAGGGTAGAGGATAGGATAGGATAGAGGATAGTATAGGGTAGAGGATAGGATAGGATACTGGATAGGATAGGATAGAGGATATTATAGGATAGAGGATAGGATAGGGTAGTGGATAGGATAGTATAGAGGATATTATAGGATAGAGGATAGGATAGGATAGAGGATAGGATAGAGGATAGGATAGAGGATAGGATAGAGGATAGGATAGAGGATAGGATAGAGGATAGGATAGAGGATAGGATAGAGTATAGGATAGGGCAGAGGATGGGATAGGATAGAGAATAGCATAGGATAGATGATATTATAGGATACAGGATAGGATAGGATAGAGGATACGATATTATAGAGGATAGGATAGAGGATAGGATAGTATAGAGGATAGGATAGGATAGATGATAGGATAGGATAGAGGATAGGATAGGATAGAGGACAGGATAGGATAGAGGATAGGATAGGGTAGAGGATAGGATAGGATAGAGGATAGGATAGGACAGAGGATAGAGGATAGGAAAGGATAGAGGATAGGATAGGATAGAGGCTAGGATAGGATAGAGGATTGGAGAGTATAGAGGATAGGATAGGATAGAGGATAGGATAGGATAGATGATAGGATTAAGGCGGGGGCACACCGGATTGACATGCGCGCGCAGAGCACGGGTGCCCCCAGGAGTCTAGGGACGGACGGGGAGGAGTTAGTGGGTACACTCGGCGTTGCACCAACCAGCCGAGGAGTCCCACATAACCCGGACCACCCCCCCCCCCGGGGGGGTTCGGGTATCCGTAACGAGATTACCTCCTCGGAAAAAAAAAAAAAAAAAAAAAAAAATAGGATAGATGATAGGATAGGATAGAGGATAGGATAGGATAGAGGATAGGATAGGATAGAGGATAGGATAGGATAGAGGATAGGATAGGTTAGAGGATACTACAGGATAGAGGATAGGATAGGATAGGATAGAGGATAGGATAGGATAGAGGATTGGAGAGGATAGAGGATAGGATAGGATAGAGGATAGGATAGGATAGAGGATAGGATATGATAGAGGATAGGATAGGATAGAGGATAGGATAGGATAGACGATAGGATAGACGATAGGATAGGATAGAGGATAGGATTCGATACAGGATAGGATATGATAGAGGATAGGATAGGATAGAGTAGAAGATAGGAAAGAGGATAGCATAGGATAGAGGATATGATAGGATAGAGTATAGGATAGGGCAGAGGATGGGATAGGATAGAGAATAGCATAGGATAGATGATATTATAGGATAAAGGATAGGATAGGATAGAAGATACGATATTATAGAGGATAGGATAGAGGATAGGATAGTATAGAGGATAGGATAGGATAGAGGATACGATAGGTTAGAGGATACAATAGGATAGATGATAGGATAGGATAGAGGATAGGATAGGATAGAGGATAGGATAGGATAGAGGATAGGATAGGATAGAGGATAGGATAGGATAGAGGATAGGATAGGATAGCGGATAGGATAGGATAGAGGATAGGATAGGATAGAGGATAGGATAGGATAGAGGATAGGATAGGATAGAGGATAGGATAGGATAGAGGATAGGATAGGATAGAGGATAGGATAGGATAGAGGATAGGATAGGATAGGGGATACGATAGGATTGAGGATAGGATAGCATAGAGGATAGGATTGAGGATAGGATAGGATAGAGGATAGGATAGGATAGAGGATAGGATAGGATAGAGGATAGGATAGGATAGAGGATAGGATAGGAAAGAGGATAGGATAGGATAGAGGATAGGATAGGTTAGAGGATACTACAGGATAGAGGATAGGATAGGATAGGATAGAGGATAGGATAGGATAGAGGATTGGAGAGGATAGAGGATAGGATAGGATAGAGGATAGGATAGGATAGAGGATAGGATATGATAGAGGATAGGATAGGATAGAGGATAGGATAGGATAGACGATAGGATAGACGATAGGATAGGATAGAGGATAGGATTCGATACAGGATAGGATATGATAGAGGATAGGATAGGATAGAGTAGAAGATAGGAAAGAGGATAGCATAGGATAGAGGATATGATAGGATAGAGTATAGGATAGGGCAGAGGATGGGATAGGATAGAGAATAGCATAGGATAGATGATATTATAGGATAAAGGATAGGATAGGATAGAAGATACGATATTATAGAGGATAGGATAGAGGATAGGATAGTATAGAGGATAGGATAGGATAGAGGATACGATAGGTTAGAGGATACAATAGGATAGATGATAGGATAGGATAGAGGATAGGATAGGATAGAGGATAGGATAGGATAGAGGATAGGATAGGATAGAGGATAGGATAGGATAGAGGATAGGATAGGATAGCGGATAGGATAGGATAGAGGATAGGATAGGATAGAGGATAGGATAGGATAGAGGATAGGATAGGATAGAGGATAGGATAGGAAAGAGGATAGGATAGGATAGAGGATGGGATTGGATAGAGGATACGATAGGATAGACGATAGGATAGCATAGAGGATAGGATAGGATAGAGGATAGGATAGGAAAGAGGATAGGATAGTATAGAGGATAGGATAGGATGGAGGATAGGATAGGATAGAGGATACGATAGGATAGAGGATAGGATATGATAGACTATAATATAGGATAGAGGATATTAGAGGACAGAGGATAGGATAGGGGATAGGATAGGATAGAAAATAGGATAGGACAGAGGATAGGATAGGATAAAGTATAGGATAGGATAGAGGATATTATAGGATATAGGATCCAATAGGATAGAGGATGGGATAGGATGCAGGATAGCATTGAGGATAGGATAGGATAGAGGATAGGTTAGGATAGAGGATAGGATGGGATATAGGATAGGATAGAATAGAGGATAGAATACGATAGAGGATGGGATTGGATAGAGGATACGATAGGATAGAGGATAGGATAGGATAGAGGATTGGATAGGATAGAGGATAGTATATGATAGAGTATAATATAGGATAGGGGACAGGATAGGATAGAGGATAGGATAGGATAGAGGATAGGACAGGATAGTGAATAGGATAGGATAGAGGATAAGATAGGGGATTGGATAGGGTAGAGGATAGGATAGGATAGAGGATAGTATAGGGTAGAGGATAGGATAGGATACTGGATAGGATAGGATAGAGGATATTATAGGATAGAGGATAGGATAGGGTAGTGGATAGGATAGTATAGAGGATATTATAGGATAGAGGATAGGATAGGATAGAGGATAGGATAGAGGATAGGATAGAGGATAGGATAGAGGATAGGATAGAGGATAGGATAGAGGATAGGATAGAGGATAGGATAGAGTATAGGATAGGGCAGAGGATGGGATAGGATAGAGAATAGCATAGGATAGATGATATTATAGGATACAGGATAGGATAGGATAGAGGATACGATATTATAGAGGATAGGATAGAGGATAGGATAGTATAGAGGATAGGATAGGATAGATGATAGGATAGGATAGAGGATAGGATAGGATAGAGGACAGGATAGGATAGAGGATAGGATAGGGTAGAGGATAGGATAGGATAGAGGATAGGATAGGACAGAGGATAGAGGATAGGAAAGGATAGAGGATACGATAGGATAGAGAATAGCATAGGATAGAGGATAGGATAGGCTAGAGGATAGGGTAGCATAGAGGATAGGATAGGATAGAGGATAGGATAGGATAGAGGATAGGATAGTATAGAGGATAGGATAGGATGGAGGATAGGATAGGATAGAGGATACGATAGGATAGAGGATAGTATAGGATAGAGGATATAATAGAGGATAGGATAGAGGATAGGATAGAGGATAGGATAGAGGATAAGATAGGATAGATGATAGGATAGGATAGAGGATAGGATAGGATAAAGGACAGGATAGGATAGAGGATAGGATAGGGTAGAGGATAGGATAGGATAGAGGATAGGATAGGACAGAGGATAGAGGATAGGATAGGATAGAGGATAGGATAGGATAGAGGATACGATAGGTTAGAGGATACAATAGGATAGAGGATAGGATAGGATAGAGGATAGGATAGGATAGAGGATAGGATAGGATAGAGGATAGGATAGGATAGAGGATAGGATAGGATAGAGGATAGGATAGGATAGCGGATAGGATAGGATAGAGGATAGGATAGGATGGAGGATAGGATAGGATAGAGGATAGGATAGATGATTGGATAGGATAGAGGATATAATAGAGGATAGGATAGAGGATAGGATAGAGGATAGGATAGAGGATAAGATAGGATAGAGGATAGGATAGGATAGAGGATACGATAGGATAGAGGATAGGATAGGATAGAGGATAGAATAGGATAGGATAGAGGATAGGATAGTATAGAGTATAGGATAGGATTGAGGATAGGATAGGATTGAGGATAGGATAGGATAGAGGATAGGATAGGATAGAGGAGAGGAGAGGATAGGATAGGATAGAGGATAGGATAGGGTAGAGGATAGGATATGATAGAGGATAGAATAGGACAGAGGATAGAGGATAGGATAGGTTAGAGGATAGGATAGGATAGAGGATACGATAGGATAGAGGATACAATAGGATAGAGGATAGGATAGGATAGAGGATAGGATAGGATAGAGGATAGGATAGAATAGAGGATAGGATAGGATAGAGGATAGGATAGGATAGAGGATAGGATAGGATAGAGGATAGGATAGGATAGAGGATAGGATAGAGGATAGGATAGGATAGGATAGAGGATAGGATAGGATAGAGGATAGGATAGGATAGAGGATGAGATAGGATGGAGGATAGGATAGGATAGAGGATAGTATAGATGATTGGTTAGGATAGAGGATATTATAGGATAGACGATAGGATATAATAGAGGATGGGATAGGATAGAGGATACGATAGGATAGAGGATGTGATAGGATAGAGGATACGATAGGATAGAGGATACGATACGATCGAGGATAGGTTAGGATGGAGGATAGGATAGGATAGAGGATAGGATAGGATAGAGGATATTATAGGATAGAGGATAGGATAGGATAGAGGATAGGATAGGATAGAGGATAGGATACGATAGAGGATAGGATAGGATAGAGGATAGGATAGGATAGAGGATAGGATAGGATAGAGGATAGGATAGGCTAGAGGATAGGGTAGCATAGAGGATAGGATAGGATAGAGGATAGGATAGGATAGAGGAGAGGAGAGGATAGGATAGGATAGAGGATAGGATAGGGTAGAGGATAGGATAGGATAGAGGATAGGATAGGACAGAGCATAGAGGATAGGATAGGTTAGAGGATAGGATAGGATAGAGGATACGATAGGATAGAGGATACAATAGGATAGAGGATAGGATAGGATAGAGGATAGGATAGGATAGAGGATAGGATAGAATAGAGGATACGATAGGATAGAGGATATAATAGAGGATAGGATAGAGGATAGGATAGAGGATAGGATAGAGGATAAGATAGGATAGAGGATAGGATGGAGGATAAGATAGGATAGAGGATAGGATAGGATAGAGGATACGATAGGATAGAGGATAGGATAGGATAGAGGATAGGATAGGATAGGATAGAGGATAGGATAGTATAGAGTATAGGATAGGATTGAGGATAGGATAGGATTGAGGATAGGATAGGATAGAGGATAGGATAGGATAGAGGAGAGGAGAGGATAGGATAGGATAGAGGATAGGATAGGGTAGAGGATAGGATATGATAGAGGATAGGATAGGACAGAGGATAGAGGATAGGATAGGTTAGAGGATAGGATAGGATAGAGGATACGATAGGATAGAGGATACAATAGGATAGAGGATAGGATAGGATAGAGGATAGGATAGGATACAGGATAGGATAGAATAGAGGATAGGTGTTTTTTCGTGTATAAAAAATGTCTTTATTTTCAAAACTTAACACTTAACAATATGTTGCCTGCTGAATTAACGTTGGGCAACTATTTTACAGAGCCAGTGATCTGTAGCGGTACACTATTTGAGTATTTTTAAATGGGTTTCGAGACAATTCTCCGAATGATGAGATTGTTCTCTCCGAATGGTGAGATTGTTGTCTCCGAATGATGAGACAGTTCTGACTGTTCGCGAATTGAGACTGTTCTCAGAGTGTTTAGCAGTTCTCTCCGAGTAGTGAGATGGTTCTGATTTTCTGTCCCGGGGTCCGTTCGCTGGTCACCTCGGTGGTGTCAAGAAAAGTTCCTAATTTGGGGGTAAAGTCTTTCCTATTCGCTGGTTGACTTGAGGGAGAAGAATCTTCCGGGACAGCCCTCACCGGTGGAGGAGGAAGTCTCCACCCACAAGTCAAACCAGGAAAATTGCTGTAACGAATAACAGGACCCCGGAACAGCCCGAGTAAATAGCCTAAGTGGCTCGCGAACGAATTTATGACCCCTTAGCTTGGGTCCGGTGACGAAGGCTAAGGACACGCGTACATGTGGCTCAAGAGGGGTTGCGCTCTTAGCCTGGTCGACGCTCGTGCGGGCTATAAGGCCCGCTTTGTCCGAATCCGGGACCTCCGGTACATTGCGGGTGGTACGCGGAGCGAGGGTTTCCCGGATTGACTTTATGGCCACTTTCCAATGCCATCAGCTAAAAAACCCTCGAGTGGCGCATGGCCACTCGAGCATTAGCATTCTTCTAATTTTCGAAGGACGGCTTGAAATCGGAGAAGGGCTTTATTTATGGCTTTCAGCTTTCTTACTTGTAGCTGTTGCCTCGCGACGATTTACTATATACTGAAAAACTCGGTGGGAACGAACATGCTCCCCCCGTTGAACTGTACGCATAGTTCAATGAAACGAATCGGATTATCTAATGCCCTATGATGGCAGCGCGAATGAGATAAGAATATAAATAATATATTAAATAAGACGAATAAAATATGAAAAAACGCAATCGAACGTAATTATAGGATTAAGCGCTAAACGAGTAAACGATTAATATAATACGAGTAAATGCAAAAGAAAAATAAATGATAAAACGCATAAAATCCTACCGCTAATATAACTACATAAAATGAAGATTTACGTAATTATATACGAACGAATGATAACGCAAAGAATAAAGGAAGAAACGAGTAAAATTAACGCAATTGTTCATGAAATTATTCAATTGGTATCGGAAGCAATCGGAAGGGGGGCAAGCTGCTTCACATTTCGTTTATATACACCATTACTGGTTTTAACTGTGACAGCACGTATGATGTTGTCGGCGCCGGGATGGATCTCCAAGATTCTTCCAAGATTCCACTGGAGTGGAGGCAGGTGATCGTCCTTCAGGATGACAACCGTGCCTTCCTGGATGTCGTGGGATCCCTTCATCCACTTGGTCCGGGTTTGTAGTTGGTGGATGTATTCCTTGGACCACCTGGCCCAGAAGTCCTGCTTAACCTTTTGTATGTGCTGCCAATTTGACAGCCGATTGCTCGGACTTGCGGTGAAGTCAGCTTCAGGCACACTCGTTATCGCAGTACCAATAAGGAAATGGGCAGGAGTCAATGCTGCGGGGTCGTTTGGATCGGAAGAAAGAGGAGTCAATGGTCGGGAATTTAGGATTCCCTCGATTTCGGTTACGAACGTGACAAATTGCTCATACGTGAAAAGTTGATCACCGACAACACGCCTTAAATGATGTTTGAACGACTTTACAGCTGCTTCCCAGAGTCCGCCGAAGTGAGGAGACAAGGCAGGCATAAAATGCCATGAAATCTTTTTGTCAGAGACAAATCGATTGACCCTCTCATCCTCTCGTAGAACTCTGTGAAGTTCGTTCAATTCGTTGTTGGCACCTACGAAATTAGTGCCATTGTCCGAATAAATGTTACTACAAATGCCCCTCCTCGCGATGAATCTTTTCAAGGCTGATAAAAAGGCGTCCGTAGTTAGATCGCCCACCACTTCTAAATGGACTGCCTTGGTGGAAAAACAGATAAATACGGCAACGTAAACCTTAACGCGCGTCCGATTTCGATGACGACGTTCTTTGATATAAAACGGTCCGCAAAAGTCTGTTCCAACGTTTGAAAATGGTCTGGATTCGGTAATGCGCGTGGTGGGTAAATTACCCATTAGGTAATTTGTCGTTGGTGGGCTGAATCGAAAGCATTTGATACAATTCCGGATGATTTTTCGGGTAGTGTTCTTACCATCGATTGGCCAGTATTTTTGTCGAACGTTGTATAGGGTAGAAGTCAATCCAGAATGACAATTTCGAATGTGAATATCGCGGATTATCAAATCGGTTATGTGATGGCTCTTTGGCAAAAGTATTGGATGTTTTGTGTTGTATTCTAGATCAGAATATTGCAGTCGACCACCTACGCGAAGTATCCCTTGTTCATCGATGAACGGGTTTAGAGATAATAGTTTGCTCTTAGGATTCAAACCGGCCTTTGATATAAGAGCTGCGATCTCCTCGGAAAACGCGTTTGTCTGAGTTGACTTAATTATGATTTCGTTGGCGCGTTCTAATTCTTGAATGGAAATGGATCCAGTTTTGCGATTTGTCGGACGAAATCGTAAACAATATGAAATAATTCGGCGTAGACGGTCTATGCATGAATACCGTAATAACAAATCGAATGGTTGCGCACTGGTGACTGTAAAGCATTGTATATTACGCATTTCAGGCGTTTCTGGAGGAGGCTCAAAGCAAGATGCTGGCCATAGCGATTCGTCAGTAGCGAGCCAATCTGGTCCGTTGCACCAGATTTTGCTATTTATCAAAATCCTGGGAGTTGTGCCGCGTGATAACAAATCCGCAGGATTGTCTGAAGACCGAATATGTCGCCATGCGAATATGTTTGTTTTAGTCTGAATTTCCACAACCCGGTTGGCCACAAAGGTTTTTAATATGTTAGGCGGTTTATGCAACCAATGTAGAACTATGGTAGAGTCTGTCCACAAAATCGTCTCGTGAATTTTGTGGTTCAGACACCTCGTGATTGAATCGTATAGTGACGAAAGGAGGACAGCCCCGCAAAGCTCCAGACGAGCTAAACTGATGGTTTTTAAGGGTGCAACGCGTGATTTTGCACAAAGAAGTCGTACCCTTATATTCCCCGATACGTCAAGGGACCGAATATATATGCAAGCCCCGTACGCCCGCTCGCTTGCATCGCAGAAGCCATGCAGCTCTAATCGTTTGACTGAGGGTTGAGAGACATGTCGCTCAAACTTTAAACCTTCCAAGAGGCTGAGCTCTTCTTGATAATTTGACCATTCAGTCTGGAGGCTCATGGGCAACGATTCGTCCCAATCGACCTTCAATTGCCATAACCGTTGCATTAATATCTTTGCAACGACTGTGACTGGACCGAGTAAACCTAACGGGTCAAAAATCTTCGCGATCGTTGAAAGAATCGTCCGTTTCGTATATGTGTGTCGTGGCGTAACGTGAACTTGATAATTTATTGAATCGTCCTTCGGATCCCATGCAATACCTAACGTTTTTACTGTGGTGTCGCCGAAGAATTTTGGATGAATGTCTTCTTCGGAAAGTCCGGATAAGAGGTTTGGGTCGTTTGATACCCACTGCCGAATGTTTAAACCTCCTCGTTTTAATACTAGAATAATGTCGTTACGTAGTCGTAGCGTCTCGTCATAGTTATCTGTGCCGGTTAAAAGATCGTCTACGTATATGTCCTTGGAAATAACCTCGCAAGCCCTTGGGAAATGTATGAATTCCTCAGATGCCAATTGTTGTAAACATCTGATGGCTAAATATGGTGCAGAGGTTAAACCGAATGTTATTGTGTTGAGTTCGAATGTAGTAATTTCGTTTTTGTTATTTCTCCAGATAATCCTTTGAAATTGACGATCTTCAGGACGTACGAGAAATTGGCGATACATTTTTTCTATGTCACCTGATATAACATAGGTGTGCATCCGAAAGCGATTCAATAAAGTAAAAATGTCGTCCTGTATGGTCGGTCCTGTATGTAGCGAGTCATTTAAAGAAATCCCGGTTGTGGATTTAGCCGAACCATCGAATACAACTCGACATTTTGTGGTCGAGCTGGTGGGTTTGATGACGGCGTGATGAGGCAAATAATACCCGTGTGTGTCTTGGTCATTTTTTACCTGTGTCATGTGACCTAAATCAATATATTCGTCCATGATTCGATTATACTCGGTCCTGAGTTGCGAGTCGCGAGTAAGTTTACGTTCCAAAGACAAAAAGCGATTTAGAGCGTGCGTACGGGATTCGCCGATTAGCTGCTTCTTCTCGTTGAACGGAAGCGCTACTATATATCGTCCAGATTTCAATCGTCTGACTGTCCGTTTGAAATGGGACTCGCATTCATTTTCTGAAGGTGAAAAATACGAGTTATGCGGTCCCTCTTCAACCTCCCAAAATTTTTTCATATCAAATTCCACATTTGTTAATAAGGTTTTGTGTGTTTCGCGAATTGATGAAACCGGTGCACTCCCCCCGATGATCCATCCGAATTGTGTCTTTTGCAGTATCAGATCGGACTGTTGTTTAGAACCAATCTCGATCTGACCTATGCTAAGACACGCCAAAGTTGTTCCGGTACCGATTAACATGTCTACATGTGACGGCCGATGAAAATGAGGATCAGCAAGTTGTATATTTGATGGGATGTGCAATTGCGATTTGTTAATTTGACGATCGGGTAACTGACTGGAAATATGTGGAATAATGAAAAAATTGAGAGTGCGATTGAATCCGTTAATGCGCGATTTGACCTTTATTCGTAGCGTTTTGTTCGTTACCGTTTTTAGCTCATTCAACACCTCGATGTTCACACTTCGTTCCTGACTGATTATATTTAATTTTTTGGCAAAAGCCTCTGTAATGAAATTCGCATTTGAACACGTGTCGAGTAACGTACGACACTCGAGAGGCCGATTGTTACAGTCGAAAGCGTGTACAATTGCGGTGGTCATGAGATCATGCGTAGAACCGTCTGTCAATAAGGAAGTGTATGGGAGCTTGTGTGAAACATCGAGATGCTGAGAAAGTCAAGAACTGCACCCGGGTTTCGGGCTGTCGGCACGTTCTTCTCTTTTTTGAAACTGTGGTCTCGAATCTTTGTGCAATCTGGTGTTGTGTGGTAAATTGCAAACTCTACATTTACTAGCATTGCACTGTTCAGCCGTGTGTCCTGGAGCTAAACAATTGAGGCAATGCTTCGCGTTTTTTACTGCTTCTATCCGTTTGTCGACATTCATTTTATCGAAGTGTTTACACTGAAATGTCTTATGATTTCCCTTTTCACAGATTGCACAAGTCGATAGCCGTGTTGTGATTGTCGCGAAGGTCTGTCGTCGATTAAATTTAGGGGACGATGGCGGAGAATATCGGGTTCGAGTTCCCTGATTTTGATGTACCCGATTAGCTGTCTGAAGCCTTGTTACGGGTCTGCTGGGAACATTTCCTTTCGGAGACTGAGGCACCGGTTCGTCCTCTCTCGATTGATGCGATGCGATATGTAGATATTTAAAAACGTCTAGTAATTTTGGCATTTCTGTGTCTGAAAGAGTATGTTCCCAGTTTTTGCGCGTGTCCCTTCCCATACGGGTTACTAAAATACTGATGAGGAGGTCATTCGCGATATCCTCCCAAGTCCGTCCTAACGCTTGAAGGGATCTGATGTGCAGTTGCATATAGTTTACCAAATCTCGGATTGCTTCCGACGAATCGTTTGACATGCTTGGGGTATCCCTCAATAAAGCCGCGTGTCGCAAAACTAATGCGCGTTTGTTATCATAAATCTCCACTAAATGATTCCACGCGATTTCGTAATTCTCGTCGCAAATAGTGAAAGCGCTGATCGCGGTTTCAGCCTTGTCTGTTAATGAGAGTTTTAAGTAATTTAATTTTTGAATGTTACTCAGTCCGGACTGAGAATGGATCATCGTCAAGAAAGCATCCTTGAAGGTGATCCATTTCTCCATTCGGCCATTGAATTTTGGTAAATCTATTTTTGGTAATTTTACATTCATCTGTGCGGCCTTCGGATATGTTTGACTTTCGTTTGTATTTTCATTATTCGATTGTTTGTCCGGAATGACTTTGAATAAAGCTTGAACTTCTAACGCGGCCGAAAGAACGTCGTCATATTGGTCGATTATTTCCTCGCGCTGTGTTTCTATTTTATCGTAGTCATTTGTCAGGAGAGCTAATTCATCCTGGTTCTGGTTAAATTTATCAAATAATGTACGTAGGCGAATGATTTTTTCATTGAGCTTTAGTTGCTCTCGTGTGGTATTTTGAAATTTCTTTACATAGTTGCTCAGTGATGTCATCTGAGCCTTGAAGTAACAACTTTTTTGGGAAATCGTGCGTATTAATTGCCTTTCGGTCTGCTCCTTTTCCGAATTTGCAGATGCCATTGTTCAAAACCGAATTCGGGATCAGGAAAATCGAGTAAATAGAAGGAAGGAAATTGGTAATTCAACAAACGAGTCTACCTTTGGCTGAACTAGTCTTCGTAGTCGTCAACGGCCGAATAGGTGCAGGAGACGTCTGGATCCACAGTATACTGGAGGTTCCGCTTCCTGGTTGTTTTTCCTGGATGTGGTTTTCGGGTGTAGTAGCCAACACCAAACCTTTGGTTGATGTATTCGTCTCTGGTCCGTATGCTGCCAAAGACGTCTGGTCCCAAGGTGTGTTTGCAGCTTCCCGTAGAACCGATTTTTTTGCACTTGTCACAGTATGAAGCACGTGACTTAATGTCTTTTAAGTTCTTCACTAGTACCGCACTCCGAAATAGTCACTGGATCCGGCTCGAAGGACCAAAATGTTTTTTCGTGTATAAAAAATGTCTTTATTTTCAAAACTTAACACTTAACAATATGTTGCCTGCTGAATTAACGTTGGGCAACTATTTTACAGAGCCAGTGATCTGTAGCGGTACACTATTTGAGTATTTTTAAATGGGTTTCGAGACAATTCTCCGAATGATGAGATTGTTCTCTCCGAATGGTGAGATTGTTGTCTCCGAATGATGAGACAGTTCTGACTGTTCGCGAATTGAGACTGTTCTCAGAGTGTTTAGCAGTTCTCTCCGAGTAGTGAGATGGTTCTGATTTTCTGTCCCGGGGTCCGTTCGCTGGTCACCTCGGTGGTGTCAAGAAAAGTTCCTAATTTGGGGGTAAAGTCTTTCCTATTCGCTGGTTGACTTGAGGGAGAAGAATCTTCCGGGACAGCCCTCACCGGTGGAGGAGGAAGTCTCCACCCACAAGTCAAACCAGGAAAATTGCTGTAACGAATAACAGGACCCCGGAACAGCCCGAGTAAATAGCCTAAGTGGCTCGCGAACGAATTTATGACCCCTTAGCTTGGGTCCGGTGACGAAGGCTAAGGACACGCGTACATGTGGCTCAAGAGGGGTTGCGCTCTTAGCCTGGTCGACGCTCGTGCGGGCTATAAGGCCCGCTTTGTCCGAATCCGGGACCTCCGGTACATTGCGGGTGGTACGCGGAGCGAGGGTTTCCCGGATTGACTTTATGGCCACTTTCCAATGCCATCAGCTAAAAAACCCTCGAGTGGCGCATGGCCACTCGAGCATTAGCATTCTTCTAATTTTCGAAGGACGGCTTGAAATCGGAGAAGGGCTTTATTTATGGCTTTCAGCTTTCTTACTTGTAGCTGTTGCCTCGCGACGATTTACTATATACTGAAAAACTCGGTGGGAACGAACAATAGGATAGGATAGATATAGGATAGGATAGAGGATAGGATAGGATAGAGGATAGGATAGGATAGAGGATAGGATAGAGGATAGGATAGGATAGGATAGAGGATAGGATAGGATAGAGGATAGGATAGGATAGAGGATGGGATAGGATGGAGGATAGGATAGGATAGAGGATAGGATAGATGATTGGTTAGGATAGAGGATATCATAGGATAGACGATAGGATAGGATAGAGGATGGGATAGGATAGAGGATACGATAGGATAGAGGATGTGATAGGATAGAGGATACGATAGGATAGAGGATACGATACGATCGAGGATAGGTTAGGATGGAGGATAGGATAGGATAGAGGATAGGATAGGATAGAGGATATTATAGGATAGAGGATAGGATAGGATAGAGGATAGGATAGGATAGAGGATAGGATACGATAGAGGATAGGATAGGATAGAGGATAGGATAGGATAGAGGATAGGATAGGATAGAGGATAGGATAGGCTAGAGGATAGGGTAGCATAGAGGATAGGATAGGATAGAGGATAGGATAGAGGATAGGATAGGATAGGATAGAGGATAGGATAGGATAGAGGATAGGATAGGATAGAGGATAGGATAGGATAGAGGATGGGATAGGATGGAGGATAGGATAGGATAGAGGATAGGATAGATGATTGGTTAGGATAGAGGATATTATAGGATAGACGATAGGATAGGATAGAGGATGGGATAGGATAGAGGATACGATAGGATAGAGGATAGGATAGGATAGAGGATAGGATAGGATGGAGGATAGGATAGGATAGAGGATAGGATAGATGATTGGATAGGATAGAGGATATTATAGGATACACGATAGGATAGGATAGAGGATGGGATAGGATAGAGGATACGATAGGATAGAGGATGTGATAGGATAGAGGATACGATAGGATAGAGGATACAATAGGATAGAGGATAGGATAGGATAGAGGATAGGATAGGATAGAGGATAGGATAGAATAGAGGATAGGATAGGATAGAGGATAGGATAGGATAGAGGATAGGATAGGATAGAGGATAGGATAGGATAGAGGATAGGATAGAGGATAGGATAGGATAGGATAGAGGATAGGATAGGATAGAGGATAGGATAGGATAGAGGATGAGATAGGATGGAGGATAGGATAGGATAGAGGATAGGATAGATGATTGGTTAGGATAGAGGATATCATAGGATAGACGATAGGATAGGATAGAGGATGGGATAGGATAGAGGATACGATAGGATAGAGGATGTGATAGGATAGAGGATACGATAGGATAGAGGATACGATACGATCGAGGATAGGTTAGGATGGAGGATAGGATAGGATAGAGGATAGGATAGGATAGAGGATATTATAGGATAGAGGATAGGATAGGATAGAGGATAGGATAGGATAGAGGATAGGATACGATAGAGGATAGGATAGGATAGAGGATAGGATAGGATACAGGATAGGATAGGATAGAGGATAGGATAGGCTAGAGGATAGGGTAGCATAGAGGATAGGATAGGATAGAGGATAGGATAGAGGATAGGATAGGATAGGATAGAGGATAGGATAGGATAGAGGATAGGATAGGATAGAGGATAGGATAGGATAGAGGATGGGATAGGATGGAGGATAGGATAGGATAGAGGATAGGATAGATGATTGGTTAGGATAGAGGATATTATAGGATAGACGATAGGATAGGATAGAGGATGGGATAGGATAGAGGATACGATAGGATAGAGGATAGGATAGGATAGAGGATAGGATAGGATGGAGGATAGGATAGGATAGAGGATAGGATAGATGATTGGATAGGATAGAGGATATTATAGGATACACGATAGGATAGGATAGAGGATGGGATAGGATAGAGGATACGATAGGATAGAGGATGTGATAGGATAGAGGATACGATAGGATAGAGGATACAATAGGATAGAGGATAGGATAGGATAGAGGATAGGATAGGATAGAGGATAGGATAGAATAGAGGATAGGATAGGATAGAGGATAGGATAGGATAGAGGATAGGATAGGATAGAGGATAGGATAGGATAGAGGATAGGATAGAGGATAGGATAGGATAGGATAGAGGATAGGATAGGATAGAGGATAGGATAGGATAGAGGATGAGATAGGATGGAGGATAGGATAGGATAGAGGATAGGATAGATGATTGGTTAGGATAGAGGATATTATAGGATAGACGATAGGATAGGATAGAGGATGGGATAGGATAGAGGATACGATAGGATAGAGGATGTGATAGGATAGAGGATACGATAGGATAGAGGATACGATACGATCGAGGATAGGTTAGGATGGAGGATAGGATAGGATAGAGGATAGGATAGGATAGAGGATATTATAGGATAGAGGATAGGATAGGATAGAGGATAGGATAGGATAGAGGATAGGATACGATAGAGGATAGGATAGGATAGAGGATAGGATAGGATAGAGGATAGGATAGGATAGAGGATAGGATAGGCTAGAGGATAGGGTAGCATAGAGGATAGGATAGGATAGAGGATAGGATAGGATAGAGGAGAGGAGAGGATAGGATAGGATAGAGGATAGGATAGGGTAGAGGATAGGATAGGATAGAGGATAGGATAGGACAGAGCATAGAGGATAGGATAGGTTAGAGGATAGGATAGGATAGAGGATACGATAGGATAGAGGATACAATAGGATAGAGGATAGGATAGGATAGAGGATAGGATAGGATAGAGGATAGGATAGAATAGAGGATACGATAGGATAGAGGATATAATAGAGGATAGGATAGAGGATAGGATAGAGGATAGGATAGAGGATAAGATAGGATAGAGGATAGGATAGGATAGAGGATACGATAGGATAGAGGATAGGATAGGATAGAGGATAGGATAGGATAGGATAGAGGATAGGATAGTATAGAGTATAGGATAGGATTGAGGATAGGATAGGATTGAGGATAGGATAGGATAGAGGATAGGATAGGATAGAGGAGAGGAGAGGATAGGATAGGATAGAGGATAGGATAGGGTAGAGGATAGGATATGATAGAGGATAGGATAGGACAGAGGATAGAGGATAGGATAGGTTAGAGGATAGGATAGGATAGAGGATACGATAGGATAGAGGATACAATAGGATAGAGGATAGGATAGGATAGAGGATAGGATAGGATACAGGATAGGATAGAATAGAGGATAGGATAGGATAGAGGATAGGATAGGATAGAGGATAGGATAGGATAGAGGATAGGATAGGATAGAGGATAGGATAGAGGATAGGATAGGATAGGATAGAGGATAGGATAGGATAGAGGATAGGATAGGATAGAGGATAGGATAGGCTAGAGGATAGGGTAGCATAGAGGATAGGATAGGATAGAGGATAGGATAGAGGATAGGATAGGATAGGATAGAGGATAGGATAGGATAGAGGATAGGATAGGATAGAGGATGGGATAGGATGGAGGATAGGATAGGATAGAGGATAGGATAGATGATTGGTTAGGATAGAGGATATTATAGGATAGACGATAGGATAGGATAGAGGATGGGATAGGATAGAGGATACGATAGGATAGAGGATAGGATAGGATAGAGGATAGGATAGGATGGAGGATAGGATAGGATAGAGGATAGGATAGATGATTGGATAGGATAGAGGATATTATAGGATACACGATAGGATAGGATAGAGGATGGGATAGGATAGAGGATACGATAGGATAGAGGATGTGATAGGATAGAGGATACGATAGGATAGAGGATACAATAGGATAGATGATAGGATAGGATAGTGGATAGGATAGGATAGAGTATAGGATAGGATAGAGGAGAGGATAGAGGATTGGATAGGATAGAGGATAGGATAGGATTGAGGATCGGATAGGATTGAGGATAGGATAGGGTTGATGGATAGGATAGGATAGAGGATACGATACGATCGAGGATAGGTTAGGATGGAGGATAGGATAGGATAGAGGATATTATAGGATAGAGGATAGGATAGGATAGAGGATAGGATAGGATAGAGGATAGGATAGGATAGAGTATAGGATAGGATAGAGGAGAGGATAGAGGATTGGATAGGATAGAGGATAGGATAGGATTGAGGATCGGATAGGATTGAGGATAGGATAGGGTTGAGGATAGGATAGGATAGAGGATATGATAGGATAGAGGATAGGATAGAGGATAGGATAGAGGATAGGATAGAGGATAGGATAGAGGATAGGATAGAGGATAGGATAGAGGATAGGATAGAGGATAGGATAGGATAGAGGATAGGATAGGATAGAGGATACCATAGGATAGAGGATAGGATAGGATAGAGAATAGGATAGGATAGAGGATAGGATAGGATAGAGGATATTATAGGATAGAGGATATGATAGGATAGAGGATAGGATAGGATAGAGGATAGGATAGGATGGAGGATAGGATAGGATAGAGGATAGGATAGGATAGAGGACAGGATAGGATAGAGGATAGGATAGGGTAGAGGATAGGATAGTATAGAGGATAGGATAGGACAGAGGATAGAGGATAGGAAAGGATAGATGATACGATAGGATAGAGGATACAATAGGATAGAGGATAGGATAGGATAGAGGATAGGATAGGATAGAGGATAGGATAGGAAAGAGGATATGGTAGGATAGAGTATAGGATAGGGCAGAGGATGGGATAGGATAGAGAATAGCATAGGATAGATGATATTATAGGATACAGGATAGGATAGGATAGAGGATACGATATTATAGAGGATAGGATAGGATAGATGATAGGATAGGATAGAGGATAGGATAGGATAGAGGACAGGATAGGATAGAGGATAGGATAGGGTAGAGGATAGGATAGGATAGAGGATAGGATAGGACAGAGGATAGAGGATAGGATAGGATAGAGGATAGGATAGGATAGAGGATACGATAGGTTAGAGGATACAATAGGATAGAGGATAGGATAGGATAGAGGATAGGATAGGATAGAGGATAGGATAGGATAGAGGATAGGATAGGATAGAGGATAGGATAGGATAGAGGATAGGATAGGATAGGATAGAGGATAGGATAGGATGGAGGATAGGATAGGATAGAGGATAGGATAGATGATTGGATAGGATAGAGGATATTATAGGATAGACGATAGGATAGGATAGAGGATGGGATAGGATAGAGGATACGATAGGATAGAGGATGTGATAGGATAGAGGATACGATAGGATAGAGGATACGATACGATCGAGGATAGGTTAGGATGGAGGATAGGATAGGATAGAGGATAGGATAGGATAGAGGATATTATAGGATAGAGGATAGGATAGGATAGAGGATAGGATAGGATAGAGGATAGGATAGGATAGAGGATAGGATAGGATAGAGGATAGGATAGGATAGAGGATAGGATAGGATAGAGGATAGGATAGGATAGCGTATAGGATAGGATAGAGGATAGGATAGGATAGAGGATAGGATAGGATAGAGGATAGGATAGGATAGAGGATAGGATAGGATAGAGGATAGGATAGGATAGAGGATAGGATAGGATAGAGGATAGGATAGGATAGAGGATAGGATAGGATAGGGGATACGATAGGATTGAGGATAGGATAGCATAGAGGATAGGATTGAGGATAGGATAGGATAGAGGATAGGATAGGATAGAGGATAGGATAGGATAGAGGATAGGATAGGATAGAGGATAGGATAGGAAAGAGGATAGGATAGGATAGAGGATGGGATTGGATAGAGGATACGATAGGATAGACGATAGGATAGCATAGAGGATAGGATAGGATAGAGGATAGGATAGGAAAGAGGATAGGATAGTATAGAGGATAGGATAGGATGGAGGATAGGATAGGATAGAGGATACGATAGGATAGAGGATAGGATATGATAGACTATAATATAGGATAGAGGATATTAGAGGACAGAGGATAGGATAGGGGATAGGATAGGATAGAGGATAGGATAGGGTAGAGGATAGGATAGGATAGAGGATAGGATAGGACAGAGGATAGAGGATAGGATAGGATAGAGGATAGGATAGGATAGAGGATACGATAGGTTAGAGGATACAATAGGATAGAGGATAGGATAGGATAGAGGATAGGATAGGATAGAGGATAGGATAGGATAGAGGATAGGATAGGATAGAGGATAGGATAGGATAGAGGATAGGATAGGATAGCGGATAGGATAGGATAGAGGATAGGATAGGATGGAGGATAGGATAGGATAGAGGATAGGATAGATGATTGGATAGGATAGAGGATATTATAGGATAGACGATAGGATAGGATAGAGGATGGGATAGGATAGAGGATACGATAGGATAGAGGATGTGATAGGATAGAGGATACGATAGGATAGAGGATACGATACGATCGAGGATAGGTTAGGATGGAGGATAGGATAGGATAGAGGATAGGATAGGATAGAGGATATTATAGGATAGAGGATAGGATAGGATAGAGGATAGGATAGGATAGAGGATAGGATAGGATAGAGGATAGGATAGGATAGAGGATAGGATAGGATAGAGGATAGGATAGGATAGAGGATAGGATAGGATAGCGTATAGGATAGGATAGAGGATAGGATAGGATAGATGATAGGATAGGGTAGAGGATAGGATAGGATAGAGGATAGGATAGGATAGAGGATAGGATAGGATAGAGGATAGGATAGGATAGAGGATAGGATAGGATAGAGGATAGGATAGGATAGGGGATACGATAGGATTGAGGATAGGATAGCATAGAGGATAGGATTGAGGATAGGATAGGATAGAGGATAGGATAGGATAGAGGATAGGATAGGATAGAGGATAGGATAGGATAGAGGATAGGATAGGAAAGAGGATAGGATAGGATAGAGGATGGGATTGGATAGAGGATACGATAGGATAGACGATAGGATAGCATAGAGGATAGGATAGGATAGAGGATAGGATAGGAAAGAGGATAGGATAGTATAGAGGATAGGATAGGATGGAGGATAGGATAGGATAGAGGATACGATAGGATAGAGGATAGGATATGATAGACTATAATATAGGATAGAGGATATTAGAGGACAGAGGATAGGATAGGGGATAGGATAGGATAGAAAATAGGATAGGACAGAGGATAGGATAGGATAAAGTATAGGATAGGATAGAGGATATTATAGGATATAGGATCCAATAGGATAGAGGATGGGATAGGATGCAGGATAGCATTGAGGATAGGATAGGATAGAGGATAGGTTAGGATAGAGGATAGGATGGGATATAGGATAGGATAGAATAGAGGATAGAATACGATAGAGGATGGGATTGGATAGAGGATACGATAGGATAGAGGATAGGATAGGATAGAGGATTGGATAGGATAGAGGATACGATAGGATAGAGGATAGGATAGGATAGAGGATATAATAGAGGATAGGATAGAGGATAGGATAGAGGATAGGATAGAGGATAGGATAGAGGATAAGATAGGATAGATGATAGGATAGGATAGAGGATAGGATAGGATAAAGGACAGGATAGGATAGAGGATAGGATAGGGTAGAGGATAGGATAGGATAGAGGATAGGATAGGACAGAGGATAGAGGATAGGATAGGATACAGGATAGGATAGGATAGAGGATACGATAGGTTAGAGGATACAATAGGATAGAGGATAGGATAGGATAGAGGATAGGATAGGATAGAGGATAGGATAGGATAGAGGATAGGATAGGTTAGAGGATAGGATAGGATAGAGGATAGGATAGGATAGCGGATAGGATAGGATAGAGGATAGGATAGGATGGAGGATAGGATAGGATAGAGGATAATATAGATGATTGGATAGGATAGAGGATATAATAGAGGATAGGATAGAGGATAGGATAGAGGATAGGATAGAGGATAAGATAGGATAGAGGATAGGATAGGATAGAGGATACGATAGGATAGAGGATAGGATAGGATAGAGGATAGGATAGGATAGGATAGAGGATAGGATAGTATAGAGTATAGGATAGGATTGAGGATAGGATAGGATTGAGGATAGGATAGGATAGAGGATAGGATAGGATAGAGGAGAGGAGAGGATAGGATAGGATAGAGGATAGGATAGGGTAGAGGATAGGATATGATAGAGGATAGGATAGGACAGAGGATAGAGGATAGGATAGGTTAGAGGATAGGATAGGATAGAGGATACGATAGGATAGAGGATACAATAGGATAGAGTATAGGATAGGATAGAGGATAGGATAGGATAGAGGATAGGATAGAATAGAGGATAGGATAGGATAGAGGATAGGATAGGATAGAGGATAGGATAGGATAGAGGATAGGATAGGATAGAGGATAGGATAGAGGATAGGATAGGATAGGATAGGATAGAGGATAGGATAGGATAGAGGATGAGATAGGATGGAGGATAGGATAGGATAGAGGATAGGATAGATGATTGGTTAGGATAGAGGATATTATAGGATAGACGATAGGATAGGATAGAGGATGGGATAGGATAGAGGATACGATAGGATAGAGGATGTGATAGGATAGAGGATACGATAGGATAGAGGATACGATACGATCGAGGATAGGTTAGGATGGAGGATAGGATAGGATAGAGGATAGGATAGGATAGAGGATATTATAGGATAGAGGATAGGATAGGATAGAGTATAGGATAGGATAGAGGATAGGATACGATAGAGGATAGGATAGGATAGAGGATAGGATAGGATAGAGGATAGGATAGGATAGAGGATAGGATAGGCTAGAGGATAGGGTAGCATAGAGGATAGGATAGGATAGAGGATAGGATAGGATAGAGGAGAGGAAAGGATAGGATAGGATAGAGGATAGGATAGGGTAGAGGATAGGATAGGATAGAGGATAGGATAGGACAGAGCATAGAGGATAGGATAGGTTAGAGGATAGGATAGGATAGAGGATACGATAGGATAGAGGATACAATAGGATAGAGGATAGGATAGGATAGAGGATAGGATAGGATAGAGGATAGGATAGAATAGAGGATAGGATAGGATAGAGGATATAATAGAGGATAGGATAGAGGATAGGATAGAGGATAGGATAGAGGATAAGATAGGATAGAGGATAGGATAGGATAGAGGATACGATAGGATAGAGGATAGGATAGGATAGAGGATAGGATAGTATAGAGTATAGGATAGGATTGAGGATAGGATAGGATTGAGGATAGGATAGGATAGAGGATAGGATAGGATAGAGGAGAGGAGAGGATAGGATAGGATAGAGGATAGGATAGGGTAGAGGATAGGATATGATAGAGGATAGGGTAGGACAGAGGATAGAGGATAGGATAGGTTAGAGGATAGGATAGGATAGAGGATACGATAGGATAGAGGATACAATAGGATAGAGGATAGGATAGGATAGAGGATTGGATAGGATACAGGATAGGATAGAATAGAGGATAGGATAGGATAGATGATAGGATAGGATAGAGGATAGGATAGGATAGAGGATAGGATAGGATAGAGGATAGGATAGAGGATAGGATAGGATAGGATAGAGGATAGGATAGGATAGAGGATAGGATAGGATAGAGGATGGGATAGGATGGAGGATAGGATAGGATAGAGGATAGGATAGATGATTGGTTAGGATAGAGGATATTATAGGATAGACGATAGGATAGGATAGAGGATGGGATAGGATAGAGGATACGATAGGATAGAGGATAGGATAGGATAGAGGATAGGATAGGATGGAGGATAGGATAGGATAGAGGATAGGATAGATGATTGGATAGGATAGAGGATATTATAGGATACACGATAGGATAGGATAGAGGATGGGATAGGATAGAGGATACGATAGGATAGAGGATGTGATAGGATAGAGGATACGATAGGATAGAGGATACAATAGGATAGATGATAGGATAGGATAGAGGATAGGATAGGATAGAGGATAGGATAGGATAGAGGATAGGATAGGATAGAGGATAGGATAGGATAGAGGATAGGATAGGATAGAGGATAGGATAGGATAGAGGATAGGATAGGATAGAGGATAGGATAGCATGGAGGATAGGATAGGATAGAGGATAGGATAGATGATTGGATAGGATAGAGGATATTGTAGGATAGACGATAGGATAGGATAGAGGATGGGGTAGGATAGAGGATACGATAGGATAGAGGATGTGATAGGATAGATGATACGATAGGATAGAGGATACGATACGATCGAGGATAGGTTAGGATGGAGGATAGGATAGGATAGAGGATAGGATAGGATAGAGGATATTATAGGATAGAGGATAGGATAGGATAGAGGATAGGATAGGATAGAGGATAGGATAGGATAGAGTATAGGATAGGATAGAGGAGAGGATAGAGGATTGGATAGGATAGAGGATAGGATAGGATTGAGGATCGGATAGGATTGAGGATAGGATAGGGTTGATGGATAGGATAGGATAGAGGATACGATACGATCGAGGATAGGTTAGGATGGAGGATAGGATAGGATAGAGGATATTATAGGATAGAGGATAGGATAGGATAGAGGATAGGATAGGATAGAGGATAGGATAGGATAGAGTATAGGATAGGATAGAGGAGAGGATAGAGGATTGGATAGGATAGAGGATAGGATAGGATTGAGGATCGGATAGGATTGAGGATAGGATAGGGTTGAGGATAGGATAGGATAGAGGATATGATAGGATAGAGGATATGATAGGATAGAGGATAGGATAGAGGATAGGATAGAGGATAGGATAGAGGATAGGATAGAGGATAGGATAGAGGATAGGATAGAGGATAGGATAGAGGATAGGATAGGATAGAGGATAGGATAGGATAGAGGATACCATAGGATAGAGGATAGGATAGGATAGAGAATAGGATAGGATAGAGGATAGGATAGGATAGAGGATATTATAGGATAGAGGATATGATAGGATAGAGGATAGGATAGGATAGAGGATAGGATAGGATGGAGGATAGGATAGGATAGAGGATAGGATAGGATAGAGGACAGGATAGGATAGAGGATAGGATAGGGTAGAGGATAGGATAGGATAGAGGATAGGATAGGACAGAGGATAGAGGATAGGAAAGGATAGATGATACGATAGGATAGAGGATACAATAGGATAGAGGATAGGATAGGATAGAGGATAGGATAGGATAGAGGATAGGATAGGAAAGAGGATATGGTAGGATAGAGTATAGGATAGGGCAGAGGATGGGATAGGATAGAGAATAGCATAGGATAGATGATATTATAGGATACAGGATAGGATAGGATAGAGGATACGATATTATAGAGGATAGGATAGGATAGATGATAGGATAGGATAGAGGATAGGATAGGATAGAGGACAGGATAGGATAGAGGATAGGATAGGGTAGAGGATAGGATAGGATAGAGGATAGGATAGGACAGAGGATAGAGGATAGGATAGGATAGAGGATAGGATAGGATAGAGGATACGATAGGTTAGAGGATACAATAGGATAGAGGATAGGATAGGATAGAGGATAGGATAGGATAGAGGATAGGATAGGATAGAGGATAGGATAGGATAGAGGATAGGATAGGATAGCGGATAGGATAGGATAGAGGATAGGATAGGATGGAGGATAGGATAGGATAGAGGATAGGATAGGATAGAGGATAGGATAGGATAGAGGATATTATAGGATAGAGGATAGGATAGGATAGAGGATAGGATAGGCTAGAGGATAGGGTAGCATAGAGGATAGGATAGGATAGAGGATAGGATAGGATAGAGGATAGGATAGTATAGAGGATAGGATAGGATGGAGGATAGGATAGGATAGAGGATAGGATAGGATAAGATAGAGGATAGGATAGTATAGAGTATAGGATAGGATTGAGGATAGGATAGGATTGAGGATAGGATAGGATAGAGGATACAATAGGATAGAGGATAGGATAGGATAGAGGATAGGATAGGATAGAGGATAGGATAGGATAGAGGATAGGATAGAGGATAGGATAGGATAGGATAGGATAGGATAGAGGATAGGATAGGATAGAGGATAGGATAGGATAGAGGATGGGATAGGATGGAGGATAGGATAGGATAGAGGATAGTATAGATGATTGGTTAGGATAGAGGATATTATAGGATAGACGATAGGATAGGATAGAGGATGGGATAGGTTAGAGGATACGATAGGATAGAGGATGTGATAGGATAGAGGATACGATAGGATAGAGGATACGATACGATCGAGGATAGGTTAGGATGGAGGATAGGATAGGATAGAGGATAGGATAGGATAGAGGATATTATAGGATAGAGGATATGATAGGATAGAGGATAGGATAGGATAGAGGATAGGATAGGATAGAGGATAGGATAGGATGGAGGATAGGATAGGATAGAGGATAGGATAGATGATTGGATAGGATAGAGGATATTATAGGATAGACGATAGGATAGGATAGAGGATGGGATAGGATAGAGGATACGATAGGATAGAGGATGTGATAGGATAGAGGATACGATAGGATAGAGGATACGGTACGATCGAGGATAGGTTAGGATGGAGGATAGGATAGGATAGAGGATAGGATAGGATAGAGGATATTATAGGATAGAGGATAGGATAGGATAGACGATAGGATAGGATAGAGGATAGGATAGGATAGAGTATAGGATAGGATAGAGGAGAGGATAGAGGATTGGATAGGATAGAGGATAGGATAGGATTGAGGATCGGATAGGATTGAGGATAGGATAGGGTTGATGGATAGGATAGGATAGAGGATACGATACGATCGAGGATAGGTTAGGATGGAGGATAGGATAGGATAGAGGATATTATAGGATAGAGGATATGATAGGATAGAGTATAGGATAGGATAGAGGAGAGGATAGAGGATTGGATAGGATAGAGGATAGGATAGGATTGAGGATCGGATAGGATTGAGGATAGGATAGGGTTGAGGATAGGATAGGATAGAGGATATGATAGGATAGAGGATAGGATAGAGGATAGGATAGAGGATAGGATAGAGGATAGGATAGAGGATAGGATAGAGGATAGGATAGAGGATAGGATAGAGGATAGGATAGGATAGAGGATAGGATAGGATAGAGGATACCATAGGATAGAGGATAGGATAGGATAGAGAATAGGATAGGATAGAGGATAGGATAGGATAGAGGATATTATAGGATAGATGATAGGATAGGATAGAGGATAGGATAGGATAGAGGATAGGATAGGATAGAGGATAGGATAGATGATTGGATAGGATAGAGGATATTGTAGGATAGACGATAGGATAGGATAGAGGATGGGATAGGATAGAGGATACGATAGGATAGAGGATGTGATAGGATAGAGGATACGATAGGATAGAGGATACAATAGGATAGATGATAGGATAGGATAGGATAGGATAGAGGATAGGATAGGATAGAGGATAGGATAGGATAGAGGATAGGATAGGATAGAGGATAGGATAGGATAGAGGATAGGATAGGATAGAGGATAGGATAGGATGGAGGATAGGATAGGATAGAGGATAGGATAGATGATTGGATAGGATAGAGGATATTATAGGATAGACGATAGGATAGGATAGAGGATGGGATAGGATAGAGGATACGATAGGATAGAGGATGTGATAGGATAGAGGATACGATAGGATAGAGGATACGATACGATCGAGGATAGGTTAGGAAGGAGGATAGGATAGGATAGAGGATAGGATAGGATAGAGGATATTATAGGATAGAGGATAGGATAGGATAGAGGATAGGATAGGATAGAGGATAGGATAGGATAGAGTATAGGGTAGGATAGAGGAGAGGATAGAGGATTGGATAGGATAGAGGATAGGATAGGATTGAGGATCGGATAGGATTGAGGATAGGATAGGGTTGAGGATAGGATAGGATAGAGGATATGATAGGATAGAGGATAGGATAGAGGATAGGATAGAGGATAGGATAGAGGATAGGATAGAGGATAGGATAGAGGATAGGATAGAGGATAGGATAGAGGATAGGATAGAGGATAGGATAGAGGATAGGATAGAGGATAGGATAGGATAGAGGATAGGATAGGATAGAGGATACCATAGGATAGAGGATAGGATAGGATAGAGAATAGGATAGGATAGAGGATAGGATAGGATAGAGGATATTATAGGATAGAGGATATGATAGGATAGAGGATAGGATAGGATAGAGGATAGGATAGGATGGAGGATAGGATAGGAGAGAGGATAGGATAGGATAGAGGACAGGATAGGATAGAGGATAGGATAGGGTAGAGGATAGGATAGGATAGAGGATAGGATAGGACAGAGGATAGAGGATAGGAAAGGATAGATGATACGATAGGATAGAGGATACAATAGGATAGAGGATAGGATAGGATAGAGGATAGGATAGGATAGAGGATAGGATAGGATAGAGGATAGGATAGGAAAGAGGAAATGTAGGATAGAGTATAGGATAGGGCAGAGGATGGGATAGGATAGAGAATAGCATAGGATAGATGATATTATAGGATACAGGATAGGATAGGATAGAGGATACGATATTATAGAGGATAGGATAGGATAGATGATAGGATAGGATAGAGGATAGGATAGGATAGAGGACAGGATAGGATAGAGGATAGGATAGGGTAGAGGATAGGATAGGATAGAGGATAGGATAGGACAGAGGATAGAGGATAGGATAGGATAGAGGATAGGATAGGATAGAGGATAGGATAGGATAGAGGATAGGATAGGATAGAGGATAGGATAGGATAGAGGATAGGATAGGATAGAGGATAGGATAGGCTAGAGGATAGGGTAGCATAGAGGATAGGATAGGATAGAGGATAGGAAAGGATAGAGGATAGGATAGTATAGAGGATAGGATAAGATGGAGGATAGGATAGGATAGAGGATAGGATAGGATAGAGGATAGGATAGGATAGGATAGAGGATAGGATAGTATAGAGTATAGGATAGGATTGAGGATAAGATAGGATAGAGGATAGGATAGGATAGAGGATACGATAGGATAGAGGAGAGGAGAGGATAGGATAGGATAGAGGATAGGATAGGGTAGAGGATAGGATATGATAGAGGATAGGATAGGACAGAGGATAGAGGATAGGATAGGTTAGAGGATAGGATAGGATAGAGGATACGATAGGATAGAGGATACAATAGGATAGAGGATAGGATAGGATAGAGGATAGGATAGGATAGAGGATAGGATAGAATAGAGGATAGGATAGGATAGAGGATAGGATAGGATAGAGGATAGGATAGATGATTGGTTAGGATAGAGGATATTATAGGATAGACGATAGGATAGGATAGATGATGGGATAGGATAGAGGATACGATAGGATAGAGGATGTGATAGGATAGAGGATACGATAGGATAGAGGATACGATACGATCGAGGATAGGTTAGGATGGAGGATAGGATAGGATAGAGGATAGGATAGGATAGAGGATATTATAGGATAGAGGATAGGATAGGATAGACGATAGGATAGGATAGAGGATAGGATAGGATAGAGTATAGGATAGGATAGAGGAGAGGATAGAGGATTGGATAGGATAGAGGATAGGATAGGATTGAGGATCGGATAGGATTGAGGATAGGATAGGGTTGATGGATAGGATAGGATAGAGGATACGATACGATCGAGGATAGGTTAGGATGGAGGATAGGATAGGATAGAGGATATTATAGGATAGAGGATATGATAGGATAGAGTATAGGATAGGATAGAGGAGAGGATAGAGGATTGGATAGGATAGAGGATAGGATAGGATTGAGGATCGGATAGGATTGAGGATAGGATAGGGTTGAGGATAGGATAGGATAGAGGATATGATAGGATAGAGGATAGGATAGAGGATAGGATAGAGGATAGGATAGAGGATAGGATAGAGGATAGGATAGAGGATAGGATAGAGGATAGGATAGGATAGAGGATAGGATAGGATAGAGGATACCATAGGATAGAGGATAGGATAGGATAGAGAATAGGATAGGATAGAGGATAGGATAGGATAGAGGATATTATAGGATAGATGATAGGATAGGATAGAGGATAGGATAGGATAGAGGATAGGATAGGATAGAGGATAGGATAGATGATTATATTGGATAGAGGATATTATAGGATAGACGATAGGATAGGATAGAGGATGGGATAGGATAGAGGATACGATAGGATAGAGGATGTGATAGGATAGAGGATACGATAGGATAGAGGATACAATAGGATAGATGATAGGATAGGATAGGATAGGATAGAGGATAGGATAGGATAGAGGATAGGATAGGATAGAGGATAGGATAGGATAGAGGATAGGATAGGATAGAGGATAGGATAGGATAGAGGATAGGATAGGATAGAGGATAGGATAGGATAGAGGATAGGATAGGATGGAGGATAGGATAGGATAGAGGATAGGATAGATGATTGGATAGGATAGAGGATATTATAGGATAGACGATAGGATAGGATAGAGGATGGGATAGGATAGAGGATACGATAGGATAGAGGATGTGATAGGATAGAGTATAGGGTAGGATAGAGGAGAGGATAGAGGATTGGATAGGATAGAGGATAGGATAGGATTGAGGATCGGATAGGATTGAGGATAGGATAGGGTTGAGGATAGGATAGGATAGAGGATATGATAGGATAGAGGATAGGATAGAGGATAGGATAGAGTATAGGATAGAGGATAGGATAGAGGATAGGATAGAGGATAGGATAGAGGATAGGATAGGATAGAGGATAGGATAGGATAGAGGATACAATAGGATAGAGGATAGGATAGGATAGAGGATACTACAGGATAGAGGATATTATAGCATAGGATAGGATAGAGCATAGGATAGGATACAGGATTGGAGAGGATAGAGGATAGGATAGGATAGAGGATAGGATAGGCGATTGGATAGGATACAGGATAGGATAGGTTAGAGGATAGGATACGATAGAGGATAGGATAGGATGGAGGATAGGATAGGTTAGAGGATAGTATAGGATAGAGAATAGGATAGGATAAGATAGAGGGCAGGATAGGACTGAGGGTAGGATAGGATAGAGTATAGGATAGGATAGAGGAGAGGATAGAGGATTGGATAGGATAGAGGATAGGATAGGATTGAGGATCGGATAGGATTGAGGATAGGATACGGTTGGGGATAGGATAGGATAGAGGATATGATAGGATAGAGGATAGGATAGAGGATAGGATAGAGGATAGGATAGGATAGAGGATACAATAGGATAGAGGATAGGATAGGATAGAGGATAGGATCGGATAGAGGATAGGATAGGATAGAGGATAGGATAGGATAGTGGATACTACAGGATAGAGGATAGGATAGGATAGGATAGAGGATAGGATATGATAGAGGATAGGATAGGATAGAGGATAGGATAGGATAGACGATAGGATAGGATAGAGGATAGGATAGGATAGAGGATAGGATATGATAGAGGATAGGATAGGATAGAGTAGAGGACAGGAAAGAGGATAGCATAGGATAGAGGATATGATAGGATAGAGTATAGGATAGGGCAGAGGATGGGATAGGATAGAGAATAGCATAGGATAGATGATATTATAGGATACAGGATAGGATAGGATAGAGGATACGATATTATAGAGGATAGGATAGAGGATAGGATAGGATAGATGATAGGATAGGATAGATGATAGGATAGGATAGAGGATAGGATAGGATAGAGGATAGGATAGGATAGAGGATAGGATAGAGGATAGGATAGGACAGAGGATAGAGGATAGGATAGGATAGAGGATAGGATAGGGTAGAGGATAGGATAGGATAGAGGATAGGATAGGATAGAGGATAGGATAGGATAGAGGATAGGATAGGATAGGATAGAGGATAGGATATAGGATTGGATATGATAGAGGATAGGATACTATAGGGGATAGGATAGGATTGAGGATAGGATAGGATAGAGGATACAATAGGATAGAGGATAGGATAGGATAGAGGATAGGATCGGATAGAGGATAGGATAGGATAGAGGATAGGATAGGATAGTGGATACTACAGGATAGAGGATAGGATAGGATAGGATAGAGGATAGGATATGATAGAGGATAGGATAGGATAGAGGATAGGATAGGATAGACGATAGGATAGGATAGAGGATAGGATAGGATAGAGGATAGGATATGATAGAGGATAGGATAGGATAGAGTAGAGGACAGGAAAGAGGATAGCATAGGATAGAGGATATGATAGGATAGAGTATAGGATAGGGCAGAGGAT
The DNA here is from genome assembly GCF_050948215.1 of Halictus rubicundus. Lineage (NCBI taxonomy): Eukaryota > Metazoa > Arthropoda > Insecta > Hymenoptera > Halictidae > Halictus > Halictus rubicundus. The sequence continues at coordinate 187,182 of NW_027488651.1, forward strand.
GGGATAGGATAGAGAATAGCATAGGATAGATGATATTATAGGATACAGGATAGGATAGGATAGAGGATACGATATTATAGAGGATAGGATAGAGGATAGGATAGGATAGATGATAGGATAGGATAGATGATAGGATAGGATAGAGGATAGGATAGGATAGAGGATAGGATAGGATAGAGGATAGGATAGAGGATAGGATAGGACAGAGGATAGAGGATAGGATAGGATAGAGGATAGGATAGGGTAGAGGATAGGATAGGATAGAGGATAGGATAGGATAGAGGATAGGATAGGATAGAGGATAGGATAGGATAGGATAGAGGATAGGATATAGGATTGGATATGATAGAGGATAGGATACTATAGGGGATAGGATAGGATTGAGGATAGGATAGGATAGAGGATAGGATAGATGATTGTATAGGATAGAGGATATTATAGGATAGACGATAGGATAGGATAGAGGATGGGATAGGATAGAGGATACGATAGGATAGAGGATGTGATACGATAGAGGATACGATAGGATAGAGGATACGATACGATCGAGGATAGGTTAGGATGGAGGATAGGATAGGATAGAGGATACGATAGGATAGAGGATACGATAGAATAGAGGATTCTATAGGATAGAGGATGGGATAGAGGATAGGATAGGATAGGGGATTGGATAGGATAGAGGATATGATAGGGTAGAGGATATTATAGGATATAGGATAAGATAGGATAGAGGATAGGATAGGATATCGGATAGGATAGGATAGAGTATAGGATAGGATAGAGGTTATTATAGGATACAGGATAGGATAGGATAGAGGATAGGATAGGATAGAGGATAGTATAGGATAGAGGATAGGATAGGATAGAGGATAGGATAGGTTAGAGGATAGTATAGGATAGAGAATAGGATAGGATAAGATAGAGGGCAGGATAGGACAGAGGGTAGGATAGGATAGAGTATAGGATAGGATAGAGGAGAGGATAGAGGATTGGATAGGATAGAAGATAGGATAGGATTGAGGATCGGATAGGTTTGAGGATAGGATAGGTTAGAGGATAGTATAGGATAGAGAATAGGATAGGATAAGATAGAAGGCAGGATAGGACAGAGGGTAGGATAGGATAGAGTATAGGATAGGATAGAGGAGAGGATAGGATAGATGATAGGATAGGATAGAGGATAGGATACGATAGAGGATAGGATATGATAGAGGATAGGATAGGATAGAGTAGAGGATAGGAAAGAGGATAGCATAGGATAGAGGATATGATAGGGTAGAGTATAGGATAGGGCAGAGGATGGGATAGGATAGAGAATAGCATTGGATAGATGATATTATAGGATATAGGATAGGATAGGATAGAGGATACGATATTATAGAGGATAGGATAGAGGATAGGATAGGATTGAGGATAGGATAGGATAGAGGATAGGATAGGATAGAGGATAGGATAGGATAGAGGATAGGATAGGATAGAGGATAGGATAGGATAGAGGATAGGATAGGGTAGAGGATAGGATAGGATAGGGGATAGGATAGGACAGAGGATAGAGGATAGGATAGGATAGAGGATAGGATAGGATAGAGGATAGGATAGGATAGAGTATACGATAGGATAGAGGATAGGATAGGATTGAGGATAGGACACGATTGAGGTTAGGATAGGATAGAGGATAGGATAGAGGATTGGATAGGATAGAGGATATTATAGAACAGACGATAGGATAGGATAGAGGATGGGATAGGATAGAGGATAGGATTGGGTAGCGGATAAGATAGGACGGAGGGTAGGATAGGATAGAGTATGGGAAAGGATTGAGGATAGGATTGGATAGAGGATAGGATAGAGGATTGGATAGGATAGAGGATATTATAGAATAGAGGATAGAATAGGATAGAGGATAGGATACAGGATATTATAGGGTATAGGATAGGATAGGATAGAGGATAGGATACGATAAAGGATGGGACAGGATAGAGGATACGATAGAATAGAGGATAGGATAGGATAGAGGATAGGATAGGCGATTGGATAGGATACAGGATAGGATAGGATAGAGGATAGGATAGGATAGAGGATAGGATAGGATAGAGGATAGGATAGGATAGAGGATAGGATAGGATAGAGGATAGGATAGGATAGAGGATAGGTTAGGATAGAGGATAGGTTAGGAAGGAGGATAGGATAGGATAGAGGATAGGATAGGATAGAGGATAGGATAGGATAGAGGATAGGATAGGATAGAGGATAGGATAGGATAGAGGATAGGATAGGATAGAGGATAGGATAGGATAGAGGATAGGATAGGATAGAGGATAGGATAGGATAGAGGATAGGATAGAGGATAGGATAGAGGATAGGATAGGATAGAGGATATTATAGGATAGACGATAGGATAGGATAGAGGATGGGATAGGATAGAGGATACGATAGGATAGAGGATGTGATACGATAGAGGATACGATAGGATAGAGGATACGATACGATCGAGGATACGATAGGATAGAGGATGTGATAGGATCGAGGATACGATAGGATAGAGGATACGATACGATCGAGGATAGGTTAGGATGGAGGATAGGATAGGATAGAGGATAGGATAGGATAGAGGATATTATAGGATAGAGGATAGGATAGGATAGAGGATAGGATAGGATAGAGTATAGGGTAGGATAGAGGAGAGGATAGAGGATTGGATAGGATAGAGGATAGGATAGGATTGAGGATCGGATAGGATTGAGGATAGGATAGGGTTGAGGATAGGATAGGATAGAGGATATGATAGGATAGAGGATAGGATAGAGGATAGGATAGAGGATAGGATAGAGGATAGGATAAAGGATAGGATAGAGGATAGGATAGAGGATAGGATAGAGGATAGGATAGAGGATAGGATAGGATAGAGGATAGGATAGGATAGAGGATACAATAGGATAGAGGATAGGATAGGATAGAGGATACTACAGCATAGAGGATATTATAGCATAGGATAGGATAGAGCATAGGATAGGATAGAGGATTGGAGAGGATAGAGGATAGGATAGGATAGAGGATAGGATAGGCGATTGGATAGGATACAGGATAGGATAGGTTAGATGATAGGATAGGATAGAGGATAGGATAGGATGGAGGATAGGATAGGTTAGAGGATAGTATAGGATAGAGAATAGGATAGGATAAGATAGAGGGCAGGATAGGACTGAGGGTAGGATAGGATAGAGTATAGGATAGGATAGAGGAGAGGATAGAGGATTGGATAGGATAGAGGATAGGATAGGATTGAGGATCGGATAGGATTGAGGATAGGATACGGTTGAGGATAGGATAGGATAGAGGATATGATAGGATAGAGGATAGGATAGAGGATAGGATAGAGGATAGGATAGGATAGAGGATACAATAGGATAGAGGATAGGATAGGATAGAGGATAGGATCGGATAGAGGATAGGATAGGATAGAGGATAGGATAGGATAGTGGATACTACAGGATAGAGGATAGGATAGGATAGGATAGAGGATAGGATATGATAGAGGATAGGATAGGATAGAGGATAGGATAGGATAGACGATAGGATAGGATAGAGGATAGGATAGGATAGAGGATAGGATATGAAAGAGGATAGGATAGGATAGAGTAGAGGACAGGAAAGAGGATAGCATAGGATAGAGGATATGATAGGATAGAGTATAGGATAGGGCAGAGGATGGGATAGGATAGAGAATAGGATAGGATAGATGATATTATAGGATACAGGATAGGATAGGATAGAGGATACGATATTATAGAGGATAGGATAGAGGATAGGATAGGATAGAGGATAGGATAGGATAGATGATAGGATAGGATAGATGATAGGATAGGATAGAGGATAGGATAGGATAGAGGATAGGATAGGGTAGAGGATAGGATAGGATAGAGGATAGGATAGGACAGAGGATAGAGGATAGGATAGGATAGAGGATAGGATAGGGTAGAGGATAGGATAGGATAGAGGATAGGATAGGATAGAGGATAGGATAGGATAGAGGATAGGATAGGATAGGATAGAGGATAGGATATAGGATTGGATATGATAGAGGATAGGATACTATAGGGGATAGGATAGGATTGAGGATAGGATAGGATAGAGGATAGGATAGATGATTGTATAGGATAGAGGATATTATAGGATAGAGGATAGGATAGGGTAGAGCATAGGATAGGATAGAGGATAGAATAGGATAGAGGATAGGATAGGATAGAGCATAGGATAGGATAGAGGATAGGATAGGATAGAGGATAGGATAGGATAGATGATAGGATCGGATAGATGATAGGATACGATAGAGGATAGGATAGGATACAGGATAGGATAGGATAGAGGATAGGATAGGATAGTGGATAGGATAGGATAGAACAGACGATAGAGGATAGGATAGAGAATAGGATAGGTTAGATGATAGTATAGGATAGAGGATAGGATAGGGTAGAGGATAGGATAGAGAATAGGATAGGATAGAGGATAGGATAGAATAGAGGATAGGATCGGATAGAGGATAGGATAGGGGATTGGATAGGATAGTTGATAGGATAGGATAGACGATAGGATAGGGTAGAGGATAGGATCGGATAGAGGATAGGATAGGATGGAGGATAGGATCGGATAGAGGATAGGATACGATAGAGGATAGTATAGGATAGAGGATAGGATAGGATAGAGGATAGGATCGGATAGAGGATAGGATAGGTGATTGGATAGGATAGAGGATAGGATGGGATAGAGGATATAATAGGGAAGAGGATAGGACAGAGAATAGGATAGGATAGAGGATAGGATAGGATTGAGGATAGGATAGTCGATAGAATAGGGGATTGGATAGGATAGAGGATAGGATAGGATAGAGGATAGGATCGGATACAGGATAGGATACGATAGAGGATAGGATAGAGGATAGGGTACAGGATTGGATAGGATAGAGGATAGGATCGGATAGAGGATAGGATACGATAGAGGATACTATAGGATAGAGGATACGATAGGATAGACAATAGTATAGTATAGATGATATTATGGGATAGAGGATAGGATAGGATAGAGAATAGTATAGGATAGATGATATTACAGGATAGAGCATAGGATAGGATAGAGGAGAGGATAGGATAGGATAGAGGATAGGATAGGATAGAGGATAGGGTAGGGTAGAGGATAGGACAGAGAATAGGATAGGATAGAGGATAGGATAGGGGATAGTATAGGATAGAGGATAGGATAGGATAGAAGATATGGTAGGATAGAGGATATAATAGATGATTGGATAGGATAGAGGATAGGATGGGATAGAGGATATAATAGGGAAGAGGATAGGACAGAGAATAGGATAGGATAGAGGATATGATAGGATTGAGGATAGGATAGGGGATTGGATAGGATAGAGGATAGGATAGGATAGGATAGAGGATAGGATACGATAGAGGATAGGATCGGATACAGGATAGGATCAGATAGAGGATAGCATACGATAGAGGATATTATAGGATAGAGGATAGGATAGGATAGAGAATAGTATAGAATAGATGATATTATAGGATAGAGGATAGGATAGGGTAGAGCATAGGATAGGATAGAGGATAGGATAGGATAGAGGATAGGATAGAGGATAGGATAGGATAGAGGATAGAATCGGATACAGGATAGGATACGATAGAGGATAGGATAGAGGATAGGGTACAGGATTGGATAGGATAGAGGATAGGATCGGATAGAGGATAGGATACGATAGAGGATAGTATAGGATAGAGGATACGATAGGATAGACAATAGTATAGTATAGATGATATTATAGGATAGAGGATAGGATAGGATAGAGAATAGTATAGGATAGATGATATTATAGGATAGAGCATAGGATAGGATAGAGGAGAGGATAGGATAGGATAGAGGATAGGATAGGATAGAGGATAGGATAGGGTAGAGGATAGGACAGAGAATAGGATAGGATAGAGGATAGGATAGGGGATAGTATAGGATAGAGGATAGGATAGGATAGAAGATATGGTAGGATAGAGGATATAATAGATGATTGGATAGGATAGAGGATAGGATGGGATAGAGGATATAATAGGGAAGAGGATAGGACAGAGAATAGGATAGGATAGAGGATATGATAGGATTGAGGATAGGATAGGGGATTGGATAGGATAGAGGATAGGATAGGATAGGATAGAGGATAGGATAGGATAGAGGATAGGATCGGATAGAGGATAGGATAGGCGATTGGATAGGATAGAGGATAGGAGACGATAGAGAATAGTATAGGATAGAGGATAAGATAGGATAGAGAATAGTATAGGATAGATGATATTATAGGATAGAGCATAGGATAGGATAGAGGAGAGGATAGGATAGGATAGAGGATAGGATAGGATAGAGGATAGGATAGGGTAGAGGATAGGACAGAGAATAGGATAGGATAGAGGATAGGATAGGGGATAGTATAGGATAGAGGATAGGATAGGATAGAAGATATGGTAGGATAGAGGATATAATAGATGATTGGATAGGATAGAGGATAGGATGGGATAGAGGATATAATAGGGAAGAGGATAGGACAGAGAATAGGATAGGATAGAGGATATGATAGGATTGAGGATAGGATAGGGGATTGGATAGGATAGAGGATAGGATAGGATAGGATAGAGGATAGGATCGGATAGAGGATAGGATAGGCGATTGGATAGGATAGAGGATAGGAGACGATAGAGGATAGTGTAGGATAGAGGATAAGATAGGATAGAGAATAGTATAGGATAGATGATATTATAGGATAGAGCATAGGATAGGATAGAGGAGAGGATAGGATAGGATAGCGGATAGGATAGGATAGAGGATAGGATAGGGTAGAGAATAGGACAGAGAATAGGATAGGATAGAGGATAGGATAGGGGATAGTATAGGATAGAGGATAGGATAGGATAGAAGATGTGGTAGGATAGAGGATATAATAGATGATTGGATAGGATAGAGGATAGGATGGGATAGAGGATATAATAGGGAAGAGGATAGGACAGAGAATAGGATAGGATAGAGGATATGATAGGATTGAGGATAGGATAGGGGATTGGATAGGATAGAGGATAGGATAGGATAGGATAGAGGATAGGATAGGATAGAGGATAGGATCGGATACAGGATAGGATCGGATAGAGGATAGGATAGGATAGTGGATAGGATAGGATAGAACAGACGATAGAGGATAGGATAGAGAATAGGATAGGTTAGATGATAGTATAGGATAGAGGATAGGATAGGATACAGGATACGATATGATAGAGAATAGGATAAGGTGGATGATATTATAGGAAAGAGGATAGGATATGATAGAGGATACGATATTATAGAGGATAGGGTAGGATAGAGGATAGGATAGGATAGAGGATTGGATAGGGGATTGGATAGGATAGAGGATAGGATAGGATAGAGGATAGGATAGGGTAGAGGATAGGATAGAGAATAGGATAGGATAGAGGATAGGATAGGATAGAGGATAGGATCGGATAGAGGATAGGACAGGATAGATGATAGGATCGGATAGAGGATAGGATACGATAGAGGATAGTATAGGATAGAGGATAGGATAGGATAGAGGATAGGATAGGATAGAGGATAGGAGAGGATTGAGGATAGGATAGGTTAGATGATAGTATAGGATAGAGGATAGGATAGAGGATACGATATTATAGAGGATAGGATAGGATAGAGGATTGGATATGGGATTGGATAGGATAGAAGATAGGGGACGATAGAGGATAGTATAGGATAGAGGATAAGATAGGATAGAGGATAGGATAGGATGGAGGATAGGATCGGATAGAGGATAGGATACGATAGAGGATAGTATAGGATAGAGGATAGGATAGGATAGAGGATAGGATCGGATAGAGGATAGGATAGGGGATTGGATAGGATAGTTGATAGGATAGGATAGACGATAGGATAGGGTGGAGGATAGGATCGGATAGAGGATAGGATACGATAGAGGATAGTATAGGATAGAGGATAGGATAGGATAGAGGATAGGATCGGATAGAGGATAGGATAGGGGATTGGATAGGATAGTTGATAGGATAGGATAGGCGATTGGATAGGATACAGGATAGGATAGGTTAGAGGATAGGATACGATAGAGGATAGGATAGGATGGAGGATAGGATAGGTTAGAGGATAGTATAGGATAGAGAATAGGATAGGATAAGATAGAGGGCAGGATAGGACTGAGGGTAGGATAGGATAGAGTATAGGATAGGATAGAGGAGAGGATAGAGGATTGGATAGGATAGAGGATAGGATAGGATTGAGGATCGGATAGGATTGAGGATAGGATACGGTTGAGGATAGGATAGGATAGAGGATATGATAGGATAGAGGATAGGATAGAGGATAGGATAGAGGATAGGATAGGATAGAGGATACAATAGGATAGAGGATAGGATAGGATAGAGGATAGGATCGGATAGAGGATAGGATAGGATAGAGGATAGGATAGGATAGTGGATACTACAGGATAGAGGATAGGATAGGATAGGATAGAGGATAGGATATGATAGAGGATAGGATAGGATAGAGGATAGGATAGGATAGACGATAGGATAGGATAGAGGATAGGATAGGATAGAGGATAGGATATGATAGAGGATAGGATAGGATAGAGTAGAGGACAGGAAAGAGGATAGCATAGGATAGAGGATATGATAGGATAGAGTATAGGATAGGGCAGAGGATGGGATAGGATAGAGAATAGCATAGGATAGATGATATTATAGGATACAGGATAGGATAGGATAGAGGATACGATATTATAGAGGATAGGATAGAGGATAGGATAGGATAGATGATAGGATAGGATAGATGATAGGATAGGATAGAGGATAGGATAGGATAGAGGATAGGATAGGATAGAGGATAGGATAGAGGATAGGATAGGACAGAGGATAGAGGATAGGATAGGATAGAGGATAGGATAGGGTAGAGGATAGGATAGGATAGAGGATAGGATAGGATAGAGGATAGGATAGGATAGAGGATAGGATAGGATAGGATAGAGGATAGGATATAGGATTGGATATGATAGAGGATAGGATACTATAGGGGATAGGATAGGATTGAGGATAGGATAGGATAGAGGATAGGATAGATGATTGTATAGGATAGAGGATATTATAGGATAGACGATAGGATAGGATAGAGGATGGGATAGGATAGAGGATACGATAGGATAGAGGATGTGATACGATAGAGGATACGATAGGATAGAGGATACGATACGATCGAGGATAGGTTAGGATGGAGGATAGGATAGGATAGAGGATACGATAGGATAGAGGATACGATAGAATAGAGGATTCTATAGGATAGAGGATGGGATAGAGGATAGGATAGGATAGGGGATTGGATAGGATAGAGGATATGATAGGGTAGAGGATATTATAGGATATAGGATAAGATAGGATAGAGGATAGGATAGGATATCGGATAGGATAGGATAGAGTATAGGATAGGATAGAGGTTATTATAGGATACAGGATAGGATAGGATAGAGGATAGGATAGGATAGAGGATAGTATAGGATAGAGGATAGGATAGGATAGAGGATAGGATAGGTTAGAGGATAGTATAGGATAGAGAATAGGATAGGATAAGATAGAGGGCAGGATAGGACAGAGGGTAGGATAGGATAGAGTATAGGATAGGATAGAGGAGAGGATAGAGGATTGGATAGGATAGAAGATAGGATAGGATTGAGGATCGGATAGGTTTGAGGATAGGATAGGTTAGAGGATAGTATAGGATAGAGAATAGGATAGGATAAGATAGAAGGCAGGATAGGACAGAGGGTAGGATAGGATAGAGTATAGGATAGGATAGAGGAGAGGATAGGATAGATGATAGGATAGGATAGAGGATAGGATACGATAGAGGATAGGATATGATAGAGGATAGGATAGGATAGAGTAGAGGATAGGAAAGAGGATAGCATAGGATAGAGGATATGATAGGGTAGAGTATAGGATAGGGCAGAGGATGGGATAGGATAGAGAATAGCATTGGATAGATGATATTATAGGATACAGGATAGGATAGGATAGAGGATACGATATTATAGAGGATAGGATAGAGGATAGGATAGGATAGAGGATAGGATAGGATAGAGGATAGGATAGGATAGAGGATAGGATAGGATAGAGGATAGGATAGGATAGAGGATAGGATAGGGTAGAGGATAGGATAGGATAGGGGATAGGATAGGACAGAGGATAGAGGATAGGATAGGATAGAGGATAGGATAGGATAGAGGATAGGATAGGATAGAGTATACGATAGGATAGAGGATAGGATAGGATTGAGGATAGGACACGATTGAGGTTAGGATAGGATAGAGGATAGGATAGAGGATTGGATAGGATAGAGGATATTATAGAACAGACGATAGGATAGGATAGAGGATGGGATAGGATAGAGGATAGGATTGGGTAGCGGATAAGATAGGACGGAGGGTAGGATAGGATAGAGTATGGGAAAGGATTGAGGATAGGATTGGATAGAGGATAGGATAGAGGATTGGATAGGATAGAGGATATTATAGAATAGAGGATAGAATAGGATAGAGGATAGGATACAGGATATTATAGGGTATAGGATAGGATAGGATAGAGGATAGGATACGATAAAGGATGGGACAGGATAGAGGATACGATAGAATAGAGGATAGGATAGGATAGAGGATAGGATAGGCGATTGGATAGGATACAGGATAGGATAGGATAGAGGATAGGATAGGATAGCGGATAGGATAGGATAGAGGATAGGATAGGATAGAGGATAGGATAGGATAGAGGATAGGATAGGATAGAGGATAGGTTAGGATAGAGGATAGGTTAGGAAGGAGGATAGGATAGGATAGAGGATAGGATAGGATAGAGGATAGGATAGGATAGAGGATAGGATAGGATAGAGGATAGGATAGGATAGAGGATAGGATAGGATAGAGGATAGGATAGGATAGAGGATAGGATAGGATAGAGGATAGGATAGGATAGAGGATAGGATAGAGGATAGGATAGAGGATAGGATAGGATAGAGGATATTATAGGATAGACGATAGGATAGGATAGAGGATGGGATAGGATAGAGGATACGATAGGATAGAGGATGTGATACGATAGAGGATACGATACGATCGAGGATACGATAGGATAGAGGATGTGATAGGATCGAGGATACGATAGGATAGAGGATACGATACGATCGAGGATAGGTTAGGATGGAGGATAGGATAGGATAGAGGATAGGATAGGATAGAGGATATTATAGGATAGAGGATAGGATAGGATAGAGGATAGGATAGGATAGAGTATAGGGTAGGATAGAGGAGAGGATAGAGGATTGGATAGGATAGAGGATAGGATGGGATTGAGGATCGGATAGGATTGAGGATAGGATAGGGTTGAGGATAGGATAGGATAGAGGATATGATAGGATAGAGGATAGGATAGAGGATAGGATAGAGGATAGGATAGAGGATAGGATAGAGGATAGGATAGAGGATAGGATAGAGGATAGGATAGAGGATAGGATAGAGGATAGGATAGGATAGAGGATAGGATAGGATAGAGGATACAATAGGATAGAGGATAGGATAGGATAGAGGATACTACAGGATAGAGGATATTATAGCATAGGATAGGATAGAGCATAGGATAGGATAGAGGATTGGAGAGGATAGAGGATAGGATAGGATAGAGGATAGGATAGGCGATTGGATAGGATACAGGATAGGATAGGTTAGAGGATAGGATAGGATAGAGGATAGGATAGGATGGAGGATAGGATAGGTTAGAGGATAGTATAGGATAGAGAATAGGATAGGATAAGATAGAGGGCAGGATAGGACTGAGGGTAGGATAGGATAGAGTATAGGATAGGATAGAGGAGAGGATAGAGGATTGGATAGGATAGAGGATAGGATAGGATTGAGGATCGGATAGGATTGAGGATAGGATACGGTTGAGGATAGGATAGGATAGAGGATATGATAGGATAGAGGATAGGATAGAGGATAGGATAGAGGATAGGATAGGATAGAGGATACAATAGGATAGAGGATAGGATAGGATAGAGGATAGGATCGGATAGAGGATAGGATAGGATAGAGGATAGGATAGGATAGTGGATACTACAGGATAGAGGATAGGAATGGGTATAGGATAGAGGATAGGATATGATAGAGGATAGGATAGGATAGAGGATAGGATAGGATAGACGATAGGATAGGATAGAGGATAGGATAGGATAGAGGATAGGGTATGATAGAGGATAGGATAGGATAGAGTAGAGGACAGGAAAGAGGATAGCATAGGATAGAGGATATGATAGGATAGAGTATAGGATAGGGCAGAGGATGGGATAGGATAGAGAATAGGATAGGATAGATGATATTATAGGATACAGGATAGGATAGGATAGAGGATACGATATTATAGAGGATAGGATAGAGGATAGGATAGGATAGAGGATAGGATAGGATAGATGATAGGATAGGATAGATGATAGGATAGGATAGAGGATAGGATAGGATAGAGGATAGGATAGGGTAGAGGATAGGATAGGATAGAGGATAGGATAGGACAGAGGATAGAGGATAGGATAGGATAGAGGATAGGATAGGGTAGAGGATAGGATAGGATAGAGGATATTATAGGATAGAGGATAGGATAGGATAGAGGATAGGATAGGATAGGATAGAGGATAGGATATAGGATTGGATATGATAGAGGATAGGATACTATAGGGGATAGGATAGGATTGAGGATAGGATAGGATAGAGGATAGGATAGATGATTGTATAGGATAGAGGATATTATAGGATAGAGGATAGGATAGGGTAGAGCATAGGATAGGATAGAGGATAGAATAGGATAGAGGATAGGATAGGATAGAGCATAGGATAGGATAGAGGATAGGATAGGATAGAGGATAGGATAGGATAGATGATAGGATCGGATAGATGATAGGATACGATAGAGGATAGGATAGGATACAGGATAGGATACGATAGAGGATAGGATAGGATAGTGGATAGGATAGGATAGAACAGACGATAGAGGATAGGATAGAGAATAGGATAGGTTAGATGATAGTATAGGATAGAGGATAGGATAGGGTAGAGGATAGGATAGAGAATAGGATAGGATAGAGGATAGGATAGAATAGAGGATAGGATCGGATAGAGGATAGGATAGGGGATTGGATAGGATAGTTGATAGGATAGGATAGACGATAGGATAGGGTAGAGGATAGGATCGGATAGAGGATAGGATAGGATGGAGGATAGGATCGGATAGAGGATAGGATACGATAGAGGATAGTATAGGATAGAGGATAGGATAGGATAGAGGATAGGATCGGATAGAGGATAGGATAGGTGATTGGATAGGATAGAGGATAGGATGGGATAGAGGATATAATAGGGAAGAGGATAGGACAGAGAATAGGATAGGATAGAGGATAGGATAGGATTGAGGATAGGATAGTCGATAGAATAGGGGATTGGATAGGATAGAGGATAGGATAGGATAGAGGATAGGATCGGATACAGGATAGGATACGATAGAGGATAGGATAGAGGATAGGGTACAGGATTGGATAGGATAGAGGATAGGATCGGATAGAGGATAGGATACGATAGAGGATACTATAGGATAGAGGATACGATAGGATAGACAATAGTATAGTATAGATGATATTATGGGATAGAGGATAGGATAGGATAGAGAATAGTATAGGATAGATGATATTACAGGATAGAGCATAGGATAGGATAGAGGAGAGGATAGGATAGGATAGAGGATAGGATAGGATAGAGGATAGGGTAGGGTAGAGGATAGGACAGAGAATAGGATAGGATAGAGGATAGGATAGGGGATAGTATAGGATAGAGGATAGGATAGGATAGAAGATATGGTAGGATAGAGGATATAATAGATGATTGGATAGGATAGAGGATAGGATCGGATAGAGGATAGGATACGATAGAGGATAGTATAGGATAGAGGATACGATAGGATAGACAATAGTATAGTATAGATGATATTATAGGATAGAGGATAGGATAGGATAGAGAATAGTATAGGATAGATGATATTATAGGATAGAGCATAGGATAGGATAGAGGAGAGGATAGGATAGGATAGAGGATAGGATAGGATAGAGGATAGGATAGGGTAGAGGATAGGACAGAGAATAGGATAGGATAGAGGATAGGATAGGGGATAGTATAGGATAGAGGATAGGATAGGATAGAAGATATGGTAGGATAGAGGATATAATAGATGATTGGATAGGATAGAGGATAGGATGGGATAGAGGATATAATAGGGAAGAGGATAGGACAGAGAATAGGATAGGATAGAGGATATGATAGGATTGAGGATAGGATAGGGGATTGGATAGGATAGAGGATAGGATAGGATAGGATAGAGGATAGGATAGGATAGAGGATAGGATCGGATAGAGGATAGGATAGGCGATTGGATAGGATAGAGGATAGGAGACGATAGAGAATAGTATAGGATAGAGGATAAGATAGGATAGAGAATAGTATAGGATAGATGATATTATAGGATAGAGCATAGGATAGGATAGAGGAGAGGATAGGATAGGATAGAGGATAGGATAGGATAGAGGATAGGATAGGGTAGAGGATAGGACAGAGAATAGGATAGGATAGAGGATAGGATAGGGGATAGTATAGGATAGAGGATAGGATAGGATAGAAGATATGGTAGGATAGAGGATATAATAGATGATTGGATAGGATAGAGGATAGGATGGGATAGAGGATATAATAGGGAAGAGGATAGGACAGAGAATAGGATAGGATAGAGGATATGATAGGATTGAGGATAGGATAGGGGATTGGATAGGATAGAGGATAGGATAGGATAGGATAGAGGATAGGATCGGATAGAGGATAGGATAGGCGATTGGATAGGATAGAGGATAGGAGACGATAGAGGATAGTGTAGGATAGAGGATAAGATAGGATAGAGAATAGTATAGGATAGATGATATTATAGGATAGAGCATAGGATAGGATAGAGGAGAGGATAGGATAGGATAGAGGATAGGATAGGATAGAGGATAGGATAGGGTAGAGGATAGGACAGAGAATAGGATAGGATAGAGGATAGGATAGGGGATAGTATAGGATAGAGGATAGGATAGGATAGAAGATGTGGTAGGATAGAGGATATAATAGATGATTGGATAGGATAGAGGATAGGATGGGATAGAGGATATAATAGGGAAGAGGATAGGACAGAGAATAGGATAGGATAGAGGATATGATAGGATTGAGGATAGGATAGGGGATTGGATAGGATAGAGGATAGGATAGGATAGGATAGAGGATAGGATAGGATAGAGGATAGGATCGGATACAGGATAGGATCGGATAGAGGATAGGATAGGATAGTGGATAGGATAGGATAGAACAGACGATAGAGGATAGGATAGAGAATAGGATAGGTTAGATGATAGTATAGGATAGAGGATAGGATAGGATACAGGATACGATATGATAGAGAATAGGATAAGGTGGATGATATTATAGGAAAGAGGATAGGATATGATAGAGGATACGATATTATAGAGGATAGGGTAGGATAGAGGATAGGATAGGATAGAGGATTGGATAGGGGATTGGATAGGATAGAGGATAGGATAGGATAGAGGATAGGATAGGGTAGAGGATAGGATAGAGAATAGGATAGGATAGAGGATAGGATAGGATAGAGGATAGGATCGGATAGAGGATAGGACAGGATAGATGATAGGATCGGATAGAGGATAGGATACGATAGAGGATAGTATAGGATAGAGGATAGGATAGGATAGAGGATAGGATAGGATAGAGGATAGGAGAGGATTGAGGATAGGATAGGTTAGATGATAGTATAGGATAGAGGATAGGATAGAGGATACGATATTATAGAGGATAGGATAGGATAGAGGATTGGATATGGGATTGGATAGGATAGAAGATAGGGGACGATAGAGGATAGTATAGGATAGAGGATAAGATAGGATAGAGGATAGGATAGGATGGAGGATAGGATCGGATAGAGGATAGGATACGATAGAGGATAGTATAGGATAGAGGATAGGATAGGATAGAGGATAGGATCGGATAGAGGATAGGATAGGGGATTGGATAGGATAGTTGATAGGATAGGATAGACGATAGGATAGGGTGGAGGATAGGATCGGATAGAGGATAGGATACGATAGAGGATAGTATAGGATAGAGGATAGGATAGGATAGAGGATAGGATCGGATAGAGGATAGGATAGGGGATTGGATAGGATAGTTGATAGGATAGGATAGACGATAGGATAGGGTAGAGGATAGGATCGGATAGAGGATAGGATAGGATGGAGGATAGGATCGGATAGAGGATAGGATACGATAGAGGATAGTATAGGATAGATTATAGGATAGGATAGAGGATAGGATCGGATAGAGGATAGGATAGGTGATTGGATAGGATAGAGGATAGGATGGGATAGAGGATATAATAGGGAAGAGGATAGGACAGAGAATAGGATAGGATAGAGGATAGGATAGGATTGAGGATAGGATAGTCGATAGGATAGGGGATTGGATAGGATAGAGGATAGGATAGAGGATAGGATAGGATAGAGGATAGGATCGGATACAGGATAGGATAGAGGATAGGATCGGATACAGGATAGGATACGATAGAGGATAGGATAGAGGATAGGGTACAGGATTGGATAGGATAGAGGATAGGATCGGATAGAGGATAGGATACGATAGAGGATAGTATAGGATAGACGATACGATAGGATAGACAATAGTATAGTATAGATGATATTATAGGATAGAGGATAGGATAGGATAGAGCATAGGATCGGATAGAGGATAGGATAGGCGATTGGATAGGATAGAGGATAGGATAGGATAGAAGATATGGTAGGATAGAGGATATAATAGGATAGAGGATAGGATAGGATAGAGAATAGGATCGGATAGAGGATAGGATAGCTGAATGGATAGGATAGATGATAGTATAGGATAGAGGATAGGATAGAGGATACGATATTATAGAGGATAGGATAGGATAGAGGATTGGATAGGGGATTGGATAGGATAGAGGATAGGATAGCGGATAGGATCGGATACAGGATAGGATACGATAGAGGATAGGATAGAGGATAGGATAGAGGATGCGATAGGATAGAGAATAGTATAGGATAGATGATATTATAGGATAGAGGATAGGATAAGATAGAGGATAGGATCGAATAGAGGATAGGATAGGTGATTCGATAGAATAGAGGATAGGAGACGATAGAGGATAGTATAGGATAGAGGATAAGATAGGATAGAGAATAGTATAGGATAGATGATATTATAGGATAGAGCATATAATAGGATAGAGGATATGATAGGATAGGATAGAGGATAGGATAGGATAGGATAGAGGATAGGATAGCATAGAGGATAGGATAGGATAGGGGATAGGATAGAGCATAGGATAGGATAGAGGAGAGGATAGGATAGGATAGAGGATAGGATAGGATAGAGGATTGGATAGGGTAGAGGATAGGACAGAGAATTGGATAGGATAGATGATATTATAGGATAGAGCATAGGATAGGATAGAGGATAGGATATCATAGGATAGAGGATACGATAGGGGATAGGATAGGGTAGAGGATAGGATAGAGGATAGGATCGGATAGAGGATAGGATACGATAGAGGATAGTATAGGATAGAGGATAGGTTAGGATAGAGAATAGTATAGGATAGATGATATTATAGGATAGAGGATAGGATCGGATAGAGGATAGGATAGAAGATATGGTAGGATAGAGGATATAATTGGATAGAGGATAGGATAGGATAGAGAATAGGATCGGATAGAGGATAGGATAGGGGAATGGATAGAATAGAGAATAGAATAGGATAGAGGATAGGATAGGGTAGAGGATAGGATAGAGAATAGGATAGGATAGAGGATAGGATAGGATAGAGGATAGGATCGGATAGAGGATAGGATACGATAGAGGATAGTATAGGATAGAGGATAGGTTAGGATAGAGAATAGTATAGGATAGATGATATTATAGGATAGAGGATAGGATAGGGTAGAGGATAGGATAGAGAATAGGATAGGATAGAGGATAGGATAGGATAGAGGATAGGATCGGATACAGGATAGGATACGATAGAGGATAGGATAGAAGATAGGGTACAGGATTGGATAGGATAGAGGATAGGATCGGATAGAGGATAGGATAGAGGATAGTATAGGATAGATGATATTATAGGATAGAGGATAGGATAGGATAGAGGAAAGGATAGGGTAGAGTATAGGATACAGAATAGGATAGGATAGAGGATAGGATACGATAGAGGATAGGATCGGATAGAGGATATAGGATACCATAGAGGATAGTATAGGATAGAGGCTAGGACAGGATAGAGAATAGTATAGGATAGATGATATTAT
Organism: Halictus rubicundus; assembly: GCF_050948215.1. Classification (NCBI taxonomy): domain Eukaryota; kingdom Metazoa; phylum Arthropoda; class Insecta; order Hymenoptera; family Halictidae; genus Halictus; species Halictus rubicundus. The sequence continues at coordinate 205,761 of NW_027488651.1, forward strand.
AGGATAGAGGATAGGATAGGATAGAGGAAAGGATAGGGTAGAGTATAGGATACAGAATAGGATAGGATAGAGGATAGGATACGATAGAGGATAGGATCGGATAGAGGATATAGGATACCATAGAGGATAGTATAGGATAGAGGCTAGGACAGGATAGAGAATAGTATAGGATAGATGATATTATACGATAGAGGATAGGATTGGGTAGAGGTTAAGATAGAGAATAGGATAGGATAGAGGATAGGATAGGATAGATGATAGGTTCGGATAGAGCATAGGATACGATAGAGGATAGGATAGGATACAGGATAGGATAGGATAGAGGATAGGAGAGGATTGAGGATAGGATAGGATAGTGGATAGGATAGGATAGAACAGACGATAGAGGATAGGATAGAGAATAGGATAGGTTAGATGATAGTATAGGATAGAGGATAGGATAGAGGATACGATATTATAGAGGATAGGATAGGATAGAGGATTGGATAGGGGATTGGATAGGATAGAAGATATGGTAGGATAGAGGATATAATAGGATAGAGGATAGGATAGGATAGAGAATAGGATCGGATAGAGGATTGGATAGGGGAATGGATAGGATAGAGGATAGAATAGGATAGAGGATAGGATCGGATAGAGGATAGGATACGATAGAGGATAGTATAGGATAGAGGTTGGATAGGATAAAGAATAGTATAGGATAGATGATATTATAAGATAGAGGATAGGATAGGGTAGAGGATAGGATAGAGAATAGGATAGGATAGAGAATAGGATAGGATAGACGATAGGATCGGATAGAGGATAGGATAGGGTAGAGGATAGGACAGAGAATAGGATTGGATAGAGGATAGGATAGGGGATTGGATAGGATAGAGGATAGGATAGGATAGAAGATATGGTAGGATAGAGGATATAATAGGATAGAGGATAGGATAGGATAGAGAATAGGATCGGATAGAGGATAGGATAGGATAGGATAGGATCGGATAGAGGATAGGATACGATAGAGGATACTATAGGATAGAGGTTGGATAGGATAAAGAATAGTATAGGATAGATGATATTATAAGATAGAGGATAGGATAGGGTAGAGGATAGGATAGAGAATAGGATAGGATAGAGAATAGGATAGGATAGACGATAGGATCGGATAGAGGATACTATAGGATAGAGGTTGGATAGGATAAAGAATAGTATAGGATAGATGATATTATAAGATAGAGGATAGGATAGGGTAGAGGATCGGATAGAGGATAGGATAGGATAGAGGATAGGATAGGATAGATGATAGCATCGGATAGAGGATAGGATACGATAGAGGATAGGATAGGATACAGGATAGGATAGGATAGAGGATAGGATACGATAGAGGATAGGATAGAGGATAGGATAGAGGATAGGATAGGATGGAGAATAGGATAGGATAGAGGATAGGATACGATAGAGGATAGGATCGGATAGAGGATAGGATAGAGGATAGGATAGGATAGAGGATAGGATAGGGTTGAAGATAGGATAGGACAGAGGATAGGATAGGATAGAGGATAGGATAAGATAGAGGATAGGATAGGATTGAGGATAGGATAGTGGATAGGATAGGGGATTGGATAGGATAGAGGATAGGATAGGATAGAGGATAGGATAGGATGGAGGATAGGATCGGATAGAGGATAGGATACGATAGAGGATAGTATAGGATAGAGGGTAGGATAGGATAGAGAATAGTATAGGATAGATGATATTATAGGATAGAGGATAGGATAGGGTAGAGGATAGGATAGAGAATAGGATAGGATAGAGGATACGATAGGGTTCAGGATTGGATAGGATAGAGGATAGGATAGGATTGAGGATAGGATAGTGGATAGGATAGGGGATTGGATAGGATAGAGGATAGGATAGGATAGGATAGGATAGAGGATAGGATCGGATAGAGGATAGGATAGGGGATTGGATTGGATAGAGGATAGGATAGGATAGAGGATAGGATAGGATAGAGGATACGATATTATAGAGGATACGATAGGATAGAGGATTGGATAGGGTAGAGGATAGGATCGGATAGAGGATAGGATAGGGGATTGGATAGGATAGAGGATAGGATAGGATAGAGGATAGGATAGGATAGGATAGGATAGAGGATAGGATACGATAGAGGATAGGATAGAGGATAGGATAGAGGACAGGATAGGATAGGATAGGGGATAAGATAGGATAGAGGATAGGATAGGATAGGATAGATGATAGTATAGGATAGAGGATAGGATAGGATAGAGGATAGAATAGGATAGAGGATAGGATATGATAGAGGATAGGATAGGATAGAGGATAGGATAGGATAGAGGATATTATATGATAGAGGATGGGGTAGAACACAGGATAGGATAGGATAGAGGATAGGAGAGGATTGCGGATAGGATAGGATAGTGGATAGGATAGGATACAACAGACGATAGAGGATAGGATAGAGAATAGGATAGGTTAGATGATAGTATAGGATAGAGGATAGGATAGAGGATACAATATTATAGAGAATAGGATAGGATAGAGGATTGGATAGGGGATTGGATAGGATAGAGGATAAAATAGGATAGAGGATAGGATAGGGTAGAGGATAGGATAGAGAATAGGATAGGATAGAGGATAAGATAGGATAGAGAATAGTATAGGATAGATGATATTATAGGATAGCGGATAGGATAGGATGGGGGATTGGATAGGATAGAGGAAAGGATAGGATAGAGGATAGGATAGGGCACAGGATAGGATAGGATTGAGGATAGGATAGTGGATAGGATAGGGGATAAGATAGGATAGAGGATAGGATAGGATAGGATAGATGATAGTATAGGATAGAGGATAGGATAGGATAGAGGATAGAATAGGATAGAGGATAGGATATGATAGAGGATAGGATAGGATAGAGGATAGGATAGGGTAGAGGATAGGATCGGATAGAGGATAGGATAGGGGATTGGATAGGATAGAGGATAGGATAGGATAGAGGATAGGATAGGATAGAGGATAGGAGAGGATTGCGGATAGGATAGGATAGTGGATAGGATAGGATACAACAGACGATAGAGGATAGGATAGAGAATAGGATAGGTTAGATGATAGTATAGGATAGAGGATAGGATAGGATACAGGATACGATAGGATAGAGAATAGGATAAGGTGGATGATATTATAGGAAAGAGGATAGGATATGATAGAGGATACGATATTATAGAGGATATGGTAGGATAGAGGATCGGATAGGGTAGAGGATTGGATAGGATGGAGGATAGGATAGGATAAATGATATGATAGGATAGAGGATACGATAGGATAGAGGATAGGATAGGGTAGAGGATAGGATAGGATTGAGGATAGGATAGGATTGATGATAGGATAGTGGATAGGATAGGATAGGATAGATGATAGTATAGGATAGTGGAGAGGATAGGATAGAGGATAGAATAGGATAGAGGATATGATATGATGGAGGATAGAATAGAGGATAGGGTAGGATAGAGGATAGGATAGGATAGGATAGAGGATAGGATAGGGTAGAGGATAGGATAGGATAGGATAGAGGATAGGATAGGATAGAGGATAGGATAGGGTAGAGGATAGGATAGGATAGAGGATAGGATCGGATAGAGGATAGGATAGGGGATTGGATAGGATAGAGGATAGGATAGGATAGAGGATAGGATAGGGCAGAGGATAGGATAGGATTGAGGATAGGATAGTGGATAGGATAGGGGATAAGATAGGATAGAGGATAGGATAGGATAGGATAGATGATAGTATAGGATAGAGGATAGGATAGGATAGAGGATAGAATAGGATAGAGGATAGGATATGATAGAGGATAGAATAGGATAGAGGATAGGATAGGGTAGAGGATAGGATCGGATAGAGGATAGGATAGGGGATTGGATAGGATAGAGGATAGGATAGGATAGGATAGAGGATAGGATAGGATAGGATAGGATAGATGATAGGATACGATAGAGGATAGGATAGAGGATAGGATAGGATAGGATAGAGGATAGGATAGGATAGAGGATAGGATAGGGTTGAGGATAGGATAGGATACAGGATAGGATACGATAGAGGATAGGATAGGTTAGAGGATAGGATAGGATAGAGGTTAGGATAGGATATAGGATAGGATAGGATAGAGAATAGTATAGGATAGATGATATTATAGGATAGAGGATAGGATAGGGTAGAGGATAGGATAGAGAATAGGATAGGATAGGATAGAGGATAGGATACGATAGAGGATAGGATAGAGGATAGGATAGAGGATTGGATAGGATAGAGGATATTATATGATAGAGGATGGGATAGAACACAGGATAGGATAGGATAGAGGATAGGAGAGGATTGCGGATAGGATAGGATAGAGGATAGGATAGATGATAGGATAGGATAGAGGATAGGATAGGATAGGATAGAGGATAGGATAGGATAGAGGATAGGATAGGATAGGATAGAGGATAGGATAGGATAGAGGATAGGATAGGGTTGAGGATAGGATAGGATAGAGGATAGGATAGGATAGAGGATAGGATAGGTTAGAGGATAGGATAGGATAGAGGATAGGATAGGATAGAGGATAGGATAGGTTAGAGGATAGGATAGGATAGAGGATAGGATAGGATAGAGGATAGGATAGGATAGAGGATAGGATAGGTTAGAGGATAGGATAGGATAGAGGATAGGATAGGATAGAGGATAGGATAGGATAGAGGATAGGATAGGATTGAGGATAGGATAGTGGATAGGATAGGGGATTGGATAGGATAGAGGATAGGATAGAGGATAGGATAGGATAGGATAGAGGATAGGATAGGATAGGATAGAGGATAGGATCGGATAGAGGATAGGATACGATAGAGGATAGTATAGGATAGAGGGTAGGATATGATAGAGAATAGTATAGGATAGATGATATTATAGGATAGAGGATAAAATAGGGTAGAGGATAGGATAGAGGATAGGATAGAAGATTGGATAGGATAGAGGATATTATAGGATAGAGGATAGGATAGGATACAGGATAGGATAGGATAGAGGATAGGAGAGGATTGAGGGTAGGATAGGATAGCGGATAGGATAGGATAGAACAGACGATAGAGGATTGGATAGAGAATAGGATAGGTTAGATGATAGTATAGGATAGAGGATAGGATAGAGGATACAATATTATAGAGAATAGGATAGGATAGAGGATTGTATAGGGGATTGGATAGGATAGAGGATAAAATAGGATAGAGGATAGGATAGGGTAGAGGATAGGATAGAGAATAGGATAGGATAGAGGATAAGATAGGATAGAGAATAGTATAGGATAGATGATATTATAGGATAGCGGATAGGATAGGATGGGGGATTGGATAGGATAGAGGAAAGGATAGGATAGAGGATAGGATAGGGCACAGGATAGGATAGGATTGAGGATAGGATAGTGGATAGGATAGGGGATAAGATAGGATAGAGGATAGGATAGGATAGGATAGATGATAGTATAGGATAGAGGATAGGATAGGATAGGGGATAGAATAGGATAGAGGATAGGATATGATAGAGGATAGGATAGGATAGAGGATAGGATAGGGTAGAGGATAGGATCGGATAGAGGATAGGATAGGGGATTGGATAGGATAGAGGATAGGATAGGATAGAGGATAGGATAGGATAGAGGATAGGAGAGGATTGCGGATAGGATAGGATAGTGGATAGGATAGGATACAACAGACGATAGAGGATAGGATAGAGAATAGGATAGGTTAGATGATAGTATAGGATAGAGGATAGGATAGGATACAGGATACGATAGGATAGAGAATAGGATAAGGTGGATGATATTATAGGAAAGAGGATAGGATATGATAGAGGATACGATATTATAGAGGATATGGTAGGATAGAGGATCGGATAGGGTAGAGGATTGGATAGGATGGAGGATAGGATAGGATAAATGATATGATAGGATAGAGGATACGATAGGATAGAGGATAGGATAGGGTAGAGGATAGGATAGGATTGAGGATAGGATAGGATTGATGATAGGATAGTGGATAGGATAGGATAGGATAGATGATAGTATAGGATAGTGGAGAGGATAGGATAGAGGATAGAATAGGATAGAGGATATGATATGATGGAGTATAGAATAGAGGATAGGGTAGGATAGAGGATAGGATAGGATAGGATAGGATAGAGGATAGGATAGGATAGGATAGGATAGAGGATAGGATACGATAGAGGATAGGATAGAGGATAGGATAGGATAGAGGATTGGATAGGATAGAGGATAGGATAGGATAGAGGATAGGATAGGGCAGAGGATAGGATAGGATAGGATAGAGGATAGGATACGATAGAGGATAGGATAGAGGATAGGATAGGATAGGGGATTGGATAGGATAGAGGATAGGATAGGATAGAGGATAGGATAGGGCAGAGGATAGGATAGGATTGAGGATAGGATAGTGGATAGGATAGGGGATAAGATAGGATAGAGGATAGGATAGGATAGGATAGATGATAGTATAGGATAGAGGATAGGATAGGATAGAGGATAGAATAGGATAGAGGATAGGATATGATAGAGGATAGGATAGGATAGAGGATAGGATAGGGTAGAGGATAGGATCGGATAGAGGATAGGATAGGGGATTGGATAGGATAGAGGATAGGATAGGATAGGATAGAGGATAGGATAGGATAGGATAGGATAGAGGATAGGATACGATAGAGGATAGGATAGAGGATAGGATAGGATAGAGGATAGGATAGGATAGGATAGAGGATAGGATAGGATAGAGGATAGGATAGGGTTGAGGATAGGATAGGATAGAGGATAGGATACGATAGAGGATAGGATAGGTTAGAGGATAGGATAGGATAGAGGTTAGGATAGGATATAGGATAGGATAGGATAGAGAATAGTATAGGATAGATGATATTATAGGATAGAGGATAGGATAGGGTAGAGGATAGGATAGAGAATAGGATAGGATAGGATAGAGGATAGGATACGATAGAGGATAGGATAGAGGATAGGATAGAGGATTGGATAGGATAGAGGATATTATATGATAGAGGATGGGATAGAACACAGGATAGGATAGGATAGAGGATAGGAGAGGATTGCGGATAGGATAGGATAGTGGATAGGATAGGATACAACAGACGATAGAGGATAGGATAGAGAATAGGATAGGTTAGATGATAGTATAGGATAGAGGATAGGATAGCATACAGGATACGATAGGATAGAGAATAGGATAAGGTGGATGATATTATAGGAAAGAGGATAGGATATGATAGAGGATACGATATTATAGAGGATATGGTAGGATAGAGGATCGGATAGGATAAATGATATGATAGGATAGAGGATACGATAGGATAGAGGATAGGATAGGGTAGAGGATAGGATAGGATTGAGGATAGGATAGTGGATAGGATAGGGGATAGGATAGGATAGAGGATAGGATAGGATAGAAGATAGGAGACGATAGAGGATAGTATAGGATAGGGGATAAGATAGGATAGAGAATAGTATAGGATAGATGATATTATAGGATAGAGGAAAAGGATAGGATAGGAGATTGGATAGGATAGAGGATAGGATCGGATAGAGGATAGGATAGGGGATTGGATTGGATAGGGGATCGGATAGGATAGAGGATAGGATAGGATAGAGAATAGGATAGATGATAGGATAGGATAGAGGATAGGATAGGATAGGATAGAGGATAGGGGATAGGATAGGATAGGATAGAGGATAGGATCGGATAGAGGATAGGATACGATAGAGGATAGTATAGGATAGAGGGTAGGATAGGATAGAGAATAGTATAGGATAGATGATATTATAGGATAGCGGATAGGATAGGATGGGGGATAGGATAGGTCAGAGGATAGGATAGGATAGAGGATAGGATAGGATAGAGGATAGGATAGGATAGAGGATAGGATAGGATTGAGGATAGGATAGTGGATAGGATAGGGGATAAGATAGGATAGAGGATAGGATAGGATAGGATAGATGATAGTATAGGATAGAGGATAGGATAGGATAGAGGATAGAATAGGATAGAGGATAGGATATGATAGAGGATAGGATAGGATAGAGGATAGGATAGGGTAGAGGATAGGATCGGATAGAGGATAGGATAGGGGATTGGATAGGATAGAGGATAGGATAGGATAGAGGATAGGATAGGATAGAGGATAGGAGAGGATTGCGGATAGGATAGGATAGTGGATAGGATAGGATACAACAGACGATAGAGGATAGGATAGAGAATAGGATAGGTTAGATGATAGTATAGGATAGAGGATAGGATAGGATACAGGATACGATAGGATAGAGAATAGGATAAGGTGGATGATATTATAGGAAAGAGGATAGGATATGATAGAGGATACGATATTATAGAGGATATGGTAGGATAGAGGATCGGATAGGGTAGAGGATTGGATAGGATGGAGGATAGGGTAGGATAAATGTTATGATAGGATAGAGGATACGATATTATAGAGGATAGGATAGGATAGAGGATTGGATAGGCGATTGGATAGGATAGAGTATAGGACATAGGATTGGATAGGATAGAGGATATGATACGATAGAGGATAGGATAGGGTAGGATAGAGAAGAGGATAGGATGGATGATATTATTGAATAGATGACAGGATAGGATAGACGATACGATATTATAGAGGAGAGGATCGAATAGAGGAAAGTCTAGGGGATTGGATAGGGTAGAGGATAGGATAGGATAGAGGATAGGATAGGATAGAGGATAGGATAAGATAGAGGATCGGATAGGATCGGATATAATATAGAATAGGATAGAGGATAGGATAGGATAGGATAGTGGATAGGATAGGATAGAGGATAGGATAGGATAGAGGATAGGATAGGATAGGATAGGATAGAGGATAGGATACGATAGAGGATAGGATAGAGGATAGGATAGGATAGGGGATTGGATAGGATAGAGGATAGGATAGGATAGAGGATAGGATAGGATGGAGGATAGGATAGGATGGAGGATACGATAGGATAGAGGATAGGATAGGATAGACTATAATATAGGATAGAGGATATTATAGGACAGAGGATAGGATAGGGGATTGGGTAGGATTGAGGATAGGATAGAGGATAGGATAGGATAGAGGATAGAGTAGGATTGACGATAGGATAGGAAAGAGGATAGGATATGATAGAGGATAGGATAGGATAGAGGATCGGATAGGATTGAGGATAGGATAGGGTTGAGGATAGGATAGGATAGAGGATATGATAGGATAGAGGATAGGATAGAGGATAGGATAGAGGATAGGATAGGATAGAGGATAGGATAGGATAGAGGATACAATAGGATAGAGGATAGGATAGGATAGAGGATAGGATTGGATAGAGGATAGGATAGGATAGAGGATACTACAGGATAGAGGATAGGATAGGATAGAGGATAGGATATGATAGAGGATAGGATAGGATAGAGGATAGGATAGGATAGACGATAGGATAGGATAGAGGATAGGATACGATAGAGGATAGGATATGATAGAGGATAGGATAGGATAGAGTAGAAGATAGGAAAGAGGATAGCATAGGATAGAGGATATGATAGGATAGAGTATAGGATAGGGCAGAGGATGGGATAGGATAGAGAATAGCATAGGATAGATGATATTATAGGATACAGGATAGGATAGGATAGAGGATACGATATTATAGAGGATAGGATAGAGGATAGGATAGTATAGAGGATAGGATAGGATAGATGATAGGATAGGATAGAGGATAGGATAGGATAGAGGACAGGATAGGATAGAGGATAGGATAGGGTAGAGGATAGGATAGGATAGAGGATAGGATAGGACAGAGGATAGAGGATAGGATAGGATAGAGGATAGGATAGGATAGAGGATAGGATAGGATAGAGGATAGGATAGGATAGAGGATACGATAGGATAGAGGATAGGATAGGATAGAGGATAGGACAGGATAGAGGATAGGATAGGATAGAGGATAGGATAGGATAGAGGACAGGATAGGATAGAGGATAGGATAGGATAGAAAATAGGATAGGACAGAGGATAGGATAGGATAAAGTATAGGATAGGATAGAGGATATTATAGGATATAGGATCCAATAGGATAGAGGATGGGATAGGATGCAGGATAGCATTGAGGATAGGATAGGATAGAGGATAGGTTAGGATAGAGGATAGGATGGGATATAGGATAGGATAGAATAGAGGATAGAATACGATAGAGGATGGGATAGGATAGAGGATACGATAGGATAGAGGATAGGATAGGATAGAGGATTGGATAGGATAGAGGATAGTATATGATAGAGTATAATATAGGATAGGGGACAGGATAGGATAGAGGATAGGATAGGATAGATGATAGGACAGGATAGTGAATAGGATAGGATAGAGGATAAGATAGGGGATTGGATAGGGTAGAGGATAGGATAGGATAGAGGATATTATAGGATACAGGATAGGATAGGATAGAGGATAGTATAGGGTAGAGGATAGGATAGGATACTGGATAGGATAGGATAGAGGATATTATAGGATAGAGGATAGGATAGGGTAGTGGATAGGATAGGATAGAGGATAGGATAGGATGGAGGATAGGATAGAGGATAGGATAGAGGATAGGATAGAGGATAGGATAGAGGATAGGATAGAGGATAGGATAGGATAGAGGGTAGGACAGGATAGAGGGTAGGACAGGATAGAGGATGGGACAGGATAGAGGATAGGATAGGATAGAGGATATGATAGGATAGAGGACAGGATAGGATAGAGGATATTATGGGATACAGGATAGGATAGGATAGAGGGCAGGATAGGATAGAGGATGGGATAGGATGGAGGATACGATAGGATAGAGGATAGGATAGGATAGAGAATAGGATAGGATAGAGGATATTATAGGATAGAGGATAGGATAGGATAGAGGATAGGATAGTATAGAGGATATTATAGGATAGAGGATAGTATAGGATAGAGGATAGGATAGAGGATAGGATAAAGGATTGAATAGGATAGAAGATATTATAGGATAGACGATAGGATAGGATAGAGGATGGGATAGGATACAGGATACTATAGGATAGAGGATATTATAGGATACAGGATAGGATAGGATAGAGTATGGGGTAGGTTTGAGGATAGGATAGGATTGAGGATGCGATAGGATATAGGATAGGATAGGATAGAGGATAGGAAAGGATAGAGGATAGGATAGGATAGAGGATAGGATAGGGGATTGGATAGGGTAGAGGATAGGATAGGATAGAGGATATTATAGGATACAGGATAGGATAGAGGGTATGATTGGATAGAGGATGATATAGGATAGAGGATAGGATAGGATAGAGGGCCGGATAGGATAGAGGATGGGATACGATAGAGGATAGGATAGGATAGAGGATAGGATACGATAGAGGATAGGATAGGATAGAGGATAGTATAGGATAGAGTATAGGATAGGATAGGGGACAGGATATAATAGAGGATAGGATAGGATGGAGGATAGGATAGGATAGAGGGCCGGATAGGATAGAGGATGGTAGACGATAGAGGATAGGATAGGATAGAGGATAGGATAGGATAGATTATAGGATAGGATAGAGGATAGGATAGGATAGAGGATAGGATAGGATAGAGGATAGGATAGGATAGAGGATAGGATAGGATAGAGGATAGGATAGGAAAGAGGATAGGATAGGATAGAGGATAGTATAGAGGATAGGATAGGATAGAGGATAGGATACGATAGAGGATAGGATAGGATAGAGGATAGGATAGGATAGATTATAGAAGAGGATAGAGGATAGGATAGGATAGAGGATAGGATAGGATAGAGGATAGGATAGGATAGAGGATAAGATAGGATAGAGGATAGGATAGCATAGAGGATAGGATAGGATAGAGGATAGGATAGGATAGAGGATAGGATAGGATAGAGGATAGGATAGGATAGAGGATAGGATAGGATAGAGGATAGGATAGGATAGAGGATAGGATAGGATAGAGGATAGGATAGGATAGAGGATAGGATAGTATAGAGGATATTATAGGATAGAGGATAGGATAGGATAGAGGTTACGATAGAGGATAGGATAGAGGATAGGATAGGATAGAGGATAGTATAGGATAGAGTATAGGATAGGATAGGAGACAGGATATGATAGAGGAGAGGATAGGATGGAGGATAGGATAGGATAGAGGGCCGGATAGGATAGAGGATGGGATACGATAGAGGATAGGATAGGATAGAGGATAGGATAGGATAGGGGATACGATAGGATTGAGGATATTATAGCATAGGGGATAGGACTGAGGATAGGAGAGGATAGAGGATAGGATAGGATAGAGGACAGGATAGGATAGAGGATAGGATAGGAAAGAGGATAGGATAGGATAGAGGATAGGATAGGATAGAGGATAGGTTAGGATAGAGGATAGGATGGGTTATAGGATAGGATAGGATAGAGGATAGAATACGATATAGGATGGGATTGGATAGAGGATACGATAGGATAGAGGATCTGATAGGATAGAGGATTGGATAGGATAGAGGATAGTATATGATAGAGTATAATATAGGATAGGGGACAGGATAGGATAGAGGATAGGATAGGATAGAAGATGGGACAGGATAGTGAATAGGATAGGATAAAGGATAAGATAGGGGATTGGATAGGGTAGAGGATAGGATAGGATAGAGGATATTATAGGATATAGGATAGGATAGAATAGAGGATAGGATAGAGGATGGGATACGATAGAGGAGAGGATAGGATAGAGGATAGTATAGGGGATAGGATAGGATAGAGGATAGGATACGATAGAGGATAGGATAGGATAGAGGATAGGATAGGATAGAGGATAGGATAGGATAGAGGATAGGATAGGGGATTGGATATGATAGAGGATAGGATAGGATAGGATAGCTGATATTATAGGATAGAGGATAGGATATGATAGAGGATAGGATAGGGGATTGGATAGGATAGACGATAGGATACGATAGAGGATAGGATACGATAGAGGATAGGATATGATAGAGGATAGGATATGATAGATTATAGGATAGGATAGAGGATAGGATAGGATAGAGGATAGGATAGGATAGAGGATAGGATAGGATAGAGGATAGGATAGGAAAGAGGATAGGATAGGATAGAGGATTGTATAGAGGATAGTATAGGATAGAGGATAGGATAGGATAGAGGATAGGATACGATAGAGGATAGGATAGGATAGAGGATAGGATAGGATAGATTATAGGATAGGATAGAGGATAGGATGGGATAGAGGATAGGATAGGATAGGGGATAGGATAGGATAGAGGATAGGATAGGATAGAGGATAGGATAGGATAGAGGATAGGATAGGGGATTGGATATGATAGAGGATAGGATAGGATAGGATAGCTGATATTATAGGATAGAGGATAGGATATGATAGAGGATAGGATAGGGGATTGGATAGGATAGACGATAGGATACGATAGAGGATAGGATACGATAGAGGATAGGATATGATAGAGGATAGGATAGGATAGAGTAGAGGATAGGAAAGAGGATAGCATAGGATAGAGGATATGATAGGATAGAGTATAGGATAGGGCAGAGGATGGTATAGGATAGAGAATAGCATAGGATAGATGATATTATAGGATACAGGATAGGATCGGATAGAGGATACGATAGGATAGAGGATAGGATAGGATAGACTATAATATAGGATAGAGGATACTATAGGACAGAGGATAGGATAGGGGATTGGATAGGATTGAGGATAGGATAGAGGATAGGATAGGATAGAGGATAGAATAGGATTGAGGATAGGATAGGAAAGAGGATAGGATAGGATAGAGGATAGGATAGGATAGAGGATAGGATATAGGATTGGATATGATAGAGGATAGGATACTATAGGGGATAAGATAGGATTGAGGATAGGCTAGGATAGAGGATAGGATAGATGATTGTATAGGATAGAGGATATTATAGCATAGACGATAGGATAGGATAGAGGATAGGTTAGGATGGAGGATAGGATAGGATAGAGGATAGGATAGGATAGAGGATAGGATAGGATAGAGGATAGGATAGGATAGGATAGAGGATAGGATAGGATAGAGGATAGGATAGGATGGAGGATAGGATAGGATAGAGGACACGATAGGATAGAGGATAGGATAGGATAGACTATAGTATAGGATAGAGGATATTATAGGACAGAGGATAGGATAGGGGATTGGATAGGATTGAGGATAGGATAGAGGATAGGATAGGATAGAGAATAGAGTAGGATTGAGGATAGGATAGGAAAGAGGATAGGATAGGATAGAGGATAGGATAGGATAGAGGATAGGATAGGATAGAGGATAGGATAGGATAGAGGATAGGATAGGATAGAGGATAGTATAGGATAGAGTATAGGATAGGATAGGGGACAGGATATGATAGAGGAGAGGATAGGATGGAGGATAGGATAGGATAGAGGGCCGGATAGGATAGAGGATGGGATACGATAGAGGATAGGATAGGATAGAGGATAGGATAGGATAGGGGATACGATAGGATTGAGGATATTATAGCATAGAGGATAGGACTGAGGATAGGAGAGGATAGAGGATAGGATAGGATAGAGGACAGGATAGGATAGAGGATAGGATAGGAAAGAGGATAGGATAGGATAGAGGATAGGATAGGATAGAGGATAGGTTAGGATAGAGGATAGGATGGGTTATAGGATAGGATAGGATAGAGGATAGAATACGATATAGGATGGGATTGGATAGAGGATACGATAGGATAGAGGATCTGATAGGATAGAGGATTGGATAGGATAGAGGATAGTATATGATAGAGTATAATATAGGATAGGGGACAGGATAGGATAGAGGATAGGATAGGATAGAAGATGGGACAGGATAGTGAATAGGATAGGATAAAGGATAAGATAGGGGATTGGATAGGGTAGAGGATAGGATAGGATAGAGGATATTATAGGATATAGGATAGGATAGGATAGAGGATATTATAGGATATAGGATAGGATAGAATAGAGGATAGGATAGAGGATTGGATAGGATAGAGGATGGGATACGATAGAGGAGAGGATAGGATAGAGGATAGTATAGGGGATAGGATAGGATAGAGGATAGGATACGATAGAGGATAGGATAGGATAGAGGATAGGATAGGATAGAGGATAGGATAGGATAGAGGATAGGATAGGGGATTGGATATGATAGAGGATAGGATAGGATAGGATAGCTGATATTATAGGATAGAGGATAGGATATGATAGAGGATAGGATAGGGGATTGGATAGGATAGACGATAGGATACGATAGAGGATAGGATACGATAGAGGATAGGATATGATAGAGGATAGGATAGGATAGATTATAGGATAGGATAGAGGATAGGATAGGATAGAGGATAGGATAGGATAGAGGATAGGATAGGATAGAGGATAGGATAGGAAAGAGGATAGGATAGGATAGAGGATTGTATAGAGGATAGTATAGGATAGAGGATAGGATAGGATAGAGGATAGGATACGATAGAGGATAGGATAGGATAGAGGATAGGATAGGATAGATTATAGGATAGGATAGAGGATAGGATAGGATAGAGGATAGGATAGGATAGGGGATAGGATAGGATAGAGGATAGGATAGGATAGAGGATAGGATAGGATAGAGGATAGGATAGGGGATTGGATAGGATAGACGATAGGATACGATAGAGGATAGGATACGATAGAGGATAGGATATGATAGAGGATAGGATAGGATAGAGTAGAGGATAGGAAAGAGGATAGCATAGGATAGAGGATATGATAGGATAGAGTATAGGATAGGGCAGAGGATGGTATAGGATAGAGAATAGCATAGGATAGATGATATTATAGGATACAGGATAGGATCGGATAGAGGATACGATAGGATAGAGGATAGGATAGGATAGACTATAATATAGGATAGAGGATACTATAGGACAGAGGATAGGATAGGGGATTGGATAGGATTGAGGATAGGATAGAGGATAGGATAGGATAGAGGATAGAATAGGATTGAGGATAAGATAGGATTGAGGATAGGCTAGGATAGAGGATAGGATAGATGATTGTATAGGATAGAGGATATTATAGCATAGACGATAGGATAGGATAGAGGATAGGTTAGGATGGAGGATAGGATAGGATAGAGGATAGGATAGGATAGAGGATAGGATAGGATAGAGGATAGGATAGGATAGGATAGAGGATAGGATAGGATAGAGGATAGGATAGGATGGAGGATAGGATAGGATAGAGGACACGATAGGATAGAGGATAGGATAGGATAGACTATAGTATAGGATAGAGGATATTATAGGACAGAGGATAGGATAGGGGATTGGATAGGATTGAGGATAGGATAGAGGATAGGATAGGATAGAGAATAGAGTAGGATTGAGGATAGGATAGGAAAGAGGATAGGATAGGATAGAGGATAGGATAGGATAGAGGATAGGATAGGATAGAGGATAGGATAGGATAGAGGATAGGATAGGATAGAGGATAGTATAGGATAGAGTATAGGATAGGATAGGGGACAGGATATGATAGAGGAGAGGATAGGATGGAGGATAGGATAGGATAGAGGGCCGGATAGGATAGAGGATGGGATACGATAGAGGATAGGATAGGATAGAGGATAGGATAGGATAGGGGATACGATAGGATTGAGGATATTATAGCATAGAGGATAGGACTGAGGATAGGAGAGGATAGAGGATAGGATAGGATAGAGGACAGGATAGGATAGAGGATAGGATAGGAAAGAGGATAGGATAGGATAGAGGATAGGATAGGATAGAGGATAGGTTAGGATAGAGGATAGGATGGGTTATAGGATAGGATAGGATAGAGGATAGAATACGATATAGGATGGGATTGGATAGAGGATACGATAGGATAGAGGATCTGATAGGATAGAGGATTGGATAGGATAGAGGATAGTATATGATAGAAGATGGGACAGGATAGTGAATAGGATAGGATAAAGGATAAGATAGGGGATTGGATAGGGTAGAGGATAGGATAGGATAGAGGATATTATAGGATATAGGATAGGATAGGATAGAGGATATTATAGGATATAGGATAGGATAGAATAGAGGATAGGATAGAGGATTGGATAGGATAGAGGATGGGATACGATAGAGGAGAGGATAGGATAGAGGATAGTATAGGGGATAGGATAGGATAGAGGATAGGATACGATAGAGGATAGGATAGGATAGAGGATAGGATAGGATAGAGGATAGGATAGGATAGAGGATAGGATAGGGGATTGGATATGATAGAGGATAGGATAGGATAGGATAGCTGATATTATAGGATAGAGGATAGGATATGATAGAGGATAGGATAGGGGATTGGATAGGATAGACGATAGGATACGATAGAGGATAGGATACGATAGAGGATAGGATATGATAGAGGATAGGATAGGATAGATTATAGGATAGGATAGAGGATAGGATAGGATAGAGGATAGGATAGGATAGAGGATAGGATAGGATAGAGGATAGGATAGGAAAGAGGATAGGATAGGATAGAGGATTGTATAGAGGATAGTATAGGATAGAGGATAGGATAGGATAGAGGATAGGATACGATAGAGGATAGGATAGGATAGAGGATAGGATAGGATAGATTATAGGATAGGATAGAGGATAGGATAGGATAGAGGATAGGATAGGATAGGGGATAGGATAGGATAGAGGATAGGATAGGATAGAGGATAGGATAGGATAGAGGATAGGATAGGGGATTGGATATGATAGATGATAGGATAGGATAGGATAGGATAGCTGATATTATAGGATAGAGGATAGGATATGATAGAGGATAGGATAGGGGATTGGATAGGATAGACGATAGGATACGATAGAGGATAGGATACGATAGAGGATAGGATATGATAGAGGATAGGATAGGAAAGAGGATAGCATAGGATAGAGGATATGATAGGATAGAGTATAGGATAGGGCAGAGGATGGTATAGGATAGAGAATAGCATAGGATAGATGATATTATAGGATACAGGATAGGATAGGATAGAGGATACGATAGGATAGAGGATAGGATAGGATAGACTATAATATAGGATAGAGGATACTATAGGACAGAGGATAGGATAGGGGATTGGATAGGATTGAGGATAGGATAGAGGATAGGATAGGATAGAGGATAGAATAGGATTGAGGATAGGATAGGAAAGAGGATAGGATAGGATAGGATAGAGGATAGGATATAGGATTGGATATGATAGAGGATAGGATACTATAGGGGATAAGATAGGATTGTGGATAGGCTAGGATAGAGGATAGGATAGATGATTGTATAGGATAGAGGATATTATAGCATAGACGATAGGATAGGATAGAGGATAGGTTAGGATGGAGGATAGGATAGGATAGAGGATAGGATAGGATAGAGGATAGGATAGGATAGAGGATAGGATAGGATAGGATAGAGGATAGGATAGGATAGAGGATAGGATAGGATGGAGGATAGGATAGGATAGAGGACACGATAGGATAGAGGATAGGATAGGATAGACTATAGTATAGGATAGAGGATATTATAGGACAGAGGATAGGATAGGGGATTGGATAGGATTGAGGATAGGATAGAGGATAGGATAGGATAGAGGATAGAGTAGGATTGAGGATAGGATAGGAAAGAGGATAGGATAGGATAGAGGATAGGATAGGATAGAGGATAGGATAGGATAGAGGATAGGATAGGATAGAGGATAGGATAGGATAGAGGATAGGATAGGATAGAGGATAGGATAGGATAGAGGATAGGTTAGGATGGAGGATAGGATAGGATAGAAGATAGGATAGGGTAGAGGATATTATAGGATAGAGGATAGGATAGGATAGAGGATAGAATAGGATTGAGGATAGGATAGGAAAGAGGATAGGATAGGATAGAGGATAGGATAGGATAGAGGATAGGATATAGGATTGGATATGATAGAGGATAGGATACTATAGGGGATAGGATAGGATAGAGGATAGGATAGGATAGAGGATAGGATAGGGGATTGGATATGATAGAGGATAGGATAGGATAGGATAGCTGATATTATAGGATAGAGGATAGGATATGATAGAGGATAGGATAGGGGATTGGATAGGATAGACGATAGGATACGATAGAGGATAGGATACGATAGAGGATAGGATATGATAGAGGATAGGATAGGATAGATTATAGGATAGGATAGAGGATAGGATAGGATAGAGGATAGGATAGGATAGAGGATAGGATAGGATAGAGGATAGGATAGGAAAGACGATAGGATAGGATAGAGGATTGTATAGAGGATAGTATAGGATAGAGGATAGGATAGGATAGAGGATAGGATACGATAGAGGATAGGATAGGATAGAGGATAGGATAGGATAGATTATAGGATAGGATAGAGGATAGGATAGGATAGAGGATAGGATAGGATAGGGGATAGGATAGGATAGAGGATAGGATAGGATAGAGGATAGGATAGGATAGAGGATAGGATAGGGGATTGGATATGATAGATGATAGGATAGGATAGGATAGCTGATATTATAGGATAGAGGATAGGATATGATAGAGGATAGGATAGGGGATTGGATAGGATAGACGATAGGATACGATAGAGGATAGGATACGATAGAGGATAGGATATGATAGAGGATAGGATAGGATAGAGTAGAGGATAGGAAAGAGGATAGCATAGGATAGAGGATATGATAGGATAGAGTATAGGATAGGGCAGAGGATGGTATAGGATAGAGAATAGCATAGGATAGATGATATTATAGGATACAGGATAGGATAGGATAGAGGATACGATAGGATAGAGGATAGGATAGGATAGACTATAATATAGGATAGAGGATACTATAGGACAGAGGATAGGATAGGGGATTGGATAGGATTGAGGATAGGATAGAGGATAGGATAGGATAGAGGATAGAATAGGATTGAGGATAGGATAGGAAAGAGGATAGGATAGGATAGGATAGAGGATAGGATATAGGATTGGATATGATAGAGGATAGGATACTATAGGGGATAAGATAGGATTGTGGATAGGCTAGGATAGAGGATAGGATAGATGATTGTATAGGATAGAGGATATTATAGCATAGACGATAGGATAGGATAGAGGATAGGTTAGGATGGAGGATAGGATAGGATAGAGGATAGGATAGGATAGAGGATAGGATAGGATAGAGGATAGGATAGGATAGGATAGAGGATAGGATAGGATAGAGGATAGGATAGGATGGAGGATAGGATAGGATAGAGGACACGATAGGATAGAGGATAGGATAGGATAGACTATAGTATAGGATAGAGGATATTATAGGACAGAGGATAGGATAGGGGATTGGATAGGATTGAGGATAGGATAGAGGATAGGATAGGATAGAGGATAGAGTAGGATTGAGGATAGGATAGGAAAGAGGATAGGATAGGATAGAGGATAGGATAGGATAGAGGATAGGATAGGATAGAGGATAGGATAGGATAGAGGATATTATAGGATAGAGGATAGGATAGGATAGAGGATAGGATAGGATAGAGGATAGGATAGGATAGAGGATAGGATAGCATAGAGGATAGGATAGGATAGAGGATAGGATAGCATAGAGGATAGGATAGGATAGATGATAGGATAGGATAGAGGATAGGATAGGATAGAGGATAGGCTAGGATGGAGGATAGGATAGGATAGAGGACACGATAGGATAGAGGATAGGATAGGATAGAGGATAGGATAGGATAGAGGATAGGATAGGATAGAGGATAGGATAGGATAGAGGATAGGATAGCATAGAGGATAGGATAGGATAGAGGATAGGATAGGATAGAGGATAGGATAGGATAGAGGATAGGATAGGATGGAGGATAGGATAGGATAGAGGATACGATAGGATAGATGATAGGATAGGATAGAGGATAGGATATTATAGAGGATAGGATAGAGGATAGGATAGGATAGAGGATAGGATAGGATAGAGGATAGGATAGGATAGATGATAGGATAGGATAGAGGATAGGATAGGATAGAGGATAGGATAGGATAGAGGATAGGATAGGATAGAGGATAGGATAGGATAGAGGATATGATAGGATAGAGGATAGGATTGGATAGAGGATAGGATAGGATAGAGGATAGGATAGGATAGAGGATAGGATAGGATAGAGGATAGGATAGGATAGAGGATACTACAGGATAGAGGATAGGATAGGATAGGATACAGGATAGGATAGGATAGAGGATTGGAGAGTATAGAGGATAGGATAGGATAGAGGATAGGATAGGATAGAGGATAGGATAGGATAGAGGATAGGATAGGATAGAGGATACTACAGGATAGAGGATAGGATAGGATAGGATAGAGGATAGGATAGGATAGAGGATTGGAGAGGATAGAGGATAGGATAGGATAGAGGATAGGATAGGATAGAGGATAGGATACGATAGAGGATAGGATATGATAGAGGATAGGATAGGATAGATTATAGGATAGGATAGAGGATAGGATAGGATGGAGGATAGGATAGGATAGAGGATAGGATAGGATAGAGGATAGGATAGGATAGAGGATAGGATAGGATAGGATAGAGGATAGGATAGGATAGAGGATAGGATAGGATGGAGGATAGGATAGGATAGAGGACACGATAGGATAGAGGATAGGATAGGATAGACTATAGTATAGGATAGAGGATATTATAGGACAGAGGATAGGATAGGGGATTGGATAGGATTGAGGATAGGATAGAGGATAGGATAGGATAGAGAATAGAGTAGGATTGAGGATAGGATAGGAAAGAGGATAGGATAGGATAGAGGATAGGATAGGATAGAGGATAGGATAGGATAGAGGATAGGATAGGATAGAGGATAGTATAGGATAGAGTATAGGATAGGATAGGGGACAGGATATGATAGAGGAGAGGATAGGATGGAGGATAGGATAGGATAGAGGGCCGGATAGGATAGAGGATGGGATACGATAGAGGATAGGATAGGATAGAGGATAGGATAGGATAGGGGATACGATAGGATTGAGGATATTATAGCATAGAGGATAGGACTGAGGATAGGAGAGGATAGAGGATAGGATAGGATAGAGGACAGGATAGGATAGAGGATAGGATAGGAAAGAGGATAGGATAGGATAGAGGATAGGATAGGATAGAGGATAGGTTAGGATAGAGGATAGGATGGGTTATAGGATAGGATAGAGGATAGAATACGATATAGGATGGGATTGGATAGAGGATACGATAGGATAGAGGATCTGATAGGATAGAGGATTGGATAGGATAGAGGATAGTATATGATAGAGTATAATATAGGATAGGGGACAGGATAGGATAGAGGATAGGATAGGATAGAAGATGGGACAGGATAGTGAATAGGATAGGATAAAGGATAAGATAGGGGATTGGATAGGGTAGAGGATAGGATAGGATAGAGGATATTATAGGATATAGGATAGGATAGGATAGAGGATATTATAGGATATAGGATAGGATAGAATAGAGGATAGGATAGAGGATTGGATAGGATAGAGGATGGGATACGATAGAGGAGAGGATAGGATAGAGGATAGTATAGGGGATAGGATAGGATAGAGGATAGGATACGATAGAGGATAGGATAGGATAGAGGATAGGATAGGATAGAGGATAGGATAGGATAGAGGATAGGATAGGGGATTGGATATGATAGAGGATAGGATAGGATAGGATAGCTGATATTATAGGATAGAGGATAGGATATGATAGAGGATAGGATAGGGGATTGGATAGGATAGACGATAGGATACGATAGAGGATAGGATACGATAGAGGATAGGATATGATAGAGGATAGGATAGGATAGATTATAGGATAGGATAGAGGATAGGATAGGATAGAGGATAGGATAGGATAGAGGATAGGATAGGATAGAGGATAGGATAGGAAAGAGGATAGGATAGGATAGAGGATTGTATAGAGGATAGTATAGGATAGAGAATAGGATAGGATAGAGGATAGGATACGATAGAGGATAGGATAGGATAGAGGATAGTATAGGGGATAGGATAGGATAGAGGATAGGATACGATAGAGGATAGGATAGGATAGAGGATAGGATAGGATAGAGGATAGGATAGGATAGAGGATAGGATAGGGGATTGGATATGATAGAGGATAGGATAGGATAGGATAGCTGATATTATAGGATAGAGGATAGGATATGATAGAGGATAGGATAGGGGATTGGATAGGATAGACGATAGGATACGATAGAGGATAGGATACGATAGAGGATAGGATATGATAGAGGATAGGATAGGATAGATTATAGGATAGGATAGAGGATAGGATAGGATAGAGGATAGGATAGGATAGAGGATAGGATAGGATAGAGGATAGGATAGGAAAGAGGATAGGATAGGATAGAGGATTGTATAGAGGATAGTATAGGATAGAGGATAGGATAGGATAGAGGATAGGATACGATAGAGGATAGGATAGGATAGAGGATAGGATAGGATAGATTATAGGATAGGATAGAGGATAGGATAGGATAGAGGATAGGATAGGATAGGGGATAGGATAGGATAGAGGATAGGATAGGATAGAGGATAGGATAGGATAGAGGATAGGATAGGGGATTGGATATGATAGATGATAGGATAGGATAGGATAGCTGATATTATAGGATAGAGGATAGGATATGATAGAGGATAGGATAGGGGATTGGATAGGATAGACGATAGGATACGATAGAGGATAGGATACGATAGAGGATAGGATATGATAGAGGATAGGATAGGATAGAGTAGAGGATAGGAAAGAGGATAGCATAGGATAGAGGATATGATAGGATAGAGTATAGGATAGGGCAGAGGATGGTATAGGATAGAGAATAGCATAGGATAGATGATATTATAGGATACAGGATAGGATAGGATAGAGGATACGATAGGATAGAGGATAGGATAGGATAGACTATAATATAGGATAGAGGATACTATAGGACAGAGGATAGGATAGGGGATTGGATAGGATTGAGGATAGGATAGAGGATAGGATAGGATAGAGGATAGAATAGGATTGAGGATAGGATAGGAAAGAGGATAGGATAGGATAGAGGATAGGATAGGATAGAGGATAGGATATAGGATTGGATATGATAGAGGATAGGATACTATAGGGGATAAGATAGGATTGTGGATAGGCTAGGATAGAGGATAGGATAGATGATTGTATAGGATAGAGGATATTATAGCATAGACGATAGGATAGGATAGAGGATAGGTTAGGATGGAGGATAGGATAGGATAGAGGATAGGATAGGATAGAGGATAGGATAGGATAGAGGATAGGATAGGATAGGATAGAGGATAGGATAGGATAGAGGATAGGATAGGATGGAGGATAGGATAGGATAGAGGACACGATAGGATAGAGGATAGGATAGGATAGACTATAGTATAGGATAGAGGATATTATAGGACAGAGGATAGGATAGGGGATTGGATAGGATTGAGGATAGGATAGAGGATAGGATAGGATAGAGGATAGAGTAGGATTGAGGATAGGATAGGAAAGAGGATAGGATAGGATAGAGGATAGGATAGGATAGAGGATAGGATAGGATAGAGGATAGGATAGGATAGAGGATAGGATAGGATAGAGGATAGGATAGGATAGAGGATAGGTTAGGATGGAGGATTGGATAGGATAGAAGATAGGATAGGGTAGAGGATATTATAGGATAGAGGATAGGATAGGATAGAGGATAGAATAGGATTGAGGATAGGATAGGAAAGAGGATAGGATAGGATAGAGGATAGGATAGGATAGAGGATAGGATATAGGATTGGATATGATAGAGGATAGGATACTATAGGGGATAGGATAGGATTGAGGATAGGCTAGGATAGAGGATAGGATAGATGATTGTATAGGATAGAGGATATTATAGGATAGACGATAGGATAGGATAGAGGATAGGTTAGGATGGAGGATAGGATAGGATAGAGGATAGGATAGGATAGAGGATAAGATAGGGGATTGGATAGGATAGAGGACAGGATAGGGGATTGGATAGGATAGAGGATAGGATAGGATAGAGGATATTATAGGATAGAGGATAGGATAGGATAGAGGATAGGATAGGATAGAGGATAGGATAGGATAGAGGATAGGATAGCATAGAGGATAGGATAGGATAGAGGATAGGATAGCATAGAGGATAGGATAGGATAGATGATAGGATAGGATAGAGGATAGGATAGGATAGAGGATAGGCTAGGATGGAGGATAGGATAGGATAGAGGACACGATAGGATAGAGGATAGGATGGGATAGAGGATAGGATAGGATAGAGGATAGGATAGGATAGAGGATAGGATAGGATAGAGGATAGGATAGCATAGAGGATAGGATAGGATAGAGGATAGGATAGGATAGAGGATAGGATAGGATAGAGGATAGGATAGGATGGAGGATAGGATAGGATAGAGGATAGGATAGGATAGAGGATAGGATAGGATAGATGATAGGATAGGATGGAGGATAGGATAGGATAGAGGATAGGATAGGATAGAGGATAGGATAGGATAGAGGATAGGATAGGATAGAGGATATGATAGGATAGAGGATAGGATTGGATAGAGGATAGGATAGGATAGAGGATAGGATAGGATAGAGGATAGGATAGGATAGAGGATACTACAGGATAGAGGATAGGATAGGATAGGATAGAGGATAGGATAGGATAGAGGATTGGAGAGTATAAAGGATAGGATAGGATAGAGGATAGGATAGGATAGAGGATAGGATAGGATAGAGGATAGGATAGGATAGAGGATACTACAGGATAGAGGATAGGATAGGATAGGATAGAGGATAGGATAGGATAGAGGATTGGAGAGGATAGAGGATAGGATAGGATAGAGGATAGGATAGGATAGAGGATAGGATACGATAGAGGATAGGATATGATAGAGGATAGGATAGGATAGATTATAGGATAGGATAGAGGATAGGATAGGATGGAGGATAGGATAGGATAGAGGATAGGATAGGATAGAGGATAGGATAGGATAGAGGATAGGATAGGATAGGATAGAGGATAGGATAGGATAGAGGATAGGATAGGATGGAGGATAGGATAGGATAGAGGACACGATAGGATAGAGGATAGGATAGGATAGACTATAGTATAGGATAGAGGATATTATAGGACAGAGGATAGGATAGGGGATTGGATAGGATTGAGGATAGGATAGAGGATAGGATAGGATAGAGAATAGAGTAGGATTGAGGATAGGATAGGAAAGAGGATAGGATAGGATAGAGGATAGGATAGGATAGAGGATAGGATAGGATAGAGGATAGGATAGGATAGAGGATAGGATAGGATAGAGGATAGGATAGGATAGAGGATAGTATAGGATAGAGTATAGGATAGGATAGGGGACAGGATATGATAGAGGAGAGGATAGGATGGAGGATAGGATAGGATAGAGGGCCGGATAGGATAGAGGATGGGATACGATAGAGGATAGGATAGGATAGAGGATAGGATAGGATAGGGGATACGATAGGATTGAGGATATTATAGCATAGAGGATAGGACTGAGGATAGGAGAGGATAGAGGATAGGATAGGATAGAGGACAGGATAGGATAGAGGATAGGATAGGAAAGAGGATAGGATAGGATAGAGGATAGGATAGGATAGAGGATAGGTTAGGATAGAGGATAGGATGGGTTATAGGATAGGATAGAGGATAGAATACGATATAGGATGGGATTGGATAGAGGATACGATAGGATAGAGGATCTGATAGGATAGAGGATTGGATAGGATAGAGGATAGTATATGATAGAGTATAATATAGGATAGGGGACAGGATAGGATAGAGGATAGGATAGGATAGAAGATGGGACAGGATAGTGAATAGGATAGGATAAAGGATAAGATAGGGGATTGGATAGGGTAGAGGATAGGATAGGATAGAGGATATTATAGGATATAGGATAGGATAGGATAGAGGATATTATAGGATATAGGATAGGATAGAATAGAGGATAGGATAGAGGATTGGATAGGATAGAGGATGGGATACGATAGAGGAGAGGATAGGATAGAGGATAGTATAGGGGATAGGATAGGATAGAGGATAGGATACGATAGAGGATAGGATAGGATAGAGGATAGGATAGGATAGAGGATAGGATAGGATAGAGGATAGGATAGGGGATTGGATATGATAGAGGATAGGATAGGATAGGATAGCTGATATTATAGGATAGAGGATAGGATATGATAGAGGATAGGATAGGGGATTGGATAGGATAGACGATAGGATACGATAGAGGATAGGATACGATAGAGGATAGGATATGATAGAGGATAGGATAGGATAGATTATAGGATAGGATAGAGGATAGGATAGGATAGAGGATAGGATAGGATAGAGGATAGGATAGGATAGAGGATAGGATAGGAAAGAGGATAGGATAGGATAGAGGATTGTATAGAGGATAGTATAGGATAGAGGATAGGATAGGATAGAGGATAGGATACGATAGAGGATAGGATAGGATAGAGGATAGGATAGGATAGATTATAGGATAGGATAGAGGATAGGATAGGATAGAGGATAGGATAGGATAGGGGATAGGATAGGATAGAGGATAGGATAGGATAGAGGATAGGATAGGATAGAGGATAGGATAGGGGATTGGATATGATAGATGATAGGATAGGATAGGATAGCTGATATTATAGGATAGAGGATAGGATATGATAGAGGATAGGATAGGGGATTGGATAGGATAGACGATAGGATACGATAGAGGATAGGATACGATAGAGGATAGGATATGATAGAGGATAGGATAGGATAGAGTAGAGGATAGGAAAGAGGATAGCATAGGATAGAGGATATGATAGGATAGAGTATAGGATAGGGCAGAGGATGGTATAGGATAGAGAATAGCATAGGATAGATGATATTATAGGATACAGGATAGGATAGGATAGAGGATACGATAGGATAGAGGATAGGATAGGATAGACTATAATATAGGATAGAGGATACTATAGGACAGAGGATAGGATAGGGGATTGGATAGGATTGAGGATAGGATAGAGGATAGGATAGGATAGAGGATAGAATAGGATTGAGGATAGGATAGGAAAGAGGATAGGATAGGATAGAGGATAGGATAGGATAGAGGATAGGATATAGGATTGGATATGATAGAGGATAGGATACTATAGGGGATAAGATAGGATTGTGGATAGGCTAGGATAGAGGATAGGATAGATGATTGTATAGGATAGAGGATATTATAGCATAGACGATAGGATAGGATAGAGGATAGGTTAGGATGGAGGATAGGATAGGATAGAGGATAGGATAGGATAGAGGATAGGATAGGATAGAGGATAGGATAGGATAGGATAGAGGATAGGATAGGATAGAGGATAGGATAGGATGGAGGATAGGATAGGATAGAGGACACGATAGGATAGAGGATAGGATAGGATAGACTATAGTATAGGATAGAGGATATTATAGGACAGAGGATAGGATAGGGGATTGGATAGGATTGAGGATAGGATAGAGGATAGGATAGGATAGAGGATAGGATAGGATGGAGGATAGGATAGGATAGAGGACACGATAGGATAGAGGATAGGATAGGATAGACTATAGTATAGGATAGAGGATAGGATAGGATAGAGGATAGGATAGGATAGAGGATAGGATAGGATAGAGGATAGTATAGGATAGAGTATAGGATAGGATAGGGGACAGGATATGATAGAGGAGAGGATAGGATGGAGGATAGGATAGGATAGAGGGCCGGATAGGATAGAGGATGGGATACGATAGAGGATAGGATAGGATAGAGGATAGGATAGGATAGGGGATACGATAGGATTGAGGATATTATAGCATAGAGGATAGGACTGAGGATAGGAGAGGATAGAGGATAGGATAGGATAGAGGACAGGATAGGATAGAGGATAGGATAGGAAAGAGGATAGGATAGGATAGAGGATAGGATAGGATAGAGGATAGGTTAGGATAGAGGATAGGATGGGTTATAGGATAGGATAGAGGATAGAATACGATATAGGATGGGATTGGATAGAGGATACGATAGGATAGAGGATCTGATAGGATAGAGGATTGGATAGGATAGAGGATAGTATATGATAGAGTATAATATAGGATAGGGGACAGGATAGGATAGAGGATAGGATAGGATAGAAGATGGGACAGGATAGTGAATAGGATAGGATAAAGGATAAGATAGGGGATTGGATAGGGTAGAGGATAGGATAGGATAGAGGATATTATAGGATATAGGATAGGATAGGATAGAGGATATTATAGGATATAGGATAGGATAGAATAGAGGATAGGATAGAGGATTGGATAGGATAGAGGATGGGATACGATAGAGGAGAGGATAGGATAGAGGATAGTATAGGGGATAGGATAGGATAGAGGATAGGATACGATAGAGGATAGGATAGGATAGAGGATAGGATAGGATAGAGGATAGGATAGGATAGAGGATAGGATAGGGGATTGGATATGATAGAGGATAGGATAGGATAGGATAGCTGATATTATAGGATAGAGGATAGGATATGATAGAGGATAGGATAGGGGATTGGATAGGATAGACGATAGGATACGATAGAGGATAGGATACGATAGAGGATAGGATATGATAGAGGATAGGATAGGATAGATTATAGGATAGGATAGAGGATAGGATAGGATAGAGGATAGGATAGGATAGAGGATAGGATAGGATAGAGGATAGGATAGGAAAGAGGATAGGATAGGATAGAGGATTGTATAGAGGATAGTATAGGATAGAGGATAGGATAGGATAGAGGATAGGATACGATAGAGGATAGGATAGGATAGAGGATAGGATAGGATAGATTATAGGATAGGATAGAGGATAGGATAGGATAGAGGATAGGATAGGATAGGGGATAGGATAGGATAGAGGATAGGATAGGATAGAGGATAGGATAGGATAGAGGATAGGATAGGGGATTGGATATGATAGATGATAGGATAGGATAGGATAGCTGATATTATAGGATAGAGGATAGGATATGATAGAGGATAGGATAGGGGATTGGATAGGATAGACGATAGGATACGATAGAGGATAGGATACGATAGAGGATAGGATATGATAGAGGATAGGATAGGATAGAGTAGAGGATAGGAAAGAGGATAGCATAGGATAGAGGATATGATAGGATAGAGTATAGGATAGGGCAGAGGATGGTATAGGATAGAGAATAGCATAGGATAGATGATATTATAGGATACAGGATAGGATAGGATAGAGGATACGATAGGATAGAGGATAGGATAGGATAGACTATAATATAGGATAGAGGATACTATAGGACAGAGGATAGGATAGGGGATTGGATAGGATTGAGGATAGGATAGAGGATAGGATAGGATAGAGGATAGAATAGGATTGAGGATAGGATAGGAAAGAGGATAGGATAGGATAGAGGATAGGATAGGATAGAGGATAGGATATAGGATTGGATATGATAGAGGATAGGATACTATAGGGGATAAGATAGGATTGTGGATAGGCTAGGATAGAGGATAGGATAGATGATTGTATAGGATAGAGGATATTATAGCATAGACGATAGGATAGGATAGAGGATAGGTTAGGATGGAGGATAGGATAGGATAGAGGATAGGATAGGATAGAGGATAGGATAGGATAGAGGATAGGATAGGATAGGATAGAGGATAGGATAGGATAGAGGATAGGATAGGATGGAGGATAGGATAGGATAGAGGACACGATAGGATAGAGGATAGGATAGGATAGACTATAGTATAGGATAGAGGATATTATAGGACAGAGGATAGGATAGGGGATTGGATAGGATTGAGGATAGGATAGAGGATAGGATAGGATAGAGGATAGAGTAGGATTGAGGATAGGATAGGAAAGAGGATAGGATAGGATAGAGGATAGGATAGGATTTCCCGGGGGGGGGGGGGCCGAGGAGCGGAGGACATCGCGGGAAAAGGAGGCCTCAATAGACGGTGGAGGATGCCGAAGGTCAACCGACGCCTGTGAAGAAGCGAATACGCGGGACCAGGCTAGGGCGACAACAAGGAGATCAACCACCGCTAAGTAGAGGGAGAAACTTCCAAGCTCAACGCAGACAACCCTTCAGCATCTCGGCTCCCCCCCCTGGCCCCTCCACACTCCCCCGGGGACGCTGTAGCACGGAGCAGACGGTGGAAGGCAACGAAGCCAAAGGACCAGCGGCGTATTACTTGCGGCTCCGGTTGCAGCTTCCCAGGCGCCACTTACCGACTCCGGGCAGAGCGCGACACCGCGAAAAGTAGGATAAAGTAGGAATCGTGCGAGAAAGCGAAGATAGCGGGCGAGAAGTGACAAGGTAAATCAGGGGCATACTCCCAGCGGCGTATTGCTTAGCACTAAGCGACAAGATGGCGGACGACGCTATCAACACGTGGCGAATTGTATTTTATTAAATTATAAGGGTTAGGGGAACTTTTAACGTGCCAGATTGTAAACCCGACGTTTTTTGGAAACGGCGAATTTTTTGATATAGAAAAAACAACTGAAAAGGGTCTATTTTAAAAGATATTTTCAAGAGGGGGGGGGGGGCTAAAAAATTAAGATGAAAATAAAAATTTGCACCTTTCTAAACGCCCGCCAAAAATTTGACCAGATAAAATATTAAAAATCTTGATTTTATAGCTAAAAGAAATTTCGTGGAGCACAGAATACGCGGCTCAGGCCACGGTAATAGTATAATATGTACATAGTCGTTTCCAGAACACGGGCGGGTAGCACGAAGAAAGTTTATTAGGAGGAAAGTATTAACCGGATAGCATAGAATATATTTTAAAATTAGACAGTTAGGCAATATACTAACCGAAAATAGAAGAAGAAATAGGACACTTGCCCCTCTGTTTCCATACCACAAGGGTAAAACTGGAAAAAATCATAAGACGAGGACGTTAACGATAGAACAACTCAGGTCAAAGCAATCAAAATATCAAAATTTTGAAATGATGGGGTTACTCGAGTTCAACTACATTGTCTCGGCGTAACACAACACACCACGACCGAAAAACGCTCGGAGAAACGGGTAGGGAGGGGGAAAGTCACCGAGGCCTCCCGTGCCTCAGGATTGAATTTGAAAAGCAGAGCGAATCGAAATCTCACCGAGCTAACATCGTAAGAGAGCATAGAAACGCGAAAATTTCAACCGCACTCGCGAGTTTTACTTTAATTTATTCTTACTCGAAATAATAAGTATGAGTATATATAAAAGTAAAAAGTGAGTGGAAAATTCAAAACCAAAAGGACTATAAAGCCAAAACGCGAATAAAGACGCGATTCACGCGGAGTTCGGGTTAAAAACCCCTCAGGGGCGGATAAACTCCTAAGAGGAAAATAACTTGAAAGAAAATAGCAGATCATCAACTATAGAATCTCGAAAAACCAAACGCGAACATCTGAAAAAGAAAAAGAAAAGATTAAACTCTTAAAATTAAATCGGGTACACTTACGTGAAAATAAGATACTTCCAGCAAAATCCGGGAAACGGGAGTGCCGAAAAACTGCATATACCTGAAAAGAAAGAAATAGAAAAAGACTAGAAGTTTTTAAAAATAGTAGAGATGTCAATTAAATTTTAAAAATAAATAAATAATTAAAACCGGTGAAATAACAGTGTTAGAAAACGAACAATTACACTCGATAGATTAATACCAAGTGGACTATAAAGCAGTTTAGAATTTCCAAGTGTCAAGTGACGAGAGAGATAGAGAGAAAATACATAGAACAAGAGAGGATAGAGAACACCCGAAAGGCCAAGCCGAGAAGTTCACACAACGTGAGGGGTCGGTCGGACGGTGTTACCTAAAGTAAGGTAGGAACTAGAAGAGTTAAAACCGCAGAGGGATAACCAGTAGTAATTATACACCGGATATAAAGTCTTAGGAGAAAGAGATAGAACTCGGGTAAAATACAAAAATAGGCCGATCTCAATAAAATTTTAGGGCCGCCCATTTCGAAGGGTGGCGAGTCGAAGGGGGTCGGAAAGGAGAAGTTATTCTCCCCCCCGAAAACTTTTTTGCTCTGCACCCACCCATTTCGGAGATATAGCGATTAGCAGGCTTATTTTACGGAAATTAGGGAAACGGACCAGACGAAAGTAAAGTGCTCGCCCGTACCGTTACAACGAGCCGCTGAACGCCGGAATCGGTGAAAGTTGAAAATTAGCGTGCATACCGGGTGACCAAATAATTTCGGATCCTAAAAAATCTGAGTACGTGGGTCGACTCGGTAGGGGAATCTAAGGGGTGTCTGTGATCTGGGGCACAGTGTTCCCCAAGGCAAAAAATTTGTCGAAACCCCCCCCCCTTTTCGAGATAACAACACGGACAAGGGGAAGGAGCTGATTCTCGAAAAAACTTTCAACGAGGCAAGTTACGCATTCAACGAGGGCTTTACAAACATATAAGAATAAGTGGGGGTCAACTATCCAAAAACCCCCACTTCCCTCTTGCGAAATCCAGAAATTAGCAGAATTTTAGCATTTCTTAGCGTTTTTTCGTCACTTTCAGACGATTTTAGATAATTCGAAGCAATTTTAGAATTTTTCCCGTCGATCGCACGAGATTTCTTCAAAAATTCTTACAATTTTGCGAATTTCGTCAAATTTTCGTAGCTAGTAGGTAGAGAGAATATCGTAGCCGCTAAGTAGATTTCTGCGGACCTCGGCGATTCTGTGCGAATTTTAGATAAGATAGGTTAGGTTAATAGAAAAAATTAGAATTACAACTGTTTGTGTTGGTTTTTTTTTTTGGTTTTTGGCTAATAAGGTTTAGCTAGTAAATTTTTAGAGTTTAGGTTTTAGATTTGTAATCTTAGGGTTAATCTCGAGTTTAGTTACTTTAAGTGTTAGTATATATAAAATAGATTAAGTTTAAGCGAATCGATTAGATTAAATTAAATTAAGTACATGCGCGACCAGCGATAATAGATTTTTAACGATTTTGTAGAAATTGAAAAGTTAAATAGAGGCAAATACCTTTAAAAAAAAAAAAAAAAGGATAGGATAGGATAGAGGATAGGATAGGATAGAGGATAGGATAGGATAGAGGATAGGATAGGATAGAGGATAGGATAGGATAGAGGATGGGGACCTAGGGGATATGGGCTTGGCAGTGGTGACTCGGATCCACTGCTAGGTATGCCACAGTGGTGGCGGTCATATTCCTAAAATCCTCCACGCTCCACCTCCTCGCGGTGGTCCCTGGGCACTCACGACTGTGGGTGGCTAACGGAGCGGGGGGTACGCGGCAGGAAGTAGCCTCGACGATGTGCGAGGCAATGCCGGCGGGATCTTCGGATCCTGGTAGGGGCACCCTTGCCGGTAAGGTTCGCACGGAGGGGCAAAAACTGCCGAGTTGGGACGGGATTTTCGGTGACGGACCAGGGCAAGGCTGGGTGTTTCACAAAATTGACATGGACGGCACAAAGGAAAAGAGTTTAGTTTACGGTGCAGGGGAGGGATACCCCAGTACCGGCGCGACTGTTGGTGGGCGAGCAGGCCACAGCGCGTCGTTATCCAACGACTGCGAGCCGAAGGTGGTGGACCACTGGGCCCCTTCGGAGGTAAATACTACCAGCGAAGCTGTGGTGACGGAAACGTCATCACAGATTTCGGGAGACTCGGACGCGGGCGTGTCGCGCGCGGGAGCCGAGATGCGGGGGGCGGACGGAGCTCCGACGGGGAAGCGGCCCCGGCTGGAGCCGTCCGTGGCAGGAGGGGGGCTGCAGACGCGCAGCGGGAGGGTCGTCGGGGGGACCCCTGAGGAGGGCTCCTCGGGGGCGGGTGCTGAGCAGGTGCTCAGCGACCGCGCCGAGAGGGGCCAGCTCCACAAAATCGCGGAGCTAATGGAGTCCGCGGGGAAGCTGCCGACGGCGCAGCTGGCGGAGGAGGTGGAGGACGCGATGAGACGTGTGGAGGGCGTCTCCACCGTCTCCAGGGGCCTCAAGGGCAGTTTTGCCAAGGAGCTCAGGGATTGCTCCGCGCTGGCCAGGGCCTATTGCACTACGCTGGTGCAGCGGGCATACACTGGCACGGCGTGGGGCAATAGCCAGGAGGTCGCCCGTCTCCGCCAACAGACCGAGGCCCTCGCCAAGGAGGTACAGGACCTCCGGGCGAGGCTTCGCGTCGCGGGGGCGGAGAAGCGGGCGGTCGCGGGAAAGACGGCCCCTGGGGCGGTACCCTCCGCCTCCTCAGGCGGGACCGCGGGGACGGGACCGGCGGCGGAAGCGGCGACGCGGGCGGCGGAGGGGGCGGGGGTACTGGACCCTCAAGCCCTTCTCCTCCGCGTCGACGCGATGGTGGCGGCCAGGAATGCCGAGCTGGAAGCGAGAATGGAGAATCGTTTCCGGGCAATCCTGGCCGGGATGGTTCCGGCTCTCCAGGGCAGGGGGGGAGGGACGCGCGATGCCCCGCCGGTGGCTTCTCCGCCGGCGGTGGTCGAAACCAGGAGGACTGGGCCGGTGGTGGTGTCCAGCGCCGGGGTGGTGCCACCCGTGGACATCCCGCCGCCGGTCGACCCAGCCTCCTGGTCGGTGGCGAAGTCGAGGTCCGCGAGGAAGGCGGAGAGGAGGCGGGCAGCGGCGGAGGAGAGGGCGGCCATAGCCCTCGCCGCCGAGTCGGCGGCCGCTGCTTCGGCGAAACGGAGGACGGCGACCGGGGGTTCGGCGGTCGGCACGCGAAAGGGGGCCGGCGCGATCACGGCGAAGCCGTCAAGTGGGAGGGTTGTTGCCCTGGGGCGCGCCCCCAAGTCCGGGGCCGTGGCGATCACGATCCCCGAGAGCTGTAAGCTCACCTACGCGGGAGTGATCGCCAGGGCCAGAGAGGCAATAGACCTCAAGGCGCTGGGGATTGAGTCGGGGGTGCTCCCCAGGAGGACCAAGACGGGGGGGATCCTCCTGGAGGTAAAGGGCCCGGAGGGCCAAGAGAAGGCACGGGCCCTCTCCACGAGGGTCTCTGAGGCCTTACAAGGGACTGGGGTTAAAGTCGTCCAGGCCGTCAAGCGAGGCGAGTTGCGCGTCGCTGGCCTGGACGACTCGGTTAGCGCAAGGGAGGTCGCGGCGGCACTTGCGGCTGCGGGGGGGTGCTCGGAGGCCGAGTTCCGGGTCGGAGAGATCCGGAGGTCCGCCTTTGAGCGGGTGCTGGGCTCCTGTTGGGCCCAGGGCCCCCTCGCGGCCGTCAGGAAGGTGGTGGCGGGGGGCCGGCTGCTGGTCGGCTGGTCCTCGGCGCGGGTGGAGGCACTGAGGGAGCGACCCCTTCAGTGCTTCCGCTGCTTGGAGACGGGGCACACGCGGTCGACCTGTAAAAGCACGGTCGACAGGAGCGCGAGGTGCTATCGGTGCGGTGCGACCGAGCACCGCGCCTCGGCCTGTGGGGCTGCCCCCAGATGCCCGCTCTGCGCGGATCTGGGGAGGCCCTCGAACCACAGGTTCGGGGCCAAAGCGTGTGCCCCGGCTCCGAGGAGGGGTCGCGCGGCGGTGAAGGGAAGAGGGGAAAAGTCGGCGGCTGCACCCGCGCAGCAGCAGCCGACTACACCGGGGGCCCAGTCCCCCCAGGGGGGGGAGCCTGCAGAGCAAATGTCAGGGTAGGCTGTTTTCAGGCCTATTCCGGTTCTGCAGGCGAACCTCAACCACTCGCGTGCGGCCCAGGACTTGTTTGTCCAGGCCGTGCGCGAGCGGGGGACTGGGTTGGCAGTGGCGGCGGAGCCGTACTCCGTTCCCGATCACCCCTTCTGGGTGGGGGACGGGGCCGGCTCCGTCGCCATAGTGGCGGAGGGCCGCCGCGGGTCCCCGTCGATCTCCCTTCTGGAGAGAGGCGAGGGATTCGTGGCGGTGCGGTGGGGGGACATCGCGGTCGTCGGAGTTTATATCTCGCCGAGCCGTGGCCTCGATCATTTTCGGGGGTTCCTGGGCGGGCTGAGTAGCTGCATCGCGCGGTGCAGCGCCCGTCCGGTTCTCGTCCTGGGAGACTTCAATGCCCACGCGGTATCGTGGGGGAGTCCCAGGACGACCACTAGGGGAAGCGAGGTGTTAACCTGGGCGTCCGGCCTGGATCTCCGGTTGATTAACCGGGGATCCACGCCGACGTGCGTGCGGCCGCAGGGTGTCTCTATTGTCGATC
The DNA here is from genome assembly GCF_050948215.1 of Halictus rubicundus. Classification (NCBI taxonomy): domain Eukaryota; kingdom Metazoa; phylum Arthropoda; class Insecta; order Hymenoptera; family Halictidae; genus Halictus; species Halictus rubicundus. Next base: position 243,207 of record NW_027488651.1, read on the forward strand.
TGACGTGGGGGACGCCGTCGGCCGTGCGCCGAGTGTCGGGATGGAGGGTGGCGGAAGAACTAGAGCTGGCCTCTGACCACACGCCCATAGTCATGGACGTGTGGCCCGCCGCCCTCTACGCGCGGGATTCCCGGCACGGCCAGGTGGACCGACGGCCGCGATGGGCGTGGAGCAGGGCGGACGAGGACCTGTTCCGGGCCGCTGTCGCCGCGGTAACGTGGGGGGGGCCCCAGCCGGCTGGGGGGGCACCGGCGCGCGGGGCGGAGCGGCTCCGGGAGGTGATGACGGCGGTGTGCGACACCGCGGTGCCCCGGAGCCGGTCCGACCATAGAAGGGCGGCATACTGGTGGTCCGCGGGCATTGCGGAGCTTCGGCGTGCCTGCAATGCCGCGCGGCGCCAGTATGGCCGAGCGCGCAGGAGGCGCGACGACGAGGAGGCGAGGCTCCACGGGGAGTACCGAGCCGCGCTCGGGACTCTCCGGAGGGCCATCGCGAGGGCCAAGGCGGACGCGTGGTCGGAGCTCGTCGGCACGGTGGACGCGGATCCGTGGGGGCGCCCGTATAAGCTTGTAATGAGCAAGCTGCGCGCGTGGGCCCCCCCACTGACGGAATCGATGGACCCTCCCTTACTCGAGGAGGTGGTGACGTCTCTCTTCCCGCGTGAGGGGGGACAGCGACACCGCCTCCATCCGGGCCAGGAGCCTCTCTCCTGGTCCGCGGAGTGGGAGGTGTCAGCCGGCGAGCTCGGGGAGGCGGTGACCAGGGCCCGTCGGGTGGGCCGCAAGGCCCCGGGTCCTGACGGGGTGTCGGGCCGCGCGTTGGTCTTGGCATTGGAGGGGGGGCTCGCTCCCGAACTCAGGCGGCTGTTCAACAGTTGTCTGAGGGAGGGAGTGTTCCCCCCACTATGGAAGTCAGGCAGGCTGGTCCTCCTTCCAAAGGCGGGCAAGTCCCGGGACTCGCCCTCCGGGTACCGGCCAATTTGCTTGCTGGACGAGGCGGGGAAGTTGTTCGAGCGCGTTCTCGTTGGACGCCTCGTCCGGCACCTGTCGGGGGGAGGAGTCCCCGATCTGAGCGAGGCGCAGTTCGGCTTCCGGGGGGGTCTCTCCACCGTCGACGCAATTCGGCGGGTGAGGGCTCTCTCGGTGGCCTGTACGGAGGGGGGCGGTGTTGCGTTGGCGATCTCCTTGGATATCGCCAACGCGTTCAACACCGTCCCCTGGGATAGAATTTCGGAGGCCCTGGTCTTCCACCAGGTGCCTCCGTACCTTAGGAGGGTGATCGGGGACTATCTCTCCGACAGGAGCATAGAATATCCTGGCCGGTACGGGATGATTCGCAGGAGCGTCGTGCGGGGGGTTCCACAGGGCTCGGTGTTGGGCCCGTTGCTGTGGAACCTCGCGTACGACAGCGTCCTGCGGGAGGGGATGCCTCCCGGTGTCAGCCTAACGTGTTACGCCGACGACACGTTGGTGCTTGCCACCGGGAGGTATACGAAGGAGGCCGTCTGCCTGGCGGAGCGCGGCGCGTGGCGCGCGGTACGCGCGATCCGGTCTCTGGGCCTAGAGGTGTCCGTCGCTAAGACCAGGGCCATGTGGTTTTACCACCGGGCCCGGCTGGCGGCGCCTCCCCAGTGCTGGATCGCCGTGGGGGGGGGGAGCGGTCGAGGTCGGGTTCCAGATGCGGTACCTGGGACTCGAGCTCGACGGCCTGTGGCGTTTCTGCCGCCACATCGAGTCGCTAGTGCCCCGGGCGGAGAGGGCGACCGCTGCGCTCGGTCGTCTTCTCCCGAATCTCGGGGGACCCTGTGGACGGGTGCGTCGCCTGTTCGCGGTGGTGGTGCGGGTTTTAGTCCTGTACGGAGCCCCTGTGTGGGCGTACGATGTCTTGGCCGGGGGGCGTAGCGGTGTGCGAGCACTGCTGCGCCGAATCGAGCGCAGGCTGGCCATTGGCATCGTGCGGGGGTATCGCACCATCTCTTACGCGACGGCGATGGTGATGTCGGGGCTTATCCCCCTCGAGCTGGAGGCCCGCGTGTTGTCGGACGTACACGGGTACGCCAGGGACCTCCGGCGGAGGGGGATGGCTCCGGATCGGGTGGCGCTCGATGTGGCGGAGTACAGGGGCCGCGCTCGGCGGGCCGCCGCCCGGGAATGGCGCGAAAGCCTTCACGGGACGGAGGAAGGAGGGAGGCGGGCCGTTCGGGCCATCCTCCCCGTGTTCGACCGGTGGAACAGGGGATGGATGGGGCATAGGGTCTCCTACCGAGTGACGCAGGTGATGACCGGGCACGGTTGCTTCGGTGTGTACCTGTGTCGCATCGGGCGGGAGGCCGAGGAGGCGTGTCACCACTGCGGCGAGTCGCGGGACACGGCGCAGCACACTCTGGAGGAGTGTCCAGCGTGGGCGGGTGAGCGCCGTGCTCTGCGGCGCGCAGTGGGCCATGACCTCTCGCTTCCGGCTGTCGTCTCGGCGGCAGCGGGCGGCGAGGGGGCGTGGAGAGGGTTCGCCTCCTTCTGTGAGCAGGTAATGCTGCAGAAGGAGGCTGCGGAACGGGGTCGTGAGCGAAATCACGATCCCGGCCGAAGGGGTGGGAGAAGGAGACGCAGGGCACGCCCCGGGGGCGTGCCTCCGTTGCGGCGTCCTTAACGCGGGCGGGGGCGCCCTTGGTGATCTCGAGGCGGGGGACCGACGGTCTCCTTATACTCGGTTGCCAATGGCGTCCCCGGAGGCCGTCGGACGTCTTGGGCGGGGGCCCGGACGTCCATCGGGCGGCCTAAATGGGGGGGAAGGCTTCACGTCGTCCGTTGCGTGGCGCCTTCGGATAGAGTAGGATAGGGTGGAGGCCGCGTCCCCCACCCAGGGAGGAATGCTAAGGCGGGGGCACACCGGATAGACATGCGCGCGCGGACCACGGGTGCCCCCAGGAGCCTAGGGACGGACGGGGAGGAGTTAGTGGGTATACTCGGCATTGCACCCACCAGCCGAGGAGTCCCACATAACCCGGCCCACTCCCCCCCGGGAGGGGTCGGGTATCCGTAATAGTGATTACCTCCTCGGAAAAAAAAAAAAAAAAAAAAAATAGGTTAGCATAGAGGATAATATAGGATAGAGGATAGGATAGGATAGAGGATAGGATAGGAGAGGATAGAAGATAGGATAGGATAGAGAATCGGATAGAGGATAGGATAGGATAGAGGAAAGGATAGGATAGAGGATAGGATAGGATAGAGGATAGGATAGGATAGAGGATAGGATAGGATAGAGGATAGGATACGATAGAGGTTGGATATGATAGAGGATAGGATAGATGATAGAATAGGATAGATGATACTATAGGATAGAGGATAGGATAGGATAGAGGATCCGATAGAGGATAGGATAGGATAGAGGATGGTATAGAGGATAGGATAGAGGATAGGATAAAATAGAGGCTAGGATAGGATAGAGGATCGGATAGAGGATAGGATAGGATAGAGGATAGGATTGGAAAGAGGGTAGGACAGGATAGAGGATAGGATAGGATAGAGGATAGGATAGGATAGAGGATAGGATAGGATAGAGGATAGGATAGGAAAGAGGGTAGGATAGGATAGAGGATAGGATAGGATAGAGGATAGGATAGGATGGAGGATAGGATAGGTTAGAGGATAGGATAGGATAGAGGATACGATAGAGGGTTGGATATGATAGAGGATAGGATAGAGGATAGAATAGGATAGAAGATACTATAGGATAGAGGATAGGATAGGATAGAGGATCGGATAGAAGATAGGATAGGATAGAGGATAGGATTGGAAAGAGGGTAGGATAGGATAGAGGAGAGGATAGGATAGAGGATAGGATAGGATAGAGGATAGGATAGGATAGGATAGGATAGAGGATAGGATAGGATAGGATAGAGGATAGGATAGGATAGGATAGGATAGAGGATAGGATAGGATACGGTAGAGGATAGGATATATGATAGGATAGGATAGAGGATCTGATAGAGGATAGGATCGGATAGAGGATAGGATAGAGGATAGGATAGGATAGAGCATAGGATAGGATAGAGGATAGGATAGAGGATAGGATAGGATAGAGGATAGGATAGGAAAGAGGGTAGGATAGGATAGAGGATAGGATAGGATAGAGGATAGGATAGGATGGAGGATAGGATAGGATAGAGGATAGAATAGGATAGAGGATACGATAGAGGGTTGGATATGATAGAGGATAGGATAGAGGATACAATAGGATAGATGATACTATAGGATAGAGGATAGGATAGGATAGAGGATAGGATAGGAAAGAGGGTAGGATAGGATAGAGGATAGGATATGATAGAGGATAGGATAGGATGGAGGATAGGATAGGATAGAGGATAGGATAGGATAGAGGATACGATAGAGGGTTGGATATGATAGAGGATAGAATAGGATAGATGATACTATAGGATAGAGGATAGGATAGGATAGAGGATCCGATAGAGGATAGGATAGGATAGAGGATGGTATAGAGGATAGGATAGAGGATAGGATAAAATAGAGGCTAGGATAGGATAGAGGATCGGATAGAAGATAGGATAGGATAGAGGAAAGGATTGGAAAGAGGGTAGGATAGGATAGAGGAGAGGATAGGATAGAGGATAGGATAGGATAGAGGATAGGATAGGATAGGATAGGATAGAGGATAGGATAGGATAGGATAGAGGATAGGATAGGATAGGATAGGATAGAGGATAGGATAGGATACGGTAGAGGATAGGATATATGATAGGATAGGATAGAGGATCTGATAGAGGATAGGATAGGATACAGGGTAGGATAGGATAGAGGATCGGATAGAGGATAGGATAGGATAGAGGATAGGATAGGATACGATAGAGGATAGGATAGATGATAGGATAGAGGATAGGATAGAGGATAGGATAGGATAGAGGATAGAATAGGATAAAGGATAGGATAGGATAGAGGATAGGATAGGATAGAGGACATAATAGGATTGAGGATATAATAGGATTGAGGAAAGGATAGGATAGAGGATAGGATAGGATAAAGGATAGCATATAATAGAGGATAGGATAGGATAGAGGATCGGATAGAGGATAGGATAGAGGATAGGATAGGATAGAGCATAGGATAGGATAGAGGATAGGATAGGAGAGGATAGAAGATAGGATAGGATAGAGAATCGGATAGAGGATAGGATAGGATAGAGGAAAGGATAGGATAGAGGATAGGATAGGATAGAGGATAGGATAGGATAGAGGATAGGATAGGATAGAGGATAGGATACGATAGAGGTTGGATATGATAGAGGATAGGATAGATGATAGAATAGGATAGATGATACTATAGGATAGAGGATAGGATAGGATAGAGGATCCGATAGAGGATAGGATAGGATAGAGGATGGTATAGAGGATAGGATAGAGGATAGGATAAAATAGAGGCTAGGATAGGATAGAGGATCGGATAGAGGATAGGATAGGATAGAGGATAGGATTGGAAAGAGGGTAGGACAGGATAGAGGATAGGATAGGATAGAGGATAGGATAGGATAGAGGATAGGATAGGATAGAGGATAGGATAGGAAAGAGGGTAGGATAGGATAGAGGATAGGATAGGATAGAGGATAGGATAGGATGGAGGATAGGATAGGTTAGAGGATAGGATAGGATAGAGGATACGATAGAGGGTTGGATATGATAGAGGATAGGATAGAGGATAGAATAGGATAGAAGATACTATAGGATAGAGGATAGGATAGGATAGAGGATCGGATAGAAGATAGGATAGGATAGAGGATAGGATTGGAAAGAGGGTAGGATAGGATAGAGGAGAGGATAGGATAGAGGATAGGATAGGATAGAGGATAGGATAGGATAGGATAGGATAGAGGATAGGATAGGATAGGATAGAGGATAGGATAGGATAGGATAGGATAGAGGATAGGATAGGATACGGTAGAGGATAGGATATATGATAGGATAGGATAGAGGATCTGATAGAGGATAGGATCGGATAGAGGATAGGATAGAGGATAGGATAGGATAGAGCATAGGATAGGATAGAGGATAGGATAGAGGATAGGATAGGATAGAGGATAGGATAGGAAAGAGGGTAGGATAGGATAGAGGATAGGATAGGATAGAGGATAGGATAGGATGGAGGATAGGATAGGATAGAGGATAGAATAGGATAGAGGATACGATAGAGGGTTGGATATGATAGAGGATAGGATAGAGGATACAATAGGATAGATGATACTATAGGATAGAGGATAGGATAGGATAGAGGATAGGATAGGAAAGAGGGTAGGATAGGATAGAGGATAGGATATGATAGAGGATAGGATAGGATGGAGGATAGGATAGGATAGAGGATAGGATAGGATAGAGGATACGATAGAGGGTTGGATATGATAGAGGATAGAATAGGATAGATGATACTATAGGATAGAGGATAGGATAGGATAGAGGATCCGATAGAGGATAGGATAGGATAGAGGATGGTATAGAGGATAGGATAGAGGATAGGATAAAATAGAGGCTAGGATAGGATAGAGGATCGGATAGAAGATAGGATAGGATAGAGGATAGGATTGGAAAGAGGGTAGGATAGGATAGAGGAGAGGATAGGATAGAGGATAGGATAGGATAGAGGATAGGATAGGATAGGATAGGATAGAGGATAGGATAGGATAGGATAGAGGATAGGATAGGATAGGATAGGATAGAGGATAGGATAGGATACGGTAGAGGATAGGATATATGATAGGATAGGATAGAGGATCTGATAGAGGATAGGATAGGATACAGGGTAGGATAGGATAGAGGATCGGATAGAGGATAGGATAGGATAGAGGATAGGATAGGATACGATAGAGGATAGGATAGATGATAGGATAGAGGATAGGATAGAGGATAGGATAGGATAGAGGATAGAATAGGATAAAGGATAGGATAGGATAGAGGATAGGATAGGATAGAGGACATAATAGGATTGAGGATATAATAGGATTGAGGAAAGGATAGGATAGAGGATAGGATAGGATAAAGGATAGCATATAATAGAGGATAGGATAGGATAGAGGATCGGATAGAGGATAGGATAGAGGATAGGATAGGATAGAGCATAGGATAGGATAGAGGATAGGATAGAGGATAGGATAGGATAGAGGATAGGATAGTATAGAGGATAGGATAGGATAGACGATAGGATAGGATAGAGGATAGGATAGGATAGAGGACAGGATAGGATAGAGGATAGGATAGAGGATAGGATAGGGTAGAGGATCTTGTAGAGGATAGGATAGGATGGAGGATAGGATAGGATAGAGGATAGGATAGGCTAGAGGATAGGATAGGAAAGAGGGTAGGATAGGATAGAGGATAGGATAGGATAGAGGATAGGATAGGGTAGAGGATAGGATAGAGGATAGGATAAGGAAGAGGATAGTATAGGATAGAGGATAGGATAGGATAGAGGATAGAATAGGATAAAGGATAGGATAGGATAGAGGATAGGATAGGATAGAGGACATAATAGGATTGAGGATATAATAGGATTGAGGAAAGGATAGGATAGAGGATAGGATAGGATAGAGGATAGGATTGGATAGAGGATAGGATAGGATACGATAGAGGATAGGATAGATGATAGGATAGAGGATAGGATAGAGGATAGGATAGGATAGAGGATAGGATGGGATAGAGGATAGGATAGGATAGAGGATAGGATAGGATAGAGGATAGGATGGGATAGAGGATAGGATAGGATAGAGGATAGAATAGGATAGAGGATAGGATAGGATAGGATAGAGGATAGGATAGAGGATAGGATGGGATAGAGGATAGGATAGGATAGAGGATAGGATAGGATAGAGGATAGGATAGGATAGAGTAAACGATATTATACAGGATAAGATAGGGTAGAGGATAGGATAGAGGATAGGATAGGATAGAGGATAGGATAGAGGATAGGATAGAGGATAGGATAGGGGATAGGATAGGATAGGGGATAGGATAGGATAGAGGATAGGATAGAGGATAGGATAGGATAGAGGATAGGATAGGAAAGAGGGTAGGATAGGATAGAGGATAGGATAGAGGATAGAATAAGATAGATGATATTATAGGATAGAGGATTGGATATGATAGAGTAAACGATATTATAGAGGATAGGATAGAGGATACGATAGGATAGATGATAGGATAGAGGATCGGATAGAGGATAGGATAGAGGATAGGGTAGAGGATAGGATAGGATAGAGGATAGGATAGGATAGAGGATAGGATAGGATAGAGGATAGGATAGGATGGAGGATAGGATAGGATAGAGGATAGAATAGGATAGAGGATACGATAGAGGGTTGGATATGATAGAGGATAGGATAGAGGATACAATAGGATAGATGATACTATAGGATAGAGGATAGGATAGGATAGAGGATAGGATAGGAAAGAGGGTAGGATAGGATAGAGGATAGGATATGATAGAGGATAGGATAGGATGGAGGATAGGATAGGATAGAGGATAGGATAGGATAGAGGATACGATAGAGGGTTGGATATGATAGAGGATAGGATAGAGGATAGAATAGGATAGATGATACTATAGGATAGAGGATAGGATAGGATAGAGGATCCGGTAGAGGATAGGATAGGATAGAGGATGGTATAGAGGATAGGATAGAGGATAGGATAAAATAGAGGCTAGGATAGGATAGAGGATAGGATAGGATAGAGGATAGGATAGGATAGAAGATAGGATAGGAAAGAGGATAGGATAGGATAGAGGATAGGATAGAGGATAGGATAGGATAGAGGATCGGATAGAGGATAGGATAGGATAGAGGATAGGATAGGATAGAGGATAGGATAGGATAGAGGATAGGATAGGATAGAGGATAGGATAGGACAGAGGATAGGATAGGATAGAGGATAGGATAGGATAGAGGATAGGATAGGATAGAGGATAGGATAGGATAGAGGATACGATAGAGGGTTGGATATGATAGAGGATAGGATAGAGGATAGAATAGGATAGATGATACTATAGGATAGAGGATAGGATAGGATAGAGGATAGGATAGGAAAGAGGGTAGGATAGGATAGAGGATAGGATATGATAGAGGATAGGATAGGATGGAGGATAGGATAGGATAGAAGATAGGATAGGAAAGAGGATAGGATAGGATAGAGGATAGGATAGAGGATAGGATAGGATAGAGGATCGGATAGAGGATAGGATAGGATAGAGGATAGGATAGGATAGAGGATAGGATAGGATAGAGGATAGGATAGGATAGAGGATAGGATAGGATAGAGGATAGGATAGGATAGAGGATAGGATACGATAGAGGATAGGATAGATGATAGGGTAGGATAGAGGATCTGATAGAGGATAGGATAGGATAGAGAATCGGATAGAGTATAGGATAGGATAGAGGATAGCATAGAGGATAGGATAGGATAGAGGATAGGATAGGATAGAGCATAGGATAGGATAGACGATAGGATAGGATAGAGGATAGGATAGGATAGAGGACAGGATAGGATAGAGGATAGGATAGAGGATAGGATAGGGTAGAGTATCTTGTAGAGGATAGGATATGATGGAGGATAGGATAGGATAGAGGATAGGATAGGCTAGAGGATAGGATAGGAAAGAGGGTAGGATAGGATAGAGGATAGGATAGGATAGAGGATAGGATAGGGTGGAGGATAGGATAGAGGATAGGATAAGGAAGAGGATAGTATAGGATAGAGGATAGGATAGGATAGAGGATAGAATAGGATAAAGGATAGGATAGGATAGAGGATAGGATAGGAAAGAGGGTAGGATAGGATAGAGGAGAGGATAGGATAGAGGATAGGATAGGATAGAGGATAGGATACGATAGAGGATAGGATAGTATAGAGGATAGGATAGGATAGACGATAGGATAGGATAGAGGATAGGATAGGATAGAGGACAGGATAGGATAGAGGATAGGATAGAGGATAGGATAGGGTAGAGGATCTTGTAGAGGATAGGATAGGATGGAGGATAGGATAGGATAGTGGATAGGATAGGCTAGAGGATAGGATAGGAAAGAGGGTAGGATAGGATAGAGGATAGGATAGGATAGAGGATTGGATAGGGTAGAGGATAGGATAGAGGATAAGATAAGGAAGAGGATAGTATAGGATAGAGGATAGGATAGGATAGAGGATAGAATAGGATAAAGGATAGGATAGGATAGAGGATAGGATAGGATAGAGGACATAATAGGATTGAGGATATAATAGGATTGAGGAAAGGATAGGATAGAGGATAGGATAGGATAGAGGATAGGATTGGATAGAGGATAGGATAGGATACGATAGAGGATAGGATAGATGATAGGATAGAGGATAGGATAGAGGATAGGATAGGATAGAGAATAGGATAGGATACGATAGAGGATAGGATAGATGATAGGATAGAGGATAGGATAGAGGATAGGATAGGATAGAGGATAGGATGGGATAGAGGATAGGATAGGATAGAGGATAGAAAAGGATAGAGGATAGGATAGGATAGGATAGAGGATAGGATAGGATAGAGGATAGGATAGGATAGAGGATAGGATAGGATAGAGGATAGGATGGGATAGAGGATAGGATAGGGTAGAGGATAGGATAGGATAGAGTAAACGATATTATACAGGATAAGATAGGGTAGAGGATAGGATAGAGGATAGGATAGGATAGAGGATAGGATAGGATAGAGGATAGGATAGTATAGAGGATAGGATAGGATAGACGATAGGATAGGATAGAGGATAGGATAGGATAGAGGACAGGATAGGATAGAGGATAGGATAGGGTAGAGGATAGGATAGAGGATAGGATAAGGAAGAGGATAGTATAGGATAGAGGATAGGATAGGATAGAGGATAGAATAGGATAAAGAATAGGATAGGATAGAGGATAGGATAGGATAGAGGACATAATAGGATTGAGGATATAATAGGATTGAGGAAAGGATAGGATAGAGGATAGGATAGGATAGAGGATAGGATTGGGTAGAGGATAGGATAGGATACGATAGAGGATAGGATAGATGATAGGATAGAGGATAGGGTAGAGGATAGGATAGGATAGAGGATAGGATGGGATAGAGGATAGGATAGGATAGAGGATAGAATAGGATAGAGGATAGGATAGGATAGGATAGAGGATAGGATAGGATAGAGGATAGGATAGGATAGGATAGAGGATAGGATAGGATAGAGGATAGGATGGGATAGAGGATAGGATAGGATAGAGGATAGGATAGGATAGAGGATAGGATAGGATAGAGGATAGGATAGGATAGAGGATAGGATAGGATAGACGATAGGATAGGATAGAGGATAGGATAGGATAGAGGACAGGATAGGATAGAGGATAGGATAGAGGATAGGATAGGGTAGAGTATCTTGTAGAGGATAGGATATGAAAGAGGATAGGATAGGATAGAGGATAGGATAGAAGATAGGATAGGATAGAGGATCGGATAGAGGATAGGATAGGATAGAGGATAGGATAGGATAGAGGATAGGATAGGATACAGGATAGGATAGGATAGAGGATAGGATAGGATAGAGGATAGGATAGGATAGAGGATAGGATAGGATAGAGGATAGGATAGGATAGAGGATAGGATAGGATAGACGATAGGATAGGATAGAGGATAGGATAGGATAGAGGACAGGATAGGATAGAGGATAGGATAGAGGATAGGATAGGGTAGAGTATCTTGTAGAGGATAGGATATGATGGAGGATAGGATAGGATAGAGGATAGGATAGGCTAGAGGATAGGATAGGAAAGAGGGTAGGATAGGATAGAGGATAGGATAGGATAGAGGATAGGATAGGGTGGAGGATAGGATAGAGGATAGGATAAGGAAGAGGATAGTATAGGATAGAGGATAGGATAGGATAGAGGATAGAATAGGATAAAGGATAGGATAGGATAGAGGATAGGATAGGAAAGAGGGTAGGATAGGATAGAGGAGAGGATAGGATAGAGGATAGGATAGGATAGAGGATAGGATACGATAGAGGATAGGATAGTATAGAGGATAGGATAGGATAGACGATAGGATAGGATAGAGGATAGGATAGGATAGAGGACAGGATAGGATAGAGGATAGGATAGAGGATAGGATAGGGTAGAGGATCTTGTAGAGGATAGGATAGGATGGAGGATAGGATAGGATAGTGGATAGGATAGGCTAGAGGATAGGATAGGAAAGAGGGTAGGATAGGATAGAGGATAGGATAGGATAGAGGATTGGATAGGGTAGAGGATAGGATAGAGGATAAGATAAGGAAGAGGATAGTATAGGATAGAGGATAGGATAGGATAGAGGATAGAATAGGATAAAGGATAGGATAGGATAGAGGATAGGATAGGATAGAGGACATAATAGGATTGAGGATATAATAGGATTGAGGAAAGGATAGGATAGAGGATAGGATAGGATAGAGGATAGGATTGGATAGAGGATAGGATAGGATACGATAGAGGATAGGATAGATGATAGGATAGAGGATAGGATAGAGGATAGGATAGGATAGAGGATAGGATGGGATAGAGGATAGGATAGGATAGAGGATAGAATAGGATAGAGGATAGGATAGGATAGGATAGAGGATAGGATAGGATAGAGGATAGGATAGGATAGAGGATAGGATAGGATAGAGGATAGGATGGGATAGAGGATAGGATAGGATAGAGGATAGGATAGGATAGAGGATAGGATAGGATAGAGTAAACGATATTATACAGGATAAGATAGGGTAGAGGATAGGATAGAGGATAGGATAGGATAGAGGATAGGATAGGATAGAGGATAGGATAGAGGATAGGATAGAGGATAGGATAGGGGATAGGATAGGATAGGGGATAGGATAGGATAGAGGATAGGATAGGATAGAGGATAGGATAGGAAAGAGGGTAGGATAGGATAGAGGAGAGGATAGGATAGAGGATAGGATAGGATAGAGGATAGGATAGGATAGAGGATAGGATAGGATAGAGGATAGGATAGTATAGAGGATAGGATAGGATAGAGGATAGGGTAGAGGATAGGATAGGATAGAGCATAGGATAGGATAGAGGATAGGATAGGAAAGAGGGTAGGATAGAATAGAGGAGAGGATAGGATAGAGGATAGGATAGGATAGAGGATAGGATAGGATAGAGGATAGCATAGGATAGAGGATAGAATAGGATAGATGATAGGATAGGATAGAGGATAGCATAGAGGATAGGATAGGATAGAGGATAGGATAGGATAGAGGATAGGATAGGATAGAGGATAGGATAGGATAGAGGACAGGATAGGATAGAGGATAGGATAGAGGATAGGATAGGATAGAGGATAGGATAGGATAGAGGATAGGATAGGATAGAGGATCTAATAGAGGATAGGATAGGATGGAGGATAGGATAGGATAGAGGATAGGATAGGCTAGGGGATAGGATAGGAAAGAGGGTAGGATAGGATAGAGGATAGGATAGGATAGATGATAGGATAGGGTAGAGGATAGGATAGATGATAGGATACGGAAGAGGATAGTATAGGATAGAGGATAGAATAGGATAGAGGATAGGATAGGATGAAGGATAGGATAGGATAGAGGATAGGATAGGATAGAGGATATAATAGGATTGAGGATATAATAGGATTGAGGAAAGGATAGGATAGAGGATAGGATAGGATAGAGGATAGGATAGAGGATAGGATAGAGGATAGGATAGAGGATAGGATAGGATAGGGGATAGGATAGGATAGAGGATAGGATATAATAGAGGATAGGATAGGATAGGATAGGAGAGAGGATAGGATAGGATAGAGGATAGGATAGGATAGAGGATAGGGTAGGGAAGAGGGTAGGATAGGATAGAGGATAGGATAGGATAGAGGATAGGATAGGATGGAGGATAGCATAGGATAGAGGATAGGATAGGATAGAGGATAGGATGGGATAGAGGCTAGGATAGGATAGGATAGTGTATAGGATAGGATAGAGGATAGGATAGGATAGAGGAAAGGATAGGATAGAGGATCGGATAGAGGATAGGATAGGATAGAGGATAGGATAGGATAGAGGATAGCATAGGAAAGAGGGTAGGATAGGATAGAGGAGAGGATAGGATAGAGGATAGGATAGGATAGAGGACAGGATAGGATAGAGGATAGGATAGTATAGAGGATAGGATAGGATAGAGGATAGGATAGAGGATAGGATAGGATAGAGGATAGGATAGGATAGAGGATAGGATATGTAATTGGATAGGATAGAGGATAGGATAAGGCAGTGGATAGGATAGGATAGAGGATAGGATAGGATAGATGATGGTATAGAGGATAGGATAGAGTATAGGATATTAAAGAGGATAGGATAGGATAGAGGATACGATAGAATAGAGGATAATATAGGATAGGATAGAGGATAGGATAGGATAGAGGATATAATAGGATTGAGGAAAGGATAGGATAGAGGATAGGATAGGGTAGAGGATAGGATAGGATAGAGGATAGGATAGATGATAGGATAGGATAGAGGATAGGATAGGATAAAGGAGAAGATAGGATAGAAGATAGGATAGGATAGAGGATAGGATAGGATAGAGGATAGGAGAGGATAGAGGATAGGATAGTATAGAGGATAGGATAGGATAGAGGATAGGATATGTAATTGGATAGGATAGAGGATAGGATAGGATAGAGGATAGGATGGGATACAGGATAGGATAGGATAGAGGATAGGATAGGATAGAGGATAGGATACAGGATAGGATAGAGGATAGGATAGAATAGAGGATAGGATAGGATAGAGGATAGGATGGGATAGAGGATAGGATAGGATAGAGGATAGAATAGGATAGAGGATAGGTTAGGATAGAGGATAGGATAGGATAGAGGATAGGATAGGATAGAGGATAGGATAGGATAGGATAGAGGATAGGATAGGATAGGATAGAGGATAGGATAGGATAGGATAGAGGATAGGATAGGATAGAGGATAGAATAGGATAGAGGATAGGATAGGATAGAGGATAGGATAGGATAGAGGATAGGATAGGATAGAGGATAGGATAGGATAGGATAGAGGGTAGGATAGGATAGAGGATATAATAGGATAGAGGATAGGATAGGATACAGGATAGGATAGGATAGAGGGTAGGATAGTATAGAGGATAGGATAGGATAGAGGATAGGATAGGATAGAGGATAGGATAGGATTGAGTATAGGGTAGGATAGAGGATAGGTTATAATAGAGGATAGGATAGGATAGAGGATCGGATAGAGGATAGGCTAGGATAGAGGATAGGATACGATAGGATAGGATGGGATAGAGGATAGGATAGGATAGGATAGAGGATAGGATAGGATAGGATAGAGGATAGGATAGGATAGAGGATAGAATAGGATAGAGGATAGGATAGGATAGAGGATAGGATGGGATAGAGGATAGGATAGGATAGAGGATAGGATAAGGTAGAGGATAGTATAGGATAGAGGATAGGATAGGATAGAGGATAGGATAGGATAGAGGATAGGATTGGATAGAGGATAGGATTGGATAGAGGATAGGGTAGGATACGATAGAGGATAGGATAGATAATAGGATAGAGGATAGGATAGAAGATAGGATAGGATGGAGGATAGGATGGGATAGAGGATAGGATAGGATAGAGGATAGAATAGGATAGAGGATAGGATAGGATAGGATAGAGGATAAGATAGGATAGAGGATAGGATAGGATAGAGGATAGGATAGGATAGGATAGAGGATAGGATAGGATAGAGGATAGGATAGGATAGAGGATAGGATAGTATAGAGGATAGGATATGATAGAGGATATAATATAATTGAGGAAAGGATAGGATAGAGGATAGGTTAGGATAGAGGATAGGATATCATAGAGGATAGGATAGGATAGAGGATACGAAAGAGGATTGGATATGATAGAGGATAGGATAGAGGATAGGATAGGATAGAGGATAGGATAGGATAGAGGATAGGATAGGATAGAGGATAGGATAGGATAGAGGATAGGATAGGATAGAGGATAGGATAGGATTGAGTGTAGGGTAGGATAGAGGATAGGTTATAATAGAGGATAGGATAGGATAGAGGATAGGATAGAGGATAGGATAGGATAGAGGATAGGATAGGATAGAGGATGATATAGAGGATAGGATAGAGTATAGGATAGGAAAGAGGATAGGATAGGATAGAGGATACGATAGAATAGAGGATAATATAGGATAGGATAGAGGATAGGATAGGATAGAGGATATAATAGGATTGAGGAAAGGATAGGATAGAGGATAGGATAGGGTAGAGGATAGGATAGGATAGAGGATAGGATAGGATAGAGGATAGGATAGGAAAGAGGGTAGGATAGGATAGAGGAGAGGATAGGATAGAGGATAGGATAGGATAGAGGATAGGATAGGATAGAGGATAGGATAGTATAGAGGATAGGATAGGATAGAGGATAGGATAGGATAGAGGATAGGATAGGATTGAGTATAGGATAGGATAGAGGATAGGTTATAATAGAGGATAGGATAGGATAGAGGATCGGATAGAGGATAGGCTAGGATAGAGGATAGGATACGATAGGATAGGATGGGATAGAGGATAGGATAGGTTAGGATAGAGGATAGGATAGGATAGGATAGAGGATAGGATAGGATAGAGGATAGAATAGGATAGAGGATAGGATAGGATAGAGGATAGGATAGGATAGAGGGTAGGATAGTATAGAGGATAGGATAGGATAGAGGATAGGATAGGATAGAGGATAGGATAGGATTGAGTATAGGATAGGATAGAGGATGGGGACCTAGGGGATATGGGCTTAGTAGTGGTGACTCGGATCCACTACTAGGTATGCCACAGTGGTGGCGGTCATATCCCTAAAATACTCTACGCTCCACCTCCTCGTGGTGGTCCCTGGGAACACACATAGTTGTGTGTTGCTAACGGAGCGAGGGGTATTCCGCGGGAAGTAGTCCTAATGATGTGTGAGGCGATGCCGGCGGGATCTTCGGATCCTGGCAGGGCCTCCCTTGCCGGTAAGGCTCACACGGAGGGATGAAAAACCGCGGAATGGGTCCTGCGATAACGACCGGGGAGGTCGCCGCAGGGCCCTTGCCGTAAACCGGTGGTCATGTTTTACCGGAACGGTGGTCTTGCCTTAACCGGCCGGGCCGCGAGGATGATAACCTCTATAAAAATCCCCAACCCTAAGCTTGGTGCGCGGTGAGAGGGTACGCCCTTGTTACAGGGCGTGGCTGGCGGGGTACATCAGCCACTAGCGCACCAACGTCTGGATACCTGGCGAACTCCAGCGGAAATTAGCCTTACCCGGGCAAGGAGGCTCTGCCCGGGCGGACGTGTTTTTTCCTGCCAATCTCGTGGGACCAGAAATGGAAACAAATAAGGAAAAAAATCTCGATGTTGTGGGGGAGGCTGCCGATACGGCAGCAGCGACGGTGGGGGAAGAGACGGCAGCGGTCACTG
Source organism: Halictus rubicundus (assembly GCF_050948215.1). NCBI lineage: Eukaryota > Metazoa > Arthropoda > Insecta > Hymenoptera > Halictidae > Halictus > Halictus rubicundus. Next base: position 260,752 of record NW_027488651.1, read on the forward strand.
CCGGGGAGGGGATGGCAGCGGTTACTGCCGGGGAGGACGCGGTCGTGGTCATCGCGGACGAGGACTCGGATGGGGATGAAACAATCATCTCCATCTCGAGCTCCGTCGGCTCGATCGTCACGCGCGGGGGCGCGGAGAAGCGGGGCGCGACATCTGGGGTCTCTGACCCCAAGCGTGCCCGGTTAGAGGGGGGGCAGCACACCCGCGGCGGGTCGGTGGCGCGGACGGACCCCGGGGAGGGCTCGTCGGGGACGCCCATCATGGATCTGGCCCTCGGCGGCCGCGCCGAGAGGAGTCAGAAGAGGAGGGTCGGTGACCTCATCGAGCTGGGTGGGAGGATGCCGACAGCGCAGCTAGTAGGGGAGGTGGAGGAGGCGATGTTGAGGGTGGAGAGAGTCTCCACCGTCTCAAAGGGCCTCAAGGGGGACCTGGCTAAAGACTTGCGGGATTGTTCTGCAGTCGCCAGGGCCCACTGCACCACCTTGATGCAGCGGTGCTTTACCGGGATGGCGTGGAAGGGGAGCCAGGAGGTGGCCCGTCTCCGCGAGCAGAACGCGGCCCTCGCGAAGGAGGCGGGTGACCTCCGGTCGAGGCTCCGGTCAATGGAGGCCGGGCGGCGGGCGAACACCGACAGCGGTCGCCGGGCGGGACATGCGCCAATAGGGGAAGCGCCCCCCGCCTCCTCGACAGCGGGGGTCCGTACGCGGGGGACGGAGGCGATGGGGTCGTCGGGGTAGGGAGTGGGAGTTTTGGACTCCGAAGCCCTGCTTCTCCGGGTCGGCGCGCTGATAACGGCCAGGAACCGGGAGCTAGAGGCCCGGATGGAGGAGCGGTTCCGGACGATTCTGGCCGGGTTGGCCCCGGCCCTCCGGGCGGAGGGTAAATCGGCGCGCGAGGCGACGCCGGTGGCTTCTCTGCCGGCGACGTCTGTCACCAAGGGGACTGGACCGGTGGTCGTGTCCAACGTGAGGGTGGTGCCCCCCGTTGTCATTCCGCCACCGGTCGTCCCGGCCTCGTGGATGGAGGTGACGAGCAAGGCGGCGAAGAGGGCCAAGAAGAAGATGGCCGCAGAGGAGGCTGCGGCGAGAGCAGTCGCGGCCGAGGCAGCTGCCGCCGCTTCACGGCTGCAGGCTGCGAGGGAGCCGAGGGCGGCGGGCGGCGCACGAGTGCAGGGCGGCGCGAGCGCGGCGAAGCCCGCCGCCGGGAGGGACGGTGGCCTGGGACGCACCCCCAGAACCGGAGCAGTGGCCATCACCATCCCCGAGAGCTGCAAGCTCACTTATTCGGAGGTGATGGCCAGGGCAAAAGAGAGGGTGGACCTCAAGGCTATCTTGATCGAGTCGGGGGTGCTTCCCAGGCGGTCGAAAACCGGCGGGATCCTCCTGGAGGTCAGGGGCACGGGGTGCCAGGAGAAGGCACGGGCCCTCTCCGGGAGGATCGCCGAGGCGCTTGGGGGGACCGGGGTTAAGGTCTCCCAGGCGGTCAAGCGCGGCGAGGTGCGCGTGGCGGGCCTGGACGACTCGGTGTCGTCCGGGGACGTAGCGGTGGCGCTGGCGGCGGCGGGGGGGTGTTCCGCGGCGGAGTTCCGGGTCGGCGAGATCCGCAGACCCGCCTCGGAGCAGGCGCTGGGCTCCTGTTGGGCCCAGGGCCCCCTCGCGGCCGTCAAGAAAGTGGTGGCGGGAGGCCGGCTGCTGGTCGGCTGGTCCTCGGCCCGCGTCGAGGCGCTGAGGGAGCGGCCCCTCCAATGCTTCCGTTGCTTGGAGACGGGGCACACGCGGGCGACATGCAAGAGCGCGATCGACAGAGGCGCGATGTGCTACCGCTGCGGGGCGGCGGAGCACCGGGCTTCGGTCTGCAAGGCCGCCCCCAGGTGTCCGCTCTGCGCGGACCTGGGGAGACCATCGGGCCATAGATTCGGGGCCAAAGCGTGTGCCCCGGCTCCCAAGAGGGGCCGCGCGGCGACGAAAGAGAAGGGCGCGTCTGGGGCTGCATCCGCGCAGCGGCCGCAGACGGCGCCGGGGGCCCGGCCCTCCCAGGGAGGGGACTCTGCAGAGCCCATGTTAGAGTAGGTACTTTTAATCCTACTCCGGTTCTGCAGGCGAACCTCAACCACTCGCGCGCGGCACAGGACCTGTTTGTCCAAGCCGTGCGCGACTGGGGGGGCTGGGCTGGCAGTTTCGGCGGATCCGTACGCAATCCCCGAACACCCCTTCTGGGTGGAGGACGAGATCGGCTCCGTAGTAATAGTGGCGGGAAGCCGCCCCGGGTCCCCGTCGGTCTCCCTTCTGGAGCGTGGCGAGGGATTCGTGGCGGTGCAATGGGGGGACATCGCGGTTGTCGGGATCTACATCTCGCCGAGCTGTGGCCTCGATCAATTTCGGGGGTTCCTGGGTGGGCTGAACAGCTGCATCGCGCGGTGCAGCGCCCGCCCGGTTCTCGTTTTGGGAGACTTCAATGCCCACGCGGTATCGTGGGGGAGTCCCAGGACGACCACTAGGGGTAGCGAGGTGTTAACCTGGGCGGCCGGCCTGGATCTCCGGTTGATTAACCGGGGATCCACGCCGACGTGCGTGCGTCCGCAGGGGGTCTCGATTGTCGACCTGACATGGGGGACTCCCTCGGCCGTGCGCCGGGTGTCGGGATGGAGGGTGGCCGAGGAGATAGAGATTGCGTCAGACCATACGCCCATCGTCATGGACGTGTGGCCCACCCTCCACGCGCGGGATTCCCGGCCGGGCCGGGGGGACCGACGGCCGCGATGGGCCTTGAAGCGGCTGGACGCGGACGCGTTCGGGGCCGCGGTAGCCGCGGCGACATGGACGGGGCCGGCCCTGTCCGAGCTGGCGCCTGCGCAAGGGGCGAGGCGGCTGCGGGAGGTAATGACGGCGGTGTGCGACACCGCCATGCCCCGCAGCCGGTTCGCCCCCAGGAGGGCGGCGTACTGGTGGTCCGCCGGCATTGCGGAGCTCCGGCGTGCCTGCAATGCCGCGCGGCGTCGGTACGGCCGAGCGCGTAGGAGGCGCGACGACGAGGAGGCGACGGCGAGGCTCGGCGGGGAGTACCGAGCCGCGCTCGGGGTTCTCCGCAGGGCTATCGCGCGGGCCAAGGCCGACGCGTGGTCGGAGCTCGTCGGCATGGTGGACTCCGATCCATGGGGGCGCCCGTACAAGCTTGTCATGAACAAGCTGCGCGCGTGGGCGCCTCCGGTGACGGAGTCGATGGACCCCCACCTGCTCGAGGGAGTGGTGGCGTCCCTCTTCCCGCGAGAGGGGGGACGACTGCGCCGCTCCCATTGGGAACAGGAGCCTCTCTCCTGGTCCGCAGAGTGGGATGTGTCGGCCGGCGAGCTGGGTGAGGCGATGGCCAGGGCGCGGCGGGTGGGCCGCAAGGCCCCGGGCCCGGACGGGGTGCCGGGCCGCGCGTTGGTCTTGGCCCTGGAGGGGGGACTCGCCGCCGAACTCCGGCAGCTGTATAACGGCTGTCTGAGGGAGGGGGTGTTCCCCACGGAGTGGAAGTCGGGCAGGTTGGTCCTCCTTCCGAAGGGGGGCAAGTCCCGGGACTCGCCCTCAGGGTACCGGCCAATTTGTCTGCTGGACGAGGCGGGGAAGTTGTTCGAGCGCGTACTCGTTGGACGCCTCGTCCGGCACCTGTCGGCGGGAGGGGTCCCCGATCTGAGCGGGGTTCAATTCGGCTTCCGGGAGGGTCTCTCCACCGTCGACGCTATTCGGCGGGTGAGGGCTCTCTCGGAGGCCTGTACGAGGGGGGGCGGTGTTGCGTTGGCGATATCCTTGGATATCGCTAACGCGTTCAACACCGTCCCCTGGGATCGGATAATGGAGGCCCTGGTCTTCCACCGGGTGCCTCTGTATCTCAGAAGGGTGATCGGGAGCTATCTCTCCGACAGGGGTATAGAGTATCCCGGCCGGTACGGGATGGTGCGCAGGGGCGTCGTGCGCGGGGTTCCGCAGGGCTCGGTGTTGGGCCCGTTGCTGTGGAATCTTGCGTACGATCGCGTCCTGCGGGAGGAGATGCCTCCCGGGGTCAGCCTGACGTGTTACGCCGACGACACGCTGGTATTGGCCACCGGGAGGTATGCGAAGGAGGCCATCTGCCGGGCGGAGCGCGGCGCGTGGCGCGCGGTGCGCGCGATCCGGTCGCTGGGCCTAGAGGTGTCCGTCGAGAAAACCAGGGCCATGTGGTTTCTCCGCCCGGCCCGGTTGGCGGCGCCTCCCCAGTGCTGGATCTGCGTGGGGGAGGGGATGGTCAAGGTCGGGTCCCAGATGCGGTACCTGGGACTCGAGCTTGACGGCCGGTGGCGTTTTGACCGCCACCTTGAGTCGCTGGCGCCCCGGGCGGAGAGGGCGACCGCTGCGCTCGGTCGCCTTCTCCCGAATCTCGGGGGACCCTGTGGACGGGTGCGTCGTCTGTTCGCGGTGGTGGTGCGAGTTTTGGTCCTGTACGGAGCCCCTGTATGGGCGCACGATGTCTTGGCTAGGGGGCGCAGTGGCGGCACACGGTCGCTGCTGCGTCGCATCGAGCGCAGGCTGGCCATAGGCATCGTGCGGGGGTACCGCACCATTTCATACGCGACGGCGATGGTGATGTCGGGGCTGATCCCCCTCGAGCTGGAGGCCCGCGTGTTGGCGGATGTGCATACGCACTCCAGGGAACTCCGGCTCCGGGGGGTGGCCCCGGATCAGGCGCGGCTCATGGTGGATGAGCTCAGGCGACATGCTCGGCGGCACGCAGCCCGGGAGTGGCGCGATAGCCTTCCCGGGACGAGGGAGGGCGAGAGGCGGGCCGTTCGGGCCATCCTCCCGGTGTTCGATCAATGGAACAGGGGATGGATGGGGCATAGGGTCTCCTACCGTGTGACGCAGGTGATGAGCGGGCACGGGTGCTTCGGCGACTACCTGTGTCGCATCGGGAGGGAGACCGAGGAGGCGTGTCACCACTGCGGCGAGCCGCGGGACACGGCGCAACACACTCTGGAGGAGTGTCCGGCATGGGGGGGAGAGCGCCGTGCCCTGCGGCGCGCAGTGGGCCACGACCTCTCGCTCCCGGCTGTCGTCGCTGCGGCAGCCGGTGGCGAGGAGGCGTGGAGGGGGTTCGCTTCCTTCTGCGAGCGGGTTATGCTGCGGAAGGAGGCTGCGGAACGGGATCGGGAGCGTAATCACGATCCCGGCCGAAGGGGGGGGGAGGCGGCGCAGGGTACGCCCCGGGGGCGTACCCCCGTTGCGACGCCTCTGACGCGAGCGGGGACGCCCTTGATGATCTCGAGGCGGGGGATCGGATCTCCCCTTACACTCGGTCACCAACGGCGTCCCCGGAGGCCGCCGGGAATCTCGGGCGGGGGCCCGGATGCTCATCGGGCGGCCAAACAGGGGGGAAGGCGCCACGTCGTCCGTTGCGTGGTGCCTTCGGATAGAGTAGGTACGGGAGGGGGCCGCGTCCCCCCCTGGGTGGTATGCTAAGGCGGGGGCACACCGGATTGACATGCGCGCGCAGAGCACGGGTGCCCCCAGGAGTCTAGGGACGGACGGGGAGGAGTTAGTGGGTATACTCGGCGTTGCACCAACCAGCCGAGGAGTCCCACATAACCCGGACCACCCCCCCCCGGGGGGGTTCGGGTATCCGTAACGAGATTACCTCCTCGGAAAAAAAAAAAAAAAATAGGATAGGATAGAGGATAGGTTATAATAGAGGATAGGATAGGATAGAGGATCGGATAGAGGATAGGCTAGGATAGAGGATAGGATACGATAGGATAGGATGGGATAGAGGATAGAATAGGATAGGATAGAGGATAGGATAGGATAGGATAGAGGATAGGATAGGATAGAGGATAGGATAGGATAGAGGATAGGATAGGATAGAGGATAGGATAGTATAGAGGATAGGATATGATAGAGGATATAATATAATTGAGGAAAGGATAGGATAGAGGATAGGTTAGGATAGAGGATAGGATAGGATAGAGGATAGGATAGGATAGAGGATACGAAAGAGGATTGGATATGATAGAGGATAGGATAGAGGATAGAATAGGATAGATGATAGTATAGGATAGAGGACAGGATAAGATAGAGTAAACGATATTATAGAGGATAGGATAGGGTAGAGGATAGGATACAGGATAGGATAGGATAGAGGATAGGATAGAGGATACGATAGAGGATAGGATAGAGGATAGGATAGGATAGAGGATGGGATAGGATAGAGGATCGGATAGAGGATAGGATAGGATAGAGGATGGTATAGAGGATAGGATAGAGTATAGGATAGGAAAGAGGATAGGATAGGATAGAGGATACGATAGAATAGAGGATAATATAGGATAGGATAGAGGATAGGTTATAATAGAGGATAGGATAGGACAGAGGATCGGATAGAGGATAGGCTAGGATAGAGGATAGGATACGATACGATAGGATGGGATAGAGGATAGGATAGGATAGGATAGAGGACAGGGTAGGATAGGATAGAGGATAGGATAGGATAGAGGATAGAATAGGATAGAGGATAGGATAGGATAGAGGATAGGATAGGATAGAGGGTAGGATAGTATAGAGGATAGGATAGGATAGAGGATAGGATAGGATAGAGGATAGGATAGGATTGAGTATAGGATAGGATAGAGGATAGGTTATAATAGAGGATAGGATAGGATAGAGGATCGGATAGAGGATAGGCTAGGATAGAGGATAGGATACGATAGGATAGGATGGGATAGAGGATAGGATAGGATAGGATAGAGGATAGGATAGGATAGGATAGAGGATAGGATAGGATAGAGGATAGAATAGGATAGAGGATAGGATAGGATAGAGGATAGGATGGGATAGAGGATAGGATAGGATAGAGTATAGGATAAGGTAGAGGATAGTATAGGATAGAGGATAGGATAGGATAGAGGATAGGATAGGATAGAGGATAGGATTGGATAGAGGATAGGGTAGGATACGATAGAGGATAGGATAGATGATAGGATAGAGGATAGGATAGAGGATAGGATAGGATAGAGGATAGGATGGGATAGAGGATAGGATAGGATAGAGGATAGAATAGGATAGAGGATAGGATAGGATAGGATAGAGGATAAGATAGGATAGAGGATAGGATAGGATAGAGGATAGGATAGGATAGGATAGAGGATAGGATAGGATAGAGGATAGGATAGTATAGAGGATAGGATATGATAGAGGATATAATATAATTGAGGAAAGGATAGGATAGAGGATAGGTTAGGATAGAGGATAGGATAGGATAGAGGATAGGATAGGATAGAGGATACGAAAGAGGATTGGATATGATAGAGGATAGGATAGAGGATAGAATACGATAGATGATAGTATAGGATAGAGGATAGGATAAGATAGAGTAAACGATATTATAGAGGAAAGGATAGGATAGAGGATAGGATAGGGTAGAGGATAGGATAGGATAGAGGATCTGATAGAGGATAGGATAGGATAGAGGATAGGATAGGATAGAGAATCGGATAGAGGATAGGATAGGATAGAGGATAGGATAGGATAGAGGAAAGGATAGGATAGAGGATAGGATAGGTAATTATATAGGATAGAGGATAGGATAAGGTAGAGGATAGTATAGGATAGAGGATAGGATAGGATAGAGGATAGGATAGGATAAAGGAGAAGATAGGATAGAAGATAGGATAGGATAGAGGATAGGATAGGATAGAGGATAGGAGAGGATAGAGGATAGGATAGGATAGAGGATAGGATAGGATAGAGGATAGGATATGTAATTGGATAGGATAGAGGATAGGATAGGATAGAGGATAGGATAGGATAGAGGATAGGATACCGGATAGGATAGAGGATAGGATAGAATAGAGGATAGGATAGGATAGAGGATAGGATGGGATAGAGGATAGGATAGGATAGAGGATAGAATAGGATAGAGGATAGGTTAGGATAGAGGATAGGATAGGATAGAGGATAGGATAGGATAGAGGATAGGATAGGATAGGATAGAGGATAGGATAGGATAGGATAGAGGATAGGATAGGATAGAGGATAGAATAGGATAGAGGATAGGATAGGATAGAGGATATGATAGGATAGAGGATAGGATAGGATATAGGATAGGATAGAGGATAGGATAGGATATAGGATAGGATAGGATAGAGGATAGCATAGGATAGAGGATAGGATACCGGATAGGATAGAGGATAGGATAGAATAGAGGATAGGATAGGATAGAGGATAGGATGGGATAGAGGATAGGATAGGATAGAGGATAGAATAGGATAGAGGATAGGTTAGGATAGAGAATAGGATAGGATAGAGGATAGGATAGGATAGAGGATAGGATAGGATAGGATAGAGGATAGGATAGGATAGGATAGAGGATAGGATAGGATAGAGGATAGGATAGGATAGAGGATAGGATAGGATAGAGGATAGGATAGGATAGAGGATAGGATAGGATAGAGGATAGGATAGGATAGAGGATAGGATAGGATAGGATAAGGTAGAGGATAGTATAGGATAGAGGATAGGATAGGATAGAGGATAGGATTGGAAAGAGGGTAGGATAGGATAGAGGAGAGGATAGGATAGAGGATAGGATAGGACAGAGGATAGGATAGGATAGAGGATAGGATAGGATAGAGGATAGGATAGGATAGAGGATAGGATAGGATTGAGTATAGGGTAGGATAGAGGATAGGTTATAATAGAGGATAGGATAGGATAGAGGATCGGATAGAGGATAGGCTAGGATAGAGGATAGGATACGATAGGATAGGATGGGATAGAGGATAGGATAGGATAGGATAGAGGATAGGATAGGATAGGATAGAGGATAGGATAGGATAGAGGATAGAATAGGATAGAGGATAGGATAGGATAGAGGATAGGTTGGGATAGAGGATAGGATAGGATAGAGGATAGGATAAGGTAGAGGATAGTATAGGATAGAGGATAGGATAGGATAGAGGATAGGATAGGATAGAGGATAGGATTGGATAGAGGATAGGGTAGGATAGAAGATAGGATAGGATAGAGGATAGGATAGAGGATTGGATAGGATAGAGGGTAGGATAGGATAGAGGATAGGATGGGATAGAGGATAGGATAGGATAGAGTATAGAATAGTATAGAGGATAGGATAGGATAGAGGATAGGATAGGATAGAGGATAGGATAGGATAGATGATAGGATAGGATAGAGGATCGGATGGAGGTTAGGATAGGATAGAGGATAGGATAGAGGATAGGATAGAGGATTGGATAGGAAAGAGGGTAGGATAGGATAGAGTATAGGATGGGATAGAGGATAGGATAGGATAGAGGATAGAATAGGATAGAGGATAGGATAGGATAGAGGATAGGATAGGATAGAGGATAGGATAGAGGATAGGATAAGGTAGAGGATAGTATAGGATAGAGGATAGGATAGGATAGAGGATAGGATAGGATAAAGGAAAAGATAGGATAGAGGATAGGATAGAGGATAGGATAGGATTGAGTATAGGATAGGATAGAGGATAGGTTATAATAGAGGATAGGATAGGATAGAGGATCGTATAGAGGATAGGCTAGGATAGAGGATAGGATACAATAGTATAGGATGGGATAGAGGATAGGATAGGATAGGATAGAGGATAGGATAGGATAGGATAGAGGATAGGATAGGATAGAGGATCGGATAGAGGATAGGATAGGATAGAGGATAGGATAGGATAGAGGATAGGATAAAATAGAGGCTAGGATAGGATAGAGGATCGGATAGAGGATAGGATAGGATAGAGGATAGGATAGGATAGACGATAGGATTGGAAAGAGGGTAGGATAGGATAGAGGAGAGGATAGGATAGAGGATAGGATAGGACAGAGGATAGGATAGGATAGAGGATAGGATAGGATATAGGATAGGATAGGATAGAGGATAGCATAGGATAGAGGATAGAATAGGATAGATGATAGGATAGGATAGAGGATAGGATAGGATAGAGGATAGGATTGGATAGAGGATAGGGTAGGATAGAAGATAGGATAGGATAGAGGATAGGATAGAGGATTGGATAGGATAGAGGGTAGGATAGGATAGAGGATAGGATGGGATAGAGGATAGGATAGGATAGAGGATAGAATAGTATAGAGGATAGGATAGGATAGAGGATAGGATAGGATAGAGGATAGGATAGGATAGATGATAGGATAGGATAGAGGATCGGATGGAGGTTAGGATAGGATAGAGGATAGGATAGAGGATTGGATAGGATAGAGGGTAGGATAGGATAGAGTATAGGATGGGATAGAGGATAGGATAGGATAGAGGATAGAATAGGATAGAGGATAGGATAGGATAGAGGATAGGATAGGATAGAGGATAGGATAGAGGATAGGATAAGGTAGAGGATAGTATAGGATAGAGGATAGGATAGGATAGAGGATAGGATAGGATAGAGGATAGGATAGGATTGAGTATAGGATAGGATAGAGGATAGGTTATAATAGAGGATAGGATAGGATAGAGGATCGTATAGAGGATAGGCTAGGATAGAGGATAGGATACAATAGTATAGGATGGGATAGAGGATAGGATAGGATAGGATAGAGGATAGGATAGGATAGGATAGAGGATAGGATAGGATAGAGGATCGGATAGAGGATAGGATAGGATAGAGGATAGGATAGGATAGAGGATAGGATAAAATAGAGGCTAGGATAGGATAGAGGATCGGATAGAGGATAGGATAGGATAGAGGATAGGATAGGATAGACGATAGGATTGGAAAGAGGGTAGGATAGGATAGAGGAGAGGATAGGATAGAGGATAGGATAGGACAGAGGATAGGATAGGATAGAGGATAGGATAGGATATAGGATAGGATAGGATAGAGGATAGCATAGGATAGAGGATAGAATAGGATAGATGATAGGATAGGATAGAGGATAGGATAGGATAGAGGATAGGATAGGATAGAGGATAGGATAGGATAGAGAATAGGATAGGATAGAGGATAGGATAGGATAGTATAGAGGATAGGATAGGATAGAGGATAGGATAGGATAGAGGATAGGATAGGATTGAGTATAGGATAGGATAGAGGATAGGTTATAATAGAGGATAGGATAGGATAGAGGATCGGATAGAGGATAGGCTAGGATAGAGGATAGGATACAATAGGATAGGATGGGATAGAGGATAGGATAGGATAGGATAGAGGATAGGATAGGATAGAGGATAGGATAGAGGATAGGATAGAGGATAAGATAGGATAGAGCATAGGATAGGATAGAGGATCGGATAGAGAATAGGATAGGATAGAGGATGGTATAGAGGATAGGATAGTGGATAGGATAGGAAAGAGGATATAATAGGATAGAGGATAGGATAGAATAGAGGATAATATAGGATAGGATAGAGGATAGGATAGGATAGAGGATATAATAGGATTGTGGAAAGGATAGGATAGAGGATAGGATAGGGTAGAGGATAGGATAGGATAGAGGATAGGATAGGATACGATAAAGGATAGGATAGATGATAGGATAGGATAGAGGATCTGATACAGGATAGGATAGGATAGAGGATAGGATAGGATAGAGAATCGGATAGAGGATAGGATAGGATAGAGGATAGGATAGGATAGAGGAAAGGATATTATAGAGGATAGGATAGGTAATTGGATAGAATAGAGGATAGGATAAGGTAGAGGATAGTATAGGATAGAGGATAGGATAGGATAGAGGATAGGATAGGATAGAGGATAGGACAGGATAGAGGATAGGATAGGATAGAGGATAGGGTAGTATAGAGGATAGGATAGGATAGGATAGAGGATAGGATAGGATAGAGGATAGGTTATAATAGAGGAAAGGATAGGATAGAGGATCGGATAGAGGATAGGATACGATAGGATAGGATGGGATAGAGGATAGGATAGGATAGAGGATAGGATAGGATAGAGGATAGGATAGGATAGATGATATTATAGGATAGAGGATAGGATAGGATAGAGGATAGGATAGGATAGGATAGAGGATCGGATAGAGGATAGGATAGGATAGAGGATAGGATAGGATAGAGGATAGGATAGGATAGAGGATCGGATAGAGGATAGGATAGGATAGAGGATAGGATAGGATAGAGGATAGGATAGGATAGAGGATAGGATAAAATAGAGGCTAGGATAGGATAGAGGATCGGATAGAGGATAGGATAGGATAGAGGATAGGATAGGATAGAGGATAGGATTGGAAAGAGGGTAGGATAGGATAGAGGAGAGGATAGGATAGAGGATAGGATAGGATAGAGGATAGGATAGGATAGAGGATAGGATAGGATAGAGGATAGGATAGGATATAGGATAGGATAGGATAGAGGATAGCATAGGATAGAGGATAGAATAGGATAGATGATAGGATAGGATAGAGGATCGGATGGAGGTTAGGATAGGATAGAGGATAGGATAGAGGATAGGATAGAGGATTGGATAGGATAGAGGGTAGGATAGGATAGAGGATAGGATGGGATAGAGGATAGGATAGGATAGAGGATAGAATAGTATAGAGGATAGGATAGGATAGAGTATAGGATAGGATAGAGGATAGGATAGCATAGAGGATAGGATAGGATAGAGGATAGGATAGGATAGAGGATAGAATGGGATAGAGGATAGGATAGGATAGAGGATAGGATAGGATAGATGATAGGATAGGATAGAGGATCTGATGGAGGTTAGGATAGGATAGAGGATAGGATAGAGGATAGGATAGAGGAATGGATAGGATAGAGGGTAGGATAGGATAGAGGATAGGATGGGATAGAGGATAGGATAGGATAGAGGACAGAATAGGATAGAGGATATAATAGGATAGAGGATAGGATAGGATAGAGGATAGGATAGGAAAGAGGGTAGGATAGGATAGAGGAGATGATAGGATAGAGGATAGGATAGGTTAGAGGATAGGATAGGATAGGATAGAGGATAGGATAGAGGATAGGATAGAGGATAAGATAGGATAGAGCATAGGATAGGATAGAGGATCGGATAGAGAATAGGATAGGATAGAGGATGGTATAGAGGATAGGATAGAGGATAGGATAGGAAAGAGGATAGGATAGGATAGATGATAGGATAGGATAGAGGATCGGATGGAGGTTAGGATAGGATAGAGGATAGGATAGAGGATAGGATAGAGGATTGGATAGGATAGAGGGTAGGATAGGATAGAGGATAGGATGGGATAGAGGATAGGATAGGATAGAGGATAGAATAGTATAGAGGATAGGATAGGATAGAGTATAGGATAGGATAGAGGATAGGATAGCATAGAGGATAGGATAGGATAGAGGATAGGATAGGATAGAGGATAGAATGGGATAGAGGATAGGATAGGATAGAGGATAGGATAGGATAGATGATAGGATAGGATAGAGGATCGGATGGAGGTTAGGATAGGATAGAGGATAGGATAGAGGATAGGATAGAGGAATGGATAGGATAGAGGGTAGGATAGGATAGAGGATAGGATGGGATAGAGGATAGGATAGGATAGAGGACAGAATAGGATAGAGGATAGGATAGGATAGAGGATAGGATAGGATAGAGGATAGGATAGCATAGAGGATAGGATAGGATAGAGGATAGGATAGGATAGACGATAGGATGGGATAGAGGATAGGATAGGATAGAGGATAGGATAGGATAGAGGATAGGATGGGATAGAGGATAGGATAGGATAGAGGATAGGATAGGATAGAGGATAGGATAGGATAGAGGATAGGATAGGAAAGAGGGTAGGATAGGATAGAGGAGATGATAGGATAGAGGATAGGATAGGATAGAGGATAGGATAGGATAGAGGATAGGATAGGATAGAGGATAGGATAGGATAGAGGATAGGATAGGTTAGAGGATAGGATAGGATAGAGGATAGGATAGTATAGAGGATAGGATAGGATAGAGGATAGGATAGGATAGAGGATAGGATAGGATAGAGTATAGGATAGGATAGAGGATAGGTTATAATAGAGGATAGGATAGGATAGAGGATCGGATAGAGGATAGGCTAGGTTAGAGGACAGGATACGAAAGGATAGGATGGGATAGAGGATAGGATAGGATAGAGGATAGGATAGGTTAGAGGATAGGATAGGATAGGATAGAGGATAGGATGGAGGATAGGATAGAGGATAAGATAGGATAGAGCATAGGATAGGATAGAGGTTCGGATAGAGAATAGGATAGGATAGAGGATGGTATAGAGGATAGGATAGAGGATAGGATAGGAAAGAGGATAGGATAGGATAGAGGATAGGATAGAATAGAGGATAATATAGGATAGGATAGAGGATAGGATAGGATAGAGGATATAATAGGATTGTGGAAAGGATAGGATAGAGGATAGGATAGGGTAGAGGATAGGATAGGATAGAGGATAGGATAGGATACGATAAAGGATAGGATAGATGATAGGATAGGATAGAGGATCTGATACAGGATAGGATAGGATAGAGGATAGGATAGGATAGAGAATCGGATAGAGGATAGGATAGGATAGAGAATCGGATAGAGGATAGGATAGGATAGAGGATAGGATAGGATAGAGGAAAGGATATTATAGAGGATAGGATAGGTAATTGGATAGGATAGAGGATAGGATAAGGTAGAGGATAGTGTAGGATAGAGGATAGGATAGGATAGAGGATAGGATAGGATAGAGGATAGGATAGGATAGAGGATAGGATAGGATAGAGGATAGGATAGGATAGAGGATAGGGTAGTATAGAGGATAGGATAGGATAGGATAGAGGATAAGATAGGATAGAGGATAGGATAGGATAGAGGATAGGATAGGAAAGAGGGTAGGATAGGATAGAGGAGAGGATAGGATAGAGGATAGGATAGGATAGAGGATAGGATAGGATAGAGGATAGGATAAAATAGAGGCTAGGATAGGATAGAGGATCGGATAGAGGATAGGATAGGATAGAGGATAGGATTGGAAAGAGGGTAGGATAGGATAGAGGAGAGGATAGGATAGAGGATAGGATAGGATAGAGGATAGGATAGGATAGAGGATAGGATAGGATAGAGGATAGGATAGGATATAGGATAGGATAGGATAGAGGATAGCATAGGATAGAGGATAGAATAGGATAGATGATAGGATAGGATAGAGGATCGGATGGAGGTTAGGATAGGATAGAGGATAGGATAGAGGATAGGATAGAGGATCGGATGGGGACCTAGGGGATATGGGCTCGGCAGTGGTGACTCGGATCCACTGCTAGGTATGCCACAGTGGTGGCGGTCATATTCCTAAAATCCTCCACGCTCCACCTCCTCGCGGTGGTCCCTGGGCACTCACGACTGTGGGTGGCTAACGGAGCGGGGGGTACGCGGCAGGAAGTAGCCTCGACGATGTGCGAGGCAATGCCGGCGGGATCTTCGGATCCTGGTAGGGGCACCCTTGCCGGTAAGGTTCGCACGGAGGGGCAAAAACTGCCGAGTTGGGACGGGATTTTCGGTGACGGACCAGGGCAAGGCTGGGTGTTTCACAAAATTGACATGGACGGCACAAAGGAAAAGAGTTTAGTTTACGGTGCAGGGGAGGGATACCCCAGTACCGGCGCGACTGTTGGTGGGCGAGCAGGCCACAGCGCGTCGTTATCCAACGACTGCGAGCCGAAGGTGGTGGACCACTGGGCCCCTTCGGAGGTAAATACTACCAGCGAAGCTGTGGTGACGGAAACGTCATCACAGATTTCGGGAGACTCGGACGCGGGCGTGTCGCGCGCGGGAGCCGAGATGCGGGGGGCGGACGGAGCTCCGACGGGGAAGCGGCCCCGGCTGGAGCCGTCCGTGGCAGGAGGGGGGCTGCAGACGCGCAGCGGGAGGGTCGTCGGGGGGACCCCTGAGGAGGGCTCCTCGGGGGCGGGTGCTGAGCAGGTGCTCAGCGACCGCGCCGAGAGGGGCCAGCTCCACAAAATCGCGGAGCTAATGGAGTCCGCGGGGAAGCTGCCGACGGCGCAGCTGGCGGAGGAGGTGGAGGACGCGATGAGACGTGTGGAGGGCGTCTCCACCGTCTCCAGGGGCCTCAAGGGCAGTTTTGCCAAGGAGCTCAGGGATTGCTCCGCGCTGGCCAGGGCCTATTGCACTACGCTGGTGCAGCGGGCATACACTGGCACGGCGTGGGGCAATAGCCAGGAGGTCGCCCGTCTCCGCCAACAGACCGAGGCCCTCGCCAAGGAGGTACAGGACCTCCGGGCGAGGCTTCGCGTCGCGGGGGCGGAGAAGCGGGCGGTCGCGGGAAAGACGGCCCCTGGGGCGGTACCCTCCGCCTCCTCAGGCGGGACCGCGGGGACGGGACCGGCGGCGGAAGCGGCGACGCGGGCGGCGGAGGGGGCGGGGGTACTGGACCCTCAAGCCCTTCTCCTCCGCGTCGACGCGATGGTGGCGGCCAGGAATGCCGAGCTGGAAGCGAGAATGGAGAATCGTTTCCGGGCAATCCTGGCCGGGATGGTTCCGGCTCTCCAGGGCAGGGGGGGAGGGACGCGCGATGCCCCGCCGGTGGCTTCTCCGCCGGCGGTGGTCGAAACCAGGAGGACTGGGCCGGTGGTGGTGTCCAGCGCCGGGGTGGTGCCACCCGTGGACATCCCGCCGCCGGTCGACCCAGCCTCCTGGTCGGTGGCGAAGTCGAGGTCCGCGAGGAAGGCGGAGAGGAGGCGGGCAGCGGCGGAGGAGAGGGCGGCCATAGCCCTCGCCGCCGAGTCGGCGGCCGCTGCTTCGGCGAAACGGAGGACGGCGACCGGGGGTTCGGCGGTCGGCACGCGAAAGGGGGCCGGCGCGATCACGGCGAAGCCGTCAAGTGGGAGGGTTGTTGCCCTGGGGCGCGCCCCCAAGTCCGGGGCCGTGGCGATCACGATCCCCGAGAGCTGTAAGCTCACCTACGCGGGAGTGATCGCCAGGGCCAGAGAGGCAATAGACCTCAAGGCGCTGGGGATTGAGTCGGGGGTGCTCCCCAGGAGGACCAAGACGGGGGGGATCCTCCTGGAGGTAAAGGGCCCGGAGGGCCAAGAGAAGGCACGGGCCCTCTCCACGAGGGTCTCTGAGGCCTTACAAGGGACTGGGGTTAAAGTCGTCCAGGCCGTCAAGCGAGGCGAGTTGCGCGTCGCTGGCCTGGACGACTCGGTTAGCGCAAGGGAGGTCGCGGCGGCACTTGCGGCTGCGGGGGGGTGCTCGGAGGTCCGCCTCCGAGCGGGTGCTGGGCTCCTGTTGGGCCCAGGGCCCCCTCGCGGCCGTCAGGAAGGTGGTGGCGGGGGGCCGGCTGCTGGTCGGCTGGTCCTCGGCGCGGGTGGAGGCACTGAGGGAGCGACCCCTTCAGTGCTTCCGCTGCTTGGAGACGGGGCACACGCGGTCGACCTGTAAAAGCACGGTCGACAGGAGCGCGAGGTGCTATCGGTGCGGTGCGACCGAGCACCGCGCCTCGGCCTGTGGGGCTGCCCCCAGATGCCCGCTCTGCGCGGATCTGGGGAGGCCCTCGAACCACAGGTTCGGGGCCAAAGCGTGTGCCCCGGCTCCGAGGAGGGGTCGCGCGGCGGTGAAGGGAAGAGGGGAAAAGTCGGCGGCTGCACCCGCGCAGCAGCAGCCGACTACACCGGGGGCCCAGTCCCCCCAGGGGGGGGAGCCTGCAGAGCAAATGTCAGGGTAGGCTGTTTTCAGGCCTATTCCGGTTCTGCAGGCGAACCTCAACCACTCGCGTGCGGCCCAGGACTTGTTTGTCCAGGCCGTGCGCGAGCGGGGGACTGGGTTGGCAGTGGCGGCGGAGCCGTACTCCGTTCCCGATCACCCCCTCTGGGTGGGGGACGGGGCCGGCTCCGTCGCCATAGTGGCGGAGGGCCGCCGCGGGTCCCCGTCGATCTCCCTTCTGGAGAGAGGCGAGGGATTCGTGGCGGTGCGGTGGGGGGACATCGCGGTCGTCGGAGTTTATATCTCGCCGAGCCGTGGCCTCGATCATTTTCGGGGGTTCCTGGGCGGGCTGAGTAGCTGCATCGCGCGGTGCAGCGCCCGTCCGGTTCTCGTCCTGGGAGACTTCAATGCCCACGCGGTATCGTGGGGGAGTCCCAGGACGACCACTAGGGGAAGCGAGGTGTTAACCTGGGCGTCCGGCCTGGATCTTCGGTTGATTAACCGGGGATCCACGCCGACGTGCGTGCGGCCGCAGGGTGTCTCTATTGTCGATCTGACATGGGGGACGCCGTCGGCCGTGCGCCGAGTGTCGGGATGGAGGGTGGCGGAAGAACTAGAGCTGGCCTCTGACCACACGCCCATAGTCATGGACGTGTGGCCCGCCGCCCTCTACGCGCGGGATTCCCGGCACGGCCAGGTGGACCGACGGCCGCGATGGGCGTGGAGCAGGGCGGACGAGGACCTGTTCCGGGCCGCTGTCGCCGCGGTAACGTGGGGGGGGGCCCCAGCCGGCTGGGGGGGCACCGGCGCGCGGGGCGGAGCGGCTCCGGGAGGTGATGACGGCGGTGTGCGACACCGCGGTGCCCCGGAGCCGGTCCGACCATAGAAGGGCGGCATACTGGTGGTCCGCGGGCATTGCGGAGCTTCGGCGTGCCTGCAATGCCGCGCGGCGCCAGTATGGCCGAGCGCGCAGGAGGCGCGACGACGAGGAGGCGAGGCTCCACGGGGAGTACCGAGCCGCGCTCGGGACTCTCCGGAGGGCCATCGCGAGGGCCAAGGCGGACGCGTGGTCGGAGCTCGTCGGCACGGTGGACGCGGATCCGTGGGGGCGCCCGTATAAGCTTGTAATGAGCAAGCTGCGCGCGTGGGCCCCCCCACTGACGGAATCGATGGACCCTCCCTTACTCGAGGAGGTGGTGACGTCTCTCTTCCCGCGTGAGGGGGGACAGCGACACCGCCTCCATCCGGGCCAGGAGCCTCTCTCCTGGTCCGCGGAGTGGGAGGTGTCAGCCGGCGAGCTCGGGGAGGCGGTGACCAGGGCCCGTCGGGTGGGCCGCAAGGCCCCGGGTCCTGACGGGGTGTCGGGCCGCGCGTTGGTCTTGGCATTGGAGGGGGGGCTCGCTCCCGAACTCAGGCGGCTGTTCAACAGTTGTCTGAGGGAGGGAGTGTTCCCCCCACTATGGAAGTCAGGCAGGCTGGTCCTCCTTCCAAAGGCGGGCAAGTCCCGGGACTCGCCCTCCGGGTACCGGCCAATTTGCTTGCTGGACGAGGCGGGGAAGTTGTTCGAGCGCGTTCTCGTTGGACGCCTCGTCCGGCACCTGTCGGGGGGAGGAGTCCCCGATCTGAGCGAGGCGCAGTTCGGCTTCCGGGGGGGTCTCTCCACCGTCGACGCAATTCGGCGGGTGAGGGCTCTCTCGGAGGCCTGTACGGAGGGGGGCGGTGTTGCGTTGGCGATCTCCTTGGATATCGCCAACGCGTTCAACACCGTCCCCTGGGATAGAATTTCGGAGGCCCTGGTCTTCCACCAGGTGCCTCCGTACCTTAGGAGGGTGATCGGGGACTATCTCTCCGACAGGAGCATAGAATATCCTGGCCGGTACGGGATGATTCGCAGGAGCGTCGTGCGGGGGGTTCCACAGGGCTCGGTGTTGGGCCCGTTGCTGTGGAACCTCGCGTACGACAGCGTCCTGCGGGAGGGGATGCCTCCCGGTGTCAGCCTAACGTGTTACGCCGACGACACGTTGGTGCTTGCCACCGGGAGGTATACGAAGGAGGCCGTCTGCCTGGCGGAGCGCGGCGCGTGGCGCGCGGTACGCGCGATCCGGTCTCTGGGCCTAGAGGTGTCCGTCGCTAAGACCAGGGCCATGTGGTTTTACCACCGGGCCCGGCTGGCGGCGCCTCCCCAGTGCTGGATCGCCGTGGGGGGGGGAGCGGTCGAGGTCGGGTTCCAGATGCGGTACCTGGGACTCGAGCTCGACGGCCTGTGGCGTTTCTGCCGCCACATCGAGTCGCTAGTGCCCCGGGCGGAGAGGGCGACCGCTGCGCTCGGTCGTCTTCTCCCGAATCTCGGGGGACCCTGTGGACGGGTGCGTCGCCTGTTCGCGGTGGTGGTGCGGGTTTTAGTCCTGTACGGAGCCCCTGTGTGGGCGTACGATGTCTTGGCCGGGGGGCGTAGCGGTGTGCGAGCACTGCTGCGCCGAATCGAGCGCAGGCTGGCCATTGGCATCGTGCGGGGGTATCGCACCATCTCTTACGCGACGGCGATGGTGATGTCGGGGCTTATCCCCCTCGAGCTGGAGGCCCGCGTGTTGTCGGACGTACACGGGTACGCCAGGGACCTCCAGCGGAGGGGGATGGCTCCGGATCGGGTGGCGCTCGATGTGGTGGAGTACAGGGGCCGCGCTCGGCGGGCCGCCGCCCGGGAATGGCGCGAAAGCCTTCACGGGACGGAGGAAGGAGGGAGGCGGGCCGTTCGGGCCATCCTCCCCGTGTTCGACCGGTGGAACAGGGGATGGATGGGGCATAGGGTCTCCTACCGAGTGACGCAGGTGATGACCGGGCACGGTTGCTTCGGTGTGTACCTGTGTCGCATCGGGCGGGAGGCCGAGGAGGCGTGTCACCACTGCGGCGAGTCGCGGGACACGGCGCAGCACACTCTGGAGGAGTGTCCAGCGTGGGCGGGTGAGCGCCGTGCTCTGCGGCGCGCAGTGGGCCATGACCTCTCGCTTCCGGCTGTCGTCTCGGCGGCAGCGGGCGGCGAGGGGGCGTGGAGAGGGTTCGCCTCCTTCTGTGAGCAGGTAATGCTGCAGAAGGAGGCTGCGGAACGGGGTCGTGAGCGAAATCACGATCCCGGCCGAAGGGGTGGGAGAAGGAGACGCAGGGCACGCCCCGGGGGCGTGCCTCCGTTGCGGCGTCCTTAACGCGGGCGGGGGCGCCCTTGGTGATCTCGAGGCGGGGGACCGACGGTCTCCTTATACTCGGCAGCCAATGGCGTCCCCGGAGGCCGTCGGACGTCTTGGGCGGGGGCCCGGACGTCCATCGGGCGGCCTAAATGGGGGGGGAAGGCTTCACGTCGTCCGTTGCGTGGCGCCTTCGGATAGAGTAGGATAGGGTGGAGGCCGCGTCCCCCACCCAGGGAGGAATGCTAAGGCGGGGGCACACCGGATAGACATGCGCGCGCGGACCACGGGTGCCCCCAGGAGCCTAGGGACGGACGGGGAGGAGTTAGTGGGTATACTCGGCATTGCACCCACCAGCCGAGGAGTCCCACATAACCCGGCCCACTCCCCCCCGGGAGGGGTCGGGTATCCGTAATAGTGATTACCTCCTCGGAAAAAAAAAAAAAAAAAAAAAAAAAAAAATAGGATAGAGGATCGGATAGGATAGAGGGTAGGATAGGATAGAGGATAGGATGGGATAGAGGATAGGATAGGAAAGAGGATAGGATAGGATAGAGGATAGGATAGGATAGAGGATATAATAGGATTGAGGAAAGGATAGGATAGAGGATAGGATAGGGTAGAGGATAGGATAGGATACGATAGAGGATACGATAGAGGATTGGATATGGTAGAGGATAGGATAGAGGATAGAATAGGATAGATGATAGTATAGGATAGAGGATAGGATATGATAGAGTAAACGATATTATAGAGGATAGGATACAGGATAGGATAGGATAGAGGATAGGATAGAGGATAGGATAGAGGATAGGATAGGGTAGAGGATAGGATAGGATAGAGGATAGGATAGGATACGATAAAGGATAGGATAGATGATAGGATAGGATAGAGGATCTGATACAGGATAGGATAGGATAGAGGATAGGATAGGATACTGAATCGGATAGAGGATAGGATAGGATAGAGGATAGGATAGGATAGAGGATGGTATAGAGGATAGGATAGAGTATAGGATAGGAAAGAGGATAGGATAGGATAGAGGATAGGATAGGATAGAGGATAGGATAGGAAAGAGGGTAGGATAGGATAGAGGAGAGGATAGGATAGAGGATAGGATAGGATAGAGGATAGGATAGGATAGAGGATAGGATAGTATAGAGGATAGGATAGGATAGAGGATAGGATAGGATAGAGGATAGGATAGGATTGAGTATAGGATAGGATAGAGGATAGGTTATAATAGAGGATAGGATAGGATAGAGGATCGGATAGAGGATAGGCTAGGATAGAGGATAGGATACGATAGGATAGGATGGGATAGAGGATAGGATAGGATAGGATAGAGGATAGGATAGGATAGGATAGAGGATAGGATAGGATAGAGGATAGGATAGGATAGAGGATCGGATAGAGGATAGGATAGGATAGAGGATAGGATAGGATAGAGGATAGGATAGGATAGAGGATAGGATAAAATAGAGGCTAGGATAGGATAGAGGATCGGATAGAGGATAGGATAGGATAGAGGATAGGATAGGATAGAGGATAGGATTGGAAAGAGGGTAGGATAGGATAGAGGAGAGGATAAGATAGAGGATAGGATAGGATAGAGGATAGGATAGGATAGAGGATAGGATAGGATAGAGGATAGGATAGGATATAGGATAGGATAGGATAGAGGATAGCATAGGATAGAGGATAGAATAGGATAGATGATAGGATAGGATAGAGGATCGGATGGAGGTTAGGATAGGATAGAGGATAGGATAGAGGATAGGATAGAGGATTGGATAGGATAGAGGGTAGGATAGGATAGAGGATAGGATGGGATAGAGGATAGGATAGGATAGAGGATAGAATAGTATAGAGGATAGGATAGGATGGAGGATAGGATAGGATACAGGATAGGATAGCATAGAGGATAGGATAGGATAGAGGATAGGATAGGATAGAGGATAGAATGGGATAGAGGATAGGATAGGATAGAGGATAGGATAGGATAGATGATAGGATAGGATAGAGGATCGGATGGAGGTTAGGATAGGATAGAGGATAGGATAGAGGATAGGATAGAGGAATGGATAGGATAGAGGTTAGGATAGGATAGAGGATAGGATGGGATAGAGGATAGGATAGGATAGAGGACAGAATAGGATAGAGGATAGGATAGGATAGAGGATAGGATAGGATAGAGGATAGGATAGGATAGAGGATAGGATAGCATAGAGGATAGGATAGAGGATAGGATACGATAGAGGATAGGATAGGATAAAGGATAGGATAGGATAGAGGATAGGATAGGATAGAAGATAGGATAGGATAGAGGATAGAGGATAGGATAGGATAGAAGATAGGATAGGATAGAGGATAGAGGATAGGATACGATAGAAGATAGGATAGGATAGAGGATAGGATAGGATAGAGGATAGGATAGTATAGAGGATAGGATAGAGGATAGGATAGAGGATAGGATAGGATAGAGGATAGGATAGGATAGAGGATAGGATAGGATAAAGGATAGGATAGGATAGAGGATTGGATAGAGGATAGGATAGGATAGAGGATAGGATAGGATAAAGGATAGGATAGGATAGAGGATTGGATAGAGGATAGGATAGGAAAGAGGATAGGATAGGATAGAGGATAGGAAAGGATAGAGGATAGGGTTGGGGTTTTGATAAGATAGAGGATAGCATAGGATAGAGGATAGGATAGGATAGAAGATAGGATAGGATAGAGGATAGGATAGGATAGAGGATAGGATAGGATAGAGGATTGGATAGAGGATAGGATACGATAGAGGATAGGATAGGATAAAGGATAGGATAGGATAGAGGATAGGATAGGATAGAAGATAGGATAGGATAGAGGATAGAGGATAGAGGATAGGATAGGATAGAAGATAGGATAGGATAGAGGATAGAGGATAGGATACGATAGAAGATAGGGTAGGATAGAGGATAGGATAGGATAGAGGATAGGATAGTATAGAGGATAGGATAGGATAGAGGATAGGATAGACGATAGGATAGGATAGAGGATAGGATAGGATAGAGGATAGGATAGGAAAGAGGATAGGATAGGATAGAGGATAGGAAAGGATAGAGGATAGGGTTGGGGTTTTGATAGGATAGAGGATAGGATAGGATAGAGGATAGGATAGGATAGAAGATAGGATAGGATAGAGGATAGAGGATAGGATAGGATAGAATATAGGATAGGATAGAGGATAGGATAGGATAGAGGATAGGATAGGATAGAGGATAGGATAGACGATAGGATAGGATAGAGCATAGGATAGGATAGAGGATAGGATAGGATAGAGGATTGGATAGAGGATAGGATAGGATAGAGGATAGGATAGGATAAAGGATAGGATAGGATAGAGGATAGGATAGGATAGAAGATAGGATAGGATAGAGGATAGAGGATAGGATAGGATAGAAGATAGGATAGGATAGAGGATAGAGGATAGGATAGGATAGAAGATAGGATAGGATAGAGTATAGGATAGGATAGAGGATAGGATAGGATAGAGGATAGGATAGGATAGAGGATAGGATAGACGATAGGATACGATAGAGGATAGGATAGGATAGATGATAGGATAGGAAAGAGGATAGGATAGGATAGAGGATAGGAAAGGATAGAGGATAGGTTTGGGGTTTTGATAGGATAGAGGATAGGATAGGATAGAGGATAGGATAGGATAGAAGATAGGATAGGATAGAGGATAGAGGATAGGATAGGGGATAGGATAGGATAGAGGATAGGATAGGATAGAAGATAGGATAGGATAGAGGATAGGATAGGATAGAGGATAGGATAGGATAGAGGATAGGATAGGATAGAGGATAGGATAGACGATAGGATAGGATAGAGCATAGGATAGGATAGAGGATAGGATAGGATAGAGGACAGGATAGGATACAGGATTGGATAGGATACAGGAAAGGATAGGATTGAGGATAGGATAGGATGGAGGATAGGATAGGATAGAGGATAGGATAGGATAGAGGATAGGATAGAGGATAGGATAGAGGATAGGATAGAGGATAGGATAGGATAGAGGATAGGATAGGATAGAGGATAGAGGATAGGATAGGATAGAGGATAGGATAGGATAGAGGATAGGATAGGACAGAGGATAGGGTTGGGGTTTTGATAGGATAGAGGATAGGATAGGATAGAGGATAGGATAGGATAGAGGATAGGATAGGATAGAGGATAGGATAGACGATAGGATAGGATAGAGCATAGGATAGGATAGAGGATAGGATAGGATAGAGGACAGGATAGGATACAGGATTGGATAGGATACAGGAAAGGATAGGATTGAGGATAGGATAGGATGGAGGATAGGATAGGATAGAGGATAGGATAGGATAGAGGATAGGATAGAGGATAGGATAGAGGATAGGATAGAGGATAGGATAGGATAGAGGATAGGATAGGATAGAGGATAGAGGATAGGATAGGATAGAGGATAGGATAGGATAGAGGATAGGATAGGACAGAGGATAGGGTTGGGGTTTTGATAGGATAGAGGATAGGATAGGATAGAGGATAGGATAGGACAGAGGATAGGGTTGGGGTTTTGATAGGATAGAGGATAGGATAGGATAGAGGATAGGATAGGATAGAAGATAGGATAGGATAGAGGATAGGATAGGATAGAGGATAGGATAGAGGATAGGATAGAGGATAGGATAGAGGATAGGATAGAGGATAGGATAGAGGATAGGATAGAGGATAGGATAGGATAGAGGATAGGATAGGATAGAGGATAGGATAGGACAGAGGATAGGATAGGGGATTTGATAGGATAGAGGATAGGATAGGATAGAGGATAGGATAGGACAGAGGATGGGATAGGGGATTTGATAGGATAGAGGATAGGATAGGATAGAGGATTGGATAGGATAGAGGATAGAGGATAGGATAGGGGATAGGATAGGATAGAGGATAGGATAGGATAGAAGATAGGATAGGATAGAGGATAGGATAGGATAGAGGATAGGATAGGATAGAGGATAGGATAGGATAGAGGATAGGATAGGATAGGGGATAGGATAGACGATAGGATAGGATAGAGGATAGGATAGGATAGAGGATAGGATAGGAAAGAGGATAGGATAGGATAGAGGATAGGAAAGGATAGAGGATAGGATAGGACAGAGGATAGGATAGGGGATTTGATAGGATAGGATAGAGGATAGGATGGACGATAGGATAGGATAGAGGATAGGATAGGATAGAGGATAGGATAGGATAGAGGATAAGATAGGACAGAGGATAGGATAGGGGATTGATAGGATAGAAGATAGGATAGGATAGAGGATAGGATAGGATAGAGGATAGGATAGGATAGAGGATAGGATAGGATAGAGGATAAGATAGGACAGAGGATAGGATAGGGGATTGATAGGATAGAAGATAGGATAGGATAGAGGATTGGATAGGATAGAGGATAGATGATAGGATAGGATAGAGGATAGGATAGGGGATTTGATAGGATAGAGGATAGGATAGGATAGAAGATAGGATAGGATAGAGGATAGGATAGGATACAGGATAGGATAGGATAGAGGACAGGATAGGATACAGGATTGGATAGGATACAGGAAAGGATAGGATTCAGGATAGGATAGGATGGAGGATAGGATAGGATAGAGGATAGGATAGGGGATTTGATAGGATAGAGGATAGGATAGGATAGAAGATAGGATAGGATAGAGGATAGGATAGGATAGAGGATAGGATAGGATAGAGGACAGGATAGGATACAGGATTGGATAGGATACAGGAAAGGATAGGATTGAGGATAGGATAGGATGGAGGATAGGATAGGATAGAGGATAGGATAGGATAGAGGATAGGATAGAGGATAGGATAGAGGATAGGATAGAGGATAGGATAGGATAGAGGATAGGATAGGATAGAGGATAGGATAGGATAGAGGATAGAGGATAGGATAGGATAGAGGATAGGATAGGATAGAGGATAGGATAGGACAGAGGATAGGGTTGGGGTTTTGATAGGATAGAGGATAGGATAGGATAGAGGATAGGATAGGATAGAGGATAGGATAGGATAGAGGATAGGATAGGATAGAGGATAGGATAGGATAGAGGATAGGATAGACGATAGGATAGGATAGAGCATAGGATAGGATAGAGGATAGGATAGGATAGAGGACAGGATAGGATACAGGATTGGATAGGATACAGGAAAGGATAGGATTGAGGATAGGATAGGATGGAGGATAGGATAGGATAGAGGATAGGATAGGATAGAGGATAGGATAGAGGATAGGATAGAGGATAGGATAGAGGATAGGATAGGATAGAGGATAGGATAGGATAGAGGATAGGATAGGATAAAGGATAGGATAGGATAGAGGATTGGATAGAGGATAGGATAGGATAGAGGATAGGATAGGATAAAGGATAGGATAGGATAGAGGATTGGATAGAGGATAGGATAGGAAAGAGGATAGGATAGGATAGAGGATAGGAAAGGATAGAGGATAGGGTTGGGGTTTTGATAAGATAGAGGATAGCATAGGATAGAGGATAGGATAGGATAGAAGATAGGATAGGATAGAGGATAGGATAGGATAGAGGATAGGATAGGATAGAGGATTGGATAGAGGATAGGATACGATAGAGGATAGGATAGGATAAAGGATAGGATAGGATAGAGGATAGGATAGGATAGAAGATAGGATAGGATAGAGGATAGAGGATAGAGGATAGGATAGGATAGAAGATAGGATAGGATAGAGGATAGAGGATAGGATACGATAGAAGATAGGGTAGGATAGAGGATAGGATAGGATAGAGGATAGGATAGTATAGAGGATAGGATAGGATAGAGGATAGGATAGACGATAGGATAGGATAGAGGATAGGATAGGATAGAGGATAGGATAGGAAAGAGGATAGGATAGGATAGAGGATAGGAAAGGATAGAGGATAGGGTTGGGGTTTTGATAGGATAGAGGATAGGATAGGATAGAGGATAGGATAGGATAGAAGATAGGATAGGATAGAGGATAGAGGATAGGATAGGATAGAATATAGGATAGGATAGAGGATAGGATAGGATAGAGGATAGGATAGGATAGAGGATAGGATAGACGATAGGATAGGATAGAGCATAGGATAGGATAGAGGATAGGATAGGATAGAGGATTGGATAGAGGATAGGATAGGATAGAGGATAGGATAGGATAAAGGATAGGATAGGATAGAGGATAGGATAGGATAGAAGATAGGATAGGATAGAGGATAGAGGATAGGATAGGATAGAAGATAGGATAGGATAGAGGATAGAGGATAGGATAGGATAGAAGATAGGATAGGATAGAGTATAGGATAGGATAGAGGATAGGATAGGATAGAGGATAGGATAGGATAGAGGATAGGATAGACGATAGGATACGATAGAGGATAGGATAGGATAGATGATAGGATAGGAAAGAGGATAGGATAGGATAGAGGATAGGAAAGGATAGAGGATAGGTTTGGGGTTTTGATAGGATAGAGGATAGGATAGGATAGAGGATAGGATAGGATAGAAGATAGGATAGGATAGAGGATAGAGGATAGGATAGGGGATAGGATAGGATAGAGGATAGGATAGGATAGAAGATAGGATAGGATAGAGGATAGGATAGGATAGAGGATAGGATAGGATAGAGGATAGGATAGGATAGAGGATAGGATAGACGATAGGATAGGATAGAGCATAGGATAGGATAGAGGATAGGATAGGATAGAGGACAGGATAGGATACAGGATTGGATAGGATACAGGAAAGGATAGGATTGAGGATAGGATAGGATGGAGGATAGGATAGGATAGAGGATAGGATAGGATAGAGGATAGGATAGAGGATAGGATAGAGGATAGGATAGAGGATAGGATAGGATAGAGGATAGGATAGGATAGAGGATAGAGGATAGGATAGGATAGAGGATAGGATAGGATAGAGGATAGGATAGGACAGAGGATAGGGTTGGGGTTTTGATAGGATAGAGGATAGGATAGGATAGAGGATAGGATAGGATAGAGGATAGGATAGGATAGAGGATAGGATAGACGATAGGATAGGATAGAGCATAGGATAGGATAGAGGATAGGATAGGATAGAGGACAGGATAGGATACAGGATTGGATAGGATACAGGAAAGGATAGGATTGAGGATAGGATAGGATGGAGGATAGGATAGGATAGAGGATAGGATAGGATAGAGGATAGGATAGAGGATAGGATAGAGGATAGGATAGAGGATAGGATAGGATAGAGGATAGGATAGGATAGAGGATAGAGGATAGGATAGGATAGAGGATAGGATAGGATAGAGGATAGGATAGGACAGAGGATAGGGTTGGGGTTTTGATAGGATAGAGGATAGGATAGGATAGAGGATAGGATAGGACAGAGGATAGGGTTGGGGTTTTGATAGGATAGAGGATAGGATAGGATAGAGGATAGGATAGGATAGAAGATAGGATAGGATAGAGGATAGGATAGGATAGAGGATAGGATAGAGGATAGGATAGAGGATAGGATAGAGGATAGGATAGAGGATAGGATAGAGGATAGGATAGAGGATAGGATAGAGGATAGGATAGGATAGAGGATAGGATAGGATAGAGGATAGGATAGGACAGAGGATAGGATAGGGGATTTGATAGGATAGAGGATAGGATAGGATAGAGGATAGGATAGGACAGAGGATGGGATAGGGGATTTGATAGGATAGAGGATAGGATAGGATAGAGGATTGGATAGGATAGAGGATAGAGGATAGGATAGGGGATAGGATAGGATAGAGGATAGGATAGGATAGAAGATAGGATAGGATAGAGGATAGGATAGGATAGAGGATAGGATAGGATAGAGGATAGGATAGGATAGAGGATAGGATAGGATAGAGGATAGGATAGGATAGGGGATAGGATAGACGATAGGATAGGATAGAGGATAGGATAGGATAGAGGATAGGATAGGAAAGAGGATAGGATAGGATAGAGGATAGGAAAGGATAGAGGATAGGATAGGACAGAGGATAGGATAGGGGATTTGATAGGATAGGATAGAGGATAGGATGGACGATAGGATAGGATAGAGGATAGGATAGGATAGAGGATAGGATAGGATAGAGGATAAGATAGGACAGAGGATAGGATAGGGGATTGATAGGATAGAAGATAGGATAGGATAGAGGATAGGATAGGATAGAGGATAGGATAGGATAGAGGATAGGATAGGATAGAGGATAAGATAGGACAGAGGATAGGATAGGGGATTGATAGGATAGAAGATAGGATAGGATAGAGGATTGGATAGGATAGAGGATAGATGATAGGATAGGATAGAGGATAGGATAGGGGATTTGATAGGATAGAGGATAGGATAGGATAGAAGATAGGATAGGATAGAGGATAGGATAGGATACAGGATAGGATAGGATAGAGGACAGGATAGGATACAGGATTGGATAGGATACAGGAAAGGATAGGATTCAGGATAGGATAGGATGGAGGATAGGATAGGATAGAGGATAGGATAGGGGATTTGATAGGATAGAGGATAGGATAGGATAGAAGATAGGATAGGATAGAGGATAGGATAGGATAGAGGATAGGATAGGATAGAGGACAGGATAGGATACAGGATTGGATAGGATACAGGAAAGGATAGGATTGAGGATAGGATAGGATGGAGGATAGGATAGGATAGAGGATAGGATAGGATAGAGGATAGGATAGAGGATAGGATAGAGGATAGGATAGAGGATAGGATAGGATAGAGGATAGGATAGGATAGAGGATAGGATAGGATAGAGGATAGAGGATAGGATAGGATAGAGGATAGGATAGGATAGAGGATAGGATAGGACAGAGGATAGGGTTGGGGTTTTGATAGGATAGAGGATAGGATAGGATAGAGGATAGGATAGGATAGAGGATAGGATAGGATAGAGGATAGGATAGGATAGAGGATAGGATAGGATAGAGGATAGGATAGACGATAGGATAGGATAGAGCATAGGATAGGATAGAGGATAGGATAGGATAGAGGACAGGATAGGATACAGGATTGGATAGGATACAGGAAAGGATAGGATTGAGGATAGGATAGGATGGAGGATAGGATAGGATAGAGGATAGGATAGGATAGAGGATAGGATAGAGGATAGGATAGAGGATAGGATAGAGGATAGGATAGGATAGAGGATAGGATAGGATAGAGGATAGGATAGGATAGAGGATAGAGGATAGGATAGGATAGAGGATAGGATAGGATAGAGGATAGGATAGGACAGAGGATAGGGTTGGGGTTTTGATAGGATAGAGGATAGGATAGGATAGAGGATAGGATAGGATAGAAGATAGGATAGGATAGAGGATAGGATAGGATAGAGGATAGGATAGAGGATAGGATAGAGGATAGGATAGAGGATAGGATAGAGGATAGGATAGAGGATAGGATAGAGGATAGGATAGAGGATAGGATAGAGGATAGGATAGGATAGAGGATAGGATAGGATAGAGGATAGGATAGGATAGAGGATAGGATAGACGATAGGATAGGATAGAGGATAGGATAGGATAGAGGAAAGGATATTATAGATGATAGGATAGGATAGAGGATAGGATAGGATAGAGGATAGGATAGGACAGAGGATAGGATAGGGGATTTGATAGGATAGAGGATACGATAGGATAGAGGATAGGATAGGACAGAGGATGGGATAGGGGATTTGATAGGATAGAGGATAGGATAGGATAGAGGATTGGATAGGATAGAGGATAGAGGATAGGATAGGGGATAGGATAGGATAGAGGATAGGATAGGATAGAAGATAGGATAGGATAGAGGATAGGATAGGATAGAGGATAGGATAGGATAGAGGATAGGATAGGATAGAGGATAGGATAGGATAGAGGATAGGATAGGATAGAGGATAGGATAGACGATAGGATAGGATAGAGGATAGGATAGGATAGAGGATAGGATAGGAAAGAGGATAGGATAGGATAGAGGATAGGAAAGGATAGAGGATAGGATAGGACAGAGGATAGGATAGGGGATTTGATAGGATAGGATAGAGGATAGGATGGACGATAGGATAGGATAGAGGATAGGATAGGATAGAGGATAGATGATAGGATAGGATAGAGGATAGGATAGGGGATTTGATAGGATAGAGGATAGGATAGGATAGAAGATAGGATATGATAGAGGAAAGATGATAGGATAAGATAGAGAATCGGATAGGGGATAGGATAGGATAGAGGATAGGATAGGATAGAGGATAGGACAGGATAGAGGATAGGATAGGATAGAGGATTGGATAGGATAGAGGACAGGATAGATGATAGGATAGGATAGAGGATACGATAGGATAGAGGATAGGATAGGATAGAGGACAGGATAGGATACAGGATTGGATAGGATACAGGAAAGGATAGGATTGAGGATAGGATAGGATGGAGGATAGGATAGGATAGAGGATAGGATAGGATAGAGGATAGGATAGACGATAGGATAGGATAGAGGATAGGATAGGATAGAGGATAGGATAGGATAGAGGGTAGGATAGTATAGAGGATAGGATAGGATAGAGGATAGGATAGGATAGAGGATAGGATAGGATAGAGGATAGGATAGACGATAGGATAGGATAGAGGATAGGATAGGATAGGATAGAGGATAGGATAGACGATAGGATAGGATAGAGGATAGGATAGGATAGAGGATAGGATAGGAAAGAGGGTAGGATAGGATAGAGGATAGGAAAGGATAGAGGATAGGATAGGACAGAGGATAGGATAGGGGATTTGATAGGATAGGATAGAGGATAGGATAGGATAGAGGATAGGATAGGATAGAGGATAGGATAGGATAGAGGATAGGATAGGATAGAGGATAGGATAGGATAGAGGATAGGATAGGATAGAGGATAGGATAGGATAGAGGATAGGATAGGATAGAGGATAGGATAGGATAGAGGATAGGATAGGATAGAGGATAGGATAGACGATAGGATAGGATAGAGGATAGGATAGGATAGAGGATAGGATAGGACAGAGGATAGGATAGGATAGAGGATAGGATAGGATAGAGGATGGGATAGGATAGAGGATTGGATAGAGGATAGGATAGGATAGAGGATAGGGTAGGATAGAGGATAGGATAGGGTAGAAGATAGGATAGGATAGAGGATAGGATAGGATAGAGGATAGATGATAGGATAGGATAGAGGATAGGATAGGGGATTTGATAGGATAGAGGATAGGATAGGATAGAAGATAGGATATGATAGAGGAAAGATGATAGGATAAGATAGAGGATCGGATAGGGGATAGGATAGGATAGAGGATAGGATAGGATAGAGGATAGGACAGGATAGAGGATAGGATAGGATAGAGGATTGGATAGGATAGAGGACAGGATAGACGATAGGATAGGATAGAGGATACGATAGGATAGAGGATAGGATAGGATAGAGGACAGGATAGGATACAGGATTGGATAGGATACAGGAAAGGATAGGATTGAGGATAGGATAGGATGGAGGATAGGATAGGATAGAGGATAGGATAGGATAGAGGATAGGATAGACGATAGGATAGGATAGAGGATAGGATAGGATAGAGGATAGGATAGGATAGAGGGTAGGATAGTATAGAGGATAGGATAGGATAGAGGATAGGATAGGATAGAGGATAGGATAGGATAGAGGATAGGATAGACGATAGGATAGGATAGAGGATAGGATAGGATAGAGGATAGGATAGGAAAGAGGATAGGATAGGATAGAGGATAGGAAAGGATAGAGGATAGGATAGGACAGAGGATAGGATAGGGGATTTGATAGGATAGGATAGAGGATAGGATAGGATAGAGGATAGGATAGGATAGAGGATAGGATAGGATAGAGGATAGGATAGGATAGAGGATAGGATAGGATAGAGGATAGGATAGGATAGAGGATAGGATAGGATAGAGGATAGGATAGGATAGAGGATAGGATAGACGATAGGATAGGATAGAGGATAGGATAGGATAGAGGATAGGATAGGACAGAGGATAGGATAGGATAGAGGATAGGATAGGATAGAGGATGGGATAGGATAGAGGATTGGATAGAGGATAGGATAGGATAGAGGATAGGGTAGGATAGAGGATAGGATAGGGTAGAAGATAGGATAGGATAGAGGATAGGATAGGATAGAGGATAGATGATAGGATAGGATAGAGGATAGGATAGGGGATTTGATAGGATAGAGGATAGGATAGGATAGAAGATAGGATATG
Source organism: Halictus rubicundus (assembly GCF_050948215.1). Taxonomy (NCBI): domain Eukaryota; kingdom Metazoa; phylum Arthropoda; class Insecta; order Hymenoptera; family Halictidae; genus Halictus; species Halictus rubicundus. The sequence continues at coordinate 294,945 of NW_027488651.1, forward strand.
ATAGAGGAAAGATGATAGGATAAGATAGAGGATCCAATAGGGGATAGGATAGGATAGAGGATAGGATAGGATAGAGGATAGGACAGGATAGAGGATAGGATAGGAAAGAGGATAGGGTAGGATAGAGGATAGGAAAGGATAGAGGATAGGATAGGACAGAGGATAGGATAGGGGATGTGATTGGATAGGATAGAGGATAGGATAGACGATAGGATAGGATAGAGCATAGGATAGGATAGAGGATAGGATAGGATAGAGGACAGGATAGGATAGAGGGTAGGATAGAGTAGAGGACAGGATAGGATACAGGATTGGATAGGATACAGGAAAGGATAGTATTGGGGATAGGATAGGATGGAGGATAGGATAGGATAGAGTATAGGATAGGATAGAGGATAGGATAGACGATAGGATAGTATAGAGGGTAGATAGGATAGAGGATTGGATAGAGGATAGGATAGGATAGAGGATAGGATAGGATAGAGGATTGGATAGAGGATAGGATAGGATAGAGGATATTATAGGATAGAGGATATGATAGGATAGAGGATAGGATAGGATAGAGGATTGGATAGGATAGAGGACAGGATAGACGATAGGATAGGATAGAGGATACGATAGGATAGAGGATAGGATAGGATAGAGGACAGGATAGGATACAGGATTGGACAGGATACAGGAAAGGATAGGATTGAGGATAGGATAGGATGGAGGTTAGGATAGGATAGAGGATAGGATAGGATAGAGGATAGGATAGACGATAGGATAGGATAGAGGATAGGATAGGATAGAGGATAGGATAGGATAGAGGATAGGATAGGATACAGGATAGGATAGGGAATTTGATAGGATACAGGATAGGATAGGATAGAAGACAGGATAGGATAGAGGATAAGATAGGATTGAGGATAGGATAGGATAGAGGATTGGATAGAGGATAGGATAGGATAGAGGATATTATAGGATAGAGGATATGATAGGATAGAGGATAGGATAGGATAGAGGATTGGATAGGATAGAGGACAGGATAGACGATAGGATAGGATAGAGGATACGATAGGATAGAGGATAGGATAGGATAGAGGACAGGATAGGATACAGGATTGGATAGGATACAGGAAAGGATAGGATTGAGGATAGGATAGGATGGAGGATAGGATAGGATAGAGGATAGGATAGACGATAGGATAGGATAGAGGATAGGATAGGATAGAGGATAGGATAGGATAGAGGGTAGGATAGTATAGAGGATAGGATAGGATAGAGGATAGGATAGGATAGAGGATAGGATAGAGGATATTATAGGATAGAGGATATGATAGGATAGAGGATAGGATAGGATAGAGGATAGGATAGGATAGAGGACAGGATAGGATAGAGGGTAGGATAGAGTAGAGGACAGGATAGGATACAGGATTGGATAGGATACAGGAAAGGATAGTATTGGGGATAGGATAGGATAGAGGATAGGATACTATAGAGGATAGGATAGACGATAGGATAGGATAGAGGATAGGATAGGATAGAGGATAGGATAGGACAGAGGATAGGATCAGAGCAAAGTGAACCGCCACGGTAATCGGAGCTTAACAGCAGATTTTTGAGTCTATAGCCGCGAAAGAAACAAAGAAGTTAAACTCGAAGTGAGTTTCAAGCATTAATTAAAAGAAGAATTACAAATAAGATAATTAATTCGCGCGATTTCGAGGAAAATAAGAGCAAATCTCCCCCGGGGGACTAGTTCCGAATCTCCGGGTTCAAATCACGTGAATTCGGTTATTAAACTGAACAAAGTGGATCGAGACACAGTGTAAAGTAAATTAAAATTAATTAATTAATTAATTAAGGTACTTACTTGTTATCGGGAATTCGTACGGTACGGTTTTTTCCTCGTGGAAAACCCACTCGGTCGCACGAATCGATGAAATACCACGGTCCGGAACATCTAGAAAAAAAAGAGAGAAAATAATAAATTAGTTACTAATTAATAAAACAAGACGGGCTTGTGCGTGCGGAGATTATTGTGCGTGCGGAGATTACTCGACACGAAAACCCCTTCCTTCCAGTAAATCAAGGAACGGAGAGTGCCGGTGAAAAACCTGTAAAAAGAAAAAATTATTAGTATAATTAAAATTAATGGTCGGAGTGAGGGACACATTGAGAACAGAAGTGCATTAACTGAAAGTGAGAAAAAAGGACTTAAAGTGAGGAATTTAGGGAAAAAATTTCGAAATAGAGAAGTACCACCAGATAAACCGATACACACGGACCAGGAAGAGGGACCACACCGCGAGGGGTCGGTCGTATCTCATAAAAATAAGGTAGGAGAAAGGGTTTAGTGCCTAAAAATAGGAAAGAGTAGAGAAAAGTGGGAAAAGAGATCATTTGACCTTGAACACAAGAGAGAACTAGCGGTTTTTATATAACTAACCCACATCTATTAGTGCAGCTACGGATAGGGATAGACATAAGAAGCAATCGCCCTATAGGAAGTTTTCTCGTAAAACCTATCCCTGTAGGTGTTAGGGTCGTTATCTCGAGAACGGGGGGCCGGAGGCGAAAACCGTGTACCTCCGAAACTTCTTCGGAGACCAGTCGCCAACCCCGAGATACCCCCCCCCCCCCAAGAGGATAGCCTACCCAGAAAATTTTTTCAGTCGAAAATTTATGGGACACCCGGTATATAAGAAAAACTTAGACTTTATCCGATCTAGGCGTGCGACGGCTCGTTGTAAAGCTCTAGCCGAGCCCTAACCGACTACCGGGTCAGCTTTTTGAAAATCTCAAAATTCGAGGTAATTTTTCCCACAGCTTGGAAAGGAGGGGGCAAAATCGAAAAAGTTTTTCAGGGGGGAGAATACTTCTCCAATCCGACCCCGAAAGACTCGCCACCCTCCGAAATAGGCGCATACCGAATTTCGGCCCGATAGGTCAATTTTCGTACGGAACCATAATCGCGAAAACACCTAAGAAAACGCCGGGTACGATAAAACCGTGTGGGGGCTCTTTGGAAAGCCAGAGAGCAGGGCTGGCATTTCGCCAAAGCAGATTTTGTATATCGTGTAAAATAAAAGAAGTAACATACAGTTAAGAATAAAAAATTAGAGTAAGAGAAGGTATCGACACCTTGACACGTTTAGACCACGCGCATGCGTTTTAATGATAGGTTAAATTAGGCTAAGAGCGAAAAAACCAAAAAAAAATCAATTAAAAATAAGGTAGCGTTTAAGACTAGAAAATAAGAACATTTATAGAAATATATATATATATATATATATATATATATATATATATATATATATACATAGAGGCTAGAAAATTATTTACAGTAGCGAATAAAATAAGATAAGATACGTTAAAAGTTAAATAAGAAGTTAGTTTATTTTAGTGTTTTTGAATTTGAATTTGAATTTATTGCATTTCGTATACTATACTATACTATATTATACTAAGCACTATTATACTGTATTAGATTTACAAACAATTTTGAATAAGCGAAATAGTTTTAACTACGACAGACATTGTAATTTTTAGGTGATTCTGTAATTTTAGAAAATGAAATAGAGACAAATACCCGTTTATCTCTGGGCGTTCCGAAATTACTACCTCCCCTGAAAGCGCATACAATAAGTACCTAAAATTAGAACAAAAAGTACAAAAGATCATACAATAAATAACAGTTAAAGTAAATTGACCAGTTTGTAATAATAATAATTGCAAATATCTTTGCGTTAGATAACTCTAATTTTCTAATTTCATAACATAATTTCTGTGTCACGTAAGGCGATAACCAAGAGTTTCCTGTAAACAGAAATAGAAATAGAATTGGAGAAAGTTAAATAGAAATAGAGAAAAATAAGAAATATAGATAAAAAAGAGAATAAGAAACAAAATTAGAAGCAGAACCTGAAATTGAAATACAAATAGCAATAGGAACACAGATAAGAGAAGTAGCAAATAAAATCAGAATACTTTAACCACTACTTACCTCAGAATAGTTTAACCACTACTTACCTAAAAACACCTGAAAATAAGAAAAAATTTTTTATAATTTCAGCTAAGTATAATATAAGTTTAGAAAAAATAAAAAAAAAAAAAAAGCAATACAACTCCGCAGTATAACATATAATTTGAAATTGACAACACATAATTTGAAATCGACATACCTTATCCGTAGTGCAACCTAGAAGAAATAAAAACAGCTATTAATATAGAGAAAAGTGGAATAATAAGAATAAAAAGAGTAGATACAGAAACAATAGGGATTTGAAACAGTAAATTGCAGTAGGTTATAACCAGCGGCCTGTTAAACAAGCGTTAGATAGTTAAAGGAGCCCGAGCGGAGGGAAGGGGAGGGGGGCTGCGATCGTTGCGTAACCGACCTAACCGACCGACCCCGAGCGAGCCTACATACAGCAAGCAAACAAACAAGGACAGAGGACTAGGAAGAGAGAAGAAGAAGAAGAAGAAGCAGGATAGACACATAGACAGAAAAACAATACAAGGACAGAAATAACCGCCACCAAAGACTGACATATACACACTTAGATAAGTACACACAGGCAAACAAACCGACCCTTACAAACACAAGTAAACTCTCACACAGACAGACATAACGTAGACGGTATCATTGAGAGAGAAACAAATATAACAGATACTGAAGAAGAAAGAAGGAAGATGGATGAAGAGGAGAAGTGGCTAACGCCACGCCACCCACCGGATAAAGGAATTATATTTAGAAAAAGCGATAAGATGAAAAGAAGCACAGAAAAAGAAAGAACCAAGAGAGACAGGGAGAATTTCGAGTCGGACTCGGAATCCCAATTTTCAGATGTGGTCCTTATTGGAAGCACGACTATGAAAAAGAAAAGGATAGACGACCGTAATAACACCTCGAATACTAAGCTGAATCAATCTAAAGAGGAAGAAAAGAGAAAAGAAAGAGAAAAAGAAATAGAGAGAGAAAAAGAAGAGGAAGAGGACATTCTCAAACTGATAAGAGAATTATCGACCCTTCTCAAGAAAACTAAGTCGTCTACAAAAGAATTGAAAAGTTTTTGTATGGATCCCCTAACAGAAGTTAGAAGTCCCACAAAAACGCATGCAGCTCAAGCGGACAGACAAGTGGAAGCAGCAATAACCAGGCTCAAGAACATCGAATTAATTATCGAGAACAAAAACCTGAAGAACAGCCTTCTCCACAAGGATATAGGCGTACAATGTAATATCCTGAGGAAAAGCGAGGACAAAAAAGGAATATCGGTCGGGACTGGCAAGACAACGGCAGAAGCAGCGAGGAAGTTATTAATCTACGAGAGCGAGACAGATGAAGCTGCAGAAACAACGGAAACCGAATCGAAACAAGAACAGGAATGGAAGATAGTGGAAAACAGGAAGAAAGCAGAGGAGAAGAAGGCCCTCAAGAAGAAAAAGAAGGAAGAGGCCGCAGAAATAGAAAAAAGTAAGAAAGAGCAAGAGAAAGAAAAGGTAAAGGAAAGAGAGAGAGCTCAAAGGGACAGACAGCCGCCTCCACCAAAATCCGAAGCGATAATAATAAAGACAAGCGAAACAAGAACATTTGCGGATTTGTTTAAACAGCTGAAGTCAAATCCGGGAGACAACATGAAGGGCATCCATACGGTCAGAAAATCGCGAGGAGGCGATATCGTGATCGAAATGGAAAAAGGCACGAACGCCGGAGTCCTTGAAACATTTGCTAAACAGACCTTAGGAGAGGACTGTTTAGTAAGAAGAATGGCACCGAAAATCGTCTACGAGATAAAGGATTTAGATCCCACTATTGATAAGGACGAATTGCAAGAGGAACTAGCCCGAATCTTGCAAAAACAAAAAGAGGAAATTCAAATTAAAACTGTTAGATTTGGATACGGAGGAACCAAGACGGCAATCGTCTCCCTCCCTTCAGAAGCTCTGGAAATTTTAGGTCAAGAAAATAAACTAAAAATTGGATTTACAAACTGCAGAATTAAGAGAACCCAGAACTTATTAAGATGCTTTAAATGCCATGCCTTCGGCCACCTCTCCTACAACTGTTCTGCAGACTTGAAGGGACAGGAACTATGCAGAAGATGTGGAAACCTGGGGCATCAGATAAACGGATGTGAGGCAATAAGGTGCTGTATCTTATGCACAAGGGAGGGCATACATGCATCCAAAGCTGAACATGTAGCAGGAGCAGTCAATTGCCCGCAATATAGAAAATATATGGAACGTTTGGACAAGGGTAGCTCTAAATTATAAAATTCAATTTAAAGATACTCCAAATAAACCTGAATCATTGCAGATTGGCGCACTGCTTGCTAAACCAAACTGCAACAGAGCTGGGCGTAGATTTTGTACTAGTTTCAGAACCACTCTACAACCCGGGCAGCTGGATCTACACGAAGACAGGATCAGCAGCAGCAATCTGGGTGACGAATTTTAATGGAAATAGACGACTCGAAGATGGGGACGAATCAGAAGACGATTACTCTGCAGTAAGATTGGAAAAACTAACGATTGTGAGTACGTACGTATCGCCCAACATTTCGACCGATCTCTTCGCATTTAAAATTAAAAGATTAACGCAATTCTTGAGCCAGGAAATAGCGAAAGGTAACAGCGTAATTCTAGGAGGAGATCTCAATGCCAAGTCACCAGCCTGGGGCTCCAAGGAGCATAATCTAAAAGGAACAATACTGTTAGATGAACTTCTAAGAATAAATATTTACCCATGTATTCCGGAAGGAGGCCACACATTCGAACGAGGAAGTTCCACTTCAAACTTGGACTTTATAGCGACCACCCAGGACCTGCAAAAGAATGAATTAGAATTTTCTAACAAGGTATTGAATTTAGAGTCGGCCTCTGACCATAAATACCTACTTACAGAGTTAAGAACAGCGGACGGAATCTCAAGGAGAAATACAAACCCTGGAGCTAGATGGAAAGTCACGAGGTCCGGCATCACCAGGCTGGGACTGGCATTGGATCGAACTCTAAGGGATCAGACAATAAATGCTGGTAGCACGTACACCTACGAAGAAGAAAATAAATTCTTCGAATGTATAGACAAAATCTGCGACGAGGCGCTGGACAAGGCTGATACGACGTCCACAAAAGGAAGAAGTAATAAATGGTGGAACCCGCAAATAAATAAGGAAAGAGCAAAAACGCAAAGGCTAAGGAGAGCCGCACAAAAAGCCAGGAAGAAAGGAAAAAATGACGAAAGGGAGGCATTAACTTACCTGTATAAACTTGCGAAAAAGAATCTCCAGAGAGTCATTAGTAAATCAAAGGAACAAACCTGGAAAGAACTTTGCGAAACAATCGACAAAGATGTATGGGGTAAACCATACAAAGCGGTCATGAGACAGGTCAAAAACAATAATCCACCAGCGACTCTTTCCGCACAATTTGCAGGAAAAGTTATGAAGGGGCTCTTTCCTCAAAAAGAGCAGCTAGCGGAACAACAAGGAGGTAGAAACGCAGCAGAAACACATAATCTACCTGTTTCAAATGATTTCAGGTCAATACCAATTCCGGATATCACCTCGGAAGAAGTCCTGGAAGCTGCCAAACTCCTGAAACCGGGAAAGGCGCCTGGCACTGACGGCATGCAACCAGAAATCCTCAAGGCACTGGTGCAATTTAGACCTGACAGGTTTGCCGCCTTATACAATGGAATCCTGACGAGAGGAATTATGCCGCAAAAATGGAAATACGCCAGAACCGTTCTGTTGAGGAAGGAAGGTAAGGACCCCTCCACCCCCTCAGCTTATAGACCCATATGCATTTTAGACGCCTCCGCTAAGCTGTTCGAGTACGTTATCCGAGCGAGGCTCCACGAAGAGCTTGGAGAGAAGCCGTTCAGTGTTTGCCAGTATGGATTCACTAAAGGAACCTCGACAGTCCACGCTATGGAGGAAGTGAGGCAAGCAGCTATAGAGGCCTCAAGCAAAAATAGGTTTGCTGCATTAATCGCGTTGGATGTCAAAAACGCGTTTAACACGCTTAGCTGGACGGCCATCCATAGAGAAGTAACAAATAGAAAAATCCCCGAGTACCTCGCTCGGATACTAAAAGACTATTTCAGATGTAGAGCAGTGAAATATGAAGCACCTGAAGAAACGATACGCCTAAACATGAAAATGGGAGTCCCCCAGGGCTCAGTCCTGGGCCCCTTTTTATGGAATATGGTATATGATGGACTACTTAGTGCAAATAACCTACCGATGTGTAAAAAAATTGCCTTTGCAGATGATCTAGCGATAATCGTACAAGCAGCAACAGTCAGAAGACTAAAAATAAGAGCCGAACAGATGGCAGAAGAAGCTAGACTGTGGATGACCACTGCGGGTCTAGAATTAGCAGAAAGTAAAACAGAAATTATTATGCTAAACCGTAAGAGGGTGGAGGGTGAACTTACCTTCAGGATCGGAGAAGCTGAAATAAAGCCAACTACGGAACTAAGGTACTTGGGAGTTATCTTCGACTCCAATAAAAATTTCAAACAACAAATCGAAAGATCAACTAACAAGGCCATTAGGACGATGTCTGCCCTGAGCAGAATCATGACGAATTCAATGAGAACGAAACAATCAGGACGAAAGCTCTATTATATGACTATGGAATCGATTGTTCTTTATGGAGCACCGATATGGGCAGAAGCAGCAGACAAACCGACCAACAGGAAATTATTGAAGAGAACACAGAAAATTGGGCTAACAAGGGTAGTATCGGCGTATAGGTCAGTTCCACTAGAAACGCTATCGGTATTATCCGGAGTTGTACCCTGGAACCTGAAAATAAGAGAAAGGAGAGAAACCTTCGAGAAAGAAAATGAAGTGGCAGAATTAATAAGCTACGAAAGAAGAAACAGAGAGGAAACCGGGGACAGAAGGAATACACACACGCACACACACACCCACACATACACACACACGCATACACTAACAGAGACCCCGGTAGATACAGAAGAAAACGCAGAGGAGACAATGGAAGTAATGAGAAACAGCATGAAAAAGGTTATAAGGAAGCAAGCAAGAGAAAACACCTTACAGAAGTGGCAAGAGGAATGGGATGATGCGACGGTGGGAAGATGGACTCACCGACTCATCCCAGATATAGAGAAATGGATCAACAGAAAACATGGTCAACTAAATTTTTATATTACCCAAGCCCTTACGGGGCACGGTGTTTTTAATAATTTCAGGAAAAGAATAGGTAAAACAGCCTCCGACGAGTGTTGGTACCATCACGGAGTCCCCGATACACCGGATCACACACTCGTTGCATGCCTCAGATGGGAGGAAGAACGAAAACCACTGGTGGAGGCATTAAAAACCAGACCAGAAAACCTCACTATAGAAATCATCATGGAGGGGATCCTGGCGGAGGAAACGACATGGATAATCTTTGCAAACTTCTGTAAGGACATCTTGAGAAAGAAGGAGGAAGAAGAGAGAAAAAGAGAAAAGGATCTCAGGGACAACCTGATCATGAGGGACACCGAGGAAGACCTGGAATCAGCTGACGCCGAGAGGATGATAGAATTATAATTAAGTTAAGCGGACTCTCCCTTTGTATTGCATAAGACAGTTAAGAATTTTTTAAACTAAATGAGAGCATATAGGCGCTAAGATGTTTGTTTTCCCTGTGTTGCAGCTCACTCTGGTGCGGGCGGAGGAGGGGGAGGAGGACGAGGACGAGGAAGACGGGACGGGACGTGTGACCACGCGGGAGAAAACAAGGAGATCTCTGAGTCAACTGACGCCTGTGAATAAGCGGACTTCGCGGGGCCGGGCTAGGCCGACATACGGGATACTTACCTTGGATGACCTCCAGCAGACTCACGGGTACTCGCTTCAGTGGACTACACCCAACGTCCGTCTCTCCCCTCTCCCCCCGGGCCGCCTGATGAAGGGTTGCAGCATGGGAGCAGCATCGAAACACGCCTGAAACAGAAAGAGAAATGTAAGGACCAGCGGCATAGTGCTTGCTGCAAGCGTTGCAGCGGCACAGGCGCAATTACCCGCATAGAGCAGGGTTCTGCAGTAACTGAGAGATAGTTGAACTAGGATAAGGTAGATCACTGTAAAAACATTGCAGTTGCCTGTAAAAGATCGATAAGGTAGGACGCGTATAAGGTAGTTCACTACCCAAGTGCCGATAACCAGCAGATACGGTATAGGCTTAACAGGGGCTGGTTAACCAGCGGCGTATTGCTTTCGCATATATAACAAAATGGTCGACAAAGCCAAGCACACGTGGCGACTTATACTTTTATTAATTTTGATATGATAGAACGATCATTTGGAAGCCAAAATGTGAACATGACGCTTTTTTGAGACGACCAATCATTGGAGACCAGAAATAACCTATAAAAAGAACTAAATAAAAAGATATTTTTAGGATGTAAAAAACCGGAGAAGAATATAAAAAATAGAAAATTAGCATTATTTAACGGACTAAAGACCTCTTAGTACTTTTGCAATAATAGCCTTATTACATTAGAAAAAACGCTTTTAAAGTTCAAATCAAGAGTAAAAAACAGGTTCAAGTATAATTAAGACCTGTAATCAACATAAGAAACGAAAACCTAAAAACTAGTTAGGTATAAATGTACCCTTCGTATTTGTTCTTAAAAGCAATAACTGTAAAGTTATAGACGATTGAAAGTTCAAGAAAGAATTAGGAAAAATGTTTTAAAAGTGACAAAAACGAAAAATAAAGGACTGATCGGAAAAATAGTGTCATTTCTTTAATAAAAGTACTCTTGACATTTTTTGATCAAACAAATGGCTTGGAAGATATTTCAAAATGTAACAAAATGAGATTTGCTCGAACGAGCTCAGATCGAGGTAGTAGTATAATACCTCGCCGCCGTTGTCTCAAGAAAGTGGGCATGTGGGCAACAAATGCAGAATTTATATAGTAGATGTAGTATGGTTAATAACATAGAACCAACGCAACGTTAGGTAAAAGACCGTAAATAATTGTATAACGGGTGTCCAAGATGTGAAGGGAAGTGAAACAAAACTCTTAAGTGATAAAGACCAGATTTAGGGATATTTTTCAAAATAGATAATTTAGAACAATTAACATAAAAAATTAAATCTAGCAATTTTAAATTGAATTAACATCTTTTGAAGTTTTTCGGATAGGCTCCCTATAATAATATAAGGGGTCCCAAAAGTCTAGAGCAGGAGTAAATAACTGGTTTTAATATAACAAACGGGTATATTTTATCTGCAAATCAAAAACAAAGTAACGAAGGGATAATAAATATACTGATGCAGTTGTCCCATAAGAGCAATAGTTTAAGAGTCGTGGGCTAATCAAAGTCCACACAGTTTGTAGAAAAAGTTAAAAATTTTTCGCTAAAAACGATCAATGAAGGATCTAGAGTAAAAACAAGGATAATTCTTGACGAAAAGCACTCTTGAAAATTTTCGATCAGACAAACGGTTCTTTAAATATAACAAATTGTACTAAAATGCGGACAACTCGAACGATATGCGATCAAGATAGCACTTAATAGCCTCGGTAGCCTGCGCTCATAGTAGAAGGGCATACGAGGAATAAATAGAGGAATAATTTATTAAAAACGGCTAAGTAGCAAAGACAGATAGTATTATAATAACGGTCACCAAAATAATTTCAGGGAAGGCTTCCAGAGAATAATACAAGGTAGACTAAAGTATAGTTTAGACAAAAAAAAAAAATTAAAATTAAATAATAATAATATACTTAAGATAACTAAGGGATATAGTAACATAATATTCATAATAGAAAAGACAATAGAGTAACAAAAATATTTAAATAGCTTACTAATAGAAAGAAGAATAGGTTACAAGTTAGGGCAGATGAGAAGCTAACACAAAAAAAACCTAAATGCAGAGAAAGACAATTAAAACCGGGCAAATTAGTGAGCTAGAATCAATTAAAGACTGGAAACACGCTGTGTGATTTTTTAAAAGGAATATCCGATAAACATTCGACAAGATCAAAAAATTTTTTATATTAAAAGAACGCGGCTCGATCGAGCTGAAATAGCGACTATAGGTGAAAATCTCGACGTTAGGCTTCACAAGAAAACGGGCGATTAGAAATAGAACTATATTGTAATAACCGAACAGTTCAAACTCTGCCGTTAAGCATACCGGTTAATTTGATTTTCATAAAAGAAATAAGACATGGTATACTTTGGCAAGAATATTGCTAGCAAGGGTAGAAGAAGAAAAACTAGGGCATGACAACGGTCTCGTACACGAACAACCAGTACAGTCGAAAAACCAAAATCTTTGGAAAACAACATAGGAGGCACTCAAGGCCGTTTCAAAATAGAACAACAAGTATATATAGAAAAAACACGCGGAGTGTCAAGCGGGAGGGGATAGCTACAGGTCACGCGAGCCCCAACGGATAAAATCCAAATCAGAGCAAAGTGAACCGCCACGGTAATCGGAGCTTAACAGCAGATTTTTGAGTCTATAGCCGCGAAAGAAACAAAGAAGTTAAACTCGAAGTGAGTTTCAAGCATTAATTAAAAGAAGAATTACAAATAAGATAATTAATTCGCGCGATTTCGAGGAAAATAAGAGCAAATCTCCCCCGGGGGACTAGTTCCGAATCTCCGGGTTCAAATCACGTGAATTCGGTTATTAAACTGAACAAAGTGGATCGAGACACAGTGTAAAGTAAATTAAAATTAATTAATTAATTAATTAAGGTACTTACTTGTTATCGGGAATTCGTACGGTACGGTTTTTTCCTCGTGGAAAACCCACTCGGTCGCACGAATCGATGAAATACCACGGTCCGGAACATCTAGAAAAAAAAGAGAGAAAATAATAAATTAGTTACTAATTAATAAAACAAGACGGGCTTGTGCGTGCGGAGATTATTGTGCGTGCGGAGATTACTCGACACGAAAACCCCTTCCTTCCAGTAAATCAAGGAACGGAGAGTGCCGGTGAAAAACCTGTAAAAAGAAAAAATTATTAGTATAATTAAAATTAATGGTCGGAGTGAGGGACACATTGAGAACAGAAGTGCATTAACTGAAAGTGAGAAAAAAGGACTTAAAGTGAGGAATTTAGGGAAAAAATTTCGAAATAGAGAAGTACCACCAGATAAACCGATACACACGGACCAGGAAGAGGGACCACACCGCGAGGGGTCGGTCGTATCTCATAAAAATAAGGTAGGAGAAAGGGTTTAGTGCCTAAAAATAGGAAAGAGTAGAGAAAAGTGGGAAAAGAGATCATTTGACCTTGAACACAAGAGAGAACTAGCGGTTTTTATATAACTAACCCACATCTATTAGTGCAGCTACGGATAGGGATAGACATAAGAAGCAATCGCCCTATAGGAAGTTTTCTCGTAAAACCTATCCCTGTAGGTGTTAGGGTCGTTATCTCGAGAACGGGGGGCCGGAGGCGAAAACCGTGTACCTCCGAAACTTCTTCGGAGACCAGTCGCCAACCCCGAGATACCCCCCCCCCCAAGAGGATAGCCTACCCAGAAAATTTTTTCAGTCGAAAATTTATGGGACACCCGGTATATAAGAAAAACTTAGACTTTATCCGATCTAGGCGTGCGACGGCTCGTTGTAAAGCTCTAGCCGAGCCCTAACCGACTACCGGGTCAGCTTTTTGAAAATCTCAAAATTCGAGGTAATTTTTCCCACAGCTTGGAAAGGAGGGGGCAAAATCGAAAAAGTTTTTCAGGGGGGAGAATACTTCTCCAATCCGACCCCGAAAGACTCGCCACCCTCCGAAATAGGCGCATACCGAATTTCGGCCCGATAGGTCAATTTTCGTACGGAACCATAATCGCGAAAACACCTAAGAAAACGCCGGGTACGATAAAACCGTGTGGGGGCTCTTTGGAAAGCCAGAGAGCAGGGCTGGCATTTCGCCAAAGCAGATTTTGTATATCGTGTAAAATAAAAGAAGTAACATACAGTTAAGAATAAAAAATTAGAGTAAGAGAAGGTATCGACACCTTGACACGTTTAGACCACGCGCATGCGTTTTAATGATAGGTTAAATTAGGCTAAGAGCGAAAAAACCAAAAAAAAATCAATTAAAAATAAGGTAGCGTTTAAGACTAGAAAATAAGAACATTTATAGAAATATATATATATATATATATATATATATATATATATATAGAGGCTAGAAAATTATTTACAGTAGCGAATAAAATAAGATAAGATACGTTAAAAGTTAAATAAGAAGTTAGTTTATTTTAGTGTTTTTGAATTTGAATTTGAATTTATTGCATTTCGTATACTATACTATACTATATTATACTAAGCACTATTATACTGTATTAGATTTACAAACAATTTTGAATAAGCGAAATAGTTTTAACTACGACAGACATTGTAATTTTTAGGTGATTCTGTAATTTTAGAAAATGAAATAGAGACAAATACCCGTTTAAAAAAAAAAAAGGACAGAGGATAGGATAGGATAGAGGATAGGATAGGATAGAGGATGGGATAGGATAGAGGATTGGATAGAGGATAGGATAGGATAGAGGATAGGGTAGGATAGAGGATAGGATAGGGTAGAAGATAGGATAGGATAGAGGATAGGATAGGATAGAGGATAGATGATAGGATAGGATAGAGGATAGGATAGGGGATTTGATAGGATAGAGGATAGGATAGGATAGAAGATAGGATATGATAGAGGAAAGATGATAGGATAAGATAGAGGATCGGATAGGGGATAGGATAGGATAGAGGATAGGATAGGATAGAGGATAGGACAGGATAGAGGATAGGATAGGAAAGAGGATAGGGTAGGATAGAGGATAGGAAAGGATAGAGGATAGGATAGGACAGAGGATAGGATAGGGGATTTGATAGGATAGGATAGAGGATAGGATAGACGATAGGATAGGATAGAGCATAGGATAGGATAGAGGATAGGATAGGATAGAGGACAGGATAGGATAGAGGGTAGGATAGAGTAGAGGACAGGATAGGATACAGGATTGGATAGGATACAGGAAAGGATAGTATTGGGGATAGGATAGGATGGAGGATAGGATAGGATAGAGTATAGGATAGGATAGAGGATAGGATAGACGATAGGATAGTATAGAGGGTAGATAGGATAGAGGATTGGATAGAGGATAGAGGATTGGATAGAGGATAGGATAGGATAGAGGATAGGATAGGATAGAGGATTGGATAGAGGATAGGATAGGATAGAGGATATTATAGGATAGAGGATATGATAGGATAGAGGATAGGATAGGATAGAGGATTGGATAGGATAGAGGACAGGATAGACGATAGGATAGGATAGAGGATACGATAGGATAGAGGATAGGATAGGATAGAGGACAGGATAGGATACAGGATTGGACAGGATACAGGAAAGGATAGGATTGAGGATAGGATAGGATGGAGGTTAGGATAGGATAGAGGATAGGATAGGATAGAGGATAGGATAGACGATAGGATAGGATAGAGGATAGGATAGGATAGAGGATAGGATAGGGAATTTGATAGGATACAGGATAGGATAGGATAGAAGAATAGAGGATAAGATAGGATTGAGGATAGGATAGGATAGAGGATTGGATAGAGGATAGGATACGATAGAGGATAGGATAGGATAGAGGATTGGATAGGATAGAGGATAGATGATAGGATAGGATAGAGGATAGGATAGGGGATTTGATAGGATAGAGGATAGGATAGGATAGAAGATAGGATAGGATAGAGGATAGGATAGGAAAGAGGAAAGGATAGGATAGAGGATAGGAAAGGGTAGAGGATAGGATAGACGATAGGATAGTATAGAGGGTAGATAGGATAGAGGATAGGATAGGATAGAGGATAGAGGATAGAGGATAGAGGATAGAGGATAGAGGATAGGATAGGATAGAGGATAGGATAGGATAGAGGATTGGATAGAGGATAGGATAGGATAGAGGATATTATAGGATAGAGGATATGATAGGATAGAGGATAGGATAGGATAGAGGATTGGATAGGATAGAGGACAGGATAGACGATAGGATAGGATAGAGGATAGGATAGGATAGAGGATAGGATAGACGATAGGATAGGATAGAGGATAGGATAGGATAGAGGATAGGATAGGAAAGAGGATAGGATAGGATAGAGGATAGGAAAGGATAGAGGATAGGATAGGACAGAGGATAGGATAGGGGATTTGATAGGATAGGATAGAGGATAGGATAGGATAGACGATAGGATAGGATAGAGCATAGGATAGGATAGAGGATAGGATAGGATAGAGGACAGGATAGGATAGAGGGTAGGATAGAGTAGAGGACAGGATAGGATACAGGATTGGATAGGATACAGGAAAGGATAGTATTGGGGATAGGATAGGATGGAGGATAGGATAGGATAGAGTATAGGATAGGATAGAGGATAGGATAGACGATAGGATAGTATAGAGGGTAGATAGGATAGAGGATTGGATAGAGGATAGGATAGGATAGAGGATAGGATAGGATAGAGGATTGGATAGAGGATAGGATAGGATAGAGGATATTATAGGATAGAGGATATGATAGGATAGAGGATAGGATAGGATAGAGGATTGGATAGGATAGAGGACAGGATAGACGATAGGATAGGATAGAGGATACGATAGGATAGAGGATAGGATAGGATAGAGGACAGGATAGGATACAGGATTGGACAGGATACAGGAAAGGATAGGATTGAGGATAGGATAGGATGGAGGTTAGGATAGGATAGAGGATAGGATAGGATAGAGGATAGGATAGACGATAGGATAGGATAGAGGATAGGATAGGATAGAGGATAGGATAGGGAATTTGATAGGATACAGGATAGGATAGGATAGAAGACAGGATAGGATAGAGGATAAGATAGGATTGAGGATAGGATAGGATAGAGGATTGGATAGAGGATAGGATAGGATAGAGGATAGGATAGGATAGAGGATTGGATAGGATAGAGGATAGATGATAGGATAGGATAGAGGATAGGATAGGGGATTTGATAGGATAGAGGATAGGATAGGATAGAAGATAGGATAGGATAGAGGATAGGATAGGAAAGAGGAAAGGATAGGATAGAGGATAGGAAAGGGTAGAGGATAGGATAGACGATAGGATAGTATAGAGGTAGATAGGATAGGATAGGATAGGATAGGATAGAGGATAGAGGATAGAGGATAGAGGATAGAGGATAGGATAGGATAGAGGATAGGATAGGATAGAGGATTGGATAGAGGATAGGATAGGATAGAGGATATTATAGGATAGAGGATATGATAGGATAGAGGATAGGATAGGATAGAGGATTGGATAGGATAGAGGACAGGATAGACGATAGGATAGGATAGAGGATACGATAGGATAGAGGATAGGATAGGATAGAGGACAGGATAGGATACAGGATTGGACAGGATACAGGAAAGGATAGGATTGAGGATAGGATAGGATGGTGGTTAGGATAGGATAGAGGATAGGATAGGATAGAGGATAGGATAGACGATAGGATAGGATAGAGGATAGGATAGGATAGAGGATAGGATAGGATAGAGGATAGGATAGGATACAGGATAGGATAGGGAATTTGATAGGATACAGGATAGGATAGGATAGAAGACAGGATAGGATAGAGGATAAGATAGGATTGAGGATAGGATAGGATAGAGGATTGGATAGAGGATAGGATAGGATAGAGGATATTATAGGATAGAGGATATGATAGGATAGAGGATAGGTTAGGATAGAGGATAGGATAGGATAGAGGATTGGATAGAATAGAGGATATTATAGACGATAGGATAGGATAGAGGATAGGATAGGATAGAGGATAGGATAGGAAAGAGGATAGGATAGGATAGAGGATAGGAAAGGATAGAGGATAGGATAGGATAGAGGATAGGATAGGATAGAGGACAGGATAGGATACAGGATTGGATAGGATACAGGGAAGGATAGGATTGAGGATAGGATAGGATGGAGGATAGGATAGGATAGAGGATAGGATAGGATAGAGGTTAGGATAGAGGATAGGATAGGATAGAGGATAGAGGATAGGATAGGAAAGAGGATAGGATAGGATAGAGGATAGGAAAGGATAGAGGATAGGATAGGACAGAGGATAGGATAGGGGATTTGATAGCATAGGATAGAGGATAGGATAGACGATAGGATAGGATAGAGCATAGGATAGGATAGAGGATAGGATAGGATAGAGGACAGGATAGGATAGAGGGTAGGATAGAATAGAGGACAGGATAGGATAGAGGGTAGGATAGAATAGAGGACAGGATAGGATACAGGATTGGATAGGATACAGGAAAGGATAGGATAGAGGATAGGATAGGATAGACGATAGGTTAGGATAGAGGATAGGATAGGATAGAGGATTGGATAGAATAGAGGATAGGATAGACGATAGGATAGGATAGAGGATAGGATAGGATAGAGGATAGGATAGGAAAGAGGATAGGATAGGATAGAGGATAGGAAAGGATAGAGGATAGGATAGGATAGAGGATAGGATAGGATAGAGGACAGGATAGGATACAGGATTGGATAGGATACAGGGAAGGATAGGATTGAGGATCGGATAGGATGGAGGATAGGATAGGATAGAGGATAGGATAGGATAGAGGATAGGATAGGGGATTTGATTGGATAGAGGATAGGATAGGATAGAGGATAGGATAGGATAGAGGATAGGATAGGATAGAGGATAGGATAGGATAGAGGATAGGATAGGACAGAGGATAGGGTAGGGGTTTTGATAGGATAGAGGATAGGATAGGATAGAGGATAGGATAGACGATAGGATAGGATAGAGGAAAGGATAGGATAGAGGATAGGATATTATAGAGGATAGGATAGGACAGGGGATAGGATAAAGGATAGGATAGAGGATAGGATAGGATAGAGGATAGGATAGACGATAGGATAGGATAGAGGATACGATAGGATAGAGGATAGGATAGGATAGAGGACAGGATAGGATACAGGATTGGACAGGATACAGGAAAGGATAGGATTGAGGATAGGATAGGATGGAGGTTAGGATAGGATAGAGGATAGGATAGGATAGAGGATAGGATAGACGATAGGATAGGATAGAGGATAGGATAGGATAGAGGATAGGATAGGGAATTTGATAGGATACAGGATAGGATAGGATAGAAGACAGGATAGGATAGAGGATAAGATAGGATTGAGGATAGGATAGGATAGAGGATTGGATAGGATAGAGTATAGGATAGGATAGAGGATAGGATAGACGATAGGATAGTATAGAGGGTAGATAGGATAGAGGATTGGATAGAGGATAGGATAGGATAGAGGATAGGATAGGATAGAGGATTGGATAGAGGATAGGATAGGATAGAGGATATTATAGGATAGAGGATATGATAGGATAGAGGATAGGATAGGATAGAGGATTGGATAGGATAGAGGACAGGATAGACGATAGGATAGGATAGAGGATACGATAGGATAGAGGATAGGATAGGATAGAGGACAGGATAGGATACAGGATTGGACAGGATACAGGAAAGGATAGGATTGAGGATAGGATAGGATGGAGGTTAGGATAGGATAGAGGATAGGATAGGATAGAGGATAGGATAGACGATAGGATAGGATAGAGGATAGGAAAGGATAGAGGATAGGATAGGACAGAGGATAGGATAGGGGATTTGATAGGATAGGATAGAGGATAGGATAGGATAGACGATAGGATAGGATAGAGCATAGGATAGGATAGAGGATAGGATAGGATAGAGGACAGGATAGGATAGAGGGTAGGATAGAGTAGAGGACAGGATAGGATACAGGATTGGATAGGATACAGGAAAGGATAGTATTGGGGATAGGATAGGATGGAGGATAGGATAGGATAGAGTATAGGATAGGATAGAGGATAGGATAGACGATAGGATAGTATAGAGGGTAGATAGGATAGAGGATTGGATAGAGGATAGGATAGGATAGAGGATAGGATAGGATAGAGGATTGGATAGAGGATAGGATAGGATAGAGGATATTATAGGATAGAGGATATGATAGGATAGAGGATAGGATAGGATAGAGGATTGGATAGGATAGAGGACAGGATAGACGATAGGATAGGATAGAGGATACGATAGGATAGAGGATAGGATAGGATAGAGGACAGGATAGGATACAGGATTGGACAGGATACAGGAAAGGATAGGATTGAGGATAGGATAGGATGGAGGTTAGGATAGGATAGAGGATAGGATAGGATAGAGGATAGGATAGACGATAGGATAGGATAGAGGATAGGATAGGATAGAGGATAGGATAGGGAATTTGATAGGATACAGGATAGGATAGGATAGAAGACAGGATAGGATAGAGGATAAGATAGGATTGAGGATAGGATAGGATAGAGGATTGGATAGAGGATAGGATAGGATAGAGGATAGGATAGGATAGAGGATTGGATAGGATAGAGGATAGATGATAGGATAGGATAGAGGATAGGATAGGGGATTTGATAGGATAGAGGATAGGATAGGATAGAAGATAGGATAGGATAGAGGATAGGATAGGAAAGAGGAAAGGATAGGATAGAGGATAGGAAAGGGTAGAGGATAGGATAGACGATAGGATAGTATAGAGGGTAGATAGGATAGAGGATAGGATAGGATAGAGGATAGAGGATAGAGGATAGAGGATAGGATAGGATAGAGGATAGGATAGGATAGAGGATTGGATAGAGGATAGGATAGGATAGAGGATATTATAGGATAGAGGATATGATAGGATAGAGGATAGGATAGGATAGAGGATTGGATAGGATAGAGGACAGGATAGACGATAGGATAGGATAGAGGATACGATAGGATAGAGGATAGGATAGGATAGAGGACAGGATAGGATACAGGATTGGACAGGATACAGGAAAGGATAGGATTGAGGATAGGATAGGATGGTGGTTAGGATAGGATAGAGGATAGGATAGGATAGAGGATAGGATAGACGATAGGATAGGATAGAGGATAGGATAGGATAGAGGATAGGATAGGATAGAGGATAGGATAGGATACAGGATAGGATAGGGAATTTGATAGGATACAGGATAGGATAGGATAGAAGACAGGATAGGATAGAGGATAAGATAGGATTGAGGATAGGATAGGATAGAGGATTGGATAGAGGATAGGATAGGATAGAGGATATTATAGGATAGAGGATATGATAGGATAGAGGATAGGTTAGGATAGAGGATAGGATAGGATAGAGGATTGGATAGAATAGAGGATATTATAGACGATAGGATAGGATAGAGGATAGGATAGGATAGAGGATAGGATAGGAAAGAGGATAGGATAGGATAGAGGATAGGAAAGGATAGAGGATAGGATAGGATAGAGGATAGGATAGGATAGAGGACAGGATAGGATACAGGATTGGATAGGATACAGGGAAGGATAGGATTGAGGATAGGATAGGATGGAGGATAGGATAGGATAGAGGATAGGATAGGATAGAGGTTAGGATAGAGGATAGGATAGGATAGAGGATAGAGGATAGGATAGGAAAGAGGATAGGATAGGATAGAGGATAGGAAAGGATAGAGGATAGGATAGGACAGAGGATAGGATAGGGGATTTGATAGCATAGGATAGAGGATAGGATAGACGATAGGATAGGATAGAGCATAGGATAGGATAGAGGATAGGATAGGATAGAGGACAGGATAGGATAGAGGGTAGGATAGAATAGAGGACAGGATAGGATAGAGGGTAGGATAGAATAGAGGACAGGATAGGATACAGGATTGGATAGGATACAGGAAAGGATAGGATAGAGGATAGGATAGGATAGACGATAGGTTAGGATAGAGGATAGGATAGGATAGAGGATTGGATAGAATAGAGGATAGGATAGACGATAGGATAGGATAGAGGATAGGATAGGATAGAGGATAGGATAGGAAAGAGGATAGGATAGGATAGAGGATAGGAAAGGATAGAGGATAGGATAGGATAGAGGATAGGATAGGATAGAGGACAGGATAGGATACAGGATTGGATAGGATACAGGGAAGGATAGGATTGAGGATCGGATAGGATGGAGGATAGGATAGGATAGAGGATAGGATAGGATAGAGGATAGGATAGGGGATTTGATTGGATAGAGGATAGGATAGGATAGAGGATAGGATAGGATAGAGGATAGGATAGGATAGAGGATAGGATAGGATAGAGGATAGGATAGGACAGAGGATAGGGTAGGGGTTTTGATAGGATAGAGGATAGGATAGGATAGAGGATAGGATAGACGATAGGATAGGATAGAGGAAAGGATAGGATAGAGGATAGGATATTATAGAGGATAGGATAGGACAGGGGATAGGATAAAGGATAGGATAGAGGATAGGATAGGATAGAGGATAGGATAGGATAGAGGATAGGATAGACGATAGGATAGGATAGAGGATAGGATAGGATAGAGGATAGGGTTGGGGTTTTGATAGGATAGAGGATAGGATAGGATAGAGGATAGGATAGAATAGAAGATAGGATAGGATAGAGGATAGGATAGGATAGAGGATAGGATAGGATAGGGGATTGGATAGAGGATAGGATAGGATAGAGGATAGGATAGGATAAAGGATAGGATAGGATAAAGGATAGGATAGGATAGAAGATAGGATAGGATAGAGGATAGAGGATAGGATAGGATAGAAGATAGGATAGGATAGAGGATAGGATAGGATAGAGGATAGGATAGGATAGAGGATAGGATAGGATAGAGGATAGGATAGACGATAGGATAGGATAGAGCATAGGATAGGATAGAGGATAGGATAGGATAGAGGACAGGATAGGATACAGGATTGGATAGGATACAGGAAAGGATAGGATTGAGGATAGGATAGGATGGAGGATAGGATAGGATAGAGGATAGGATAGGATAGAGGATAGGATAGAGGATAGGATAGAGGATAGGATAGAGGATAGGATAGAGGATAGGATAGAGGATAGGATAGGATAGAGGATAGGATAGGATAGAGAATAGGATAGGATAGAGGATAGAGGATAGAGGATAGAGGATAGAGGATAGGATAGGATAGAGGATAGGATAGGATAGAGGATAGGATAGGACAGAGGATAGGGTTGGGGTTTTGATAGGATAGAGGATAGGATAGGATAGAGGATAGGATAGAGGATAGGATAGAGGATAGGATAGAGGATAGGATAGAGGATAGGATAGGATAGAGGATAGGATAGAGGATAGGATAGGATAGAGGATAGGATAGGATAGAGGATAGGATAGGATAGAGGATAGGATAGGATAGAGGATAGGATAGGATAGAGGATAGGATAGGATAGAGGATAGAGGATAGGATAGGATAGAGGATAGGATAGGATAGAGGATAGTATAGGATAGAGGATAGGATAGGACAGAGGATAGGATAGGGGATTTGATAGGGTAGAGGATAGGATATAATAGAGGATAGGATAGGAAAGAGGATAGGATAGGATAGAGGATAGGAAAGGATAGAGGATAGGATAGGACAGAGGATAGGATAGGGGATTTGATAGGATAGGATAGAGGATAGGATAGGATAGAGGATAGGTTAGGATAGAGGATAGGATAGGATAGAGGATAGGATAGGATAGAGGATAGGATAGGATAGAGGATAGGATAGGATAGAGGATAGGATAGGATAGAGGATAGGATAGGATAGAGGATAGGATAGACGATAGGATAGGATAGAGGATAGGATAGGATAGAGGATAGGATAGGACAGAGGATAGGATAGGATAGAGGATAGGATAGGATAGAGGATGGGATAGGATAGAGGATTGGATAGAGGATAGGATAGGATAGAGGATAGGGTAGGATAGAGGATAGGATAGGGTAGAAGATAGGATTCGATAGAGGATAGGATAGGATAGAGGATAGATGATAGGATAGGATAGAGGATAGGATAGGGGATTTGATAGGATAGAGGATAGGATAGGATAGAAGATAGGATATGATAGAGGAAAGATGATAGGATAAGATAGAGGATCGGATAGGGGATAGGATAGGATAGAGGATAGGATAGGATAGAGGATAGGACAGGATAGAGGATAGGATAGGAAAGAGGATAGGGTAGGATAGAGGATAGGAAAGGATAGAGGATAGGATAGGACAGAGGATAGGATAGGGGATTTGATAGGATAGGATAGAGGATAGGATAGACGATAGGATAGGATAGAGCATAGGATAGGATAGAGGATAGGATAGGATAGAGGACAGGATAGGATAGAGGGTAGGATAGAGTAGAGGACAGGATAGGATACAGGATTGGATAGGATACAGGAAAGGATAGTATTGGAGATAGGATAGGATGGAGGATAGGATAGGATAGAGTATAGGATAGGATAGAGGATAGAATAGACGATAGGATAGTATAGAGGGTAGATAGGATAGAGGATTGGATAGAGGATAGGATAGGATAGAGGATAGGATAGGATAGAGGATTGGATAGAGGATAGGATAGGATAGAGGATATTATAGGATAGAGGATATGATAGGATAGAGGATAGGATAGGATAGAGGATTGGATAGGATAGAGGACAGGATAGACGATAGGATAGGATAGAGGATACGATAGGATAGAGGATAGGATAGGATAGAGGACAGGATAGGATACAGGATTGGACAGGATACAGGAAAGGATAGGATTGAGGATAGGATAGGATGGAGGTTAGGATAGGATAGAGGATAGGATAGGATAGAGGATAGGATAGACGATAGGATAGGATAGAGGATAGGATAGGATAGAGGATAGGATAGGATAGAGGATAGGATAGGATAGAGGATAGGATAGGATAGAGGATTGGATAGAGGATAGGATAGGATAGAGGATATTATAGGATAGAGGATATGATAGGATAGAGGATAGGATAGGATAGAGGATTGGATAGGATAGAGGACAGGATAGACGATAGGATAGGATAGAGGATACGATAGGATAGAGGATAGGATAGGATAGAGGACAGGATAGGATACAGGATTGGACAGGATACAGGAAAGGATAGGATTGAGGATAGGATAGGATGGAGGTTAGGATAGGATAGAGGATAGGATAGGATAGAGGATAGGATAGACGATAGGATAGGATAGAGGATAGGATAGGATAGAGGATAGGATAGGGAATTTGATAGGATACAGGATAGGATAGGATAGAAGACAGGATAGGATAGAGGATAAGATAGGATTGAGGATAGGATAGGATAGAGGATTGGATAGAGGATAGGATAGGATAGAGGATAGGATAGGATAGAGGATTGGATAGGATAGAGGATAGATGATAGGATAGGATAGAGGATAGGATAGGATAGAGGATAGGATAGGATAGAGGATAGAGGATAGGATAGGATAGAGGATAGGATAGGATAGAGGATAGTATAGGATAGAGGATAGGATAGGACAGAGGATAGGATAGGGGATTTGATAGGGTAGAGGATAGGATATAATAGAGGATAGGATAGGATAGAGGATAGGATAGGACAGAGGATAGGATAGGGGATTGATAGGATAGAGGATAGGATAGGATAGAGGATTGGATAGGATAGAGGATAGATGATAGGATAGGATAGAGGATAGGATAGTGGATTTGATAGGATAGAGGATAGGGTAGGATAGAAGATAGGATAGGATAGAGGACAGGATAGGATACAGGATTGGATAGAGGATAGGATAGGATAGAGGATAGGATAGGAAAGAGGATAGGGTAGGATAGAGGATAGGGAAGGATAGAGGATAGGATAGGATAGAGGATAGGATAGGGAATTTGATAGGATACAGGATAGGATAGGATAGAAGATAGGATAGGATAGGATAGAGGATAGGATAGAGGATAGGATAGGATAGAGGACAGGATAGGATAGAGGGTAGGATAGAGTAGAGGACAGGATAGGATACAGGATTGGATAGGATACAGGAAAGGATAGGATTGAGGATAGGATAGGATGGAGGATAGGATAGGATAGAGTATAGGATAGGATAGAGGATAGGATAGACGATAGGATAGTATAGAGGGTAGATAGGATAGAGGATAGGATAGGATAGAGGATAGAGGATAGAGGATAGAGGATAGAGGATAGGATAGGATAGAGGATAGGATAGGATAGAGGATTGGATAGAGGATAGGATAGGATAGAGGATATTATAGGATAGAGGATATGATAGGATAGAGGATAGGATAGGATAGAGGATTGGATAGGATAGAGGACAGGATAGACGATAGGATAGGATAGAGGATACGATAGGATAGAGGATAGGATAGGATAGAGGATAGGATAGGATAGAGGATAGGATAGGATAGAGGATAGGATAGGATAGAGGATAGGATAGGGAATTTGATAGGATACAGGATAGGATAGGATAGAAGATAGGATAGGATAGGATAGAGGATAGGATAGGATAGAGGATTGGATAGAGGATAGGATAGGATAGAGGATTGGATAGGATAGAGGACAGGATAGACGATAGGATAGGATAGAGGATACGATAGGATAGAGGATAGGATAGGATAGAGGACAGGATAGGATACAGGATTGGATAGGATACAGGAAAGGATAGGATTGAGGATAGGATAGGATGGAGGATAGGATAGGATAGAGGATAGGATAGACGATAGGATAGGATAGAGGATAGGATAGGATAGAGGATAGGATAGGATAGAGGGTAGGATAGTATAGAGGATAGGATAGGACAGAGGATAGGGTAGGGGATTTGATAGGATAGAGGATAGGATAGGATAGAAGATAGGATAGGATAGAGGATAGGATAGGATAGAGGATAGGATAGGATAGAGGATTGGATAGAGGATAGGATAGGATAGAGGATAGGATAGGATAGAGGATAGGATAGGATAGAAGATAGGATAGGATAGAGGATAGGATAGGATAGAGGATAGATGATAGGATAGGATAGAGGATAGGATAGGGGATTTGATAGGATAGAGGATAGGATAGGATAGAAGATAGGATATGATAGAGGAAAGATGATAGGATAAGATAGAGGATCGGATAGGTGATAGGATAGGATAGAGGATAGGATAGGATAGAGGATAGGATAGGATAGAGGATAGGATAGGATAGAGGATAGGATAGGATAGAGGATAGGATAGGGCATTTGATAGGATAGAGGATAGGATAGGATAGAAGATAGGATATGATAGAGGAAAGATGATAGGATAAGATAGAGTATCGGATAGGGGATAGGATAGGATAGAGGATATGATAGGATAGAAGATAGGATAGGATAGAGGATAGGATAGGATAGAGGATAGGATAGGATAGAGGATTGGATAGAGGATAGGATAGGATAGAGGATAGGATAGGATAGAGGATAGGATAGGATAGAAGATAGGATAGGATAGAGGAAAGGATAGGATAGAGGATTGGATAGAATAGAGGATAGATGATAGGATAGGATACAGGATAGGATAGGGGATTTGATAGGATAGAGGATAGGATAGGATAGAAGATAGGATATGATAGAGGAAAGATGATAGGATAAGATAGAGGATCGGATAGGGGATAGGATAGGATAGAGGATATGATAGGATAGAAGATAGGATAGGATAGAGGATAGGATAGGATAGAGGATAGGATAGGATAGAGGATAGGATAGGATAGAGGATTGGATAGAATAGAGGATAGATGATAGGATAGGATAGAGGATAGGATAGGGGATTTGATATAATAGAGGATAGGATAGGATAGAAGATAGGATATGATAGAGGAAATATGATAGGATAAGGTAGAGGATCGGATAGGGGATAGGATAGGATAGAGGATAGGATAGGATAGAGGATAGGATAGGATAGAGGATAGGATAGGAAAGAGGATAGGATAGGATAGAGGATAGGAAAGGATAGAGGATAGGATAGGACAGAGGATAGGATAGGGGATTTGATAGGATAGGATAGAGGATAGGATAGGATAGAGGATAGGATAGGATAGAGGATAGGATAGGATAGAGGATAGGATAGGATAGAGGATAGGATAGGATAGAGGATAGGATAGGATAGAGGATAGGATAGGATAGAGGATAGGATAGGATAGAGGATAGGATAGGATAGAGGATAGGATAGGGCATTTGATAGGATAGAGGATAGGATAGGATAGAAGATAGGATATGATAGAGGAAAGATGATAGGATAAGATAGAGTATCGGATAGGGGATAGGATAGGATAGAGGATATGATAGGATAGAAGATAGGATAGGATAGAGGATAGGATAGGATAGAGGATAGGATAGGATAGAGGATTGGATAGAGGATAGGATAGGATAGAGGATAGGATAGGATAGAGGATAGGATAGGATAGGATAGAGGATAGGATAGGATAGAGGATAGAGGATAGGATAGGATAGAGGATAGGATAGGATAGAGGATAGGATAGGATAGAGGATAGGATAGGACAGAGGATAGGATAGGGGATTTGATAGGGTAGAGGATAGGATAGGATAGAGGATAGGATAGGATAGAGGATAGCATAGGACAGAGGATAGGATAGGGGATTGATAGGATAGAGGATAGGATAGGATAGAGGATTGGATAGGATAGAGGATAGATGATAGGATAGGATAGAGGATAGGGTAGGATAGAAGATAGGATAGGATAGAGGACAGGATAGGATACAGGATTGGATAGGATACAGGGAAGGATAGGATTGAGGATAGGATAGGATGGAGGATAGGATAGGATAGAGGATAGGATAGGATAGAGGTTAGGATAGAGGATAGGATAGGATAGAGGATAGGATAGGAAAGAGGATAGGGTAGGATAGAGGATAGGGAAGGATAGAGGATAGGATAGGACAGAGGATAGGATAGGGGATTTGATAGGATAGGATAGAGGATAGGATAGACGATAGGATAGGATAGAGCATAGGATAGGATAGAGGATAGGATAGGATAGAGGACAGGATAGGATAGAGGGTAGGATAGAGTAGAGGACAGGATAGGATACAGGATTGGATAGGATACAGGAAAGGATAGGATTGAGGATAGGATAGGATGGAGGATAGGATAGGATAGAGTATAGGATAGGATAGAGGATAGGATAGACGATAGGATAGTATAGAGGGTAGATAGGATAGAGGATAGGATAGGATAGAGGATAGAGGATAGAGGATAGAGGATAGGATAGGATAGAGGATAGGATAGGATAGAGGATTGGATAGAGGATAGGATAGGATAGAGGATATTATAGGATAGAGGATATGATAGGATAGAGGATAGGATAGGATAGAGGATTGGATAGGATAGAGGACAGGATAGACGATAGGATAGGATAGAGGATACGATAGGATAGAGGATAGGATAGGATAGAGGATAGGATAGGATAGAGGATAGGATAGGATAGAGGATAGGATAGGATAGAGGATAGGATAGGGAATTTGATAGGATACAGGATAGGATAGGATAGAAGATAGGATAGGATAGGATAGAGGATAGGATAGGATAGAGGATTGGATAGAGGATAGGATAGGATAGAGGATTGGATAGGATAGAGGACAGGATAGACGATAGGATAGGATAGAGGATACGATAGGATAGAGGATAGGATAGGATAGAGGACAGGATAGGATACAGGATTGGATAGGATACAGGAAAGGATAGGATTGAGGATAGGATAGGATGGAGGATAGGATAGGATAGAGGATAGGATAGACGATAGGATAGGATAGAGGATAGGATAGGATAGAGGATAGGATAGGATAGAGGGTAGGATAGTATAGAGGATAGGATAGGACAGAGGATAGGGTAGGGGATTTGATAGGATAGAGGATAGGATAGGATAGAAGATAGGATAGGATAGAGGATAGGATAGGATAGAGGATAGGATAGGATAGAGGATTGGATAGAGGATAGGATAGGATAGAGGATAGGATAGGATAGAGGATAGGATAGGATAGAAGATAGGATAGGATAGAGGATAGGATAGGATAGAGGATAGATGATAGGATAGGATAGAGGATAGGATAGGGGATTTGATAGGATAGAGGATAGGATAGGATAGAAGATAGGATATGATAGAGGAAAGATGATAGGATAAGATAGAGGATCGGATAGGTGATAGGATAGGATAGAGGATAGGATAGGATAGAGGATAGGATAGGATAGAGGATAGGATAGGATAGAGGATAGGATAGGATAGAGGATAGGATAGGGCATTTGATAGGATAGAGGATAGGATAGGATAGAAGATAGGATATGATAGAGGAAAGATGATAGGATAAGATAGAGTATCGGATAGGGGATAGGATAGGATAGAGGATATGATAGGATAGAAGATAGGATAGGATAGAGGATAGGATAGGATAGAGGATAGGATAGGATAGAGGATTGGATAGAGGATAGGATAGGATAGAGGATAGGATAGGATAGAGGATAGGATAGGATAGAAGATAGGATAGGATAGAGGAAAGGATAGGATAGAGGATTGGATAGAATAGAGGATAGATGATAGGATAGGATACAGGATAGGATAGGGGATTTGATAGGATAGAGGATAGGATAGGATAGAAGATAGGATATGATAGAGGAAAGATGATAGGATAAGATAGAGGATCGGATAGGGGATAGGATAGGATAGAGGATATGATAGGATAGAAGATAGGATAGGATAGAGGATAGGATAGGATAGAGGATAGGATAGGATAGAGGATAGGATAGGATAGAGGATTGGATAGAATAGAGGATAGATGATAGGATAGGATAGAGGATAGGATAGGGGATTTGATATAATAGAGGATAGGATAGGATAGAAGATAGGATATGATAGAGGAAATATGATAGGATAAGGTAGAGGATCGGATAGGGGATAGGATAGGATAGAGGATAGGATAGGATAGAGGATAGGATAGGATAGAGGATAGGATAGGAAAGAGGATAGGATAGGATAGAGGATAGGAAAGGATAGAGGATAGGATAGGACAGAGGATAGGATAGGGGATTTGATAGGATAGGATAGAGGATAGGATAGGATAGAGGATAGGATAGGATAGAGGATAGGATAGGATAGAGGATAGGATAGGATAGAGGATAGGATAGGATAGAGGATAGGATAGGATAGAGGATAGGATAGGATAGAGGATAGGATAGGATAGAGGATAGGATAGGATAGAGGATAGGATAGGATAGAGGATAGGATAGGGCATTTGATAGGATAGAGGATAGGATAGGATAGAAGATAGGATAGGATAGAGGATTGGATAGAGGATAGGATAGGATAGAGGATAGGATAGGATAGAGGATAGGATAGGATAGGATAGAGGATAGGATAGGATAGAGGATAGAGGATAGGATAGGATAGAGGATAGGATAGGATAGAGGATAGGATAGGATAGAGGATAGGATAGGACAGAGGATAGGATAGGGGATTTGATAGGGTAGAGGATAGGATAGGATAGAGGATAGGATAGGATAGAGGATAGCATAGGACAGAGGATAGGATAGGGGATTGATAGGATAGAGGATAGGATAGGATAGAGGATTGGATAGGATAGAGGATAGATGATAGGATAGGATAGAGGATAGGGTAGGATAGAAGATAGGATAGGATAGAGGACAGGATAGGATACAGGATTGGATAGGATACAGGGAAGGATAGGATTGAGGATAGGATAGGATGGAGGATAGGATAGGATAGAGGATAGGATAGGATAGAGGTTAGGATAGAGGATAGGATAGGATAGAGGATAGGATAGGAAAGAGGATAGGGTAGGATAGAGGATAGGGAAGGATAGAGGATAGGATAGGACAGAGGATAGGATAGGGGATTTGATAGGATAGGATAGAGGATAGGATAGACGATAGGATAGGATAGAGCATAGGATAGGATAGAGGATAGGATAGGATAGAGGACAGGATAGGATAGAGGGTAGGATAGAGTAGAGGACAGGATAGGATACAGGATTGGATAGGATACAGGAAAGGATAGGATTGAGGATAGGATAGGATGGAGGATAGGATAGGATAGAGTATAGGATAGGATAGAGGATAGGATAGACGATAGGATAGTATAGAGGGTAGATAGGATAGAGGATAGGATAGGATAGAGGATAGAGGATAGAGGATAGAGGATAGGATAGGATAGAGGATAGGATAGGATAGAGGATTGGATAGAGGATAGGATAGGATAGAGGATATTATAGGATAGAGGATATGATAGGATAGAGGATAGGATAGGATAGAGGATTGGATAGGATAGAGGACAGGATAGACGATAGGATAGGATAGAGGATACGATAGGATAGAGGATAGGATAGGATAGAGGATAGGATAGGATAGAGGATAGGATAGGATAGAGGATAGGATAGGATAGAGGATAGGATAGGGAATTTGATAGGATACAGGATAGGATAGGATAGAAGATAGGATACGATAGGATAGAGGATAGGATAGGATAGAGGATTGGATAGAGGATAGGATAGGATAGAGGATATTATAGGATAGAGGATATGATAGGATAGAGGATAGGATAGGATAGAGGATAGGATAGGAAAGAGGATAGGATAGGATAGAGGATAGGAAAGGATAGAGGATAGGATAGGATAGAGGATAGGATAGGATAGAGGACAGGATAGGATACAGGATTGGATAGGATACAGGAAAGGATAGGATTGAGGATAGGATAGGATGGAGGATAGGATAGGATAGAGGATAGGATAGGATAGAGGATAGGATAGACGATAGGATAGGATAGAGGATAGGATAGGATAGAGGATAGGATAGGATAGAGGGTAGGATAGTATAGAGGATAGGATAGGACAGAGGATAGGGTAGGGGATTTGATAGGATAGAGGATAGGATAGGATAGAAGATAGGATAGGATAGAGGATAGGATAGGATAGAGGATAGGATAGGATAGAGGATTGGATAGAGGATAGGATAGGATAGAGGATAGGATAGGATAGAGGATAGGATAGGATAGAAGATAGGATAGGATAGAGGATAGGATAGGATAGAGGATAGATGATAGGATAGGATAGAGGATAGGATAGGGGATTTGATAGGATAGAGGATAGGATAGGATAGAAGATAGGATATGATAGAGGAAAGATGATAGGATAAGATAGAGGATCGGATAGGGGATAGGATAGGATAGAGGATAGGATAGGATAGAGGATAGGATAGGATAGAGGATAGGATAGGAAAGAGGATAGGGTAGGATAGAGGATAGATGATAGGATACGATAGAGGATAGGATAGGGGATTTGATAGGATAGAGGATAGGATAGGATAGAAGATAGGATATGATAGAGGAAAGATGATAGGATAAGATAGAGGATCGGATAGGGGATAGGATAGGATAGAGGATATGATAGGATAGAAGATAGGATAGGATAGAGGATAGGATAGGATAGAGGATAGGATAGGATAGAGGATAGGATAGGATAGAGGATTGGATAGAGGATAGGATAGGATAGAGGATAGGATAGGATAGAGGATTGGATAGAGGATAGGATAGGATAGAGGATAGGATAGGATAGAGGATAGGATAGGATAGAAGATAGGATAGGATAGAGGATAGGATAGGATAGAGGATTGGATAGAATAGAGGATAGATGATAGGATAGGATAGAGGATAGGATAGGGGATTTGATATAATAGAGGATAGGATAGGATAGAAGATAGGATATGATAGAGGAAATATGATAGGATAAGGTAGAGGATCGGATAGGGGATAGGATAGGATAGAGGATAGGATAGGATAGAGGATAGGATAGGATAGAGGATAGGATAGGAAAGAGGATAGGATAGGATAGAGGATAGGAAAGGATAGAGGATAGGATAGGACAGAGGATAGGATAGGGGATTTGATAGGATAGGATAGAGGATAGGATAGGATAGAGGATAGGATAGGATAGAGGATAGGATAGGATAGAGGATAGGATAGGATAGAGGATAGGATAGGATAGAGGATAGGATAGGATAGAGGATAGGATAGGATAGAGGATAGGATAGGATAGAGGATAGGATAGGATAGAGGATAGGATAGGATAGAGGATAGGATAGGATAGAGGATAGGATAGGATAGAGGATAGGATAGGGCATTTGATAGGATAGAGGATAGGATAGGATAGAAGATAGGATATGATAGAGGAAAGATGATAGGATAAGATAGAGTATCGGATAGGGGATAGGATAGGATAGAGGATATGATAGGATAGAAGATAGGATATGATAGAGGAAAGATGATAGGATAAGATAGAGGATCGGATAGGGGATAGGATAGGATAGAGGATAGGATAGGATAGAGGATAGGATAGGATAGAGGATAGGATAGGAAAGAGGATAGGGTAGGATAGAGGATAGATGATAGGATAGGATAGAGGATAGGATAGGGGATTTGATAGGATAGAGGATAGGATAGGATAGAAGATAGGATATGATAGAGGAAAGATGATAGGATAAGATAGAGGATCGGATAGGGGATAGGATAGGATAGAGGATATGATAGGATAGAAGATAGGATAGGATAGAGGATAGGATAGGATAGAGGATAGGATAGGATAGAGGATAGGATAGGATAGAGGATTGGATAGAATAGAGGATAGATGATAGGATAGGATAGAGGATAGGATAGGGGATTTGATATAATAGAGGATAGGATAGGATAGAAGATAGGATATGATAGAGGAAATATGATAGGATAAGGTAGAGGATCGGATAGGGGATAGGATAGGATAGAGGATAGGATAGGATAGAGGATAGGATAGGATAGAGGATAGGATAGGAAAGAGGATAGGATAGGATAGAGGATAGGAAAGGATAGAGGATAGGATAGGACAGAGGATAGGATAGGGGATTTGATAGGATAGGATAGAGGATAGGATAGGATAGAGGATAGGATAGGATAGAGGATAGGATAGGATAGAGGATAGGATAGGATAGAGGATAGGATAGGATAGAGGATAGGATAGGATAGAGGATAGGATAGGATAGAGGATAGGATAGGATAGAGGATAGGATAGGGCATTTGATAGGATAGAGGATAGGATAGGATAGAAGATAGGATATGATAGAGGAAAGATGATAGGATAAGATAGAGTATCGGATAGGGGATAGGATAGGATAGAGGATATGATAGGATAGAAGATAGGATAGGATAGAGGATAGGATAGGATAGAGGATAGG
The DNA here is from genome assembly GCF_050948215.1 of Halictus rubicundus. Taxonomy (NCBI): domain Eukaryota; kingdom Metazoa; phylum Arthropoda; class Insecta; order Hymenoptera; family Halictidae; genus Halictus; species Halictus rubicundus. Next base: position 330,147 of record NW_027488651.1, read on the forward strand.
ATAGGATAGAGGATTGGATAGAGGATAGGATAGGATAGAGGATAGGATAGGATAGAGGATAGGATGGGATAGGATAGAGGATAGGATAGGATAGAGGATAGAGGATAGGATAGGATAGAGGATAGGATAGGATAGAGGATAGGATAGGATAGAGGATAGGATAGGACAGAGGATAGGATAGGGGATTTGATAGGGTAGAGGATAGGATAGGATAGAGGATAGGATAGGATAGAGGATAGCATAGGACAGAGGATAGGATAGGGGATTGATAGGATAGAGGATAGGATAGGATAGAGGATTGGATAGGATAGAGGATAGATGATAGGATAGGATAGAGGATAGGATAGTGGATTTGATAGGATAGAGGATAGGGTAGGATAGAAGATAGGATAGGATAGAGGACAGGATAGGATACAGGATTGGATAGGATACAGGGAAGGATAGGATTGAGGATAGGATAGGATGGAGGATAGGATAGGATAGAGGATAGGATAGGATAGAGGTTTAGGGTCTCCTACCGTGTGACGCAGGTGATGAGCGGGCACGGGTGCTTCGGCGACTACCTGTGTCGCATCGGGAGGGAGACCGAGGAGGCGTGTCACCACTGCGGCGAGCCGCGGGACACGGCGCAACACACTCTGGAGGAGTGTCCGGCATGGGGGGGAGAGCGCCGTGCCCTGCGGCGCGCGGTGGGCCACGACCTCTCGCTCCCGGCTGTCGTCGCTGCGGCAGCCGGTGGCGAGGAGGCGTGGAGGGGGTTCGCTTCCTTCTGCGAGAGGGTTATGCTGCGGAAGGAGGCTGCGGAACGGGATCGGGAGCGTAATCACGATCCCGGCCGAAGGGGGGGGAGGCGGCGCAGGGTACGCCCCGGGGGCGTACCCCCGTTGCGACGCCTCTGACGCGAGCGGGGACGCCCTTGATGATCTCGAGGCGGGGGATCGGATATCCCCTTACACTCGGTCACCAACGGCGTCCCCGGAGGCCGCCGGGCATCTCGAGCGGGGGCTCGGATGCTCATCGGGCGGCCTAACAGGGGGGAAGGCGCCACGTCGTCCGTTGCGTGGTGCCTTCGGATAGAGTAGGTACGGGAGGGGGCCGCGTCCCCCCCTGGGTGGTATGCTAAGGCGGGGGCACACCGGATTGACATGCGCGCGCAGAGCACGGGTGCCCCCAGGAGTCTAGGGACGGACGGGGAGGAGTTAGTGGGTATACTCGGCGTTGCACCAACCAGCCGAGGAGTCCCACATAACCCGGACCACCCCCCCCCCCGGGGGGGTTCGGGTATCCGTAACGAGATTACCTCCTCGGAAAAAAAAAAAAAAAAAAACTAGGATAGGATAGAGGTTAGGATAGAGGATAGGATAGGATAGAGGATAGGATAGGAAAGAGGATAGGGTAGGATAGAGGATAGGGAAGGATAGAGGATAGGATAGGACAGAGGATAGGATAGGGGATTTGATAGGATAGGATAGAGGATAGGATAGACGATAGGATAGGATAGAGCATAGGATAGGATAGAGGATAGGATAGGATAGAGGACAGGATAGGATAGAGGGTAGGATAGAGTAGAGGACAGGATAGGATACAGGATTGGATAGGATACAGGAAAGGATAGGATTGAGGATAGGATAGGATGGAGGATAGGATAGGATAGAGTATAGGATAGGATAGAGGATAGGATAGACGATAGGATAGTATAGAGGGTAGATAGGATAGAGGATAGGATAGGATAGAGGATAGAGGATAGAGGATAGAGGATAGGATAGGATAGAGGATAGGATAGGATAGAGGATTGGATAGAGGATAGGATAGGATAGAGGATATTATAGGATAGAGGATATGATAGGATAGAGGATAGGATAGGATAGAGGATTGGATAGGATAGAGGACAGGATAGACGATATTATATGATAGAGGAAAGATGATAGGATAAGATAGAGGATCGGATAGGGGATAGGATAGGATAGAGGATAGGATAGGATAGAGGATAGGATAGGATAGAGGATAGGATAGGAAAGAGGATAGGGTAGGATAGAGGATAGATGATAGGATAGGATAGAGGATAGGATAGGGGATTTGATAGGATAGAGGATAGGATAGGATAGAAGATAGGATATGATAGAGGAAAGATGATAGGATAAGATAGAGGATCGGATAGGGGATAGGATAGGATAGAGGATATGATAGGATAGAAGATAGGATAGGATAGAGGATAGGATAGGATAGAGGATAGGATAGGATAGAGGATAGGATAGGATAGAGGATTGGATAGAGGATAGGATAGGATAGAGGATAGATGATAGGATAGGATAGAGGATAGGATAGGGGATTTGATAGGATAGAGGATAGGATAGGATAGAAGATAGGATATGATAGAGGAAAGATGATAGGATAAGATAGAGGATCGGATAGGGGATAGGATAGGATAGAGGATATGATAGGATAGAAGATAGGATAGGATAGAGGATAGGATAGGATAGAGGATAGGATAGGATAGAGGATAGGATAGGATAGAGGATTGGATAGAATAGAGGATAGATGATAGGATAGGATAGAGGATAGGATAGGGGATTTGATATAATAGAGGATAGGATAGGATAGAAGATAGGATATGATAGAGGAAATATGATAGGATAAGGTAGAGGATCGGATAGGGGATAGGATAGGATAGAGGATAGGATAGGATAGAGGATAGGATAGGATAGAGGATAGGATAGGAAAGAGGATAGGATAGGATAGAGGATAGGAAAGGATGGAGGATAGGATAGGACAGAGGATAGGATAGGGGATTTGATAGGATAGGATAGAGGATAGGATAGGATAGAGGATAGGATAGGATAGAGGATAGGATAGGATAGAGGATAGGATAGGATAGAGGATAGGATAGGATAGAGGATAGGATAGGATAGAGGATAGGATAGGATAGAGGATAGGATAGGATAGAGGATAGGATAGGATAGAGGATAGGATAGGATAGAGGATAGGATAGGGCATTTGATAGGATAGAGGATAGGATAGGATAGAAGATAGGATATGATAGAGGAAAGATGATAGGATAAGATAGAGTATCGGATAGGGGATAGGATAGGATAGAGGATATGATAGGATAGAAGATAGGATAGGATAGAGGATAGGATAGGATAGAGGATAGGATAGGATAGAGGATTGGATAGAGGATAGGATAGGATAGAGGATAGGATAGGATAGAGGATAGGATGGGATAGGATAGAGGATAGGATAGGATAGAGGATAGAGGATAGGATAGGATAGAGGATAGGATAGGATAGAGGATAGGATAGGATAGAGGATAGGATAGGACAGAGGATAGGATAGGGGATTTGATAGGGTAGAGGATAGGATAGGATAGAGGATAGGATAGGATAGAGGATAGCATAGGACAGAGGATAGGATAGGGGATTGATAGGATAGAGGATAGGATAGGATAGAGGATTGGATAGGATAGAGGATAGATGATAGGATAGGATAGAGGATAGGATAGTGGATTTGATAGGATAGAGGATAGGGTAGGATAGAAGATAGGATAGGATAGAGGACAGGATAGGATACAGGATTGGATAGGATACAGGGAAGGATAGGATTGAGGATAGGATAGGATGGAGGATAGGATAGGATAGAGGATAGGATAGGATAGAGGTTTAGGGTCTCCTACCGTGTGACGCAGGTGATGAGCGGGCACGGGTGCTTCGGCGACTACCTGTGTCGCATCGGGAGGGAGACCGAGGAGGCGTGTCACCACTGCGGCGAGCCGCGGGACACGGCGCAACACACTCTGGAGGAGTGTCCGGCATGGGGGGGAGAGCGCCGTGCCCTGCGGCGCGCGGTGGGCCACGACCTCTCGCTCCCGGCTGTCGTCGCTGCGGCAGCCGGTGGCGAGGAGGCGTGGAGGGGGTTCGCTTCCTTCTGCGAGAGGGTTATGCTGCGGAAGGAGGCTGCGGAACGGGATCGGGAGCGTAATCACGATCCCGGCCGAAGTGGGGGGAGGCGGCGCAGGGTACGCCCCGGGGGCGTACCCCCGTTGCGACGCCTCTGACGCGAGCGGGGACGCCCTTGATGATCTCGAGGCGGGGGATCGGATATCCCCTTACACTCGGTCACCAACGGCGTCCCCGGAGGCCGCCGGGCATCTCGAGCGGGGGCTCGGATGCTCATCGGGCGGCCTAACAGGGGGGAAGGCGCCACGTCGTCCGTTGCGTGGTGCCTTCGGATAGAGTAGGTACGGGAGGGGGCCGCGTCCCCCCCTGGGTGGTATGCTAAGGCGGGGGCACACCGGATTGACATGCGCGCGCAGAGCACGGGTGCCCCCAGGAGTCTAGGGACGGACGGGGAGGAGTTAGTGGGTATACTCGGCGTTGCACCAACCAGCCGAGGAGTCCCACATAACCCGGACCACCCCCCCCCCCGGGGGGGTTCGGGTATCCGTAACGAGATTACCTCCTCGGAAAAAAAAAAAAAAAACTAGGATAGGATAGAGGTTAGGATAGAGGATAGGATAGGATAGAGGATAGGATAGGAAAGAGGATAGGGTAGGATAGAGGATAGGGAAGGATAGAGGATAGGATAGGACAGAGGATAGGATAGGGGATTTGATAGGATAGGATAGAGGATAGGATAGACGATAGGATAGGATAGAGCATAGGATAGGATAGAGGATAGGATAGGATAGAGGACAGGATAGGATAGAGGGTAGGATAGAGTAGAGGACAGGATAGGATACAGGATTGGATAGGATACAGGAAAGGATAGGATTGAGGATAGGATAGGATGGAGGATAGGATAGGATAGAGTATAGGATAGGATAGAGGATAGGATAGACGATAGGATAGTATAGAGGGTAGATAGGATAGAGGATAGGATAGGATAGAGGATAGAGGATAGAGGATAGAGGATAGGATAGGATAGAGGATAGGATAGGATAGAGGATTGGATAGAGGATAGGATAGGATAGAGGATATTATAGGATAGAGGATATGATAGGATAGAGGATAGGATAGGATAGAGGATTGGATAGGATAGAGGACAGGATAGACGATATTATATGATAGAGGAAAGATGATAGGATAAGATAGAGGATCGGATAGGGGATAGGATAGGATAGAGGATAGGATAGGATAGAGGATAGGATAGGATAGAGGATAGGATAGGAAAGAGGATAGGGTAGGATAGAGGATAGATGATAGGATAGGATAGAGGATAGGATAGGGGATTTGATAGGATAGAGGATAGGATAGGATAGAAGATAGGATATGATAGAGGAAAGATGATAGGATAAGATAGAGGATCGGATAGGGGATAGGATAGGATAGAGGATATGATAGGATAGAAGATAGGATAGGATAGAGGATAGGATAGGATAGAGGATAGGATAGGATAGAGGATAGGATAGGATAGAGGATTGGATAGAGGATAGGATAGGATAGAGGATAGGATAGGATAGAGGATAGGATAGGATAGAAGATAGGATAGGATAGAGGATAGGATAGGATAGAGGATTGGATAGAATAGAGGATAGATGATAGGATAGGATAGAGGATAGGATAGGGGATTTGATATAATAGAGGATAGGATAGGATAGAAGATAGGATATGATAGAGGAAATATGATAGGATAAGGTAGAGGATCGGATAGGGGATAGGATAGGATAGAGGATAGGATAGGATAGAGGATAGGATAGGATAGAGGATAGGATAGGAAAGAGGATAGGATAGGATAGAGGATAGGAAAGGATAGAGGATAGGATAGGACAGAGGATAGGATAGGGGATTTGATAGGATAGGATAGAGGATAGGATAGGATAGAGGATAGGATAGGATAGAGGATAGGATAGGATAGAGGATAGGATAGGATAGAGGATAGGATAGGATAGAGGATAGGATAGGATAGAGGATAGGATAGGATAGAGGATAGGATAGGATAGAGGATAGGATAGGATAGAGGATAGGATAGGATAGAGGATAGGATAGGATAGAGGATAGGATAGGGCATTTGATAGGATAGAGGATAGGATAGGATAGAAGATAGGATATGATAGAGGAAAGATGATAGGATAAGATAGAGTATCGGATAGGGGATAGGATAGGATAGAGGATATGATAGGATAGAAGATAGGATAGGATAGAGGATAGGATAGGATAGAGGATAGGATAGGATAGAGGATTGGATAGAGGATAGGATAGGATAGAGGATAGGATAGGATAGAGGATAGGATAGGATAGAAGATAGGATAGGATAGAGGAAAGGATAGGATAGAGGATTGGATAGAATAGAGGATAGATGATAGGATAGGATACAGGATAGGATAGGGGATTTGATAGGATAGAGGATAGGATAGGATAGAAGATAGGATATGATAGAGGAAAGATGATAGGATAAGGTAGAGGATCGGATAGGGGATAGGATAGGATAGAGGATAGGATAGGATAGAGGATAGGATAGGATAGAGGATAGGATAGGAAAGAGGATAGGATAGGATAGAGGATAGGATAGGATACAGGATTGGATAGGATACAGGAAAGGATAGGATTGAGGATAGGATAGGATGGAGGATAGGATAGGATAGAGGATAGGATAGGATAGAGGATAGGATAGAGGATAGGATAGAGGATAGGATAGAGGATAGGATAGGATAGAGGATAGGATAGGATAGAGGATAGGATAGGATAGAGGATAGGATAGGATAGAGGATAGGATAGGATAGAGGATAGAGGATAGGATAGGATAGAGGATAGGATAGGATAGAGGATAGGATAGGACAGAGGATAGGGTTGGGGTTTTGATAGGATAGAGGATAGGATAGGATAGAGGATAGGATAGGATAGAAGATAGGATAGGATAGAGGATAGGATAGGATAGAGGATAGGATAGAGGATAGGATAGAGGATAGGATAGAAAGATAGGATAGAGGATAGGATAGAGGATAGGATAGAGGATAGGATAGAGGATAGGATAGAGGATAGGATAGGATAGAGGATAGGATAGAGGATAGGATAGGATAGAGGATAGGATAGGATAGAGGATAGGATAGGATAGAGGATAGGATAGGATAGAGGATAGGATAGGATAGAGGATAGGATAGGATAGAGGATAGAGGATAGGATAGGATAGAGGATAGGATAGGATAGAGGATAGGATAGGATAGAGGATAGGATAGGACAGAGGATAGGATAGGGGATTTGATAGGGTAGAGGATAGGATAGGATAGAGGATAGGATAGGATAGAGGATAGGATAGGACAGAGGATAGGATAGGGGATTGATAGGATAGAGGATAGGATAGGATAGAGGATTGGATAGGATAGAGGATAGATGATAGGATAGGATAGAGGATAGGATAGTGGACTTGATAGGATAGAGGATAGGATAGGATAGAAGATAGGATAGGATATAGGATAGGATAGGATAGAGGATAGGATAGGATAGAGGACAGGATAGGATACAGGATTGGATAGGATACAGGGAAGGATAGGATTGAGGATAGGATAGGATGGAGGATAGGATAGGATAGAGGATAGGATAGGATAGAGGTTAGGATAGAGGATAGGATAGGATAGAGGATAGGATAGGATAGAGGATAGGATAGGATAGAGGATAGAGGATAGGATAGGATAGAGGATAGGATAGGACAGAGGATAGGATAGGGGATTTGATAGGGTAGAGGATAGGATAGGATAGAGGATAGGATAGGATAGAGGATAGGATAGGACAGAGGATAGGATAGGGGATTGATAGGATAGAGGATAGGATAGGATAGAGGATTGGATAGGATAGAGGATAGGATAGGATAGAGGATTGGATAGAGGATAGGATAGGATAGAGGATAGGATAGGATAAAGGATAGGATAGGATAGAGGATAGGATAGGATAGAAGATAGGATAGGATAGAGGATAGAGGATAGGATAGGATAGAAGATAGGATAGGATAGAGGATAGGATAGGATAGAGGATAGGATAGGATAGAGGATAGGATAGACGATAGGATAGGATAGAGCATAGGATAGGATAGAGGATAGGATAGGATAGAGGACAGGATAGGATACAGGATTGGATAGGATGCAGGAAAGGATAGGATTGAGGATAGGATAGGATGGAGGATAGGATAGGATAGAGGATAGGATAGAGGATAGGATAGAGGATAGGATAGGATAGGATAGAGGATAGAGGATAGGATAGGATAGAGGATAGGATAGGATAGAGGATAGGATAGGACAGAGGATAGGGTTGGGGTTTTGATAGGATAGAGGATAGGATAGGATAGAGGATAGGATAGGATAGAAGATAGGATAGGATAGAGGATAGGATAGGATAGAGGATAGGATAGAGGATAGGATAGGATAGAGGATAGGATAGAGGATAGGATAGAGGATAGGATAGAGGATAGGATAGAGGATAGGATAGAGGATAGGATAGAGGATAGGATAGAGGATAGGATAGAGGATAGGATAGAGGATAGGATAGATGATAGGATAGAGGATAGGATAGGATAGAGGATAGGATAGGATAGAGGATAGGATAGGATAGAGGATAGGATAGGATAGAGGATAGGATAGGATAGAGGATAGGATAGGATAGAGGATAGGATAGGATAGAGGATAGGATAGGATAGAGGATAGGATAGGATAGAGGATAGGATAGGATAGAGGATAGGATAGGATAGAGGATAGGATAGGATAGAGGATAGAGGATAGGATAGGATAGAGGATAGGATAGGATAGAGGATAGAATAGGATAGAGGATAGGATAGGACAGAGGATAGGATAGGGGATTTGATAGGGTAGAGGATAGGATAGGATAGAGGATAGGATAGGATAGAGGATAGGATAGGACAGAGGATAGGATAGGGGATTGATAGGATAGAGGATAGGATAGGATAGAGGATTGGATAGGATAGAGGATAGATGATAGGATAGGATAGAGGATAGGATAGTGGATTTGATAGGATAGAGGATAGGGTAGGATAGAAGATAGGATAGGATAGAGGACAGGATAGGATACAGGATTGGATAGGATACAGGGAAGGATAGGATTGAGGATAGGATAGGATGGAGGATAGGATAGGATAGAGGATAGGATAGGATAGAGGTTAGGATAGAGGATAGGATAGGATAGAGGATAGGATAGGATAGAGGATAGGATAGGATAGAGGATAGGATAGGATAGAGGATAGAGGATAGGATAGGATAGAGGATAGGATAGGATAGAGGATAGGATATGACAGAGGATAGGGTAGGGGTTTTGATAGGATAGAGGATAGGATAGGATAGAGGATAGGATAGGATAGAAGATAGGATAGGATAGAGGATAGAGGATAGGATAGGATAGAGGATAGGATAGGATAGAGGATAGGATAGGACAGAGGATAGGGTAGGGGTTTTGATAGGATAGAGGATAGGATAGACGATAGGATAGGATACAGGATTGGATAGGATACAGGAAAGGATAGGATAGAGGATAGGATAGGATAGAGGATAGGATAGGATAGAGGATAGGATAGGATAGGATAGAGGATAGGATAGGATAGAGGATAGGATAGGATAGAGGATAGGATAGGACAGAGGATAGGGTAGGATAGAAGATAGGTTAGGATAGAGGATAGGATAGGATAGAGGATTGGATAGAATAGAGGATAGGATAGACGATAGGATAGGATAGAGGATAGGATAGGATAGAGGATAGGATAGGAAAGAGGATAGGATAGGATAGAGGATAGGAAAGGATAGAGGATAGGATAGGACAGAGGATAGGATAGGGGATTTGATAGGATAGGATAGAGGATAGGATAGGATAGAGGATAGGATAGGATAGAGGATAGGATAGGATAGAGGATAGGATAGGATAGAGGATAGGATAGGATAGAGGATAGGATAGACGATAGGATAGGATAGATGATAGGATAGGATAGGACAGAGGATAGGATAGGATAGAGGATAGGATAGGATAGAGGATGGGATAGGATAGAGGATTGGATAGAGGATAGGATAGGATAGAGGATAGGATAGGATAGAGGATAGGATAGGATAGAAGATAGGATAGGATAGAGGATAGGATAGGATAGAGGATAGATGATAGGATAGGATAGAGGATAGGATAGGGGATTTGATAGGATAGAGGATAGGATAGGATAGAAGATAGGATATGATAGAGGAAAGATGATAGGATAAGATAGAGGATCGGATAGGGGGTAGGATAGGATAGAGGATAGGATAGGATAGACGATAGGATAGGATAGAGCATAGGATAGGATAGAGGATAGGATAGGATAGAGGACAGGATAGGATAGAGGGTAGGATAGAGTAGAGGACAGGATAGGATACAGGATTGGATAGGATACAGGAAAGGATAGGATTGAGGATAGGATAGGATGGAGGATAGGATAGGATAGAGTATAGGATAGGATAGAGGATAGGATAGACGATAGGATAGTATAGAGGGTAGATAGGATAGAGGATAGGATAGGATAGAGGATAGAGGATAGAGGATAGAGGATAGAGGATAGAGGATAGAGGATAGAGGATAGAGGATAGAGGATAGAGGATAGGATAGAGGATAGGATAGGATAGAGGATTGGATAGAGGATAGGATAGGATAGAGGATATTATAGGATAGAGGTTATGATAGGATAGAGGATAGGATAGGATAGAGGATTGGATAGGATAGAGGACAGGATAGACGATAGGATAGGATAGAGGATACGATAGGATAGAGGATAGGATAGGATAGAGGACAGGATAGGATACAGGATTGGATAGGATACAGGAAAGGATAGGATTGAGGATAGGATAGGATGGAGGTTAGGATAGGATAGAGGACAGGATAGGATAGAGGATAGGATAGGATAGAGGATGGGATAGGATAGAGGATTGGATAGAGGATAGGATAGGATAGAGGATATAATAGGATAGAGGATAGGATAGGATAGAAGATAGGATAGGATAGAGGATAGGATAGGATAGAGGATAGATGATAGGATAGGATAGAGGATAGGATAGGGGATTTGATAGGATAGAGGATAGGATAGGATAGAAGATAGGATATGATAGAGGAAAGATGATAGGATAAGATAGAGGATCGGATAGGGGGTAGGATAGGATAGAGGATAGGATAGGATAGAGGATAGGACGGGATAGAGGATAGGATAGGAAAGAGGATAGGGTAGGATAGAGGATAGGAAAGGATAGAGGATAGGATAGGACAGAGGATAGGATAGGGGATTTGATAGGATAGGATAGAGGATAGGATAGACTATAGGATAGGATAGAGCATAGGATAGGATAGAGGATAGGATAGGATAGAGGACAGGATAGGATAGAGGGTAGGATAGAGTAGAGGACAGGATAGGATAGAGGATAGGATAGACGATAGGATAGGATAGAGGATAGGATAGGATAGAGGATAGGATAGGACAGAGGATAGGATAGGATAGAGGATAGGATAGGATAGAGGATGGGATAGGATAGAGGATTGGATAGAGGATAGGATAGGATAGAGGATAGGATAGGATAGAGGATAGGATAGGATAGAAGATAGGATAGGATAGAGGATAGGATAGGATAGAGGATAGATGATAGGATAGGATAGAGGATAGGATAGGGGATTTGATAGGATAGAGGATAGGATAGGATAGAAGATAGGATATGATAGAGGAAAGATGATAGGATAAGATAGAGGATCGGATAGGGGGTAGGATAGGATAGAGGATAGGATAGGATAGAGGATAGGACAGGATAGAGGATAGGATAGGAAAGAGGATAGGGTAGGATAGAGGATAGGAAAGGATAGAGGATAGGATAGGACAGAGGATAGGATAGGGGATTTGATAGGATAGGATAGAGGATAGGATAGACGATAGGATAGGATAGAGCATAGGATAGGATAGAGGATAGGATAGGATAGAGGACAGGATAGGATAGAGGGTAGGATAGAGTAGAGGACAGGATAGGATACAGGATTGGATAGGATACAGGAAAGGATAGGATTGAGGATAGGATAGGATGGAGGATAGGATAGGATAGAGTATAGGATAGGATAGAGGATAGGATAGACGATAGGATAGTATAGAGGGTAGATAGGATAGAGGATAGGATAGGATAGAGGATAGAGGATAGAGGATAGAGGATAGAGGATAGAGGATAGAGGATAGGATAGAGGATAGGATAGGATAGAGGATTGGATAGAGGATAGGATAGGATAGAGGATATTATAGGATAGAGGATATGATAGGATAGAGGATAGGATAGGATAGAGGATTGGATAGGATAGAGGACAGGATAGACGATAGGATAGGATAGAGGATACGATAGGATAGAGGATAGGATAGGATAGAGGACAGGATAGGATACAGGATTGGATAGGATACAGGAAAGGATAGGATTGAGGATAGGATAGGATGGAGGTTAGGATAGGATAGAGGATAGGATAGGATAGAGGATAGGATAGGAAAGAGGATAGGATAGGATAGAGGATAGGAAAGGATAGAGGATAGGATAGGACAGAGGATAGGATTGGGGATTTGATAGGATAGGATAGAGGATAGGATAGGATAGAGGATAGGATAGGATAGAGGACAGGATAGGATAGAGGATAGGATAGGATAGAGGATAGGATAAACGATAGGATAGGATAGAGGATAGGATAGGATAGAGGATAGGATAGGACAGAGGATAGGATAGGATAGAGGATAGGATAGGACAGAGGATAGGATAAGATAGAGGATAGGATAGGATAGAGGATGGGATAGGATAGAGGATTGGATAGAGGATAGGATAGGATAGAGGATATAATAGGATAGAGGATAGGATAGGATAGAAGATAGGATAGGATAGATGATAGGATAGGATAGAGGATAGATGATAGGATAGGATAGAGGATAGGATAGGGGATTTGATAGGATAGAGGATAGGATAGGATAGAAGATAGGATATGATAGAGGAAAGATGATAGGATAAGATAGAGGATCGGATAGGGGGTAGGATAGGATAGAGGCTAGGATAGGATAGAGGATAGGACAGGATAGAGGATAGGATAGGAAAGAGGATAGGGTAGGATAGAGGATAGGAAAGGATAGAGGATAGGATAGGACAGAGGATAGGATAGGGGATTTGATAGGATAGGATAGAGGATAGGATAGGCGATAGGATAGGATAGAGCATAGGATAGGATAGAGGATAGGATGGGATAGAGGACAGGATAGGATAGAGGGTAGGATAGAGTAGAGGACAGGATAGGATACAGGATTGGATAGGATACAGGAAAGGATAGGATTGAGGATAGGATAGGATGGAGGATAGGATAGGATAGAGTATAGGATAGGATAGAGGATAGGATAGACGATAGGATAGTATAGAGGGTAGATAGGATAGAGGATAGGATAGGATAGAGGATAGAGGATAGAGGATAGAGGATAGAGGATAGAGGATAGAGGATAGAGGATAGGATAGAGGATAGGATAGGATAGAGGATTGGATAGAGGATAGGATAGGATAGAGGATATTATAGGATAGAGGATATGATAGGATAGAGGATAGGATAGGATAGAGGATTGGATAGGATAGAGGACAGGATAGACGATAGGATAGGATAGAGGATACGATAGGATAGAGGATAGGATATTATAGAGGACAGGATAGGATACAGGATTGGATAGGATACAGGAAAGGATAGGATAGGATGGAGGTTAGGATAGGATAGAGGATAGGATAGGATAGAGGATAGGATAGGATGGAGGTTAGGATAGGATAGAGGATAGGATAGGATAGAGGATAGGATAGAGGATAGGATAGGATAGAGGATAGGATAGGATAGAGGATAGGATAGGATACAGGATAGGATAGGGAATTTGATAGGATACAGGATAGGATAGGATAGAAGACAGGATAGGATAGAGGATAGGATAGGATAGAGGATAGGATAGGATAGAGGATTGGATAGATGATAGTATAGGATAGAGGATATTATAGGATAGAGGATATGATAGGATAGAGGATAGGATAGGATAGAGGATTGGATAGGATAGAGGACAGGATAGACGATAGGATAGGATAGAGGATACGATAGGATAGAGGATAGGATAGGATAGAGGACAGGATAGGATACAGGATTGGATAGGATACAGGAAAGGATAGGATTGAGGATAGGATAGGATGGAGGATAGGATAGGATAGAGGATAGGATAGACGATAGGATAGGATAGAGGATAGGATAGGATAGAGGATAGGATAGGATAGAGGGTAGGATAGTATAGAGGATAGGATAGGATAGAGGATAGGATAGGATAGAGGATAGGATAGGATAGAGGATAGGATAGACGATAGGATAGGATAGAGGATAGGATAGGATAGAGGATAGGATAGGAAAGAGGATAGGATAGGATAGAGGATAGGAAAGGATAGAGGATAGGATAGGATAGAGGATTGGATAGGATAGAGGATAGATGATAGGATAGGATAGAGGATAGGATAGGGGATTTGATAGGATAGAGGATAGGATAGGATAGAAGATAGGATAGGATAGAGGATAGGATAGGAAAGAGGATAGGATAGGATAGAGGATAGGAAAGGATAGAGGATAGGATAGGACAGAGGATAGGATAGGGGATTTGATAGGATAGGATAGAGGATAGGATAGGATAGAGGATAGGATAGGATAGAGGATAGGATAGGATAGAGGATAGGATAGGATAGAGGATAGGATAGGATAGAGGATAGGATAGGATAGAGGATAGGATAGGATAGAGGATAGGATAGACGATAGGATAGGATAGAGGATAGGATAGGATAGAGGATAGGATAGGAAAGAGGATAGGATAGGATAGAGTATAGGAAAGGATAGAGGATAGGATAGGATAGAGGATAGGATAGGATAGAGGACAGGATAGGATACAGGATTGGATAGGATACAGGGAAGGATAGGATTGAGGATAGGATAGGATGGAGGATAGGATAGGATAGAGGATAGGATAGGATAGAGGTTAGGATAGAGGATAGGATAGGATAGAGGATAGGATAGGATAAAGGATAGGATAGGATAGGATAGAGGATAGGATAGGATAGACCATAGGATAGGACAGAGGATAGGGTAGGGGTTTTGATAGGATAGAGGATAGGATAGGATAGAGGATAGGATAGACGATAGGATAGGATAGAGGAAAGGATAGGATAGAGGATAGGATAGGATAGAGGATAGGATAGGACAGGGGATAGGATAGGGGATTTGATAGGATAGAAGATAGGATAGGAAAGAGGATAGGATAGGATAGAGGATAGGAAAGGATAGAGGATAGGATAGGATAGAGGATTGGATAGGATAGAGGATAGATGATAGGATAGGATAGAGGATAGGATAGGGGATTTGATAGGATAGAGGATAGGATAGGATAGAAGATAGGATATGATAGAGGAAAGATGATAGGATAAGATAGAGGATCGGATAGGGGATATGATAGGACAGAAGATAGGATAGGATAGAGGATAGGATAGGATAGAGGATAGGATAGGATAGAGGATTGGATAGAGGATAGGATAGGATAGAGGATAGGATAGGATAGAGGATAAGATAGGATAGAAGATAGGATAGGATAGAGGATAGGATAGGATAGAGGATTGGATAGAATAGAGGATAGGATAGGATAGAGGATAGGATAGGGGATTTGATAGGATAGAGGATAGGATAGGAAAGAGGATAGGATAGGATAGAGGATAGGAAAGGATAGAGGATAGGATAGGACAGAGGATAGGATAGGGGATTTGATAGGATAGGATAGAGGATAGGATAGGATAGAGGATAGGATAGGATAGAGGATAGGATAGGATAGAGGATAGGATAGGATAGAGGATAGGATAGGATAGAGGATAGGATAGGATAGAGGATAGGATAGGATAGAGGATAGGATAGGATAGAGGATAGGATAGACGATAGGATAGGATAGAGGATAGGATAGGATAGAGGATAGGATAGGACAGAGGATAGGATAGTATAGAGGATGGGATAGGATAGAGGATAGGATAGGATAGAGGATAGGATAGGATAGAGGATAGGATAGACGATAGGATAGGATAGAGGATAGGATAGGATAGAGGATAGGATAGGAAAGAGGATAGGATAGGATACAGGATAGGAAAGGATAGAGGATAGGATAGGATAGAGGATAGGATAGGATAGAGGACAGGATAGGATACAGGATTGGATAGGATACAGGGAAGGATAGTATTGAGGATAGGATAGGATGGAGGATAGGATAGGATAGAGTATAGGATAGGATAGAGGATAGGATAGACGATAGGATAGTATAGAGGGTAGGATAGGATAGAGGATAGGATAGGATAGAGGATAGAGGATAGAGGATAGGATAGGATAGAGTATAGGATAGGATAGAGGATAGGATAGGACAGAGGATAGGATAGGGGATTTGATAGGATAGAGGATAGGATAGGATAGGATAGAGGATAGGATAGGATAGAGGATAGGATAGGATAGAGGTTACGATAGGATAGAGGATAGGATAGGACAGAGGATAGGATAGGGGATTTGATAGGATAGAGGATAGGATAGGATAGAGGATTGGATAGGATAGAGGATAGATGATAGGATAAGATAGAGGATCGGATAGGGGATAGGATAGGATAGAGGATAGGATAGGATAGAAGATAGGATAGGATAGAGGATAGGATAGGATAGAGGATAGGATAGGATAGAGGATAGAGGATAGGATAGGATAGAGGATAGGATAGGATAGAGGATAGGATAGGATAGAGGATAGGATAGGATAGAGGATAGGATAGGACAGAGGATAGGGTAGGGGATTTGATAGGATAGAGGATAGGATAGGATAGAAGATAGGATAGGATAGAGGATAGGATAGGATAGAGGATAGGATAGGATAGAGGATAGGATAGGATAGAGGATTGGATAGAGGATAGGATAGGATAGAGGATAGGATAGGATAGAGGATAGGATAGGATAGAAGATAGGATAGGATAGAGGATAGGATAGGATAGAGGATTGGATAGAATAGAGGATAGGATAGACGATAGGATAGGATAGAGGATAGGATAGGATAGAGGATAGGATAGGAAAGAGGATAGGATAGGATAGAGGATAGGAAAGGATAGAGGATAGGATAGGATAGAGGATAGGATAGGATAGAGGACAGGATAGGATACAGGATTGGATAGGATACAGGGAAGGATAGGATTGAGGATAGGATAGGATGGAGGATAGGATAGGATAGAGGATAGGATAGGATAGAGGTTAGGATAGAGGATAGGATAGGATAGAGGATAGGATAGGATAGAGGATAGAGGATAGGATAGGAAAGAGGATAGGATAGGATAGAGGATAGGAAAGGATAGAGGATAGGATAGGACAGAGGATAGGATAGGGGATTTGATAGCATAGGATAGAGGATAGGATAGACGATAGGATAGGATAGAGCATAGGATAGGATAGAGGATAGGATAGGATAGAGGACAGGATAGGATCGAGGATAGGATAGAATAGAGGACAGGATAGGATAGAGGGTAGGATAGAATAGAGGACAGGATAGGATACAGGATTGGATAGGATACAGGAAAGGATAGGATAGAGGATAGGATAGGATAGAGGATAGGATAGGATAGAGGATAGGATAGGATAGAGGATAGGATAGGATAGAAGATAGGTTAGGATAGAGGATAGGATAGGATAGAGGATTGGATAGAATAGAGGATAGGATAGACGATAGGATAGGATAGAGGATAGGATAGGATAGAGGATAGGATAGGATAGAGGATAGGATTGGACAGAGGATAGGATAGGGGATTTGATAGGATAGAGGATAGGATAGGATAGAAGATAGGATATGATAGAGGAAAGATGATAGGATAAGATAGAGGATCGGATAGGGGATAGGATAGGATAGAGGATAGGATAGGATAGAGGATAGGATAGGATAGAGGATAGGATAGGAAAGAGGATAGGATAGGATAGAGGATAGGAAAGGATAGAGGATAGGATAGGACAGAGGATAGGATAGGGGATTTGATAGGATAGGATAGAGGATAGGATAGGATAGAGGATAGGATAGGATAGAGGACAGGATAGGATAGAGGGTAGGATAGAATAGAGGACAGGATAGGATACAGGATTGGATAGGATACACGAAAGGATAGGATTGAGGATAGGATAGGATGGAGGATAGGATAGGAAAGAGGATAGGATAGGATAGAGGATAGGAAAGGATAGAGGATAGGATAGGACAGAGGATAGGCTAGGGGATTTGATAGCATAGGATAGAGGATAGGATAGACGATACGATAGGATAGAGCATAGGATAGGATAGAGGATAGGATAGGATAGAGGACAGGATATTATAGAGGGTAGGATAGAATAGAGGACAGGATAGGATAGAGGGTAGGATAGAATAGAGGTCAGGATAGGATACAGGATTGGATAGGATACAGGAAAGGATAGGATAGAGGATAGGATAGGATAGAGGATAGGATAGGATAGAGGATAGGATAGGATAGAGGATAGGATAGGATAGAGGATAGGATAGGATAGAGGATAGGATAGGATAGAAGATAGGTTTGGATAGAGGATAGGATAGGATAGAGGATTGGATAGAATAGAGGATAGATGATAGCATAGGATAGAGGATAGGATAGGGGATTTGATAGGATAGAGGATAGGATAGGATAGGGGATTTGATAGGATAGAGGATAGGATAGGATAGAAGATAGGATATGATAGAGGAAAGATGATAGGATAAGATAGAGGATCGGATAGGGGATAGGATGGGATAGAGGATAGGATAGGATAGAAGATAGGATAGGATAGAGGATAGGATAGGATAGAGGATAGGTTAGGATAGAGGATAGAGGATAGGATAGGACAGAGCATAGGATAGGATAGAGGATAGGATAGGATAGAGGATAGGATAGGAAAGAGGATAGGGTAGGACAGAGGATAGGATAGGGGATTTGATAGGATAGGATAGAGGATAGGATAGACGATAGGATAGGATAGAGCATAGGATAGGATAGAGGATAGGATAGGATAGAGGATAGGAAAGGATAGAGGATAGGATAGGATAGAGGATAGGATAGGATAGAGGACAGGATAGGATACAGGATTGGATAGGATACAGGGAAGGATAGGATTGAGGATAGGATAGGATGGAGGATAGGATAGGATAGAGGATAGGATAGGATAGAGGTTAGGATAGAGGATAGGATAGGATAGAGGATAGGATAGGATAGAGGATAGAGGATAGGATAGGAAAGAGGATAGGATAGGATAGAGGATAGGAAAGGATAGAGGATAGGATAGGACAGAGGATAGGATAGGGGATTTGATAGCATAGGATAGAGGATAGGATAGACGATAGGATAGGATAGAGCATAGGATAGGATAGAGGATAGGATAGGATAGAGGACAGGATAGGATCGAGGATAGGATAGAATAGAGGACAGGATAGGATAGAGGGTAGGATAGAATAGAGGACAGGATAGGATACAGGATTGGATAGGATACAGGAAAGGATAGGATAGAGGATAGGATAGGATAGAGGATAGGATAGGATAGAGGATAGGATAGGATAGAGGATAGGATAGGATAGAAGATAGGTTAGGATAGAGGATAGGATAGGATAGAGGATTGGATAGAATAGAGGATAGGATAGACGATAGGATAGGATAGAGGATAGGATAGGATAGAGGATTGGATAGAATAGAGGATAGGATAGACGATAGGATAGGATAGAGGATAGGATAGGATAGAGGATAGGATAGGATAGAGGATAGGATAGGACAGAGGATAGGATAGGGGATTTGATAGGATAGAGGATAGGATAGGATAGAAGATAGGATATGATAGAGGAAAGATGATAGGATAAGATAGAGGATCGGATAGGGGATAGGATAGGATAGAGGATAGGATAGGATAGAGGATAGGATAGGATAGAGGATAGGATAGGAAAGAGGATAGGATAGGATAGAGGATAGGAAAGGATAGAGGATAGGATAGGACAGAGGATAGGATAGGGGATTTGATAGGATAGGATAGAGGATAGGATAGACGATAGGATAGGATAGAGCATAGGATAGGATAGAGGATAGGATAGGATAGAGGACAGGATAGGATAGAGGGTAGGATAGAATAGAGGACAGGATAGGATACAGGATTGGATAGGATACACGAAAGGATAGGATTGAGGATAGGATAGGATGGAGGATAGGATAGGAAAGAGGATAGGATAGGATAGAGGATAGGAAAGGATAGAGGATAGGATAGGACAGAGGATAGGCTAGGGGATTTGATAGCATAGGATAGAGGATAGGATAGACGATACGATAGGATAGAGCATAGGATAGGATAGAGGATAGGTTAGGATAGAGGATAGAGGATAGGATAGGACAGAGCATAGGATAGGATAGAGGATAGGATAGGATAGAGGATAGGATAGGAAAGAGGATAGGGTAGGACAGAGGATAGGATAGGGGATTTGATAGGATAGGATAGAGGATAGGATAGACGATAGGATAGGATAGAGCATAGGATAGGATAGAGGATAGGATAGGATAGAGGACAGGATAGGATAGAGGTAGGATAGAATAGAGGACAGGATAGGATAGAGGGTAGGATAGAATAGAGGACAGGATAGGATACAGGATTGGATAGGATACAGGAAAGGATAGGATAGAGGATAGGATAGGATAGAGGATAGGATAGGATAGAGGATAGGATAGGATAGAGGATAGGATAGGATAGAGGATAGGATAGGATAGGATAGAGGATTGGATAGAGGATAGGATAGGATAGAGGATAGGATAGGATAGAGGATAGGATAGGATAGAAGATAGGATAGGATAGAGGATAGGATAGGATAGAGGATAGATGATAGGATAGGATAGAGGATAGGATAGGATAGAGGATACGATAGGATAGAGGATACGATAGGATAGAGGACAGGATAGGATACAGGATTGGATAGGATACAGGAAAGGATAGGATTGAGGATAGGATAGGATGGAGGATAGGATAGGATAGAGGATAG
The DNA here is from genome assembly GCF_050948215.1 of Halictus rubicundus. Taxonomy (NCBI): domain Eukaryota; kingdom Metazoa; phylum Arthropoda; class Insecta; order Hymenoptera; family Halictidae; genus Halictus; species Halictus rubicundus. The sequence goes on from NW_027488651.1 coordinate 351,189, forward strand.
GATAGGATAGAGGATAGGATAGACGATAGGATAGGAAAGAGGATAGGGTAGGACAGAGGATAGGATAGGGGATTTGATAGGATAGGATAGAGGATAGGATAGGATGGAGGATAGGATAGGATAGAGGATAGGATAGGATAGAGGTTAGGATAGAGGATAGGATAGGATAGAGGATAGGATAGGATAGAGGATAGAGGATAGGATAGGAAAGAGGATAGGATAGGATAGAGGATAGGAAAGGATAGAGGATAGGATAGGACAGAGGATAGGATAGGGGATTTGATAGCATAGGATAGAGGATAGGATAGACGATAGGATAGGATAGAGCATAGGATAGGATAGAGGATAGGATAGGATAGAGGACAGGATAGGATCGAGGATAGGATAGAATAGAGGACAGGATAGGATAGAGGGTAGGATAGAATAGAGGACAGGATAGGATACAGGATTGGATAGGATACAGGAAAGGATAGGATAGAGGATAGGATAGGATAGAGGATAGGATAGGATAGAGGATAGGATAGGATAGAGGATAGGATAGGATAGAAGATAGGTTAGGATAGAGGATAGGATAGGATAGAGGATTGGATAGAATAGAGGATAGGATAGACGAAAGGATAGGATAGAGGATAGGATAGGATAGAGGATAGGATAGGATAGAGGATAGGATAGGACAGAGGATAGGATAGGGGATTTGATAGGATAGAGGATAGGATAGGATAGAAGATAGGATATGATAGAGGAAAGATGATAGGATAAGATAGAGGATCGGATAGGGGATAGGATGGGATAGAGGATAGGATAGGATAGAAGATAGGATAGGATAGAGGATAGGATAGGATAGAGGATAGGTTAGGATAGAGGATAGAGGATAGGATAGGATAGAGGATAGGATAGGATAGAGGATAGTATAGGATAGAGGATAGGATAGGATAGAGGATAGGATAGAGGATAGGATAGGATAGAGGATAGGATAGGATAGAAGATAGGTTAGGATAGAGGATAGGATAGGATAGAGGATTGGATAGAATAGAGGATAGATGATAGGATAGGATAGAGGATAGGATAGGATAGAGGATAGGATAGGATAGAGGATAGGATAGGATAGAGGATAGGATAGGACAGAGGATAGGGTAGGGGATTTGATAGGATAGAGGATAGGATAGGATAGAAGATAGGATAGGATAGAGGATAGGATAGGATAGGATAGAGGATTGGATAGAGGATAGGATAGGATAGAGGATAGGATAGGATAGAGGATAGGATAGGATAGAAGATAGGATAGGATAGAGGATAGGATAGGATAGAGGATAGATGATAGGATAGGATAGAGGATAGGATAGGATAGAGGATACGATAGGATAGAGGATAGGATAGGATAGAGGACAGGATAGGATACAGGATTGGATAGGATACAGGAAAGGATAGGATTGAGGATAGGATAGGATGGAGGATAGGATAGGATAGAGGATAGGATAGGATAGAGGATAGGATAGACGATAGGATAGGATAGAGGATAGGATAGGGTAGAGGATAGGATAGGATAGAGGGTAGGATAGGATACAGGACAGGATAGGACAGAGGATAGGATAGGGGATTTGATAGGATAGAGGATAGGATAGGATAGAGGATTGGATAGAATAGAGGATAGAGGATAGGATAGGATAGAGGATAGGATAGGATAGAGGATAGGATAGGATAGAGGATAGGATAGGACAGAGGATAGGATAGGGGATTTGATAGGATAGAGGATGGGATAGGATAGAAGATAGGATAGGATAGAGGATAGGATAGGATAGAGGATAGGATAGCATAGAGGATAGGATAGGATAGAGGATAGGATAGCATAGAGGATAGGATAGGACAGAGGATAGGATAGGGGATTTGATAGGATAGAGGATAGGATAGAAGATAGGATAGGATAGAGGATAGGATAGGATAGAGGATAGGATAGGACAGAGGATAGGATAGGATAGAGGATAGGATAGGATAGAGGATAGGATAGGATAGAGGATAGGATAGGATAGAGGATAGGATAGACGATAGGATAGGATAGAGGATAGGATAGGAAAGAGGATAGGATAGGATAGAGGATAGGAAAGGATTGACGATAGGATAGGATAGAGGATTGGATAGGATATAGGATAGATGATAGGATAGGAAAGAGGATAGGATAGGGGATTTGATAGGATAGAGGATAGGATAGGATAGAAGATAGGATATGATAGAGGAAAGATGATAGGATAAGATAGAGGATCGGATAGGGGATAGGATAGGATAGAGCATATGATAGGATAGAAGATAGGATAGGATAGAGGATAGGATAGGATAGAGGATAGGATAGGATAGAGGACAGGATAGGATAGAGGGTAGGATAGAATAGAGGACAGGATAGGATACAGGATTGGATAGGATACACGAAAGGATAGGATTGAGGATAGGATAGGATGGAGGATAGGATAGGAAAGAGGATAGGATAGGATAGAGGATAGGAAAGGATAGAGGATAGGATAGGACAGAGGATAGGCTAGGGGATTTGATAGCATAGGATAGAGGATAGGATAGACGATACGATAGGATAGAGCATAGGATAGGATAGAGGATAGGATAGGATAGAGGACAGGATATTATAGAGGGTAGGATAGAATAGAGGACAGGATAGGATAGAGGGTAGGATAGAATAGAGGTCAGGATAGGATACAGGATTGGATAGGATACAGGAAAGGATAGGATAGAGGATAGGATAGGATAGAGGATAGGATAGGATAGAGGATAGGATAGGATAGAGGATAGGATAGGATAGAGGATAGGATAGGATAGAGGATAGGATAGGATAGAAGATAGGTTTGGATAGAGGATAGGATAGGATAGAGGATTGGATAGAATAGAGGATAGATGATAGCATAGGATAGAGGATAGGATAGGGGATTTGATAGGATAGAGGATAGGATAGGATAGGGGATTTGATAGGATAGAGGATAGGATAGGATAGAAGATAGGATATGATAGAGGAAAGATGATAGGATAAGATAGAGGATCGGATAGGGGATAGGATGGGATAGAGGATAGGATAGGATAGAAGATAGGATAGGATAGAGGATAGGATAGGATAGAGGATAGGTTAGGATAGAGGATAGAGGATAGGATAGGACAGAGCATAGGATAGGATAGAGGATAGGATAGGATAGAGGATAGGATAGGAAAGAGGATAGGGTAGGACAGAGGATAGGATAGGGGATTTGATAGGATAGGATAGAGGATAGGATAGACGATAGGATAGGATAGAGCATAGGATAGGATAGAGGATAGGATAGGATAGAGGACAGGATAGGATAGAGGTAGGATAGAATAGAGGACAGGATAGGATAGAGGGTAGGATAGAATAGAGGACAGGATAGGATACAGGATTGGATAGGATACAGGAAAGGATAGGATAGAGGATAGGATAGGATAGAGGATAGGATAGGATAGAGGATAGGATAGGATAGAGGATAGGATAGGATAGAGGATAGGATAGGATAGGATAGAGGATTGGATAGAGGATAGGATAGGATAGAGGATAGGATAGGATAGAGGATAGGATAGGATAGAAGATAGGATAGGATAGAGGATAGGATAGGATAGAGGATAGATGATAGGATAGGATAGAGGATAGGATAGGATAGAGGATACGATAGGATAGAGGATACGATAGGATAGAGGACAGGATAGGATACAGGATTGGATAGGATACAGGAAAGGATAGGATTGAGGATAGGATAGGATGGAGGATAGGATAGGATAGAGGATAGGATAGGATAGAGGATAGGATAGACGATAGGATAGGAAAGAGGATAGGGTAGGACAGAGGATAGGATAGGGGATTTGATAGGATAGGATAGAGGATAGGATAGACGATAGGATAGGATAGAGCATAGGATAGGATAGAGGATAGGATAGGATAGAGGACAGGATAGGATAGAGGGTAGGATAGAATAGAGGACAGGATAGGATAGAGGGTAGGATAGAATAGAGGACAGGATAGGATACAGGATTGGATAGGATACAGGAAAGGATAGGATAGAGGATAGGATAGGATAGAGGATAGGATAGGATAGAGGATAGGATAGGATAGAGGATATTATAGGGGATTTGATAGGATAGAGGATAGGATAGGATAGAAGATAGGATAGGATAGAGGATAGGATAGGATAGAGGATAGGATAGGATAGAGGATACGATAGGATAGAGGATAGGATAGGATAGAGGACAGGATAGGATACAGGATTGGATAGGATACAGGGAAGGATAGTATTGAGGATAGGATAGGATGGAGGATAGGATAGGATAGAGTATAGGATAGGATAGAGGATAGGATAGACGATAGGATAGTATAGAGGGTAGGATAGGATAGAGGATAGGATAGGATAGAGGATAGAGGATAGAGGATAGGATAGGATAGAGTATAGGATAGGATAGAGGATAGGATAGGACAGAGGATAGGATAGGGGATTTGATAGGATAGAGGATAGGATAGGATAGGATAGAGGATAGGATAGGATAGAGGATAGGATAGGATAGAGGTTACGATAGGATAGAGGATAGGATAGGACAGAGGATAGGATAGGGGATTTGATAGGATAGAGGATAGGATAGGATAGAGGATTGGATAGGATAGAGGATAGAGGATAGGATAGGATAGAGGATAGGATAGGATAGAGGATAGGATAGGATAGAGGATAGGATAGGATAGAGGATAGGATAGGACAGAGGATAGGGTAGGGGATTTGATAGGATAGAGGATAGGATAGGATAGAAGATAGGATAGGATAGAGGATAGGATAGGATAGAGGATAGGATAGGATAGAGGATAGGATAGGATAGAGGATTGGATAGAGGATAGGATAGGATAGAGGATAGGATAGGATAGAGGATAGGATAGGATAGAAGATAGGATAGGATAGAGGATAGGATAGGATAGAGGATTGGATAGAATAGAGGATAGGATAGACGATAGGATAGGATAGAGAATAGGATAGAATAGAGGATAGGATAGGAAAGAGGATAGGATAGGATAGAGGATAGGAAAGGATAGAGGATAGGATAGGATAGAGGATAGGATAGGATAGAGGACAGGATAGGATACAGGATTGGATAGGATACAGGGAAGGATAGGATTGAGGATAGGATAGGATGGAGGATAGGATAGGATAGAGGATAGGATAGGATAGAGGTTAGGATAGAGGATAGGATAGGATAGAGGATAGGATAGGATAGAGGATAGAGGATAGGATAGGAAAGAGGATAGGATAGGATAGAGGATAGGAAAGGATAGAGGATAGGATAGGACAGAGGATAGGATAGGGGATTTGATAGCATAGGATAGAGGATAGGATAGACGATAGGATAGGATAGAGCATAGGATAGGATAGAGGATAGGATAGGATAGAGGACAGGATAGGATCGAGGATAGGATAGAATAGAGGACAGGATAGGATAGAGGGTAGGATAGAATAGAGGACAGGATAGGATACAGGATTGGATAGGATACAGGAAAGGATAGGATAGAGGATAGGATAGGATAGAGGATAGGATAGGATAGAGGATAGGATAGGATAGAGGATAGGATAGGATAGAAGATAGGTTAGGATAGAGGATAGGATAGGATAGAGGATTGGATAGAATAGAGGATAGGATAGACGAAAGGATAGGATAGAGGATAGGATAGGATAGAGGATAGGATAGGATAGAGGATAGGATAGGACAGAGGATAGGATAGGGGATTTGATAGGATAGAGGATAGGATAGGATAGAAGATAGGATATGATAGAGGAAAGATGATAGGATAAGATAGAGGATCGGATAGGGGATAGGATGGGATAGAGGATAGGATAGGATAGAAGATAGGATAGGATAGAGGATAGGATAGGATAGAGGATAGGTTAGGATAGAGGATAGAGGATAGGATAGGATAGAGGATAGGATAGGATAGAGGATAGTATAGGATAGAGGATAGGATAGGATAGAGGATAGGATAGAGGATAGGATAGGATAGAGGATAGGATAGGATAGAAGATAGGTTAGGATAGAGGATAGGATAGGATAGAGGATTGGATAGAATAGAGGATAGATGATAGGATAGGATAGAGGATAGGATAGGATAGAGGATAGGATAGGATAGAGGATAGGATAGGATAGAGGATAGGATAGGACAGAGGATAGGGTAGGGGATTTGATAGGATAGAGGATAGGATAGGATAGAAGATAGGATAGGATAGAGGATAGGATAGGATAGGATAGAGGATTGGATAGAGGATAGGATAGGATAGAGGATAGGATAGGATAGAGGATAGGATAGGATAGAAGATAGGATAGGATAGAGGATAGGATAGGATAGAGGATAGATGATAGGATAGGATAGAGGATAGGATAGGATAGAGGATACGATAGGATAGAGGATAGGATAGGATAGAGGACAGGATAGGATACAGGATTGGATAGGATACAGGAAAGGATAGGATTGAGGATAGGATAGGATGGAGGATAGGATAGGATAGAGGATAGGATAGGATAGAGGATAGGATAGACGATAGGATAGGATAGAGGATAGGATAGGGTAGAGGATAGGATAGGATAGAGGGTAGGATAGGATACAGGACAGGATAGGACAGAGGATAGGATAGGGGATTTGATAGGATAGAGGATAGGATAGGATAGAGGATTGGATAGAATAGAGGATAGAGGATAGGATAGGATAGAGGATAGGATAGGATAGAGGATAGGATAGGATAGAGGATAGGATAGGACAGAGGATAGGATAGGGGATTTGATAGGATAGAGGATGGGATAGGATAGAAGATAGGATAGGATAGAGGATAGGATAGGATAGAGGATAGGATAGCATAGAGGATAGGATAGGATAGAGGATAGGATAGCATAGAGGATAGGATAGGACAGAGGATAGGATAGGGGATTTGATAGGATAGAGGATAGGATAGAAGATAGGATAGGATAGAGGATAGGATAGGATAGAGGATAGGATAGGACAGAGGATAGGATAGGATAGAGGATAGGATAGGATAGAGGATAGGATAGGATAGAGGATAGGATAGGATAGAGGATAGGATAGACGATAGGATAGGATAGAGGATAGGATAGGAAAGAGGATAGGATAGGATAGAGGATAGGAAAGGATTGACGATAGGATAGGATAGAGGATTGGATAGGATATAGGATAGATGATAGGATAGGAAAGAGGATAGGATAGGGGATTTGATAGGATAGAGGATAGGATAGGATAGAAGATAGGATATGATAGAGGAAAGATGATAGGATAAGATAGAGGATCGGATAGGGGATAGGATAGGATAGAGCATATGATAGGATAGAAGATAGGATAGGATAGAGGATAGGATAGGATAGAGGATAGGATAGGATAGAGGATAGGATAGGATAGAGGATTGGATAGAGGATAGGATAGGATAGAGGATAGGATAGGATAGAAGATAGGATAGGATAGAGGATAGGATAGGATAGAGGATTGGATAGAATAGAGGATAGATGATAGGATAGGATAGAGGATAGGATAGGGGATTTGATATAATAGAGGATAGGATAGGATAGAGGATAGGTTAGGATAGAGGATAGAGGATAGGATAGGATAGAGGATAGGATAGGATAGAGGATAGGATAGGATAGAGGATAGGATAGGAAAGAGGATAGGGTAGGACAGAGGATAGGATAGGGGATTTGATAGGATAGGATAGAGGATAGGATAGACGATAGGATAGGATAGAGCATAGGATAGGATAGAGGATAGGATAGGATAGAGGACAGGATAGGATAGAGGGTAGGATAGAATAGAGGACAGGATAGGATAGAGGGTAGGATAGAATAGAGGACAGGATAGGATACAGGATTGGATAGGATACAGGAAAGGATAGGATAGAGGATAGGATAGGATAGAGGATAGGATAGGATAGAGGATAGGATAGGATAGAGGATATTATAGGGGATTTGATAGGATAGAGGATAGGATAGGATAGAAGATAGGATAGGATAGAGGATAGGATAGGATAGAGGATAGGATAGGATAGAGGATACGATAGGATAGAGGATAGGATAGGATAGAGGACAGGATAGGATACAGGATTGGATAGGATACAGGAAAGGATAGGATTGAGGATAGGATAGGATGGAGGATAGGATAGGATAGAGGTTAGGATAGGATAGAGGATAGGATAGACGATAGGATAGGATAGAGGATAGGATAGGGTAGAGGATAGGATAGGATAGAGGGTAGGATAGGATACAGGACAGGATAGGACAGAGGATAGGATAGGGGATTTGATAGGATAGAGGATAGGATAGAAGATAGGATAGGATAGAGGATAGGATAGGATAGAGGATAGGATAGGACAGAGGATAGGATAGGATAGAGGATAGGATAGGATAGAGGATAGGATAGGATAGAGGATAGGGTAGGATAGAGGATAGGATAGACGATAGGATAGGATAGAGGATAGGATAGGATAGAGGATAGGATAGGATAGAAGATAGGATAGGATAGAGGATAGGATAGGATAGAGGATAGATGATAGGATAGGATAGAGGATAGGATAGGATAGAGGATACGATAGGATAGAGGATAGGATAGGATAGAGGACAGGATAGGATACAGGATTGGATAGGATACAGGAAAGGATAGGATTGAGGATAGGATAGGATGGAGGATAGGATAGGATAGAGGATAGGATAGGATAGAGGATAGGATAGACGATAGGATAGGATAGAGGATAGGATAGGGTAGAGGATAGGATAGGATAGAGGGTAGGATAGGATACAGGACAGGATAGGACAGAGGATAAGATAGGGGATTTGATAGGATAGAGGATAGGATAGGATAGAGGATAGGATAGGATAGAGGATAGGATAGGATAGAGGATAGGATAGGATAGAGGATAGGATAGGATAGAGGATAGGATAGGATAGAGGATAGGATAGGACAGAGGATAGGATAGGGGATTTGATAGGATAGAGGATGGGATAGGATAGAAGATAGGATAGGATAGAGGATAGGATAGGATAGAGGATAGGATAGCATAGAGGATAGGATAGGATAGAGGATAGGATAGCATAGAGGATAGGATAGGACAGAGGATAGGATAGGGGATTTGATAGGATAGAGGATAGGATAGGATAGAGGATAGGATAGGATAGGATAGAGGATAGGATAGGATAGAGGATAGGATAGGATAGAGGATAGGATAGGAAAGAGGATAGGGTAGGACAGAGGATAGGATAGGGGATTTGATAGGATAGGATAGAGGATAGGATAGACGATAGGATAGGATAGAGCATAGGATAGGATAGAGGATAGGATAGGATAGAGGACAGGATAGGATAGAGGGTAGGATAGAATAGAGGACAGGATAGGATAGAGGGTAGGATAGAATAGAGGACAGGATAGGATACAGGATGGGATAGGATACAGGAAAGGATAGGATAGAGGATAGGATAGGATATAGGATAGGATAGGATAGAGGATAGGATAGGATAGAGGATATTATAGGGGATTTGATAGGATAGAGGATAGGATAGGATAGAAGATAGGATAGGATAGAGGATAGGATAGGATAGAGGATAGGATAGGATAGAGGATACGATAGGATAGAGGATAGGATAGGATAGAGGACAGGATAGGATACAGGATTGGATAGGATACAGGAAAGGATAGGATTGAGGATAGGATAGGATGGAGGATAGGATAGGATAGAGGTTAGGATAGGATAGAGGATAGGATAGACGATAGGATAGGATAGAGGATAGGATAGGGTAGAGGATAGGATAGGATAGAGGGTAGGATAGGATACAGGACAGGATAGGACAGAGGATGGGATAGGGGATTTGATAGGATAGAGGATAGGATAGAAGATAGGATAGGATAGAGGATAGGATAGGATAGAGGATAGGATAGGACAGAGGATAGGATAGGGGGTTTGATAGGATAGGATAGAGGATAGGATAGACGATAGGATAGTATAGAGGGTAGATAGGATAGAGGATAGAGGATAGAGGATAGAGGATAGAGGATAGGATAGGATAGAGGATAGGATAGGATAGAGGATAGGATAGGACAGAGGATAGGAAAGGATAGAGGATAGGATAGGATAGAGGATTGGATAGGATAGAGGATAGATGATAGGATAGGATAGAGGATAGGATAGGGGATTTGATAGGATAGAGGATAGGATAGGATAGAAGATAGGATATGATAGAGGAAAGATGATAGGATAAGATAGAGGATCGGATAGGGGATAGGATAGGATAGAGGATATGATAGGATAGAAGATAGGATAGGATAGAGGATAGGATAGGATAGAGGATAGGATACGATAGAGGATAGGATAGGATAGAGGATTGGATAGAGGATAGGATAGGATAGAGGATAGGATAGGATAGAGGATAGGATAGGATAGAAGATAGGATAGGATAGAGGATAGGATAGGGGATTTGATATAATAGAGGATAGGATAGGATAGAAGATAGGATATGATAGAGGAAATATGATAGGATAAGGTAGAGGATCGGATAGGGGATAGGATAGGATAGAGGATAGGATAGGATAGAGGATAGGATAGGATAGAGGATAGGATAGGAAAGAGGATAGGATAGGATAGAGGATAGGAAAGGATAGAGGATAGGATAGGACAGAGGATAGGATAGGGGATTTGATAGGATAGGATAGAGGATAGGATAGGATAGAGGATAGGATAGGATAGAGGATAGGATAGGATAGAGGATAGGATAGGATAGAGGATAGGATAGGATAGAGGATAGGATAGGACAGAGGATAGGATAGGGGATTTGATAGGATAGAGGATAGGATAGAAGATAGGATAGGATAGAGGATAGGATAGGATAGAGGATAGGATAGGACAGAGGATAGGATAGGATAGAGGATAGGATAGGATAGAGGATAGGATAGGATAGAGGATAGGATAGGATAGAGGATAGGATAGACGATAGGATAGGATAGAGGATAGGATAGGACAGAGGATAGGATAGGATAGAGGATAGGATAGGATAGAGGATACCATAGGATAGAGGATAAGATAGGATAGAAGATAGGATAGGATAGAGGATTGGATAGGATAGAGGATAGATGATAGGATAAGATAGAGGAACGGATAGGGTATAGGATAGGATAGAGGATAGGATAGGATAGAAGATAGGATAGGATAGAGGATAGGATAGGATAGAGGATAGGATAGGATAGAGGATAGAGGATAGGATAGGATAGAGGATAGGATAGGATAGAGGATAGGATAGGATAGAGGATAGGATAGGACAGAGGATTGGATAGAATAGAGGATAGATGATAGCATAGGATAGAGGATAGGATAGGGGATTTGCTAGGATAGAGGATAGGATAGGATAGAAGATAGGATATGATAGAGGAAAGATGATAGGATAAGATAGAGGATCGGATAGGGGATAGGATGGGATAGAGGATAGGATAGGACAGAAGATAGGCTAGGATAGAGGATAGGATAGGATAGAGGATAGGTTAGGATAGAGGATAGAGGATAGGATAGGATAGAGGATAGGACAGGATAGACGATAGGATAGGATAGAGGATACGATAGGATAGAGGATAGGATAGGATAGAGGACAGGATAGGATACAGGATTGGATAGGATACAGGAAAGGATAGGATTGAGGATAGGATAGGATGGAGGATAGGATAGGATAGAGGATAGGATAGGATAGAGGATAGGATAGACGATAGGATAGGATAGAGGATAGGATAGGATAGAGTATAGGATAGGATAGAGGGTAGGATAGGATACAGGACAGGATAGGACAGAGGATAGGATAGGGGATTTGATAGGATAGAGGATAGGATAGGATAGAGGATTGGATAGAATAGAGGATAGAGGATAGGATAGGATAGAGGATAGGATAGGATAGAGGATAGGATAGGACAGAGGATAGGATAGGATGGAGGATAGGATAGGATAGAGGATAGGATAGGATAGAGGATAGGATAGACGATAGGATAGGATAGAGGATGGGATAGGATAGAAGATAGGATAGGATAGAGGATAGGATAGGATAGAGGACAGGATAGGATAGAGGATAGGATAGGACAGAGGATAGGATAGGGGATTTGATAGGATAGAGGATAGGATAGAAGATAGGATAGGATAGAGGATAGGATAGGATAGAGGATAGGATAGGACAGAGGATAGGATAGGATAGAGGATAGGATAGGATAGAGGATAGGATAGAATAGAGGACAGGATAGGATACAGGATTGGATAGGATACAGGAAAGGATAGGATTGAGGATAGGATAGGATGGAGGATAGGATAGGATAGAGTATAGGATAGGATAGAGGATAGGATAGACGATAGGATAGTATAGAGGGTAGGATAGGATAGAGGATAGGATAGGATAGAGGATAGAGGATAGAGGATAGAGGATAGGATAGGATAGAGTATAGGATAGGATAGAGGATAGGATAGGACAGAGGATAGGATAGGGGATTTGATAGGATACAGGATAGGATAGGATAGGATAGAGGATAGGATAGGATAGAGGATAGGATAGGATAGAGGTTACGATAGGATAGAGGATAGGATAGGACAGAGGATAGGATAGGGGATTTGATAGGATAGAGGATAGGATAGGATAGAGGATTGGATAGGATAGAGGATAGATGATAGGATAAGATAGAGGATCGGATAGGGTATAGTATAGGATAGAGGATAGGATAGGATAGAAGATAGGATAGGATAGGATAGAGGATAGGATAGGATATTGGATAGAGGATAGGATAGGATAGAGGATAGGATAGGATAGAGGATAGGATAGGATAGAGGATAGGATAGGATAGAGGATAGGATAGGACAGAGGATAGGATAGGATGGAGGATAGGATAGGATAGAGGATAGGATAGGATAGAGGATAGGATAGACGATAGGATAGGATAGAGGATGGGATAGGATAGAAGATAGGATAGGATAGAGGATAGGATAGGATAGAGGACAGGATAGGATAGAGGATAGGATAGGACAGAGGATAGGATAGGGGATTTGATAGGATAGAGGATAGGATAGAAGATAGGATAGGATAGAGGATAGGATAGGATAGAGGATAGGATAGGACAGAGGATAGGATAGGATAGAGGATAGGATAGGATAGAGGATAGGATAGAATAGAGGACAGGATAGGATACAGGATTGGATAGGATACAGGAAAGGATAGGATTGAGGATAGGATAGGATGGAGGATAGGATAGGATAGAGTATAGGATAGGATAGAGGATAGGATAGACGATAGGATAGTATAGAGGGTAGGATAGGATAGAGGATAGGATAGGATAGAGGATAGAGGATAGAGGATAGAGGATAGGATAGGATAGAGTATAGGATAGGATAGAGGATAGGATAGGACAGAGGATAGGATAGGGGATTTGATAGGATACAGGATAGGATAGGATAGGATAGAGGATAGGATAGGATAGAGGATAGGATAGGATAGAGGATAGGTTAGGATAGAGGATAGAGGATAGGATAGGATAGAGGATAGGACAGGATAGACGATAGGATAGGATAGAGGATACGATAGGATAGAGGATAGGTTAGGATAGAGGATAGGATAGGATAGAGGGTAGGATAGGATACAGGACAGGATAGGACAGAGGATAGGATAGGGGATTTGATAGGATAGAGGATAGGATAGGATAGAGGATTGGATAGAATAGAGGATAGAGGATAGGATAGGATAGAGGATAGGATAGGATAGAGGATAGGATAGGATAGAGGATAGGATAGGACAGAGGATAGGATAGGGGATTTGATAGGATAGAGGATGGGATAGGATAGAAGATAGGATAGGATAGAGGATAGGATAGGATAGAGGATAGGATAGGATAGAGGATAGGATAGGACAGAGGATAGGATAGGATAGAGGATAGGATAGGATAGAGGATAGGATAGGACAGAGGATAGGATAGGGGATTTGATAGGATAGAGGATAGGATAGAAGATAGGATAGGATAGAGGATAGGATAGGATAGAGGATAGGATAGGACAGAGGATAGGATAGGATAGAGGATAGGATAGGATAGAGGATAGGATAGGATAGAGGATAGGATAGGACAGAGGATAGGATAGGGGATTTGATAGGATAGGATAGAGGATAGGATAGACGATAGGATAGGATAGAGCATAGGATAGGATAGAGGATAGGATAGGATAGAGGACAGGATAGGATAGAGGATAGGATAGAATAGAGGACAGGATAGGATACAGGATTGGATAGGATACAGGAAAGGATAGGATTGAGGATAGGATAGGATGGAGGATAGGATAGGATAGAGTATAGGATAGGATAGAGGATAGGATAGACGATAGGATAGTATAGAGGGTAGGATAGGATAGAGGATAGGATAGGATAGAAGATAGAGGATAGAGGATAGGATAGGATAGAGTATAGGATAGGATAGAGGATAGGATAGGACAGAGGATAGGATAGGGGATTTGATAGGATAGAGGATAGGATAGGATAGGATAGAGGATAGGATAGGATAGAGGATAGGATAGGATAGGACAGAGGATAGGATAGGGGATTTGATAGGATAGGACAGAGGATAGGATAGGGGATTTGATAGGATAGAGGATAGGATAGGATAGAGGATTGGATAGGATAGAGGATAGATGATAGGATAAGATAGAGGATCGGATAGGGTATAGTATAGGATAGAGGATAGGATAGGATAGAAGATAGGATAGGATAGAGGATAGGATAGGATAGAGGATAGGATAGGATAGAGGATAGAGGATAGGATAGGATAGAGGATAGGATAGGATAGAGGATAGGATAGGATAGAGGATAGGATAGGATAGAGGATAGGATAGGATAGATTATAGGATAGGACAGAGGATAGGGTAGGGGATTTGATAGGATAGAGGATAGGATAGGATAGAAGATAGGATAGGATAGAGGATAGGATAGGATAGAGGATAGGACAGGATAGAGGATAGGATAGGATAGAGGATAGGATAGGATAGAGGATAGGATAGGATAGAAGATAGGATATGATAGAGGAAAGGTGATAGTATAAGATAGAGGATCGGATAGGGGATAGGATGGGATAGAGGATAGGATAGGATAGAAGATAGGATAGGATAGAGGATAGGATAGGATAGAGGATAGGTTAGGATAGAGGATAGAGGATAGGATAGGATAGAGGATAGGACAGGATAGACGATAGGATAGGATAGAGGATACGATAGGATAGAGGATAGGATAGGATAGAGGACAGGATAGGATACAGGATTGGATAGGATACAGGAAAGGATAGGATTGAGGATAGGATAGGATGGAGGATAGGATAGGATAGAGGATAGGATAGGATAGAGGATATGATAGACGATAGGATAGGATAGAGGATAGGATGGGATAGAGGATAGGATAGGATAGAGGGTAGGATAGGATACAGGACAGGATAGGACAGAGGATAGGATAGGGGATTTGATAGGATAGAGGATAGGATAGGATAGAGGATTGGATAGAATAGAGGATAGAGGATAGGATAGGATAGAGGATAGGATAGGATAGAGGATAGGATAGGATAGAGGATAGGATAGGACAGAGGATAGGATAGGGGATTTGATAGGATAGAGAATGGGATAGGATAGAAGATAGGATAGGATAGAGGATAGGATAGGATAGAGGATAGGATAGGATAGAGGATAGGATAGGACAGAGGATAGGATAGGGGATTTGATAGGATAGAGGATAGGATAGAAGATAGGATAGGATAGAGGATAGGATAGCATAGAGGATAGGATAGGACAGAGGATAGGATAGGATAGAGGATGGGATAGGATAGAGGATAGGATAGGATAGAGGACAGGATAGGATAGAGGATAGGATAAACGATAGGATAGGATAGAGGATAGGATAGGATAGAGGATAGGATAGGAAAGATGATAGGATAGGATGGAGAATAGGATGGGGGATTTGATAGGATAGAGGATAGGATAGGAGATAGGATAGGATAGAGGATAGGATAGGACAGAGGATAGGATAGGATAGAGGATAGGATAGGATAGAGGATAGGATAGGATAGAGGATAAGATAGGATAGAGGATAGGATAGACGATAGGATAGGATAGAGGATAGGATAGGATAGAGGATAGGATAGGAAAGAGGATAGGATAGGATAGAGGATAGGAAAGGATAGAGGATAGGATAGGATAGAGGATTGGATAGGATAGAGGATAGATGATAGGATAGGATAGAGGATAGGATAGCGGATTTGATAGGATAGAGGATAGGATAGGATAGAAGATAGGATATGATAGAGGAAAGATGATAGGATAAGATAGATTATCGGATAGGGGATAGGATAGGATAGAGGATATGATAGGATAGAAGATAGGATAGGATAGAGGATAGGATAGGATAGAGGATAGGATAGACGATAGGATAGGATAGAGGATAGGATAGGATAGAGGATAGGATAGGAAAGAGGATAGGATAGGATAGAGGATAGGATAGGATAGAGGATAGGATAGGATAGAGGATAGGATAGGATAGAGGATAAGATAGGATAGAGGATAGGATAGACGATAGGATAGGATAGAGGATAGGATAGGATAGAGGATAGGATAGGAAAGAGGATAGGATAGGATAGAGGATAGGAAAGGATAGAGGATAGGATAGGATAGAGGATTGGATAGGATAGAGGATAGATGATAGGATAGGATAGAGGATAGGACAGCGGATTTGATAGGATAGAGGATAGGATAGGATAGAAGATAGGATATGATAGAGGAAAGATGATAGGATAAGATAGAGGATCGGATAGGGGATAGGATAGGATAGAGGATATGATAGGATAGAAGATAGGATAGGATAGAGGATAGGATAGGATAGAGGATAGGATAGAGGATAGGATAGGATAGAGGATAGGATAGAATAGAGGACAGGATAGGATACAGGATTGGATAGGATACAGGAAAGGATAGGATTGAGGATAGGATAGGATGGAGGATAGGATAGGATAGAGTATAGGATAGGATAGAGGATAGGATAGACGATAGGATAGTATAGAGGGTAGGATAGGATAGAGGATAGGATAGGATAGAGGATAGAGGATAGAGGATAGAGGATAGGATAGGATAGAGTATAGGATAGGATAGAGGATAGGATAGGACAGAGGATAGGATAGGGGATTTGATAGGATACAGGATAGGATAGGATAGGATAGAGGATAGGATAGGATAGGGGATTTGATAGGATAGAGGATAGGATAGGATAGAGGATTGGATAGGATAGAGGATAGATGATAGGATAAGATAGAGGATCGGATAGGGTATAGTATAGGATAGAGGATAGGATAGGATAGAAGATAGGATAGGATAGGATAGAGGATAGGATAGGATATTGGATAGAGGATAGGATAGGATAGAGGATAGGATAGGATAGAGGATAGGATAGGATAGAGGATAGGATAGGACAGAGGATAGGGTAGGGGATTTGATAGGATAGAGGATAGGATAGGATAGAAGATAGGATAGGATAGAGGATAGGATAGGATAGAGGATAGGATAGGATAGAGGATAGGATAGGATAGAGGATAGGATAGGATAGAGGATAGGATAGGATAGAAGATAGGATATGATAGAGGAAAGATGATAGTATAAGATAGAGGATCGGATAGGGGATAGGATGGGATAGAGGATAGGATAGGATAGAAGATAGGATAGGATAGAGGATAGGATAGGATAGAGGATAGGTTAGGATAGAGGATAGAGGATAGGATAGGATAGAGGATAGGACAGGATAGACGATAGGATAGGATAGAGGATACGATAGGATAGAGGATAGGATAGGATAGAGGACAGGATAGGAAACAGGATTGGATAGGATACAGGAAAGGATAGGATTGAGGATAGGATAGGATGGAGGATAGGATAGGATAGAGGATAGGATAGGATAGAGGATATGATAGAGGATAGGATAGGATAGAGGATAGGATAGGATAGAGGATAGGATAGGATAGAGGATAGGATAGGACAGAGGATAGGATAGGGGATTTGATAGGATAGAGGATGGGATAGGATAGAAGATAGGATAGGATAGAGGATAGGATAGGATAGAGGATAGGATAGGATAGAGGATAGGATAGGACAGAGGATAGGATAGGATAGAGGATAGGATAGGATAGAGGATAGGATAGGACAGAGGATAGGATAGGGGATTTGATAGGATAGAGGATAGGATAGAAGATAGGATAGGATAGAGGATAGGATAGGATAGAGGATAGGATAGGACAGAGGATAGGATAGGATAGAGGATAGGATAGGATAGAGGATAGGATAGGATAGAGGATAGGATAGGACAGAGGATAGGATAGGGGATTTGATAGGATAGGATAGAGGATAGGATAGACGATAGGATAGGATAGAGCATAGGATAGGATAGAGGATAGGATAGGATAGAGGACAGGATAGGATAGAGGATAGGATAGAATAGAGGACAGGATAGGATACAGGATTGGATAGGATACAGGAAAGGATAGGATTGAGGATAGGATAGGATGGAGGATAGGATAGGATAGAGTATAGGATAGGATAGAGGATAGGATAGACGATAGGATAGTATAGAGGGTAGGATAGGATAGAGGATAGGATAGGATAGAAGATAGAGGATAGAGGATAGGATAGGATAGAGTATAGGATAGGATAGAGGATAGGATAGGACAGAGGATAGGATAGGGGATTTGATAGGATAGAGGATAGGATAGGATAGGATAGAGGATAGGATAGGATAGAGGATAGGATAGGATAGAGGTTACGATAGGATAGAGGATAGGATAGGACAGAGGATAGGATAGGGGATTTGATAGGATAGAGGATAGGATAGGATAGAGGATTGGATAGGATAGAGGATAGATGATAGGATAAGATAGAGGATCGGATAGGGTATAGTATAGGATAGAGGATAGGATAGGATAGAAGATAGGATAGGATAGAGGATAGGATAGGATAGAGGATAGGATAGGATAGAGGATAGAGGATAGGATAGGATAGAGGATAGGATAGGATAGAGGATAGGATAGGACAGAGGATAGGATAGGATAGAGGATAGGATAGGATAGAGCATAGGATAGGATAGAGGATAGGATAGGATAGAGGACAGGATAGGATAGAGGATAGGATAGAATAGAGGACAGGATAGGATACAGGATTGGATAGGATACAGGAAAGGATAGGATTGAGGATAGGATAGGATGGAGGATAGGATAGGATAGAGTATAGGATAGGATAGAGGATAGGATAGACGATAGGATAGTATAGAGGGTAGGATAGGATAGAGGATAGGATAGGATAGAAGATAGAGGATAGAGGATAGGATAGGATAGAGTATAGGATAGGATAGAGGATAGGATAGGACAGAGGATAGGATAGGGGATTTGATAGGATAGAGGATAGGATAGGATAGAGGATAGGATAGGATAGAGGATAGGATAGGATAGAGGTTACGATAGGATAGAGGATAGGATAGGACAGAGGATAGGATAGGGGATTTGATAGGATAGAGGATAGGATAGGATAGAGGATTGGATAGGATAGAGGATAGATGATAGGATAAGATAGAGGATCGGATAGGGTATAGTATAGGATAGAGGATAGGATAGGATAGAAGATAGGATAGGATAGAGGATAGGATAGGATAGAGGATAGGATAGGATAGAGGATAGAGGATAGGATAGGATAGAGGATAGGATAGGATAGAGGATAGGATAGGATAGAGGATAGGATAGGATAGAGGATAGGATAGGATAGATTATAGGATAGGACAGAGGATAGGGTAGGGGATTTGATAGGATAGAGGATAGGATAGGATAGAAGATAGGATAGGATAGAGGATAGGATAGGATAGAGGATAGGACAGGATAGAGGATAGGATAGGATAGAGGATAGGATAGGATAGAGGATAGGATAGGATAGAAGATAGGATATGATAGAGGAAAGGTGATAGTATAAGATAGAGGATCGGATAGGGGATAGGATGGGATAGAGGATAGGATAGGATAGAAGATAGGATAGGATAGAGGATAGGATAGGATAGAGGATAGGTTAGGATAGAGGATAGAGGATAGGATAGGATAGAGGATAGGACAGGATAGACGATAGGATAGGATAGAGGATACGATAGGATAGAGGATAGGATAGGATAGAGGACAGGATAGGATACAGGATTGGATAGGATACAGGAAAGGATAGGATTGAGGATAGGATAGGATGGAGGATAGGATAGGATAGAGGATAGGATAGGATAGAGGATATGATAGACGATAGGATAGGATAGAGGATAGGATGGGATAGAGGATAGGATAGGATAGAGGGTAGGATAGGATACAGGACAGGATAGGACAGAGGATAGGATAGGGGATTTGATAGGATAGAGGATAGGATAGGATAGAGGATTGGATAGAATAGAGGATAGAGGATAGGATAGGATAGAGGATAGGATAGGATAGAGGATAGGATAGGATAGAGGATAGGATAGGACAGAGGATAGGATAGGGGATTTGATAGGATAGAGAATGGGATAGGATAGAAGATAGGATAGGATAGAGGATAGGATAGGATAGAGGATAGGATAGGATAGAGGATAGGATAGGACAGAGGATAGGATAGGGGATTTGATAGGATAGAGGATAGGATAGAAGATAGGATAGGATAGAGGATAGGATAGCATAGAGGATAGGATAGGACAGAGGATAGGATAGGATAGAGGATGGGATAGGATAGAGGATAGGATAGGATAGAGGACAGGATAGGATAGAGGATAGGATAAACGATAGGATAGGATAGAGGATAGGATAGGATAGAGGATAGGATAGGAAAGATGATAGGATAGGATGGAGAATAGGATGGGGGATTTGATAGGATAGAGGATAGGATAGGAGATAGGATAGGATAGAGGATAGGATAGGACAGAGGATAGGATAGGATAGAGGATAGGATAGGATAGAGGATAGGATAGGATAGAGGATAAGATAGGATAGAGGATAGGATAGACGATAGGATAGGATAGAGGATAGGATAGGATAGAGGATAGGATAGGAAAGAGGATAGGATAGGATAGAGGATAGGAAAGGATAGAGGATAGGATAGGATAGAGGATTGGATAGGATAGAGGATAGATGATAGGATAGGATAGAGGATAGGATAGCGGATTTGATAGGATAGAGGATAGGATAGGATAGAAGATAGGATATGATAGAGGAAAGATGATAGGATAAGATAGAGGATCGGATAGGGGATAGGATAGGATAGAGGATAGGATAGGATAGAGGATAGGATAGGATAGAGGATAGGATAGGAAAGAGGATAGGATAGGATAGAGGATAGGAAATGATAGAGGATAGGATAGGAGAGAGGATAGGATAGGGGATTTGATAGGATAGGATAGAGCATAGGATAGGATAGAGGATAGGATAGGATAGAGGACAGGATAGGATAGAGGGTAGGATAGAATAGAGGACAGGATAGGATACAGGATTGGATAGGATACAGGAAAGGATAGGATTGAGGATAGGATAGGATGGAGGATAGGATAGGATAGAGTATAGGATAGGATAGAGGATAGGATAGACGATAGGATAGTATAGAGGGTAGATAGGATAGAGGATAGGATAGGATAGAGGATAGAGGATAGAGGATAGAGGATAGGATAGGATAGAGGATAGGATAGGATAGAGGATAGGATAGGACAGAGGATAGTATAGGGGATTTGATAGGATAGAGGATAGGATAGGATAGAAGATAGGATAGGATAGAGGATAGGATAGGATAGAGGATAGGATAGGATAGAGGATAGGATAGGATAGAGGATTGGATAGGATAGAGGATTGGATAGAGGATAGGATAGGATAGAGGATATTATAGGATAGAGGATATGATAGGATAGAGGATAGTATAGGATAGAGGATTGGATAGGATAGAGGACAGGATAGACGATAGGATAGGATAGAGGATACGATAGGATAGAGGATAGGATCGGATAGAGGACAGGATAGGATACAGGATTGGATAGGATACAGGAAAGGATAGGATTGAGGATAGGATAGGATGGAGGATAGGATAGGATAGAGGATAGGATAGGATAGAGGATAGGATAGACGATAGGATAGGATAGAGGATAGGATAGGATAGAGGATAGGATAGGATAGAGGGTAGGATAGGATACAGGACAGGATAGGACAGAGGATAGGATAGGGGATTTGATAGGATAGAGGATAGGATAGGATAGAGGATTGGATAGAATAGACGATAGATGATAGCATAGGATAGAGGATAGGATAGGGGATTTGATAGGATAGAGGATAGGATAGGATAGAAGATAGGATAGGATAGAGGAAAGATGATAGGATAAGATAGAGGATCGGATAGGGGATAGATAGGATAGAGGATAGGATAGGATAGAGGATAGGATAGGATAGAGGATAGGATACGATAGAGGATAGGATAGGAAAGAGGATAGGATAGGATAGAGGATAGGAAAGGATAGAGGATAGGATAGGACAGAGGATAGGATAGGGGATTTGATAGGATAGGATAGAGGATAGGATAGACGATAGGATAGGATAGAGCATAGGATAGGATAGAGGATAGGATAGGATAGAGGACAGGATAGGATAGAGGGTAGGATAGAATAGAGGACAGGATAGGATACAGGATTGGATAGGATACAGGAAAGGATAGGATTGAGGATAGGATAGGTTGG
Source organism: Halictus rubicundus (assembly GCF_050948215.1). NCBI lineage: Eukaryota > Metazoa > Arthropoda > Insecta > Hymenoptera > Halictidae > Halictus > Halictus rubicundus. The sequence continues at coordinate 373,986 of NW_027488651.1, forward strand.
AGGATAGGATAGGAAAGAGGATAGGATAGGGGATTTGATAGGATAGGATAGAGGATAGGATAGACGATAGGATAGGATAGAGCATAGGATAGGATAGAGGATAGGATAGGATAGAGGATAGGATAGGATAGAGGATTGGATAGAATAGAGGATAGATGATAGCATAGGATAGAGGATTGGATAGGGGATTTGATAGGATAGAGGATAGGATAGGATAGAAGTTTCGATAGGATAGAGGATAGGATAGGATAGAGGATAGGATAGGGGATTTGATAGGATAGAGGATAGGATAGGATAGAGGATAGGATAGGATAGAGGATAGGATAGGATAGAGGATAGGATAGGATAGAGGATAGAGGATAGGATAGGATAGAGGATAGGATAGGATAGAGGATAGGATAGGATAGAGGATTGGATAGAGGATAGGATAGGATAGAGGATAGGATAGGATAGAAGATAGGATAGGATAGAGGATAGGATAGGATAGAGGATTGGATAGGATAGAGGACAGGATAGGATAGAGGGTAGGATAGAATAGAGGACAGGATAGGATACAGGATTGGATAGGATACAGGACAGGATAGGATACAGGATTGGATAGGATACAGGAAAGGATAGGATTGAGGATAGGATAGGATGGAGGATAGGATAGGATAGAGTATAGGATAGGATAGAGGATAGGATAGACGATAGGATAGTATAGAGGGTAGGATAGGATAGAGGAAAGGATAGGATAGAGGATAGAGGATAGAGGATAGAGGATAGGATAGGATAGAGGATAGGATAGGATAGGATAGAGGATAGGATAGGATAGAGGATAGGATAGGATAGAGGATAGGATAGGATAGAGGATAGGATAGGACAGAGGATAGGGTAGGGGATTTGATAGGATAGAGGATAGGATAGGATAGAAGATAGGATAGGATAGAGGATAGGATAGGATAGAGGATAGGATAGGATAGATGATTGGATAGAGGATAGGATAGGATAGAGGATAGGATAGGATAGAGGATAGGATAGGATAGAAGATAGGATAGGATAGAGGATAGGATAGGATAGAGGATAGGATAGGATATAGGACAGGATAGGATAGAGGGTAGGATAGAATAGAGGACAGGATAGGATACAGGATTGGATAGGATACAGGAAAGGATAGGATTGAGGATAGGATAGGATGGAGGATAGGATAGGATAGAGTATAGGATAAGATAGAGGATCGGATAGGGGATAGGATAGGATAGAGGATAGGATAGGATAGAGGATAGGATAGGATAGAGGATAGGATAGGAAAGAGGATAGGATAGGATAGAGGATAGGAAATGATAGAGGATAGGATAGGACAGAGGATAGGATAGGGGATTTGATAGGATAGGATAGAGGATAGGATAGACGATAGGATAGGATAGAGCATAGGATAGGATAGAGGATAGGATAGGATAGAGGGTAGGATAGAATAGAGGACAGGATAGGATACAGGATTGGATAGGATACAGGAAAGGATAGGATTGAGGATAGGATAGGATGGAGGATAGGATAGGATAGAGTATAGGATAGGATAGAGGATAGGATAGACGATAGGATAGTATAGAGGATAGGATAGGATAGAGGATAGGATAGGATAGAGGATAGAGGATAGGATAGGATAGAGGATAGAGGATAGGAAAGGATAGAGGATAGGATAGGACAGAGGATAGGATAGGGGAATTGATAGGATAGGATAGAGGATAGGATAGACGATAGGATTGGATAGAGCATAGGATAGGATAGAGGATAGGATAGGATAGAGGATCGGATAGGATAGAGGGTAGGATAGAATAGAGGACAGGATAGGATACAGGATTGGATAGGATACAGGAAAGGATAGGATTGAGGATAGGATAGGATGGAGGATAGGATAGGATAGAGTATAGGATAGGATAGAGGATAGGATAGACGATAGGATAGTATAGAGGATAGGATAGGATAGAGGATAGAGGATAGGATAGGATAGAGGATAGGATAGGACAGAGGATAGGGTAGGGGATTTGATAGAATAGAGGATAGGATAGGATAGAAGATAGGATAGGATAGAGGATAGGATAGGATAGAGGATTGGATAGAATAGAGGATAGATGATAGGATAGGATAGAGGATAGGATAGGGGATTTGATAGGATAGAGGATAGGATAGGATAGAGGATAGGATAGGATAGAGGATAGGATAGGACAGAGGATAGGGTAGGGGATTTGATAGGATAGAGGATAGGATAGGATAGAAGATAGGATAGGATAGAGGATAGGATAGGATAGAGGATAGGATAGGATAGAGGATAGGATAGACGATAGGATAGGATAGAGGATAGGATAGGATAGAGGGTAGGATGGGAAAGAGGATAGGATAGGATAGAGGATAGGAAAGGATAGAGGATAGGATAGGACAGAGGATAGGATAGGGGATTTGAGAGGATAGTATAGAGGATAGGATAGACGATAGGAAAGGATAGAGCATAGGATAGGATAGAGGATAGGATAGGATAGAGGATCGGATAGGATAGAGGGTAGGATAGAATAGAGGACAGGATAGGATACAGGATTGGATAGGATACAGGAAAGGATAGGATTGAGGATAGGATAGGATGGAGGATAGGATAGGATAGAGTATAGGATAGGATAGAGGATAGGATAGACGATAGGATAGTATAGAGGATAGGATAGGATAGAGGATAGGATAGGATAGAGGATAGAGGATAGGATAGGATAGAAGATTGGGTGAGATACAGGATATGATAGGATAGAGGATAGGATAGGATAGGATAGAGGATAGAGGATAGGATAGGATAGAGGATAGGATAGGATAGAGGATAGGATAGGATAGAGGATAGGATAGGGCAGAGGATAGGGTAGGGGATTTGATAGGATAGAGGATAGGATAGGATAGAGGATAGGATAGGGCAGAGGATAGGGTAGGGGATTTGATAGGATAGAGGATAGGATAGGATAGAAGATAGGATAGGATAGAGGATAGGATAAGATAGAGGATAGGATAGGATAGAGGATAGGATAGGATAGAGGATAGGATAGGATAGAGGATAGGATAGGATAGAGGACAGGGATAGGATACAGGATTGGATAGGATACAGGAAAGGATAGGATTGAGGATAGGATAGGATGGAGCATAGGATAGGATAGAGGATAGGATAGGATAGAGGATAGGATAGACGATAGGATAGGATAGAGGATTGGATAGGATAGAGGATAGATGATAGGATAGGATAGAGGATTGGGTGAGATACAGGATATGATAGGATAGAGGATAGGATAGGATAGAGGATAGAGGATAGGATAGGATAGAGGATAGGATAGGATAGAGGATAGGATAGGGCAGAGGATAGGGTAGGGGATTTGATAGGATAGAGGATAGGATAGGATAGAAGATAGGATAGGATAGAGGATAGGATAGGATAGAGGATAGGATAGGATAGAGGATAGGATAGGATAGAGGATAGGATAGGATAGAGGATAGGATAGGACAGAGGATAGGATGGGATAGAGGATTGGATAGAGGATAGGATAGGATAGAGGATATTATAGGATAGAGGATATGATAGGATAGAGGACAGGGATAGGATACAGGACTGGATAGGATACAGGAAAGGATAGGATTGAGGATAGGATAGGATGGAGGATAGGATAGGATAGAGGATAGGATAGGATAGAGGATAGGATAGGATAGAGGATAGGATAGGATAGAGGATAGGATAGGATAGAGGATAGGATAGGATATAGGATAGGATAGGATAGAGGATAGGATAGGATAGAGGAATAGGATAGGATAGAGGATAGGATAGACGATAGGATAGGATAGAGCATAGGATAGGATAGAGGATAGGATAGGATAGAAGATAGGATAGAATAGAGGATAGGATAGGATAGAGGATAGGATAGGATAGAGGATAGAGGATAGGATTGGATAGTGGATAGGATAGGATAGAGGATAGGATAGGATAGAGGATAGGATAGACGATAGGATAGGATAGAGGATTGGATAGGATAGAGGATAGATGATAGGATAGGATAGAGGATAGGATAGGGGATTTGATAGGATAGAGGATAGGATAGGATAGAGGATAGGATAGGATACAGGATAGGATAGGATACAGGAAAGGATAGGATTGAGGATAGGATAGGATGGAGGATAGGATAGGATAGAGGATAGGATAGGATAGAGGATAGAGGATAGGATAGGATAGAGGATAGGATAGGACAGAGGATAGGGTAGGGGATTTGATAGGGTAGAGGATAGGATAGGATAGAAGATAGGATAGGATAGAGGATAGGATAGGATAGAGGATAGGATAGGATAGAGGATAGGATAGGACAGAGGATAGGATAGGGGATTTGATAGGATAGAGGATAGGATAGGATAGAAGATAGGATAGGATAGAGGATAGGATAGGATAGAGGATAGGATAGGATAGAGGATAGGATAGGACACAGAATAGGATGGGATAGAGGATAGGATAGGGTAGAGGATAGGATAGAATAGAGGATAGGATAGGATATAGGATAGGATAGGATAGAGGATAGGATAGGATAGAGGAATAGGATAGGATAGAGGATAGGATAGACGATAGGGATAGGATAGAGCATAGGATAGGATAGAGGATAGGATAGGATAGAGGACAGGATAGGATACAGGATTGGATAGGATACAGGAAAGGGTAGGATTGAGGATAGGATAGGATGGAGGATAGGATAGGATAGAGGATAGGATAGGATAGAGGATAGGATAGGATATAGGATAGGATAGGATAGAGGATAGGATAGGATAGAGGATAGGATAGGATAGAGGATAGGATAGGATACAGGACAGGATAGGATAGAGGATAGGATAGGAAAGAGGATAGGGTAGGATAGAGGATAGGAAAGGATAGAGGATAGGATAGGACAGAGGATAGGATAGGGGATTTGATAGGATAGGATAGAGGATAGGATAGACGATAGGATAGGATAGAGCATAGGATAGGATAGAGGATAGGATAGGATAGAGGACAGGATGGGATAGAGGGTAGGATAGAGTAGAGGACAGGATAGGATACAGGATTGGATAGGATACAGGAAAGGATAGGATTGGGGATAGGATAGGATGGAGGATAGGATAGGGTAGAGGATAGGATAGGATAGAGGATAGGATAGAGGATTGGATAGGATACCGGGTAGGATAGAATAGAGGATAGGATAGGGGATTTGATAGGATAGAGGATAGGATAGGATAGAGGATAGGATAGGATAGAGGATAGGATAGGATAGAGGATAGGATAGGATAGAGGATAGGATAGGATAGAGGATAGGATAGGATAGGATAGAGGATAGGATAGGATAGAGGATAGGATAGGATAGAGGATAGGATAGGATAGAGGATAGGATAGGATAGAGGATAGGATAGGATAGAGGATAGGATAGGATAGAGGATAGGATAGAGGATTGGATAGGATACAGGATAGGATAGGATAGAGGATAGGATAGGGGATTTGATAGGATAGAGGATAGGATAGGATAGAGGATAGGATAGGATAGAGGATAGGATAGGATAGAGGATAGGATAGGATAGAGGACAGGATAGGATACAGGATTGGATAGGATGCAGGAAAGGATAGGATTGAGGATAGGATAGGATGGAGGATAGGATAGGATAGAGGATAGGATAGGATACAGGATAGGATAGGATAGAGGATAGGATAGGGTAGAGGATAGGATAGAATAGAGGATAGGATAGGATATAGGATAGGATAGGATAGAGGATAGGATAGGATAGAGGAATAGGATAGGATAGAGGATAGGATAGACGATAGGGATAGGATAGAGCATAGGATAGGATAGAGGATAGGATAGGATAGAGGACAGGATAGGATACAGGATTGGATAGGATACAGGAAAGGGTAGGATTGAGGATAGGATAGGATGGAGGATAGGATAGGATAGAGGATAGGATAGGATAGAGGATAGGATAGGATATAGGATAGGATAGGATAGAGGATAGGATAGGATAGAGGATAGGATAGGATAGAGGATAGGATAGGATAGAGGACAGGATAGGATACAGGATTGGATAGGATGCAGGAAAGGATAGGATTGAGGATAGGATAGGATGGAGGATAGGATAGAATAGAGGATAGGATAGGATACAGGATAGGATAGGATAGAGGATAGGATAGGGTAGAGGATAGGATAGAATAGAGGATAGGATAGGATAGAGGATAGGATAGGATAGAGGATAGAGGATAGGATAGGATACGATAGAGGATAGGATAGGATAGTAGATAGGATAGGATAGAGGATAGGATAGGATAGAGGATAGGATAGGATACAGGATAGGATAGGATGGAGGATAGGATAGGATAGAGGATAGGATAGGATAGAGGATAGGATAGAGGATTGGATAGGATACAGGATAGGATAGAATAGAGGATAGGATAGGGGATTTGATAGGATAGAGGATAGGATAGGATAGAGGATAGGATAGGATAGAGGATAGGATAGGATAGAGGATAGGATAGGATAGAGGATAGGATAGGATAGAGGATAGGATAGGATAGAGGATAGGATAGGATAGGATAGAGGATAGGATAGGATAGAGGATAGGATAGGATAGAGGATAGGATAGGATAGAGGATAGGATAGGATAGAGGATAGGATAGGATAGAGGATAGGATAGGATAGAGGATAGGATAGGATAGAGGATAGGATAGGATAGGATAGAGGATAGGATAGGATACAGGATAGGATAGGATAGAGGATAGGATAGGATAGAGGATACGATAGGACAGAGGATAGGATAGGGGATTTGATAGGATAGAGGATAGGATAGGATAGAAGATAGGATAGGATTGAGGATAGGATAGGATAGGATAAAAGGATAGGATCGAATAGAGGATACTATAGGATAGAGGACAGGAGAGGATACAGGATTGGATAGGATACAGGAAAGGATAGGATTGAGGATAGGATAGGATGGAGGATAGGATAGGATAGAGGATAGGATAGGTTAGAGGATAGGATAGGACAGAGGATAGGATAGGATAGAGGATAGGATAGGATAGGATAGAGGATAGGATAGGATACAGGATAGGATAGGATGGAGGATATAATAGGATAGAGGATAGGATAGGATAGAGGATAGGATAGAGGATTGGATAGGATACAGGATAGGATAGGATAGAGGATAGGATAGGGGATTTGATAGGATAGAGGATAGGATAGGATAGAGCATAGGATAGGATACAGGATAGGATAGGATAGAGGATAGGATAGGATAGAGGATAGGATAGGATAGAGGATAGGATAGGATACAGGATAGGATAGGATAGAGGATAGGATAGGATAGAGGATAGGATAGGATAGAGGATAGGATAGGATAGAGGATAGGATAGGATAGAGGATAGGATAGGATATAGGATAGGATAGGATAGAGGATAGGATAGGATAGAGGAATAGGATAGGATAGAGGATAGGATAGACGATAGGATAGGATAGAGCATAGGATAGGATAGAGGATAGGATAGGATAGAAGATAGGATAGAATAGAGGATATGATAGGATAGAGGATAGGATAGGATAGAGGATAGAGGATAGGATTGGATAGTGGATAGGATAGGATAGAGGATAGGATAGGATAGAGGATAGGATAGACGATAGGATAGGATAGAGGATTGGATAGGATAGAGGATAGATGATAGGATAGGATAGAGGATAGGATAGGGGATTTGATAGGATAGAGGATAGGATAGGATAGAGGATAGGATAGGATACAGGATAGGATAGGATACAGGAAAGGATAGGATTGAGGATAGGATAGGATGGAGGATAGGATAGGATAGAGGATAGGATAGGATAGAGGATAGAGGATAGGATAGGATAGAGGATAGGATAGGACAGAGGATATGGTAGGGGATTTGATAGGGTAGAGGATAGGATAGGATAGAAGATAGGATAGGATAGAGGATAGGATAGGATAGAGGATAGGATAGGATAGAGGATAGGATAGGACAGAGGATAGGATAGGGGATTTAATAGGATAGAGGATAGGATAGGATAGAAGATAGGATAGGATAGAGGATAGGATAGTATAGAGGATAGGATAGAGGATAGGATAGGATAGAGGATAGGATAGGATAGAGGATAGGATAGGATAGAGGATAGGATAGGATAGAGGATAGCATAGGATAGAGGATAGGTTAGGATAGAGGATAGGATAGGATAGAGGATAGAGGATAGAGGATAGGATAGGATAGGATAGAGGATAGAGGATGGGATAGGATAGAGGATAGGATAGGATAGAGGATAGCATAGGATAGAGGATAGGGTAGGGGATTTGATATGGTAGAGGATAGGATAGGATAGAAGATAGGATAGGATAGAGGATAGGATAGGATAGAGGATAGGATAGGATAGAGGATAGGATAGGACAGAGGATAGGATGGGATAGAGGATTGGATAGAGGATAGGATAGGATGGAGGATAGGATAGGATAGAGGATAGGATAGGATACAGGATAGGATGGGATAGAGGATAGGATAGGGTAGAGGATAGGATAGAATAGAGGATAGGATAGGATATAGGATAGGATAGGATAGAGGATAGGATAGGATAGAGGAATAGGATAGGATAGAGGATAGGATAGACGATAGGGATAGGATAGAGCATAGGATAGGATAGAGGATAGGATAGGATAGAGGACAGGATAGGATACAGGATTGGATAGGATACAGGAAAGGGTAGGATAGAGGATAGGATAGGATAGAGGATAGGATAGGATACAGGATAGGATAGGATGGAGGATAGGATAGGATAGAGGATAGGATAGGATAGAGGATAGGATAGAGGATTGGATAGGATACAGGATAGGATAGAATAGAGGATAGGATAGGGGATTTGATAGGATAGAGGATAGGATAGGATAGAGGATAGGATAGGATAGAGGATAGGATAGGATAGAGGATAGGATAGGATAGGATAGAGGATAGGATAGGATAGAGGATAGGATAGGATAGAGGATAGGATAGGATAGAGGATAGGATAGGATAGAGGATAGGATAGGATAGAGGATAGGATAGGATAGGATAGAGGATAGGATAGGGTAGAGGATAGGATAGGATAGAGGATAGGATAGGATAGAGGATAGGATAGGATAGAGGATAGGATAGGACAGAGGATAGGATAGGGGATTTGATAGGATAGAGGATAGGATAGGATAGAAGATAGGATAGGATAGAGGATAGGATAGGATAGGATAAAAGGATAGGATCGAATAGAGGATACTATAGGATAGAGGACAGGAGAGGATACAGGATTGGATAGGATACAGGAAAGGATAGGATTGAGGATAGGATAGGATGGAGGATAGGATAGGATAGAGGATAGGATAGGATAGAGGATAGGATAGACGATAGGATAGGATAGAGGATAGCATAGAGGATAGGATAGAGGATAGGATAGGTCAGAGGATAGGATAGGACAGAGGATAGGATAGGATAGAGGATAGGATAGGATAGGATAGAGGAGAGGATAGGATACAGGATAGGATAGGATGGAGGATAGGATAGGATAGAGGATAGGATAGGATAGAGGATAGGATACAGGATAGGATAGGATACAGGATAGGATAGGATAGAGGATAGGATAGGGGATTTGATAGGATAGAGGATAGGATAGGATAGAGGATAGGATAGGATACAGGATAGGATAGGATAGAGGATAGGATAGGATAGAGGATAGGATAGGATAGAGGATAGGATAGGATACAGGATAGGATAGGATAGAGGATAGGATAGGATAGAGGATAGGATAGGATAGAGGATAGGATAGGATAGAGGATAGGATAGGATATAGGATAGGATAGGATAGAGGATAGGATAGGATAGAGGAATAGGATAGGATAGAGGATAGGATAGACGATAGGATAGGATAGAGCATAGGATAGGATAGAGGATAGGATAGGATAGAAGATAGGATAGAATAGAGGATAGGATAGGATAGAGGATTGGATAGGATAGAGGATAGATGATAGGATAGGATAGAGGATAGGATAGGGGATTTGATAGGATAGAGGATAGGATAGGATAGAGGATAGGATAGGATACAGGATAGGATAGGATAGAGGATAGGATAGGATAGAGGATAGGATAGGATAGAGGATAGGATAGGATACAGGATAGGATAGGATAGAGGATAGGATAGGATAGAGGATAGGATAGGATAGAGGATAGGATAGGATAGAGGATAGGATAGGATAGAGGATAGGATAGGATATAGGATAGGATAGGATAGAGGATAGGATAGGATAGAGGAATAGGATAGGATAGAGGATAGGATAGACGATAGGATAGGATAGAGCATAGGATAGGATAGAGGATGGGATAGGATAGAGGACAGGATAGGATACAGGATTGGATAGGATACAGGAAAGGATAGGATTGAGGATAGGATAGGATGGAGGATAGGATAGGATAGAGGATAGGATAGGATAGAGGATAGGATAGACGATAGGATAGGATAGCGGATAGGATAGGATAGAGGATAGAGGATAGGATAGGATAGAGGATAGAGGATAGGATAGGATAGAGGATAGGATACGATAGAGGATAGGATAGGATGGAGGATAGGATAGGACAGAGGATAGGGTTGGGGATTTGATAGGATAGAGGATAGGATAGGATAGAAGATGGGATAGGATAGAGGATACGATAGGATAGAGGATAGGATAGGATAGAGGATAGGATAGGGGATTTGATAGGATAGAGGATAGGATAGGATAGAGTATAGGATAGGATAAGATAAAAGGATAGGATCGAATAGAGGATAGGATAGGATAGAGGACAGGAGAGGATACAGGATTGGATAGGATACAGGAAAGGATAGGATTGAGGATAGGATAGGATGGAGGATAGGATAGGATAGAGGATAGGATAGGATAGAGGATAGGATAGACGATAGGATAGGATAGAGCATAGGATAGGATAGAGGATAGGATAGGATAGAGGACAGGATAGGATACAGGATTGGATAGGATACAGGAAAGGATAGGATTGAGGATAGGATAGGATGGAGGATAGGATAGGATAGAGGATAGGATAGGATAGAGGATAGGATAGACGATAGGATAGGATAGAGGATAGGATAGGATAGAGGATAGAGGATAGGATAGGATAGAGGATAGAGGATAGGATAGGATAGAGGATAGGATAGGATAGAGGATAGGATAGGATAGAGGATAGGATAGGACAGAGGATAGGGTAGGATAGAGGATAGGATAGGGGATTTAATAGGATAGGATAGAGGATAGATGATAGGATAGGATAGAGGATAGGATAGACGATAGGATAGGATAGAGGATAGGATAGGATACAGGATAGGATAGGATAGGATAGAGGATAGGATAGGGGATTTGATAGGATAGAGGATAGGATAGGATAGAGGATAGGATAGGATACAGGATAGGATAGGATAGAGGATAGGATAGGATAGAGGATAGGATAGGATAGAGGATAGGATAGGATAGAGGATAGGATAGGATACAGGATAGGATAGGATAGAGGATAGGATAGGATAGAGGATAGGATAGGATAGAGGATAGGATAGGATAGAGGATAGGATAGGATAGAGGATAGGATAGGATATAGGATAGGATAGGATAGAGGATAGGATAGGATAGAGGAATAGGATAGGATAGAGGATAGGATAGGTTAGAGGATAGGATAGGACAGAGGATAGGATAGGATAGAGGATAGGATAGGATAGGATAGAGGATAGGATAGGATACAGGATAGGATAGGATGGAGGATATAATAGGATAGAGGATAGGATAGGATAGAGGATAGGATAGAGGATTGGATAGGATACAGGATAGGATAGGATAGAGGATAGGATAGGGGATTTGATAGGATAGAGGATAGGATAGGATAGAGCATAGGATAGGATACAGGATAGGATAGGATAGAGGATAGGATAGGATAGAGGATAGGATAGGATAGAGGATAGGATAGGATACAGGATAGGATAGGATAGAGGATAGGATAGGATAGAGGATAGGATAGGATAGAGGATAGGATAGGATAGAGGATAGGATAGGATAGAGGATAGGATAGGATATAGGATAGGATAGGATAGAGGATAGGATAGGATAGAGGAATAGGATAGGATAGAGGATAGGATAGACGATAGGATAGGATAGAGCATAGGATAGGATAGAGGATAGGATAGGATAGAAGATAGGATAGAATAGAGGATAGGATAGGATAGAGGATAGGATAGGATAGAGGATAGAGGATAGGATTGGATAGTGGATAGGATAGGATAGAGGATAGGATAGGATAGAGGATAGGATAGACGATAGGATAGGATAGAGGATTGGATAGGATAGAGGATAGATGATAGGATAGGATAGAGGATAGGATAGGGGATTTGATAGGATAGAGGATAGGATAGGATAGAGGATAGGATAGGATACAGGATAGGATAGGATACAGGAAAGGATAGGATTGAGGATAGGATAGGATGGAGGATAGGATAGGATAGAGGATAGGATAGGATAGAGGATAGAGGATAGGATAGGATAGAGGATAGGATAGGACAGAGGATAGGGTAGGGGATTTGATAGGGTAGAGGATAGGATAGGATAGAAGATAGGATAGGATAGAGGATAGGATAGGATAGAGGATAGGATAGGATAGAGGATAGGATAGGACAGAGGATAGGATAGGGGATTTGATAGGATAGAGGATAGGATAGGATAGAAGATAGGATAGGATAGAGGATAGGATAGTATAGAGGATAGGATAGAGGATAGGATAGGATAGAGGATAGGATAGGATAGAGGATAGGATAGGATAGAGGATAGGATAGGATAGAGGATAGCATAGGATAGAGGATAGGTTAGGATAGAGGATAGGATAGGATAGAGGATAGAGGATAGAGGATAGGATAGGATAGGATAGAGGATAGAGGATGGGATAGGATAGAGGATAGGATAGGATAGAGGATAGCATAGGATAGAGGATAGGGTAGGGGATTTGATATGGTAGAGGATAGGATAGGATAGAAGATAGGATAGGATAGAGGATAGGATAGGATAGAGGATAGGATAGGATAGAGGATAGGATAGGACAGAGGATAGGATGGGATAGAGGATTGGATAGAGGATAGGATAGGATTGAGGATATTATAGGATAGAGGATATGATAGGATAGAGGACAGGGATAGGATACAGGACTGGATAGGATACAGGAAAGGATAGGATTGAGGATAGGATAGGATGGAGGATAGGATAGGATAGAGGATAGGATAGGATACAGGATAGGATGGGATAGAGGATAGGATAGGGTAGAGGATAGGATAGAATAGAGGATAGGACAGGATATAGGATAGGATAGGATAGAGGATAGGATAGGATAGAGGAATAGGATAGGATAGAGGATAGGATAGACGATAGGGATAGGATAGAGCATAGGATAGGATAGAGGATAGGATAGGATAGAGGACAGGATAGGATACAGGATTGGATAGGATACAGGAAAGGGTAGGATAGAGGATAGGATAGGATAGAGGATAGGATAGGATACAGGATAGGATAGGATGGAGGATAGGATAGGATAGAGGATAGGATAGGATAGAGGATAGGATAGAGGATTGGATAGGATACAGGATAGGATAGAATAGAGGATAGGATAGGGGATTTGATAGGATAGAGGATAGGATAGGATAGAGGATAGGATAGGATAGAGGATAGGATAGGATAGAGGATAGGATAGGATAGGATAGAGGATAGGATAGGATAGAGGATAGGATAGGATAGAGGATAGGATAGGATAGAGGATAGGATAGGATAGAGGATAGGATAGGATAGAGGATAGGATAGGATAGAGGATAGGATAGGATAGGATAGAGGATAGGATAGGGTAGAGGATAGGATAGGATAGAGGATAGGATAGGATAGAGGATAGGATAGGATAGAGGATAGGATAGGACAGAGGATAGGATAGGGGATTTGATAGGATAGAGGATAGGATAGGATAGAAGATAGGATAGGATAGAGGATAGGATAGGATAGGATAAAAGGATAGGATCGAATAGAGGATACTATAGGATAGAGGACAGGAGAGGATACAGGATTGGATAGGATACAGGAAAGGATAGGATTGAGGATAGGATAGGATGGAGGATAGGATAGGATAGAGGATAGGATAGGATAGAGGATAGGATAGACGATAGGATAGGATAGAGGATAGCATAGAGGATAGGATAGAGGATAGGATAGGTCAGAGGATAGGATAGGACAGAGGATAGGATAGGATAGAGGATAGGATAGGATAGGATAGAGGAGAGGATAGGATACAGGATAGGATAGGATGGAGGATAGGATAGGATAGAGGATAGGATAGGATAGAGGATAGGATAGAGGATTGGATAGGATACAGGATAGGATAGGATAGAGGATAGGATAGGGGATTTGATAGGATAGAGGGTAGGATAGGATAGAGGATAGGATAGGATACAGGATAGGATAGGATAGAGGATAGGATAGGATAGAGGATAGGATAGGATAGAGGATAGGATAGGATACAGGATAGGATAGGATAGAGGATAGGATAGGATAGAGGATAGGATAGGATAGAGGATAGGATAGGATAGAGGATAGGATAGGATATAGGATAGGATAGGATAGAGGATAGGATAGGATAGAGGAATAGGATAGGATAGAGGATAGGATAGACGATAGGATAGGATAGAGCATAGGATAGGATAGAGGATAGGATAGGATAGAAGATAGGATAGAATAGAGGATAGGATAGGATAGAGGATTGGATAGGATAGAGGATAGATGATAGGATAGGATAGAGGATAGGATAGGGGATTTGATAGGATAGAGGATAGGATAGGATAGAGGATAGGATAGGATACAGGATAGGATAGGATAGAGGATAGGATAGGATAGAGGATAGGATAGGATAGAGGATAGGATAGGATACAGGATAGGATAGGATAGAGGATAGGATAGGATAGAGGATAGGATAGGATAGAGGATAGGATAGGATAGAGGATAGGATAGGATAGAGGATAGGATAGGATATAGGATAGGATAGGATAGAGGATAGGATAGGATAGAGGAATAGGATAGGATAGAGGATAGGATAGACGATAGGATAGGATAGAGCATAGGATAGGATAGAGGATGGGATAGGATAGAGGACAGGATAGGATACAGGATTGGATAGGATACAGGAAAGGATAGGATTGAGGATAGGATAGGATGGAGGATAGGATAGGATAGAGGATAGGATAGGATAGAGGATAGGATAGACGATAGGATAGGATAGCGGATAGGATAGGATAGAGGATAGAGGATAGGATAGGATAGAGGATAGAGGATAGGATAGGATAGAGGATAGGATACGATAGAGGATAGGATAGGATGGAGGATAGGATAGGACAGAGGATAGGGTTGGGGATTTGATAGGATAGAGGATAGGATAGGATAGAAGATGGGATAGGATAGAGGATACGATAGGATAGAGGATAGGATAGGATAGAGGATAGGATAGGGGATTTGATAGGATAGAGGATAGGATAGGATAGAGTATAGGATAGGATAAGATAAAAGGATAGGATCGAATAGAGGATAGGATAGGATAGAGGACAGGAGAGGATACAGGATTGGATAGGATACAGGAAAGGATAGGATTGAGGATAGGATAGGATGGAGGATAGGATAGGATAGAGGATAGGATAGGATAGAGGATAGGATAGACGATAGGATAGGATAGAGGATAGGATAGAGGATAGCATAGGATAGAGGATAGGATAGGACAGAGGATAGCATAGGATAGAGGATAGGATAGGATAGAGGATAGGATAGGATAGAGGACAGGGTAGGATACAGGATTGGATAGGATACAGGAAAGGATAGGATTGAGGATAGGATAGGATGGAGGATAGGATAGGATAGAGGATAGGATAGGATAGAGGATAGGATAGAGGATAGGATATGATAGAGGAATAGTATAGGATAGAGGATAGGATAGACTATAGGATAGGATAGAGCATAGGATAGGATAGAGGATAGGATAGGATAGAGGAAAAGGATAGGATAGAGGATAGGATAGACGATAGGATAGGATAGAGCATAGGATAGGATAGAGGATAGGATAGGATAGAGGACAGGATAGGATACAGGATTGGATAGGATACAGGAAAGGATAGGATTGAGGATAGGATAGGATGGAGGATAGGATAGGATAGAGGATAGGATAGGATAGAGGATAGGATAGACGATAGGATAGGATAGAGGATAGGATTGGATAGAGGATAGAGGATAGGATAGGATAGAGGATAGAGGATAGGATAGGATAGAGGATAGGATAGGATAGAGGATAGGATAGGATAGAGGATAGGATAGGACAGAGGATTGGGTAGGATAGAGGATAGGATAGGGGATTTAATAGGATAGGATAGAGGATAGATGATAGGATAGGATAGAGGATAGGATAGACGATAGGATAGGATAGAGGATAGGATAGGATACAGGATAGGATAGGATAGGATAGAGGATAGGATAGGGGATTTGATAGGATAGAGGATAGGATAGGATAGAGGATAGGATAGGATACAGGATAGGATAGGATAGAGGATAGGATAGGATAGAGGATAGGATAGGATAGAGGATAGGATAGGATAGAGGATAGGATAGGATACAGGATAGGATAGGATAGAGGATAGGATAGGATAGAGGATAGGATAGGATAGAGGATAGGATAGGATAGAGGATAGGATAGGATAGAGGATAGGATAGGATATAGGATAGGATAGGATAGAGGATAGGATAGGATAGAGGAATAGGATAGGATAGAGGATAGGATAGACGATAGGATAGGATAGAGCATAGGATAGGATAGAGGATAGGATAGGATAGAAGATAGGATAGAATAGAGGATAGGATAGGATAGAGTATAGGATAGGATAAGATAAAAGGATAGGATCGAATAGAGGATAGGATAGGATAGAGGACAGGAGAGGATACAGGATTGGATAGGATACAGGAAAGGATAGGATTGAGGATAGGATAGGATGGAGGATAGGATAGGATAGAGGATAGGATAGGATAGAGGATAGGATAGACGATAGGATAGGATAGAGGATAGGATAGAGGATAGCATAGGATAGAGGATAGGATAGGACAGAGGATAGCATAGGATAGAGGATAGGATAGGATAGAGGATAGGATAGGATAGAGGACAGGGTAGGATACAGGATTGGATAGGATACAGGAAAGGATAGGATTGAGGATAGGATAGGATGGAGGATAGGATAGGATAGAGGATAGGATAGGATAGAGGATAGGATAGAGGATAGGATATGATAGAGGAATAGTATAGGATAGAGGATAGGATAGACTATAGGATAGGATAGAGCATAGGATAGGATAGAGGATAGGATAGGATAGAGGAAAAGGATAGGATAGAGGATAGGATAGACGATAGGATAGGATAGAGCATAGGATAGGATAGAGGATAGGATAGGATAGAGGACAGGATAGGATACAGGATTGGATAGGATACAGGAAAGGATAGGATTGAGGATAGGATAGGATGGAGGATAGGATAGGATAGAGGATAGGATAGGATAGAGGATAGGATAGACGATAGGATAGGATAGAGGATAGGATAGGATAGAGGATAGAGGATAGGATAGGATAGAGGATAGAGGATAGGATAGGATAGAGGATAGGATAGGATAGAGGATAGGATAGGATAGAGGATAGGATAGGACAGAGGATAGGGTAGGATAGAGGATAGGATAGGGGATTTAATAGGATAGGATAGAGGATAGATGATAGGATAGGATAGAGGATAGGATAGACGATAGGATAGGATAGAGGATAGGATAGGATACAGGATAGGATAGGATAGGATAGAGGATAGGATAGGGGATTTGATAGGATAGAGGATAGGATAGGATAGAGGATAGGATAGGATACAGGATAGGATAGGATAGAGGATAGGATAGGATAGAGGATAGGATAGGATAGAGGATAGGATAGGATAGAGGATAGGATAGGATACAGGATAGGATAGGATAGAGGATAGGATAGGATAGAGGATAGGATAGGATAGAGGATAGGATAGGATAGAGGATAGGATAGGATATAGGATAGGATAGGATAGAGGATAGGATAGGATAGAGGAATAGGATAGGATAGAGGATAGGATAGACGATAGGATAGGATAGAGCATAGGATAGGATAGAGGATAGGATAGGATAGAAGATAGGATAGAATAGAGGATAGGATAGGATAGAGGATAGGATAGGATAGAGGATAGAGGATAGGATTGGATAGTGGATAGGATAGGATAGAGGATAGGATAGGATAGAGGATAGGATAGACGATAGGATAGGATAGAGGATTGGATAGGATAGAGGATAGATGATAGGATAGGATAGAGGATAGGATAGGGGATTTGATAGGATAGAGGATAGGGTAGGATAGACGATAGGATAGGATACAGGATAGGATAGGATAGAGGATAGGATAGGATAGAGGATAGGATAGGATAGAGGATAGGATGGGATACAGGATAGGATAGGATAGAGGATAGCATAGGATAGAGGATAGGATAGGATAGAGGATAGGATAGGATAGAGGATAGGATAGGATAGAGGATAGGATAGGATATAGGATAGGATAGGATAGAGGATAGGATAGGGTAGAGGAATAGGATAGGATAGAGGATAGGATAGACGATAGGATAGGATAGAGCATAGGATAGGATAGAGGATGGGATAGGATAGAGGACAGGATAGGATACAGGATTGGATAGGATACAGGAAAGGATAGGATTGAGGATAGGATAGGATGGAGGATAGGATAGGATAGAGGATAGGATAGGATAGAGGATAGGATAGACGATAGGATAGGATAGCGGATAGGATAGGATAGAGGATAGAGGATAGGATAGGATAGAGGATAGAGGATAGGATAGGATAGAGGATAGGATACGATAGAGGATAGGATAGGATAGAGGATAGGATACGATAGAGGATAGGATAGGATAGAGGATAGGATAGGACAGAGGATAGGGTTGGGGATTTGATAGGATAGAGGATAGGATAGGATAGAAGATGGGATAGGATAGAGGATACGATAGGATAGAGGATAGGATAGGATAGAGGATAGGATAGGGGATTTGATAGGATAGAGGATAGTATAGGATAGAGTATAGGATAGGATAAGATAAAAGGATAGGATCGAATAGAGGATAGGATAGGATAGAGGATAGGATAGGATACAGGATAGGATAGGATAGAGGATAGGATAGGATAGAGGATAGGATAGGATAGAGGATAGGATAGGATACAGGATAGGATAGGATAGAGGATAGGATAGGATAGAGGATAGGATAGGATAGAGGATAGGATAGGATAGAGGATAGGATAGGATAGAGGATAGGATAGGATAGAGGATAGGATAGGATAGAGGATAGGATAGGATAGAGGAATAGGATAGGATAGAGGATAGGATAGACGATAGGATAGGATAGAGCATAGGATAGGATAGAGGATGGGATAGGATAGAGGACAGGATAGGATACAGGATTGGATAGGATACAGGAAAGGATAGGATTGAGGATAGGATAGGATGGAGGATAGGATAGGATAGAGGATAGGATAGGATAGAGGATAGGATAGACCATAGGATAGGATAGCGGATAGGATAGGATACAGGATAGGATAGGATAGAGGATAGGATAGGATAGAGGATAGGATAGGATAGAGGATAGGATAGGATACAGGATAGGATAGGATAGAGGATAGGATAGGATAGAGGATAGGATAGGATAGAGGATAGGATAGGATAGAGGATAGGATAGGATAGAGGATAGGATAGGATATAGGATAGGATAGGATAGAGGATAGGATAGGATAGAGGAATAGGATAGGATAGAGGATAGGATAGACGATAGGATAGGATAGAGCATAGGATAGGATAGAGGATAGGATAGGATAGAAGATAGGATAGAATAGAGGATAGGATAGGATAGAGGATAGGATAGGATAGAGGATAGAGGATAGGATTGGATAGTGGATAGGATAGGATAGAGGATAGGATAGGATAGAGGATAGGATAGACGATAGGATAGGATAGAGGATTGGATAGGATAGAGGATAGATGATAGGATAGGATAGAGGATAGGATAGGGGATTTGATAGGATAGAGGATAGGGTAGGATAGACGATAGGATAGGATACAGGATAGGATAGGATAGAGGATAGGATAGGATAGAGGATAGGATAGGATAGAGGATAGGATGGGATACAGGATAGGATAGGATAGAGGATAGGATAGGATAGAGGATAGGATAGGATAGAGGATAGGATAGGATAGAGGATAGGATAGGATAGAGGATAGGATAGGATATAGGATAGGATAGGATAGAGGATAGGATAGGATAGAGGAATAGGATAGGATAGAGGATAGGATAGACGATAGGATAGGATAGAGCATAGGATAGGATAGAGGATGGGATAGGATAGAGGACAGGATAGGATACAGGATTGGATAGGATACAGGAAAGGATAGGATTGAGGATAGGATAGGATGGAGGATAGGATAGGATAGAGGATAGGATAGGATAGAGGATAGGATAGACGATAGGATAGGATAGCGGATAGGATAGGATAGAGGATAGAGGATAGGATACGATAGAGGATAGGATAGGATAGAGGATAGGATACGATAGAGGATAGGATAGGATAGAGGATAGGATACGATAGAGGATAGGATAGGATAGAGGATATTATAGGACAGAGGATAGGGTTGGGGATTTGATAGGATAGAGGATAGGATAGGATAGAAGATGGGATAGGATAGAGGATACGATAGGATAGAGGATAGGATAGGATAGAGGATAGGATAGGGGATTTGATAGGATAGAGGATAGTATAGGATAGAGTATAGGATAGGATAAGATAAAAGGATAGGATCGAATAGAGGATAGGATAGGATAGAGGACAGGAGAGGATACAGGATTGGATAGGATACAGGAAAGGATAGGATTGAGGATAGGATAGGATGGAGGATAGGATAGGATAGAGGATAGGATAGGATAGAGGATAGGATAGACGATAGGATAGGATAGAGGATAGGATAGAGGATAGCATAGGATAGAGGATAGGATAGGACAGAGGATAGCATAGGATAGAGGATAGGATAGGATAGAGGATAGGATAGGATAGAGGATAGGATAGGATAGAGGATAGGATAGGATACAGGATAGGATAGGATGGAGGAT
Organism: Halictus rubicundus; assembly: GCF_050948215.1. Classification (NCBI taxonomy): domain Eukaryota; kingdom Metazoa; phylum Arthropoda; class Insecta; order Hymenoptera; family Halictidae; genus Halictus; species Halictus rubicundus. The sequence goes on from NW_027488651.1 coordinate 395,305, forward strand.
AGGATAGGATAGAGGATAGGATAGGATAGACGATAGGATAGAGGATTGGATAGGATACAGGATAGGATAGGATAGAGGATAGGATAGGGGATTTGATAGGATAGAGGATAGGATATGATAGAGGATAGGATAGGATAGAGGATAGGATAGAGGATAGCATAGGATAGAGGATAGGATAGGACAGAGGATAGCATATGATAGAGGATAGGATAGGATAGAGGATAGGATAGAGGATAGGATAGGATACAGGATAGGATAGGATAGAGGATAGGATAGGGTAGAGGATAGGATAGAATAGAGGATAGGATAGGATATAGGATAGGATAGGATAGAGGATAGGATAGGATAGAGGCATAGGATAGGATAGAGGATAGGATAGACGATAGGGATAGGATAGAGCATAGGATAGGATAGAGGATAGGATAGGATAGAGGACAGGATAGGATACAGGATTGGATAGGATACAGGAAAGGGTAGGATTGAGGATAGGATAGGATGGAGGATAGGATAGGATAGAGGATAGGATAGGATAGACGATAGGATAGACGATAGGATAGGATAGAGGATAGGATAGGATAGAGGATAGAGGATAGGATAGGATAGAGGATAGAGGATAGGATCGGATAGACGATAGGATACGATAGAGGATAGGATAGGATAGAGGATAGGATAGGACAGAGGATAGGGTTGGGGATTTGATAGGATAGAGGATAGGATAGGATAGAAGATAGGATAGGATAGAGGATAGGATAGGATAGAGGATAGGATAGGATACAGGATAGGATAGGATAGAGGATAGGATAGGATAGGATAGAGGATAGGATAGGATAGAGGATAGGATAGGATAGGATAGAGGATAGGATAGGATAGTGGATAGGATAGGATAGAGGATAGGATAGGATAGAGGATAGGATAGGACAGAGGATAGGATAGGGGATTTGATAGGATAGAGGATAGGATAGGATAGAAGATAGGATAGGATAGAGGATAGGATAGGATAGGATAAAAGGATAGGATCGAATAGAGGATACTATAGGATAGAGGACAGGAGAGGATACAGGATTGGATAGGATACAGGAAAGGATAGGATTGAGGATAGGATAGGATGGAGGATAGGATAGGATAGAGGATAGGATAGGATAGAGGATAGGATAGACGATAGGATAGGATAGAGGATAGCATAGAGGATAGGATAGAGGATAGGATAGGTTAGAGGATAGGATAGGACAGAGGATAGGATCGGATAGAGGATAGGATAGGATAGGATAGAGGATAGGATAGGATACAGGATAGGATAGGATGGAGGATAGGATAGGATAGAGGATAGGATAGGATAGAGGATAGGATAGAGGATTGGATAGGATACAGGATAGGATAGGATAGAGGATAGGATAGGGGATTTGATAGGATAGAGGATAGGATAGGATAGAGGATAGGATAGGATAGAGGATAGGATAGACGATAGGATAGGATAGAGGATTGGATAGGATAGAGGATAGATGATAGGATAGGATAGAGGATAGGATAGGGGATTTGATAGGATAGAGGATAGGATACAGGATAGGATAGGATAGAGGATAGGATAGGGGATTTGATAGGATAGAGGATAGGATATGATAGAGGATAGGATAGGATAGAGGATAGGATAGAGGATAGCATAGGATAGAGGATAGGATAGGACAGAGGATAGCATATGATAGAGGATAGGATAGGATAGAGGATAGGATAGAGGATAGGATAGGATACAGGATAGGATAGGATAGAGGATAGGATAGGGTAGAGGATAGGATAGAATAGAGGATAGGATAGGATATAGGATAGGATAGGGTAGAGGATAGGATAGGATAGAGGCATAGGATAGGATAGAGGATAGGATAGACGATAGGGATAGGATAGAGCATAGGATAGGATAGAGGATAGGATAGGATAGAGGACAGGATAGGATACAGGATTGGATAGGATACAGGAAAGGGTAGGATTGAGGATAGGATAGGATGGAGGATAGGATAGGATAAAGGATAGGATAGGATAGACGATAGGATAGACGATAGGATAGGATAGAGGATAGGATAGGATAGAGGATAGAGGATAGGATAGGATAGAGGATAGAGGATAGGATCGGATAGACGATAGGATACGATAGAGGATAGGATAGGATAGAGGATAGGATAGGACAGAGGATAGGGTTGGGGATTTGATAGGATAGAGGATAGGATAGGATAGAGGATAGGATAGAGGATTGGATAGGATACAGGATAGGATAGAATAGAGGATAGGATAGGGGATTTGATAGGATAGAGGATAGGATAGGATAGAGGATAGGATAGGATAGAGGATAGGATAGGATAGAGGATAGGATAGGATAGAGGATAGGATAGGATAGGATAGAGGATAGGATAGGATAGAGGATAGGATAGGATAGAGGATAGGATAGGATAGAGGATAGGATAGGATAGAGGATAGGATAGGATAGAGGATAGGATAGGATAGAGGATAGGATAGGATAGGATAGAGGATAGGATAGGATAGAGGATAGGATAGGATAGAGGATAGGATAGGATAGAGGATAGGATAGGACAGAGGATAGGATAGGGGATTTGATAGGATAGAGGATAGGATAGGATAGAAGATAGGATAGGATAGAGGATAGGATAGGATAGGATAAAAGGATAGGATCGAATAGAGGATACTATAGGATAGAGGACAGGAGAGGATACAGGATTGGATAGGATACAGGAAAGGATAGGATTGAGGATAGGATAGGATGGAGGATAGGATAGGATAGAGGATAGGATAGGATAGAGGATAGGATAGACGATAGGATAGGATAGAGGATAGCATAGAGGATAGGATAGAGGATAGGATAGGTTAGAGGATAGGATAGGACAGAGGATAGGATAGGATAGAGGATAGGATAGGATAGGATAGAGGATAGGATAGGATACAGGATAGGATAGGATGGAGGATAGGATAGGATAGAGGATAGGATAGGATAGAGGATAGGATAGAGGATTGGATAGGATACAGGATAGGATATGATAGAGGATAGGATAGGGGATTTGATAGGATAGAGGATAGGATAGGATAGAGGATAGGATAGCATAGAGGATAGGATAGGATAGAGGATAGGATAGGATAGAGGATAGGATAGGATAGAGGATAGGATAGGATAGAGGATAGGATAGGATAGAGGATAGGATAGGATAGAGGATAGGATAGGATAGAGGATAGGATAGGATAGAGGATAGGATAGGATAGAGGATAGGATAGGATAGAGGATAGGATAGGATAGAGGATAGGATAGGATAGAGGATAGGATAGGATAGAGGATAGGATAGGATAGAGGATAGGATAGGATAGAGGATAGGATAGGATAGAGGATAGGATAATATAGAGGATAGGATAGGACAGAGGATAGGATAGGATAGAGGATAGGATAGGATAGAGGATAGGATAGGATACAGGATAGGATAGGATGGAGGATAGGATAGTATAGAGGATAGGATAGGATAGAGGATAGGATAGAGGATTGGATAGGATACAGGATAGGATAGGATAGAGGATAGGATAGGGGATTTGATAGGATAGAGGATAGGATAGGATAGAGGATAGGATAGGATAGAGGATAGGATAGGATAGAGGATAGGATAGGATAGAGGATAGGATAGGATAGAGGATAGGATAGGATAGAGGATAGGATAGGATAGAGGATAGGATAGGATAGAGGATAGGGTAGGATAGAGGATAGGATAGGATAGAGGATAGGATAGGATAGAGGATAGGATAGGATAGAGGATAGGATAGGATAGAGGATAGGATAGGATAGAGGATAGGATAGGATAGAGGATAGGATAGGATAGAGGATAGGATAGGATAGAGGATAGGATAGGATAGAGGATAGGATAGGATAGAGGATAGGATAGGATAGAGGATAGGATAGGATAGAGGATAGGATAGGATAGAGGATAGGATAGGATAGAGGATAGGATAGGATAGAGGATAGGATAGGATAGAGGATAGGATAGGATAGAGGATAGGATAGGATAGAGGATAGGATAGGATAGAGGATAGGATAGGATAGAGGATAGGATAGGATAGAGGATAGGATAGGATAGAGGATAGGATAGGATAGAGGATAGGATAGGATAGAGGATAGGATAGGATAGAGGATAGGATTGGATAGAGTATAGGATAGGATAGAGGATAGGATAGGATAGAGGATAGGATAGGATAGAGGATAGGATAGGATAGAGGATAGGATAGGATAGAGGATAGGATAGGATAGAGGATAGGATAGGATAGAGGATAGGATAGGATATAGGATAGGATAGGATAGAGGATAGGATAGGATAGAGGAATAGGATAGGATAGAGGATAGGATAGACGATAGGATAGGATAGAGCATAGGATAGGATAGAGGATAGGATAGGATAGAGGACAGGATAGAATACAGGATTGGATAGGATACAGGAAACGATAGGATTGAGGATAGGATAGGATGGAGGATAGGATAGGATAGAGGATAGAGGATAGGATAGAGGATAGGATAGACGATAGGATAGGATAGGATAGAGGATAGGATAGACGATAGGATAGACGATAGGATAGGATAGGATAGAGGATAGAGGATAGAGGAAAGGATAGGATAGAGGATAGAGGATAGGATAGGATAGAGGATAGGATAGGATAGAGGATAGGATAGGATAGAGGATAGGATAGGATAGAGGATAGGATAGGACAGAGAATAGGGTAGGTGATTTGATAGGATAGAGGATAGGATAGGATAGAAGATAGGATAGGATAGAGGATAGGATAGGATAGAGGATAGGATAGGATAGAGGACAGGATAGGATATAGGATTGGATAGGATACAGGAAAGGATAGGATTGAGGATAGGATAGGATGGAGGATAGGATAGGATAGAGGATAGGATAGGATAGAGGATAGGATAGGGGATTTGATAGGATAGAGGATAGGATAGGATAGAGGATAGGATAGGATACAGGATAGGATAGGATAGAGGATAGATGATAGGATAGGATAGAGGATAGGATAGGATAGAGGATAGGATAGGATAGAGGATAGGATAGGATAGAGGATAGGATTGGATAGAGTATAGGATAGGATAGAGGATAGGATAGGATAGAGGATAGGATAGGATAGAGGATAGGATAGGATAGAGGATAGGATAGGATAGAGGATAGGATAGGATAGAGGATAGGATAGGATATAGGATAGGATAGGATAGAGGATAGGTTAGGATAGAGGAATAGGATAGGATAGAGGATAGGATAGACGATAGGATAGGATAGAGCATAGGATAGGATAGAGGATAGGATAGGATAGAGGACAGGATAGGATACAGGATTGGATAGGATACAGGAAACGATAGGATTGAGGATAGGATAGGATGGAGGATAGGATAGGATAGAGGATAGAGGATAGGATAGAGGATAGGATAGACGATAGGATAGGATAGGATAGAGGATAGGATAGACGATAGGATAGACGATAGGATAGGATAGGATAGAGGATAGAGGATAGAGGAAAGGATAGGATAGAGGATAGAGGATAGGATAGGATAGAGGATAGGATAGGATAGAGGATAGGATAGGATAGAGGATAGGATAGGATAGAGGATAGGATAGAATAGAGGATAGGATAGGATAGAGGATAGGATAGGATAGAGGATAGGATAGGATAGAGGATAGGATAGGATAGAGGATAGGATAGGACAGAGAATAGGGTAGGTGATTTGATAGGATAGAGGATAGGATAGGATAGAAGATAGGATAGGATAGAGGATAGGATAGGATAGAGGATAGGATAGGATAGAGGACAGGATAGGATATAGGATTGGATAGGATACAGGAAAGGATAGGATTGAGGATAGGATAGGATGGAGGATAGGATAGGATAGAGGATAGGATAGGATAGAGGATAGGATAGACGATAGGATAGGATAGAGGATAGGATAGGATACAGGATAGGATAGGATAGGATACAGGATAGGATAGGGGATTTGATAGGATAGAGGATAGGATAGGATAGAGGATAGGATAGGATACAGGATAGGATAGGATAGAGGATAGATGATAGGATAGGATAGAGGATAGGATAGGATAGAGGATAGGATAGGACAGAGGATAGGATAGGATGCAGGATAGGATAGGATAGAGGATAGGATAGGATAGGATAGAGGATAGGATAGGATAGAGGACAGGATAGGATACAGGATTGGATAGGATACAGGAAAGGATAGGATTGAGGATAGGATAGGATGGAGGATAGGATAGGATAGAGGATAGGATAGGATAGAGGATAGGATAGACGATAGGATAGGATAGAGGATAGGATAGGATACAGGATAGGATAGGATAGGATACAGGATAGGATAGGGGATTTGATAGGATAGAGGATAGGATAGGATAGAGGATAGGATAGGATACAGGATAGGATAGGATAGAGGATAGATGATAGGATAGGATAGAGGATAGGATAGGATAGAGGATAGGATAGGACAGAGGATAGGATAGGATGCAGGATAGGATAGGATAGAGGATAGGATAGGATAGAGGATAGGATAGGATAGAGGACAGGATAGGATACAGGATTGGATAGGATACAGGAAAGGATAGGATGGAGGATAGGATAGGATAGAGGATAGGATAGGATAGAGGATAGGATAGGATAGAGGATAGGATAGGATAGAGGATAGGATAGGATAGAGGATAGGATAGGATAGAGGATAGGATAGGATACAGGATAGGATAGGATAGAGGATAGGATAGGATAGAGGATAGGATAGGATAGAGGATAGGATAGGATAGAGGATAGGATAGGATATAGGATAGGATAGGATAGAGGATAGGATAGGATAGAGGAATAGGATAGGATAGAGGATAGGATATACGATAGGATAGGATAGAGCATAGGATAGGATAGAGGATAGGATAGGATAGAAGATAGGATAGAATAGAGGATAGGATAGGATAGAGGATAGGATAGGATAGAGGATAGAGGATAGGATTGGATAGTGGATAGGATAGGATAGAGGATAGGATAGGATAGAGGATAGAATAGACGATAGGATAGGATAGAGGATTGGATAGGATAGAGGATGGATGATAGGATAGGATAGAGGATAGGATAGGGGATTTGATAGGATAGAGGATAGGATAGGATAGAGAATAGGATAGGATACAGGATAGGATAGGATAGAGGATAGGATAGGATAGAGGATAGGATAGGATAGAGGATAGGATAGGATACAGGATAGGATAGGATAGAGGATAGGATAGGATAGAGGATAGGATAGGATAGAGGATAGGATAGGATAGAGGATAGGATAGGATAGAGGATAGGATAGGATATAGGATAGGATAGGATAGAGGATAGGATAGGATAGAGGAATAGGATAGGATAGAGGATAGGATAGACGATAGGATAGGATAGAGCATAGGATAGGATAGAGCATAGGATAGGATAGAGGATGGGATAGGATAGAGGACAGGATAGGATACAGGATTGGATAGGATACAGGAAAGGATAGGATTGAGGATAGGATAGGATGGAGGATAGTATAGGACAGAGGATAGGGTAGGATAGAGGATAGGATAGGGGATTTAATAGGATAGGATAGAGGATAGATGATAGGATAGGATAGAGGATAGGATAGGATAGAGGATAGGATAGGACAGAGGATAGGATAGGATGCAGGATAGGATAGGATAGAGGATAGGATAGGATAGAGGATAGGATAGGATAGAGGACAGGATAGGATACAGGATTGGATAGGATACAGGAAAGGATAGGATGGAGGATAGGATAGGATAGAGGATAGGATAGGATAGAGGATAGGATAGGATAGAGGATAGGATAGGATAGAGGATAGGATAGGGGATTTGATAGGATAGATGATAAGGTAGGATAAAAGATAGGATAGGATAGAGGATAGGATAGGATAGAGGATAGGATAGGATAGAGGATAGGATAGGATACAGGATAGGATAGGATAGAGGATAGGATAGGATAGAGGATAGGATAGGATTGAGGACAGGGTAGGATACAGGATTGGATAGGATACAGGAAAGGATAGGATTGAGGATAGGATAGGATAGAGGATAGGATAGGATAGAGGATAGGATAGAGGATAGGATAGAGGATAGGATATGATAGAGGAATAGTATAGGATAGAGGATAGGATAGGCTATAGGATAGGATAGAGCATAGGATAGGATAGAGGATAGGATAGGATAGAGGAATAGGATAGGATAGAGGATAGGATAGACGATAGGATAGGATAGAGCATAGGATAGGATAGAGGATAGGATAGGATAGAGGACAGGATAGGATACAGGATTGGATAGGATACAGGAAAGGATAGGATTGAGGATAGGATAGGATGGAGGATAGGATAGGATAGAGGATAGGATAGGATAGAGGATAGGATAGACGATAGGATAGGATAGAGGATAGGATAGGATAGAGGATAGAGGATAGGATAGGATAGGGGATAGAGGATAGAGGATAGGATAGGATAGAGGATAGGATAGGATAGAGGATAGGATACGATAGAGGATAGGATAGGACAGAGGATAGGATAGGATAGAGGATAGGATAGACGATAGGATAGGATAGAGGATAGGATAGGATACAGGATAGGATAGGATAGGATACAGGATAGGATAGGGGATTTGATAGGATAGAGGATAGGATAGGATAGAGGATAGGATAGGATACAGGATAGGATAGGATAGAGGATAGATGATAGGATAGGATAGAGGATAGGATAGGATAGAGGATAGGATAGGATAGAGGACAGGATAGGATACAGGATTGGATAGGATACAGGAAAGGATAGGATTGAGGATAGGATAGGATGGAGGATAGGATAGGATAGAGGATAGGATAGGATAGAGGATAGGATAGACGATAGGATAGGATAGAGGATTGGATAGGATAGAGGATAGGATAGGATAGAGGATAGGATAGGATAGAAGATAGGATAGAATAGAGGATAGGATAGGATAGAGGATAGGATAGGATAGAGGATAGAGGATAGGATTGGATAGTGGATAGGATAGGATAGAGGATAGGATAGGATAGAGGATAGGATAGACGATAGGATAGGATAGAGGATAGGATAGGATACAGGATAGGATAGGATAGGATACAGGATAGGATAGGGGATTTGATAGGATAGAGGATAGGATAGGATAGAGGATAGGATAGGATACAGGATAGGATAGGATAGAGGATAGGATAGAATAGAGGATAGGATAGGATAGAGGATAGGATAGGATACAGGATAGGATAGGATAGAGGATAGGATAGGATAGAGGATAGGATAGGATAGAGGATAGGATAGGATAGAGGATAGGATAGGATATAGGATAGGATAGGATAGAGGATAGGATAGGATAGAGGAATAGGATAGGATAGAGGATAGGATAGACGATAGGATAGGATAGAGCATAGGATAGGATAGAGGATAGGATAGGATAGAAGATAGGATAGAATAGAGGATAGGATAGGATAGAAGATAGGATAGAATAGAGGATAGGATAGGATAGAGGATAGGATAGGATAGAGGATAGAGCATAGGATAGGATAGAGGATAGGATAGGATAGAGGAATAGGATAGGATAGAGGATAGGATAGACGATAGGATAGGATAGAGCATAGGATAGGATAGAGGATAGGATAGGATAGAGGACAGGATAGGATACAGGATTGGATAGGATACAGGAAAGTATAGGATTGAGGATAGGATAGGATGGAGGATAGGATAGGATAGAGGATAGGATAGGATAGAGGATAGGATAGACGATAGGATAGGATAGAGGATAGGATAGGATAGAGGATAGAGGATAGGATAGGATAGGGGATAGAGGATAGGATAGGATAGAGGATAGGATAGGATAGAGGATAGGATACGATAGAGGATAGGATAGGACAGAGGATAGGATAGGATAGAGGATAGGATAGACGATAGGATAGGATAGAGGATAGGATAGGATACAGGATAGGATAGGATAGGATACAGGATAGGATAGGGGATTTGATAGGATAGAGGATAGGATAGGATAGAGGATAGGATAGGACAGAGGATAGGATAGGATGCAGGATAGGATAGGATAGAGGATAGGATAGGATAGAGGATAGGATAGGATAGAGGACAGGATAGGATACAGGATTGGATAGGATACAGGAAAGGATAGGATTGAGGATAGGATAGGATGGAGGATAGGATAGGATAGAGGATAGGATAGGATAGAGGATAGGATAGACGATAGGATAGGATAGAGGATTGGATAGGATAGAGGATAGGATAGGATAGAGGATAGGATAGGATAGAAGATAGGATAGAATAGAGGATAGGATAGGATAGAGGATAGGATAGGATAGAGGATAGAGGATAGGATTGGATAGTGGATAGGATAGGATAGAGGATAGGATAGGATAGAGGATAGGATAGACGATAGGATAGGATAGAGGATAGGATAGGATACAGGATAGGATAGGATAGGATACAGGATAGGATAGGGGATTTGATAGGATAGAGGATAGGATAGGATAGAGGATAGGATAGGATACAGGATAGGATAGGATAGAGGATAGGATAGAATAGAGGATAGGATAGGATAGAGGATAGGATAGGATACAGGATAGGATAGGATAGAGGATAGGATAGGATAGAGGATAGGATAGGATAGAGGATAGGATAGGATAGAGGATAGGATAGGATATAGGATAGGATAGGATAGAGGATAGGATAGGATAGAGGAATAGGATAGGATAGAGGATAGGATAGACGATAGGATAGGATAGAGCATAGGATAGGATAGAGGATAGGATAGGATAGAAGATAGGATAGAATAGAGGATAGGATAGGATAGAGGATAGGATAGGATAGAGGATAGAGGATAGGATTGGATAGTGGATAGGATAGGATAGAGGATAGGATAGGATAGAGGATAGGATAGACGATAGGATAGGATAGAGGATTGGATAGGATAGAGGATAGATGATAGGATAGGATAGAGGATAGGATAGGGGATTTGATAGGATAGAGGATAGGATAGGATAGAGGATAGGATAGGATACAGGATAGGATAGGATAGAGGATAGGATAGGATAGAGGATAGGATAGGATAGAGGATAGGATAGGATACAGGATAGGATAGGATACAGGATAGGATAGGATAGAGGATAGGATAGGATAGAGGATAGGATAGGATGGAGGATAGGATAGGATAGAGGATAGGATAGGATAGGATAGAGGATAGGATAGGATAGAGGATAGGATAGGATATAGGATAGGATAGGATAGAGGATAGGATAGGATAGAGGAATAGGATATAATAGAGGATAGGATAAACGATAGGATAGGATAGAGCATAGGATAGGATACAGGATTGGATAGGATACAGGAAAGGATAGGATTGAGGATAGGATAGGATGGAGGATAGGATAGGATAGAGGATAGGATAGGATAGAGGATAGGATAGACGATAGGATAGGATAGCGGATAGGATAGGATAGAGGATAGAGGATAGGATAGGATAGAGGATAGAGGATAGGATAGGATAGAGGATAGGATACGATAGAGGATAGGATAGGATGGAGGATAGGATAGGACAGAGGATAGGGTTGGGGATTTGATAGGATAGAGGATAGGATAGGATAGAAGATGGGATAGGATAGAGGATACGATAGGATAGAGGATAGGATAGGATAGAGGATAGGATAGGGGATTTGATAGGATAGAGGATAGGATAGGATAGAGTATAGGATAGGATAAGATAAAAGGATAGGATCGAATAGAGGATAGGATAGGATAGAGGACAGGAGAGGATACAGGATTGGATAGGATACAGGAAAGGATAGGATTGAGGATAGGATAGGATGGAGGATAGGATAGGATAGAGGATAGGATAGGATAGAGGATAGGATAGACGATAGGATAGGATAGAGGATAGGATAGAGGATAGCATAGGATAGAGGATAGGATAGAATAGAGGATAGGATAGGATAGAGGATAGGATAGGATAGAGGATAGAGGATAGGATTGGATAGTGGATAGGATAGGATAGAGGATAGGATAGGATAGAGGATAGGATAGACGATAGGATAGGATAGAGGATAGGATAGGATACAGGATAGGATAGGATAGGATAGAGGATAGGATAGGGGATTTGATAGGATAGAGGATAGGATAGGATAGAGGATAGGATAGGATACAGGATAGGATAGGATAGAGGATAGGATAGGATAGAGGATAGGATAGGATAGAGGATAGGATAGGATACAGGATAGGATAGGATAGAGGATAGGATAGGATAGAGGATAGGATAGGATAGAGGATAGGATAGGATAGAGGATAGGATAGGATAGAGGATAGGATAGGATATAGGATAGGATAGGATAGAGGATAGGATAGGATAGAGGAATAGGATAGGATAGAGGATAGGATAGACGATAGGATAGGATAGAGCATAGGATAGGATAGAGGATAGGATAGGATAGAAGATAGGATAGAATAGAGGATAGGATAGGATAGAGGATAGGATAGGATAGAGGATAGAGGATAGGATTGGATAGTGGATAGGATAGGATAGAGGATAGGATAGGATAGAGGATAGGATAGACGATAGGATAGGATAGAGGATTGGATAGGATAGAGGATAGATGATAGGATAGGATAGAGGATAGGATAGGATAGAGGATAGAGGATAGGATAGGATACAGGATAGGATAGGATAGAGGATAGGATAGGATAGAGGATAGGATAGGATAGAGGATAGGATAGGATAGAGGATAGGATAGGATAGAGGATAGGATAAGATATAGGATAGGATAGGATAGAGGATAGGATAGGATAGAGGATAGGATAGGATAGAGGATAGGATAGGATATAGGATAGGATAGGATAGAGGATAGGATAGGATAGAGGAATAGGATAGGATAGAGGATAGGATAGACGATAGGATAGGATAGAGCATAGGATAGGATAGAGGATAGGATAGGATAGAAGATAGGATAGAATAGAGGATAGGATAGGATAGAGGATAGGATAGGATAGAGGATAGAGGATAGGATTGGATAGTGGATAGGATAGGATAGAGGATAGGATAGGATAGAGGATAGAATAGACGATAGGATAGGATAGAGGATTGGATAGGATAGAGGATGGATGATAGGATAGGATAGAGGATAGGATAGGGGATTTGATAGGATAGAGGATAGGATAGGATAGAGGATAGGATAGGATACAGGATAGGATAGGCTAGAGGATAGGATAGGATAGAGGATAGGATAGGATAGAGGATAGGATAGGATACAGGATAGGATAGGATAGAGGATAGGATAGGATAGAGGATAGGATAGGATAGAGGATAGGATAGGATAGAGGATAGGATAGGATAGAGGATAGGATAGGATATAGGATAGGATAGGATAGAGGATAGGATAGGATAGAGGAATAGGATAGGATAGAGGATAGGATAGACGATAGGATAGGATAGAGCATAGGATAGGATAGAGCATAGGATAGGATAGAGGATGGGATAGGATAGAGGACAGGATAGGATAGAGGATAGGATAGGATAGAGGATAGAGGATAGGATTGGATAGTGGATAGGATAGGATAGAGGATAGGATAGGATAGAGGATAGGATAGACGATAGGATAGGATAGAGGATTGGATAGGATAGAGGATAGATGATAGGATAGGATAGAGGATAGGATAGGGGATTTGATAGGATAGAGGATAGGATAGGATAGAGGATAGGATAGGATACAGGATAGGATAGGATAGAGGATAGGATAGGATAGAGGATAGGATAGGATAGAGGATAGAGGATAGGATAGGATACAGGATAGGATAGGATAGAGGATAGGATAGGATAGAGGATAGGATAGGATAGAGGATAGGATAGGATAGAGGATAGGATAGGATAGAGGATAGGATAAGATATAGGATAGGATAGGATAGAGGATAGGATAGGATAGAGGATAGGATAGGATAGAGGATAGGATAGGATATAGGATAGGATAGGATAGAGGATAGGATAGGATAGAGGAATAGGATAGGATAGAGGATAGGATAGACGATAGGATAGGATAGAGCATAGGATAGGATAGAGGATAGGATAGGATAGAAGATAGGATAGAATAGAGGATAGGATAGGATAGAGGATAGGATAGGATAGAGGATAGAGGATAGGATTGGATAGTGGATAGGATAGGATAGAGGATAGGATAGGATAGAGGATAGAATAGACGATAGGATAGGATAGAGGATTGGATAGGATAGAGGATGGATGATAGGATAGGATAGAGGATAGGATAGGGGATTTGATAGGATAGAGGATAGGATAGGATAGAGGATAGGATAGGATACAGGATAGGATAGGATAGAGGATAGGATAGGATAGAGGATAGGATAGGATAGAGGATAGGATAGGATACAGGATAGGATAGGATAGAGGATAGGATAGGATAGAGGATAGGATAGGATAGAGGATAGGATAGGATAGAGGATAGGATAGGATAGAGGATAGGATAGGATATAGGATAGGATAGGATAGAGGATAGGATAGGATAGAGGAATAGGATAGGATAGAGGATAGGATAGACGATAGGATAGGATAGAGCATAGGATAGGATAGAGCATAGGATAGGATAGAGGATGGGATAGGATAGAGGACAGGATAGGATACAGGATTGGATAGGATACAGGAAAGGATAGGATTGAGGATAGGATAGGATGGAGGATAGTATCGGACAGAGGATAGGGTAGGATAGAGGATAGGATAGGGGATTTAATAGGATAGGATAGAGGATAGATGATAGGATAGGATAGAGGATAGGATAGGATAGAGGATAGGATAGACCAGAGGATAGGATAGGATGCAGGATAGGATAGGATAGAGGATAGGATAGGATAGAGGATAGGATAGGATAGAGGACAGGATAGGATACAGGATTGGATAGGATACAGGAAAGGATAGGATGGAGGATAGGATAGGATAGAGGATAGGATAGGATAGAGGATAGGATAGGATAGAGGATAGGATAGGATAGAGGATAGGATAGGGGATTTGATAGGATAGATGATAAGGTAGGATAAAAGATAGGATAGGATAGAGGATAGGATAGGATAGAGGATAGGATAGGATAGAGGATAGGATAGGATACAGGATAGGATAGGATAGAGGATAGGATAGGATAGAGGATAGGATAGGATAGAGGACAGGGTAGGATACAGGATTGGATAGGATACAGGAAAGGATAGGATTGAGGATAGGATAGGATGGAGGATAGGATAGGATAGAGGATAGGATAGGATAGAGGATAGGATAGAGGATAGGATAGAGGATAGGATATGATAGAGGAATAGTATAGGATAGAGGATAGGATAGACTATAGGATAGGATAGAGCATAGGATAGGATAGAGGATAGGATAGGATAGAGGAATAGGATAGGATAGAGGATAGGATAGACGATAGGATAGGATAGAGCATAGGATAGGATAGAGGATAGGATAGGATAGAGGACAGGATAGGATACAGGATTGGATAGGATACAGGAAAGGATAGGATTGAGGATAGGATAGGATGGAGGATAGGATAGGATAGAGGATAGGATAGGATAGAGGATAGGATAGACGATAGGATAGGATAGAGGATAGGATAGGATAGAGGATAGAGGATAGGATAGGATAGGGGATAGAGGATAGGATAGGATAGAGGATAGGATAGGATAGAGGATAGGATACGATAGAGGATAGGATAGGACAGAGGATAGGATAGGATAGAGGATAGGATAGACGATAGGATAGGATAGAGGATAGGATAGGATACAGGATAGGATAGGATAGGATACAGGATAGGATAGGGGATTTGATAGGATAGAGGATAGGATAGGATAGAGGATAGGATAGGATACAGGATAGGATAGGATAGAGGATAGATGATAGGATAGGATAGAGGATAGGATAGGATAGAGGATAGGATAGGACAGAGGATAGGATAGGATGCAGGATAGGATAGGATAGAGGATAGGATAGGATAGAGGATAGGATAGGATAGAGGACAGGATAGGATACAGGATTGGATAGGATACAGGAAAGGATAGGATTGAGGATAGGATAGGATGGAGGATAGGATAGGATAGAGGATAGGATAGGATAGAGGATAGGATAGACGATAGGATAGGATAGAGGATTGGATAGGATAGAGGATAGGATAGGATAGAGGATAGGATAGGATAGAAGATAGGATAGAATAGAGGATAGGATAGGATAGAGGATAGGATAGGATAGAGGATAGAGGATAGGATTGGATAGTGGATAGGATAGGATAGAGGATAGGATAGGATAGAGGATAGGATAGACGATAGGATAGGATAGAGGATAGGATAGGATACAGGATAGGATAGGATAGGATACAGGATAGGATAGGGGATTTGGTAGGATAGAGGATAGGATAGGATAGAGGATAGGATAGGATACAGGATAGGATAGGATAGAGGATAGGATAGAATAGAGGATAGGATAGGATAGAGGATAGGATAGGATACAGGATAGGATAGGATAGAGGATAGGATAGGATAGAGGATAGGATAGGATAGAGGATAGGATAGGATAGAGGATAGGATAGGGGATTTGATAGGATAGAGGATAGGATAGGATAGAGGATAGGATAGGATAGAGGATAGGATAGGATATAGGATAGGATAGGATAGAGGATAGGATAGGATAGAGGAATAGGATATAATAGAGGATAGGATAGGATAGAGGATAGGATAGGATACAGGATAGGATAGGATACAGGATAGGATAGGATAGAGGATAGGATAGGATAGAGGATAGGATAGGATAGAGGATAGGATAGGATAGAGGATAGGATAGGATAGAGGATAGGATAGGATATAGGATAGGATAGGATAGAGGATAGGATAGGATAGAGGAATAGGATATAATAGAGGATAGGATAAACGATAGGATAGGATAGAGCATAGGATAGGATACAGGATTGGATAGGATACAGGAAAGGATAGGATTGAGGATAGGATAGGATAGAGGATAGAGGATAGGATAGGATAGAGGATAGAGGATAGGATAGGATAGAGGATAGGATACGATAGAGGATAGGATAGGATGGAGGATAGGATAGGACAGAGGATAGGGTTGGGGATTTGATAGGATAGAGGATAGGATAGGATAGAAGATGGGATAGGATAGAGGATACGATAGGATAGAGGATAGGATAGGATAGAGGATAGGATAGGGGATTTGATAGGATAGAGGATAGGATAGGATAGAGTATAGGATAGGATAAGATAAAAGGATAGGATCGAATAGAGGATAGGATAGGATAGAGGACAGGAGAGGATACAGGATTGGATAGGATACAGGAAAGGATAGGATTGAGGATAGGATAGGATGGAGGATAGGATAGGATAGAGGATAGGATAGGATAGAGGATAGGATAGACGATAGGATAGGATAGAGGATAGGATAGAGGATAGCATAGGATAGAGGATAGGATAGAATAGAGGATAGGATAGGATAGAGGATAGGATAGGATAGAGGATAGAGGATAGGATTGGATAGTGGATAGGATAGGATAGAGGATAGGATAGGATAGAGGATAGGATAGACGATAGGATAGGATAGAGGATAGGATAGGATACAGGATAGGATAGGATAGGATAGAGGATAGGATAGGGGATTTGATACGATAGAGGATAGGATAGGATAGAGGATAGGATAGGATACAGGATAGGATAGGATAGAGGATAGGATAGGATAGAGGATAGGATAGGATAGAGGATAGGATAGGATACAGGATAGGATAGGATAGAGGATAGGATAGGATAGAGGATAGGATAGGACAGAGGATAGCATATGATAGAGGATAGGATAGGATAGAGGATAGGATAGGATAGAGGATAGGATAGGACAGAAGATAGGATAGGATAGACGATAGAATAGGATAGAGGATAGGATAGAGGATAGCATAGGATAGAGGATAGGATAGGACAGAGGATAGCATAGGATAGAGGATAGGATAGGACAGAGGATAGGATAGGATAGAGGATAGGATAGGATAGAGGATAGGATAGGATAGAGGATAGGATAGGATAGAGGATAGGATAGGATAGAGGATAGCATAGGATATAGGATAGGATAGGATAGAGGATAGGATAGGATAGAGGAATAGGATGGGATAGAGGATAGGATAGACGATAGGATAGGATAGAGCATAGGATAGGATGGAGGATAGGGTAGGATAGAGGATAGGATAGGATAGAGGATAGGATAGACGATAGGATAGGATAGAGGATAGGATAGGATAGAGGATAGAGGATAGGATAGGATAGAGGATAGGATAGGATAGAGGATAGGATAGGATAGAGGATAGGATAGGATAGAGGATAGGATAGGATAGAGGATAGGATAGGATAGAGGAATAGGATAGGATAGAGGATAGGATAGACGATAGGATAGGATAGAGCATAGGATAGGATAGAGGATGGGATAGGATAGAGGACAGGATAGGATACAGGATTGGATAGGATACAGGAAAGGATAGGATTGAGGATAGGATAGGATGGAGGATAGGATAGGATAGAGGATAGGATAGGATAGAGGATAGGATAGACGATAGGATAGGATAGCGGATAGGATAGGATAGAGGATAGAGGATAGGATAGGATAGAGGATAGAGGATAGGATAGGATAGAGGATAGGATACGATAGAGGATAGGATAGGATAGAGGATAGGATAGGACAGAGGATAGGGTTGGGGATTTGATAGGATAGAGGATAGGATAGGATAGAAGATGGGATAGGATAGGGGATACGATAGGATAGAGGATAGGATAGGATAGAGGATAGGATAGGGGATTTGATAGGATAGAGGATAGTATAGGATAGAGTATAGGATAGGATAAGATAAAAGGATAGGATCGAATAGAGGATAGGATAGGATAGGGGACAGGAGAGGATACAGGATTGGATAGGATACAGGAAAGGATAGGATTGAGGATAGGATAGGATGGAGGATAGGATAGGATAGAGGATAGGATAGGATAGAGGATAGGATAGACGATAGGATAGGATAGAGGATAGGATAGAGGATAGCATAGGATAGAGGATAGGATAGGACAGAGGATAGCATAGGATAGAGGATAGGATAGGACAGAGGATAGGATAGGATAGAGGATAGGATAGGATAGAGGATAGGATAGGATACAGGATAGGATAGGATGGAGGATAGGATAGGATAGAGGATAGGATAGGATAGAGGATAGGATAGAGGATTGGATAGGATACAGGATAGGATAGGATAGAGGATAGGATAGGGGATTTGATAGGATAGAGGATAGGATATGATAGAGGATAGGATAGGATAGAGGATAGGATAGGATAGAGGATAGGATAGACGATAGGATAGGATAGAGGATAGGATAGGATAGAGGATAGAGGATAGGATAGGATAGAGGATAGAGGATAGGATAGGATAGAGGATAGGATAGGATAGAGGATAGGATAGGATAGAGGATAGGATAGGATATAGGATAGGATAGGATAGAGGATAGGATAGGATAGAGGAATAGGATAGGATAGAGGATAGGATAGACGATAGGATAGGATAGAGCATAGGATAGGATAGAGGATGGGATAGGATAGAGGACAGGATAGGATACAGGATTGGATAGGATACAGGAAAGGATAGGATTGAGGATAGGATAGGATGGAGGATAGGATAGGATAGAGGATAGGATAGGATAGAGGATAGGATAGACGATATGATAGGATAGCGGATAGGATAGGATAGAGGATAGAGGATAGGATAGGATAGAGGATAGAGGATAGGATAGGATAGAGGATAGGATACGATAGAGGATAGGATAGGATAGAGGATAGGATAGGACAGAGGATAGGGTTGGGGATTTGATAGGATAGAGGATAGGATAGGATAGAAGATGGGATAGGATAGAGGATACGATAGGATAGAGGATAGGATAGGATAGAGGATAGGATAGGGGATTTGATAGGATAGAGGATAGTATAGGATAGAGTATAGGATAGGATAAGATAAAAGGATAGCATCGAATAGAGGATAGGATAGGATAGAGGACAGGAGAGGATACAGGATTGGATAGGATACAGGAAAGGATAGGATTGAGGATAGGATAGGATGGAGGATAGGATAGGATAGAGGATAGGATAGGATAGAGGATAGGATAGACGATAGGATAGGATAGAGGATAGGATAGAGGATAGCATAGGATAGAGGATAGGATAGGACAGAGGATAGCATAGGATAGAAGATAGGATAGGACAGAGGATAGGATAGGATAGAGGATAGGATAGGATAGAGGATAGGATAGGATACAGGATAGGATAGGATGGAGGATAGGATAGGATAGAGGATAGGATAGGATAGAGGATAGGATAGAGGATTGGATAGGATACAGGATAGGATAGGATAGAGGATAGGATAGGGGATTTGATAGGATAGAGGATAGGATATGATAGAGGATAGGATAGGATAGAGGATAGGATAGGATAGAGGATAGGATAGACGATAGGATAGGATAGAGGATAGGATAGGATAGAGGATAGAGGATAGGATAGGATAGAGGATAGAGGATAGGATAGGATAGAGGATAGGATAGGATAGAGGATAGGATAGGATAGAGGATAGGATAGGATATAGGATAGGATAGGATAGAGGATAGGATAGGATAGAGGAATAGGATAGGATAGAGGATAGGATAGACGATAGGATAGGATAGAGCATAGGATAGGATAGAGGATGGGATAGGATAGAGGACAGGATAGGATACAGGATTGGATAGGATACAGGAAAGGATAGGATTGAGGATAGGATAGGATGGAGGATAGGATAGGATAGAGGATAGGATAGGATAGAGGATAGGATAGACGATATGATAGGATAGCGGATAGGATAGGATAGAGGATAGAGGATAGGATAGGATAGAGGATAGAGGATAGGATAGGATAGAGGATAGGATACGATAGAGGATAGGATAGGATAGAGGATAGGATAGGACAGAGGATAGGGTTGGGGATTTGATAGGATAGAGGATAGGATAGGATAGAAGATGGGATAGGATAGAGGATACGATAGGATAGAGGATAGGATAGGATAGAGGATAGGATAGGGGATTTGATAGGATAGAGGATAGTATAGGATAGAGTATAGGATAGGATAAGATAAAAGGATAGCATCGAATAGAGGATAGGATAGGATAGAGGACAGGAGAGGATACAGGATTGGATAGGATACAGGAAAGGATAGGATTGAGGATAGGATAGGATGGAGGATAGGATAGGATAGAGGATAGGATAGGATAGAGGATAGGATAGACGATAGGATAGGATAGAGGATAGGATAGAGGATAGCATAGGATAGAGGATAGGATAGGACAGAGGATAGCATAGGATAGAAGATAGGATAGGACAGAGGATAGGATAGGATAGAGGATAGGATAGGATAGAGGATAGGATAGGATACAGGATAGGATAGGATGGAGGATAGGATAGGATAGAGGATAGGATAGGATAGAGGATAGGATAGAGGATTGGATAGGATACAGGATAGGATAGGATAGAGGATAGGATAGGGGATTTGATAGGATAGAGGATAGTATAGGATAGAGTATAGGATAGGATAAGATAAAAGGATAGCATCGAATAGAGGATAGGATAGGATAGAGGACAGGAGAGGATACAGGATTGGATAGGATACAGGAAAGGATAGGATTGAGGATAGGATAGGATGGAGGATAGGATAGGATAGAGGATAGGATAGGATAGAGGATAGGATAGACGATAGGATAGGATAGAGGATAGGATAGAGGATAGCATAGGATAGAGGATAGGATAGGACAGAGGATAGCATAGGATAGAGGATAGGATAGGACAGAGGATAGGATAGGATAGAGGATAGGATAGGATAGAGGATAGGATAGGATAGAGGATAGGATAGGATAGAGGATAGGATAGGATAGAGGATAGGATAGGATATAGGATAGGATAGGATAGAGGATAGGATAGGATAGAGGAATAGGATGGGATAGAGGATAGGATAGACGATAGGATAGGATAGAGCATAGGATAGGATGGAGGATAGGGTAGGATAGAGGATAGGATAGGATAGAGGATAGGATAGAGGATAGGATAGGATAGAGGATAGAGGATAGGATAGGATAGAGGATAGGATTGGACAGAGAATAGGGTAGTGGATTTGATAGGATAGAGGATAGGATAGGATAGAAGATAGGATAGGATAGAGGATAGAATAGGATATAGGATAGGATAGGATAGAGGACAGGATAGGATACAGGATTGGATAGGATACAGGAAAGGATAGGATTGAGGATAGGATAGGATGGAGGATAGGATAGGATAGAGGATAGGATAGGATACAGGATAGGATAGACGATAGGATAGGATAGAGGATTGGATAGGATAGAGGATAGATGATAGGATAGGATAGAGGATAGAGGATAGGATAGGGGATTTGATAGGATAGAGGATAGGATAGGATAGAAGATAGGATAGGATAGAGGATAGGATAGGATAGAGGATAGGATAGGATAGAGGATAGGATAGGATAGAGGACAGGATAGGATACAGGATTGGATAGGATAGAGGATAGGATAGGATAGAGGAATAGGATGGGATACAGGATAGGATAGACGATAGGATAGGATAGAGCATAGGATAGGATGGAGGATAGGATAGGATAGAGGATAGGATAGGATAGAGGAATAGGATAGGATAGAGGATAGGATAGGAGAGAGGATAGTATAGGACAGAGGATAGGGTAGGGGATTTGATAGGATAGAGGATAGGATAGGATAGAAGATAGGATAGGATAGAGGATAGGATAGGATAGAGGATAGGATAGGATAGAGGATTGGATAGAGGATAGGATAGGATAGAGGATAGGATAGGATAGAAGATAGGATAGGATAGAGGATAGGATAGGATAGAGGATTGGATAGGATAGAGGACAGGATAGGATAGAGGGTAGGATAGAATAGAGGACAGGATAGGATACAGGATTGGATAGGATACAGGAAAGGATAGGATTGAGGATAGGATAGGATGGAGGATAGGATAGGATAGAGTATAGGATAGGATAGAGGATAGGATAGACGATAGGATAGTATAGAGGGTAGGATAGGATAGAGGAAAGGATAGGATAGAGGATAGAGGATAGAGGATAGAGGATAGGATAGGATAGAGGATAGGATAGGATAGGATAGAGGATAGGATAGGATAGAGGATAGGATAGGATAGAGGATAGGATAGGATAGAGGATAGGATAGGACAGAGGATAGGGTAGGGGATTTGATAGGATAGAGGATAGGATAGGATAGAAGATAGGATAGGATAGAGGATAGGATAGGATAGAGGATAGGATAGGATAGATGATTGGATAGAGGATAGGATAGGATAGAGGATAGGATAGGATAGAGGACAGGATAGGATACAGGATTGGATAGGATACAGGAAAGGATAGGATTGAGGATAGGATAGGATGGAGGATAGGATAGGATAGAGTATAGGATAGGATAGAGGATAGGATAGACGATAGGATAGTATAGAGGATAGGATAGGATAGAGGATAGGATAGGATAGAGGATAGGATAGGATAGAGGGTAGGATCGGAAAGAGGATAGGATAGGATAGAGGATAGGAAAGGATAGAGGATAGGATAGAACAGAGGATAGGATAGGGGATTTGATAGGATAGTATAGAGGATAGGATAGACGATAGGATAGGATAGAGCATAGGATAGCATAGAGGATAGGATAGGATAGAGGATCGGATAGGATAGAGGGTAGGATAGAATAGAGGACAGGATAGGATACAGGATTGGATAGGATACAGGAAAGGATAGGATTGAGGATAGGATAGGATGGAGGATAGGATAGGATAGAGTATAGGATAGGATAGAGGATAGGATAGACGATAGGATAGTATAGAGGATAGGATAGGATAGAGGATAGGATAGGATAGAGGATAGAGGATAGGATAGGATAGAAGATTGGGTGAGATACAGGATATGATAGGATAGAGGATAGGATAGGATAGGATAGAGGATAGAGGATAGGATAGGATAGAGGATAGGATAGGATAGAGGATAGGATAGGATAGAGGATAGGATAGGGCAGAGGATAGGGTAGGGGATTTGATAGGATAGAGGATAGGATAGGATAGAAGATAGGATAGGATAGAGGATAGGATAAGATAGAGGATAGGATAGGATAGAGGATAGGATAGGATAGAGGATAGGATAGGATAGAGGATAGGATAGGATAGAGGACAGGGATAGGATACAGGATTGGATAGGATACAGGAAAGGATAGGATTGAGGATAGGATAGGATGGAGCATAGGATAGGATAGAGGATAGGATAGGATAGAGGATAGGATAGACGATAGGATAGGATAGAGGATTGGATAGGATAGAGGATAGATGATAGGATAGGATAGAGGATTGGGTGAGATACAGGATATGATAGGATAGAGGATAGGATAGGATAGAGGATAGAGGATAGGATAGGATAGAGGATAGGATAGGATAGAGGATAGGATAGGGCAGAGGATAGGGTAGGGGATTTGATAGGATAGAGGATAGGATAGGATAGAAGATAGGATAGGATAGAGGATAGGATAGGATAGAGGATAGGATAGGATAGAGGATAGGATAGACGATAGGATAGGATAGAGGATAGGATAGGATAGAGTATAGGATAGGATAGAGGATAGGATAGGACAGAGGATAGGATAGGGGATTTGATAGGGTAGAGGATAGGATAGGACAGAAGATAGGATAGGATAGAGGATAGGATAGTATAGAGGATAGGATAGAGGATAGGATAGGATAGAGGATAGGATAGGATAGAGGATAGGATAGGATAGAGGATAGGATAGTATAGAGGATAGCATAGGATAGAGGATAGGTTAGGATAGAGGATAGGATAGGATAGAGGATAGAGGATAGGATAGGATAGGATAGAGGATAGAGGATAGGATAGGATAGAGGATAAGATAGGATAGAGGATAGCATAGGATAGAGGATAGGGTAGGGGATTTGATATGGTAGAGGATAGGATAGGATAGAAGATAGGATAGGATAGAGGATAGGATAGGATAGAGGATAGGATAGGATAGAGGATAGGATAGGACAGAAGATAGGATGGGATAGAGGATTGGATAGAGGATAGGATAGGATAGAGGATATTATAGGATAGAGGATATGATAGGATAGAGGACAGGGATAGGATACAGGACTGGATAGGATACAGGAAAGGATAGGATTGAGGATAGGATAGGATGGAGGATAGGATAGGATAGAGGATAGGATAGGATAGAGGATAGGATAGGATAGAGGATAGGATAGGATAGAGGATAGGATAGGATAGAGGATAGGATAGGATATAGGATAGGATAGGATAGAGGATAGGATAGGATAGAGGAATAGGATAGGATAGAGGATAGGATAGACGATAGGATAGGATAGAGCATAGGATAGGATAGAGGATAGGATAGGATAGAAGATAGGATAGAATAGAGGATAGGATAGGATAGAGGATAGGATAGGATTGAGGATAGGATAGGATGGAGGATAGGATAGGATAGAGGATAGGATAGGATAGAGGATAGGATAGGATATAGGATAGGATAGGATAGAGGATAGGATAGGATAGAGGATAGGATAGGATAGAGGATAGGATAGGATACAGGACAGGATAGGATAGAGGATAGGATAGGAAAGAGGATAGGGTAGGATAGAGGATAGGAAAGGATAGAGGATAGGATAGGACAGAGGATAGGATAGGGGATTTGATAGGATAGGATAGAGGATAGGATAGACGATAGGATAGGATAGAGCATAGGATAGGATAGAGGATAGGATAGGATAGAGGACAGGATAGGATAGAGGGTAGGATAGAGTAGAGGACAGGATAGGATACAGGATTGGATAGGATACAGGAAAGGATAGGATTGGGGATAGGATAGGATGGAGGATAGGATAGGATAGAGGATAGGATAGGATAGAGGATATGATAGAGGATTGGATAGGATACCGGGTAGGATAGAATAGAGGATAGGATAGGGGATTTGATAGGATAGAGGATAGGATAGGATAGAGGATAGGATAGGATAGAGGATAGGATAGGATAGAGGATAGGATAGGATAGAGGATAGGATAGGATAGAGGATAGGATAGGATAGGATAGAGGATAGGATAGGATAGAGGATAGGATAGGATAGAGGATAGGATAGGATAGAGGATAGGATAGGATAGAGGATAGGATAGAGGATTGGATAGGATACAGGATAGGATAGGATAGAGGATAGGATAGGGGATTTGATAGGATAGAGGATAGGATAGGATAGAGGATAGGATAGGATAGAGGATAGGATAGGATAGAGGATAGGATAGGATAGAGGACAGGATAGGATACAGGATTGGATAGGATGCAGGAAAGGATAGGATTGAGGATAGGATAGGATGGAGGATAGGATAGGATAGAGGATAGGATAGGATACAGGATAGGATAGGATAGAGGATAGGATAGGGTAGAGGATAGGATAGAATAGAGGATAGGATAGGATATAGGATAGGATAGGATAGAGGATAGGATAGGATAGAGGAATAGGATAGGATAGAGGATAGGATAGACGATAGGGATAGGATAGAGCATAGGATAGGATAGAGGATAGGATAGGATAGAGGACAGGATAGGATACAGGATTGGATAGGATACAGGAAAGGGTAGGATTGAGGATAGGATAGGATGGAGGATAGGATAGGATAGAGGATAGGATAGGATAGAGGATAGGATAGGATATAGGATAGGATAGGATAGAGGATAGGATAGGATAGAGGATAGGATAGGATAGAGGATAGGATAGGATAGAGGACAGGATAGGATACAGGATTGGATAGGATGCAGGAAAGGATAGGATTGAGGATAGGATAGAATAGAGGATAGGATAGGATACAGGATAGGATAGGATAGAGGATAGGATAGGGTAGAGGATAGGATAGAATAGAGGATAGGATAGGATAGAGGATAGGATAGGATAGAGGATAGAGGATAGGATAGGATACGATAGAGGATAGGATAGGATAGAGGATAGGATAGGACAGAGGATAGGGTTGGGGATTTGATAAGATAGAGGATAGGATAGGATAGTAGATAGGATAGGATAGAGGATAGAATAGGATAGAGGATAGGATAGGATACAGGATAGGATAGGATGGAGGATAGGATAGGATAGAGGATAGGATAGGATAGAGGATAGGATAGAGGATTGGATAGGATACAGGATAGGATAGAATAGAGGATAGGATAGGGGATTTGATAGGATAGAGGATAGGATAGGATAGAGGATAGGATAGGATAGAGGATAGGATAGGATAGAGGATAGGATAGGATAGAGGATAGGATAGGATAGAGGATAGGATAGGATAGGATAGAGGATAGGATAGGATAGAGGATAGGATAGGATAGAGGATAGGATAGGATAGAGGATAGGATAGGATAGAGGATAGGATACGATAGAGGATAGGATAGGATAGGATAGAGGATAGGATAGGATACAGGATAGGATAGGATAGAGGATAGGATAGGATAGAGGATACGATAGGACAGAGGATAGGATAGGGGATTTGATAGGATAGAGGATAGGATAGGATAGAAGATAGGATAGGATTGAGGATAGGATAGGATAGGATAAAAGGATAGGATCGAATAGAGGATACTATAGGATAGAGGACAGGAGAGGATACAGGATTGGATAGGATACAGGAAAGGATAGGATTGAGGATAGGATAGGATGGAGGATAGGATAGGATAGAGGATAGGATAGGTTAGAGGATAGGATAGGACAGAGGATAGGATAGGATAGAGGATAGGATAGGATAGGATAGAGGATAGGATAGGATACAGGATAGGATAGGATGGAGGATATAATAGGATAGAGGATAGGATAGGATAGAGGATAGGATAGAGGATTGGATAGGATACAGGATAGGATAGGATAGAGGATAGGATAGGGGATTTGATAGGATAGAGGATAGGATAGGATAGAGCATAGGATAGGATACAGGATAGGATAGGATAGAGGATAGGATAGGATAGAGGATAGGATAGGATAGAGGATAGGATAGGATACAGGATAGGATAGGATAGAGGATAGGATAGGATAGAGGATAGGATAGGATAGAGGATAGGATAGGATAGAGGATAGGATAGGATAGAGGATAGGATAGGATATAGGATAGGATAGGATAGAGGATAGGATAGGATAGAGGAATAGGATAGGATAGAGGATAGGATAGACGATAGGATAGGATAGAGCATAGGATAGGATAGAGGATAGGATAGGATAGAAGATAGGATAGAATAGAGGATAGGATAGGATAGAGGATAGGATAGGATAGAGGATAGAGGATAGGATTGGATAGTGGATAGGATAGGATAGAGGATAGGATAGGATAGAGGATAGGATAGACGATAGGATAGGATAGAGGATTGGATAGGATAGAGGATAGATGATAGGATAGGATAGAGGATAGGATAGGGGATTTGATAGGATAGAGGATAGGATAGGATAGAGGATAGGATAGGATACAGGATAGGATAGGATACAGGAAAGGATAGGATTGAGGATAGGATAGGATGGAGGATAGGATAGGATAGAGGATAGGATAGGATAGAGGATAGAGGATAGGATAGGATAGAGGATAGGATAGGACAGAGGATAGGGTAGGGGATTTGATAGGGTAGAGGATAGGATAGGATAGAAGATAGGATAGGATAGAGGATAGGATAGGATAGAGGATAGGATAGGATAGAGGATAGGATAGGACAGAGGATAGGATAGGGGATTTGATAGGATAGAGGATAGGATAGGATAGAAGATAGGATAGGATAGAGGATAGCATAGGATAGAGGATAGGGTAGGGGATTTGATATGGTAGAGGATAGGATAGGATAGAAGATAGGATAGGATAGAGGATAGGATAGGATAGAGGATAGGATAGGATAGAGGATAGGATAGGACAGAGGATAGGATGGGATAGAGGATTGGATAGAGGATAGGATAGGATAGAGGATATTATAGGATAGAGGATATGATAGGATAGAGGACAGGGATAGGATACAGGACTGGATAGGATACAGGAAAGGATAGGATTGAGGATAGGATAGGATGGAGGATAGGATAGGATAGAGGATAGGATAGGATACAGGATAGGATGGGATAGAGGATAGGATAGGGTAGAGGATAGGATAGAATAGAGGATAGGATAGGATATAGGATAGGATAGGATAGAGGATAGGATAGGATAGACGAATAGGATAGGATAGAGGATAGGATAGACGATAGGGATAGGATAGAGCATAGGATAGGATAGAGGATAGGATAGGATAGAGGACAGGATAGGATAGAGGATAGGATAGGATAGAGGATAGGATAGGATAGAGGATAGGATAGGATAGAGGATAGGATAGGATAGAGGACAGGATAGGATACAGGATTGGATAGGATGCAGGAAAGGATAGGATTGAGGATAGGATAGAATAGAGGATAGGATAGGATACAGGATAGGATAGGATAGAGGATAGGATAGGGTAGAGGATAGGATAGAATAGAGGATAGGATAGGATAGAGGATAGGATAGGATAGAGGATAGAGGATAGGATAGGATACGATAGAGGATAGGATAGGATAGAGGATAGGATAGGACAGAGGATAGGGTTGGGGATTTGATAAGATAGAGGATAGGATAGGATAGTAGATAGGATAGGATAGAGGATAGAATAGGATAGAGGATAGGATAGGATACAGGATAGGATAGGATGGAGGATAGGATAGGATAGAGGATAGGATAGGATAGAGGATAGGATAGAGGATTGGATAGGATACAGGATAGGATAGAATAGAGGATAGGATAGGGGATTTGATAGGATAGAGGATAGGATAGGATAGAGGATAGGATAGGATAGAGGATAGGATAGGATAGAGGATAGGATAGGATAGAGGATAGGATAGGATAGAGGATAGGATAGGATAGGATAGAGGATAGGATAGGATAGAGGATAGGATAGGATAGAGGATAGGATAGGATAGAGGATAGGATAGGATAGAGGATAGGATACGATAGAGGATAGGATAGGATAGGATAGAGGATAGGATAGGATACAGGATAGGATAGGATAGAGGATAGGATAGGATAGAGGATACGATAGGACAGAGGATAGGATAGGGGATTTGATAGGATAGAGGATAGGATAGGATAGAAGATAGGATAGGATTGAGGATAGGATAGGATAGGATAAAAGGATAGGATCGAATAGAGGATACTATAGGATAGAGGACAGGAGAGGATACAGGATTGGATAGGATACAGGAAAGGATAGGATTGAGGATAGGATAGGATGGAGGATAGGATAGGATAGAGGATAGGATAGGTTAGAGGATAGGATAGGACAGAGGATAGGATAGGATAGAGGATAGGATAGGATAGGATAGAGGATAGGATAGGATACAGGATAGGATAGGATGGAGGATATAATAGGATAGAGGATAGGATAGGATAGAGGATAGGATAGAGGATTGGATAGGATACAGGATAGGATAGGATAGAGGATAGGATAGGGGATTTGATAGGATAGAGGATAGGATAGGATAGAGCATAGGATAGGATACAGGATAGGATAGGATAGAGGATAGGATAGGATAGAGGATAGGATAGGATAGAGGATAGGATAGGATACAGGATAGGATAGGATAGAGGATAGGATAGGATAGAGGATAGGATAGGATAGAGGATAGGATAGGATAGAGGATAGGATAGGATAGAGGATAGGATAGGATATAGGATAGGATAGGATAGAGGATAGGATAGGATAGAGGAATAGGATAGGATAGAGGATAGGATAGACGATAGGATAGGATAGAGCATAGGATAGGATAGAGGATAGGATAGGATAGAAGATAGGATAGAATAGAGGATAGGATAGGATAGAGGATAGGATAGGATAGAGGATAGAGGATAGGATTGGATAGTGGATAGGATAGGATAGAGGATAGGATAGGATAGAGGATAGGATAGACGATAGGATAGGATAGAGGATTGGATAGGATAGAGGATAGATGATAGGATAGGATAGAGGATAGGATAGGGGATTTGATAGGATAGAGGATAGGATAGGATAGAGGATAGGATAGGATACAGGATAGGATAGGATACAGGAAAGGATAGGATTGAGGATAGGATAGGATGGAGGATAGGATAGGATAGAGGATAGGATAGGATAGAGGATAGAGGATAGGATAGGATAGAGGATAGGATAGGACAGAGGATAGGGTAGGGGATTTGATAGGGTAGAGGATAGGATAGGATAGAAGATAGGATAGGATAGAGGATAGGATAGGATAGAGGATAGGATAGGATAGAGGATAGGATAGGACAGAGGATAGGATAGGGGATTTGATAGGATAGAGGATAGGATAGGATAGAAGATAGGATAGGATAGAGGATAGCATAGGATAGAGGATAGGGTAGGGGATTTGATATGGTAGAGGATAGGATAGGATAGAAGATAGGATAGGATAGAGGATAGGATAGGATAGAGGATAGGATAGGATAGAGGATAGGATAGGACAGAGGATAGGATGGGATAGAGGATTGGATAGAGGATAGGATAGGATAGAGGATATTATAGGATAGAGGATATGATAGGATAGAGGACAGGGATAGGATACAGGACTGGATAGGATACAGGAAAGGATAGGATTGAGGATAGGATAGGATGGAGGATAGGATAGGATAGAGGATAGGATAGGATACAGGATAGGATGGGATAGAGGATAGGATAGGGTAGAGGATAGGATAGAATAGAGGATAGGATAGGATATAGGATAGGATAGGATAGAGGATAGGATAGGATAGACGAATAGGATAGGATAGAGGATAGGATAGACGATAGGGATAGGATAGAGCATAGGATAGGATAGAGGATAGGATAGGATAGAGGACAGGATAGGATAGAGGATAGGATAGGATAGAGGATAGGATAGGATAGGATAGAGGATAGGATAGGATAGAGGATAGGATAGGATAGAGGATAGGATAGGATAGAGGATAGGATAGGATAGAGGATAGGATAGGATAGGATAGAGG
This sequence comes from Halictus rubicundus, assembly GCF_050948215.1. NCBI lineage: Eukaryota > Metazoa > Arthropoda > Insecta > Hymenoptera > Halictidae > Halictus > Halictus rubicundus. The sequence goes on from NW_027488651.1 coordinate 427,569, forward strand.
ATAGGATAGGATAGAGGATAGGATAGGATAGAGGATAGGATAGGATAGAGGATAGGATAGGGTAGAGGATAGGATAGAATAGAGGATAGGATAGGATAGAGGATAGGATAGGATAGAGGACAGGATAGGATACAGGATTGGATAGGATGCAGGAAAGGATAGGATTGAGGATAGGATAGGATGGAGGATAGGATAGAATAGAGGATAGGATAGGATACAGGATAGGATAGGATAGAGGATAGGATAGGGTAGAGGATAGGATAGAATAGAGGATAGGATGGGATAGGATAGAGGATAGGATAGGATAGAGGATAGGATAGGATAGAGGATAGGATAGGATAGAGGATAGGATAGGATAGAGGATAGGATAGGATAGAGGATAGGATAGGATAGGATAGAGGATAGGATAGGATAGAGGATAGGATAGGATAGAGGATAGGATAGGATAGAGGATAGGATAGGGTAGAGGATAGGATAGAATAGAGGATAGGATAGGATAGAGGATAGGATAGGATAGAGGATAGGATAGGATACAGGATAGGATAGGATGGAGGATAGGATAGGATAGAGGATAGGATAGGATAGAGGATAGGATAGAGGATTGGATAGGATACAGGATAGGATAGAATAGAGGATAGGATAGGGGATTTGATAGGATAGAGGATAGGATAGGATAGAGGATAGGATAGGATAGAGGATAGGATAGGATAGAGGATAGGATAGGATAGAGGATAGGATAGGATAGGATAGAAGATAGGATAGGATAGAGGATAGGATCGAATAGAGGATACTATAGGATAGAGGACAGGAGAGGATACAGGATTGGATAGGATACAGGAAAGGATAGGATTGAGGATAGGATAGGATGGAGGATAGGATAGGATAGAGGATAGGATAGGATAGAGGATAGGATAGACGATAGGATAGGATAGAGGATAGCATAGAGGATAGGATAGAGGATAGGATAGGTTAGAGGATAGGATAGGACAGAGGATAGGATAGGATAGAGGATAGGATAGGATAGGATAGAGGAGAGGATAGGATACAGGATAGGATAGGATGGAGGATAGGATAGGATAGAGGATAGGATAGGATAGAGGATAGGATAGAGGATTGGATAGGATACAGGATAGGATAGGATAGAGGATAGGATAGGGGATTTGATAGGATAGAGGATAGGATAGGATAGAGGATAGGATAGGATACAGGATAGGATAGGATAGAGGATAGGATAGGATAGAGGATAGGATAGGATAGAGGATAGGATAGGATACAGGATAGGATAGGATAGAGGATAGGATAGGATAGAGGATAGGATAGGATAGAGGATAGGATAGGATAGAGGATAGGATAGGATAGAGGATAGGATAGGATATAGGATAGGATAGGATAGAGGATAGGATAGGATAGAGGAATAGGATAGGATAGAGGATAGGATAGACGATAGGATAGGATAGAGCATAGGATAGGATAGAGGATAGGATAGGATAGAAGATAGGATAGAATAGAGGATAGGATAGGATAGAGGATTGGATAGGATAGAGGATAGATGATAGGATAGGATAGAGGATAGGATAGAGGATAGGATAGGATAGAGGATAGGATAGGATAGAGGATAGGATAGGATACAGGATAGGATAGGATAGAGGATAGGATAGGATAGAGGATAGGATAGGATAGAGGATAGGATAGGATAGAGGATAGGATAGGATAGAGGATAGGATAGGATAGAGGATAGGATAGGATATAGGATAGGATAGGATAGAGGATAGGATAGGATAGAGGAATAGGATAGGATAGAGGATAGGATAGACGATAGGATAGGATAGAGCATAGGATAGGATAGAGGATGGGATAGGATAGAGGACAGGATAGGATACAGGATTGGATAGGATACAGGAAAGGATAGGATTGAGGATAGGATAGGATGGAGGATAGGATAGGATAGAGGATAGGATAGGATAGAGGATAGGATAGACGATAGGATAGGATAGCGGATAGGATAGGATAGAGGATAGAGGATAGGATAGGATAGAGGATAGAGGATAGGATAGGATAGAGGATAGGATACGATAGAGGATAGGATAGGATGGAGGATAGGATAGGACAGAGGATAGGGTTGGGGATTTGATAGGATAGAGGATAGGATAGGATAGAAGATGGGATAGGATAGAGGATACGATAGGATAGAGGATAGGATAGGATAGAGGATAGGATAGGGGATTTGATAGGATAGAGGATAGGATAGGATAGAGTATAGGATAGGATAAGATAAAAGGATAGGATCGAATAGAGGATAGGATAGGATAGAGGACAGGAGAGGATACAGGATTGGATAGGATACAGGAAAGGATAGGATTGAGGATAGGATAGGATGGAGGATAGGATAGGATAGAGGATAGGATAGGATAGAGGATAGGATAGACGATAGGATAGGATAGAGGATAGGATAGAGGATAGCATAGGATAGAGGATAGGATAGGACAGAGGATAGCATAGGATAGAGGATAGGATAGGATAGAGGATAGGATAGGATAGAGGACAGGGTAGGATACAGGATTGGATAGGATACAGGAAAGGATAGGATTGAGGATAGGATAGGATGGAGGATAGGATAGGATAGAGGATAGGATAGGATAGAGGATAGGATAGAGGATAGGATATGATAGAGGAATAGTATAGGATAGAGGATAGGATAGACTATAGGATAGGATAGAGCATAGGATAGGATAGAGGATAGGATAGGATAGAGGAAAAGGATAGGATAGAGGATAGGATAGACGATAGGATAGGATAGAGCATAGGATAGGATAGAGGATAGGATAGGATAGAGGACAGGATAGGATACAGGATTGGATAGGATACAGGAAAGGATAGGATTGAGGATAGGATAGGATGGAGGATAGGATAGGATAGAGGATAGGATAGGATAGAGGATAGGATAGACGATAGGATAGGATAGAGGATAGGATAGGATAGAGGATAGAGGATAGGATAGGATAGAGGATAGAGGATAGGATAGGATAGAGGATAGAGGATAGGATAGGATAGAGGATAGGATAGGATAGAGGATAGGATAGGATAGAGGATAGGATAGGATAGAGGATAGGATAGGACAGAGGATAGGGTAGGATAGAGGATAGGATAGGGGATTTAATAGGATAGGATAGAGGATAGATGATAGGATAGGATAGAGGATAGGATAGACGATAGGATAGGATAGAGGATAGGATAGGATACAGGATAGGATAGGATAGGATAGATGATAGGATAGGGGATTTGATAGGATAGAGGATAGGATAGGATAGAGGATAGGATAGGATACAGGATAGGATAGGATAGAGGATAGGATAGGATAGAGGATAGGATAGGATAGAGGATAGGATAGGATAGAGGATAGGATAGGATACAGGATAGGATAGGATAGAGGATAGGATAGGATAGAGGATAGGATAGGATAGAGGATAGGATAGGATAGAGGATAGGATAGGATAGAGGATAGGATAGGATATAGGATAGGATAGGATAGAGGATAGGATAGGATAGAGGAATAGGATAGGATAGAGGATAGGATAGACGATAGGATAGGATAGAGCATAGGATAGGATAGAGGATAGGATAGGATAGAAGATAGGATAGAATAGAGGATAGGATAGGATAGAGGATAGGATAGGATAGAGGATAGAGGATAGGATTGGATAGTGGATAGGATAGGATAGAGGATAGGATAGGATAGAGGATAGGATAGACGATAGGATAGGATAGAGGATTGGATAGGATAGAGGATAGATGATAGGATAGGATAGAGGATAGGATAGGGGATTTGATAGGATAGAGGATAGGGTAGGATAGACGATAGGATAGGATACAGGATAGGATAGGATAGAGGATAGGATAGGATAGAGGATAGGATAGGATAGAGGATAGGATGGGATACAGGATAGGATAGGATAGAGGATAGCATAGGATAGAGGATAGGATAGGATAGAGGATAGGATAGGATAGAGGATAGGATAGGATAGAGGATAGGATAGGATATAGGATAGGATAGGATAGAGGATAGGATAGGATAGAGGAATAGGATAGGATAGAGGATAGGATAGACGATAGGATAGGATAGAGCATAGGATAGGATAGAGGATGGGATAGGATAGAGGACAGGATAGGATACAGGATTGGATAGGATACAGGAAAGGATAGGATTGAGGATAGGATAGGATGGAGGATAGGATAGGATAGAGGATAGGATAGACGATAGGATAGGATAGCGGATAGGATAGGATAGAGGATAGAGGATAGGATAGGATAGAGGATAGAGGATAGGATAGGATAGAGGATAGGATACGATAGAGGATAGGATAGGATAGAGGATAGGATACGATAGAGGATAGGATAGGATAGAGGATAGGATAGGACAGAGGATAGGGTTGGGGATTTGATAGGATAGAGGATAGGATAGGATAGAAGATGGGATAGGATAGAGGATACGATAGGATAGAGGATAGGATAGGATAGAGGATAGGATAGGGGATTTGATAGGATAGAGGATAGTATAGGATAGAGTATAGGATAGGATAAGATAAAAGGATAGGATCGAATAGAGGATAGGATAGGATAGAGGATAGGATAGGATACAGGATAGGATAGGATAGAGGATAGGATAGGATAGAGGATAGGATAGGATAGAGGATAGGATAGGATACAGGATAGGATAGGATAGAGGATAGGATAGGATAGAGGATAGGATAGGATAGAGGATAGGATAGGATAGAGGATAGGATAGGATAGACGATAGGATAGGATAGAGCATAGGATAGGATAGAGGATAGGATAGGATAGAAGATAGGATAGAATAGAGGATAGGATAGGATAGAGGATAGGATAGGATAGAGGATAGAGGATAGGATTGGATAGTGGATAGGATAGGATAGAGGATAGGATAGGATAGAGGATAGGATAGACGATAGGATAGGATAGAGGATTGGATAGGATAGAGGATAGATGATAGGATAGGATAGAGGATAGGATAGGGGATTTGATAGGATAGAGGATAGGGTAGGATAGACGATAGGATAGGATACAGGATAGGATAGGATAGAGGATAGGATAGGATAGAGGATAGGATAGGATAGAGGATAGGATAGACGATAGGATAGGATAGAGCATAGGATAGGATAGAGGATGGGATAGGATAGAGGACAGGATAGGATACAGGATAGGATAGGATAGCGGATAGGATAGGATAGAGGATAGAGGATAGGATAGGATAGAGGATAGAGGATAGGATAGGATAGAGGATAGGATACGATAGAGGATAGGATAGGATAGAGGATAGGATACGATAGAGGATAGGATAGGATAGAGGATAGGATAGGACAGAGGATAGGGTTGGGGATTTGATAGGATAGAGGATAGGATAGGATAGAAGATGGGATAGGATAGAGGATACGATAGGATAGAGGATAGGATAGGATAGAGGATAGGATAGGGGATTTGATAGGATAGAGGATAGTATAGGATAGAGTATAGGATAGGATAAGATAAAAGGATAGGATCGAATAGAGGATAGGATAGGATAGAGGATAGGATAGGATACAGGATAGGATAGGATAGAGGATAGGATAGGATAGAGGATAGGATAGGATAGAGGATAGGATAGGATACAGGATAGGATAGGATAGAGGATAGGATAGGATAGAGGATAGGATAGGATAGAGGATAGGATAGGATAGAGGATAGGATAGGATAGAGGATAGGATAGGATAGAGGATAGGATAGGATAGAGGATAGGATAGGATAGAGGATAGGATAGGATACAGGATAGGATAGGATAGAGGATAGGATAGGATAGAGGATAGGATAGGATAGAGGATAGGATAGGATAGAGGATAGGATAGGATAGAGGATAGGATAGGATATAGGATAGGATAGGATAGAGGATAGGATAGGATAGAGGAATAGGATAGGATAGAGGATAGGATAGACGATAGGATAGGATAGAGCATAGGATAGGATAGAGGATAGGATAGGATAGAAGATAGGATAGAATAGAGGATAGGATAGGATAGAGGATAGGATAGGATAGAGGATAGAGGATAGGATTGGATAGTGGATAGGATAGGATAGAGGATAGGATAGGATAGAGGATAGGATAGACGATAGGATAGGATAGAGGATTGGATAGGATAGAGGATAGATGATAGGATAGGATAGAGGATAGGATAGGGGATTTGATAGGATAGAGGATAGGGTAGGATAGACGATAGGATAGGATACAGGATAGGATAGGATAGAGGATAGGATAGGATAGAGGATAGGATAGGATAGAGGATAGGATAGACGATAGGATAGGATAGAGCATAGGATAGGATAGAGGATGGGATAGGATAGAGGACAGGATAGGATACAGGATTGGATAGGATACAGGAAAGGATAGGATTGAGGATAGGATAGGATGGAGGATAGGATAGGATAGAGGATAGGATAGGATAGAGGATAGGATAGACGATAGGATAGGATAGCGGATAGGATAGGATAGAGGATAGAGGATAGGATAGGATAGAGGATAGAGGATAGGATAGGATAGAGGATAGGATACGATAGAGGATAGGATAGGATAGAGGATAGGATACGATAGAGGATAGGATAGGATAGAGGATAGGATAGGACAGAGGATAGGGTTGGGGATTTGATAGGATAGAGGATAGGATAGGATAGAAGATGGGATAGGATAGAGGATACGATAGGATAGAGGATAGGATAGGATAGAGGATAGGATAGGGGATTTGATAGGATAGAGGATAGTATAGGATAGAGTATAGGATAGGATAAGATAAAAGGATAGGATCGAATAGAGGATAGGATAGGATAGAGGATAGGATAGGATACAGGATAGGATAGGATAGAGGATAGGATAGGATAGAGGATAGGATAGGATAGAGGATAGGATAGGATAGAGGATAGGATAGGATACAGGATAGGATAGGATAGAGGATACGATAGGATAGAGGATAGGATAGGATAGAGGATAGGATAGGATAGAGGATAGGATAGGATAGAGGATAGGATAGGATATAGGATAGGATAGGATAGAGGATAGGATAGGATAGAGGAATAGGATAGGATAGAGGATAGGATGGGATACAGGATAGGATAGGATAGAGGATAGGATAGGATAGAGGATAGGATAGGATAGAGGATAGGATAGGATAGAGGATAGGATAGGATAGAGGATAGGATAGGATATAGGATAGGATAGGATAGGATAGAGGAATAGGATAGGATAGAGGATAGGATAGACGATAGGATAGGATAGAGCATAGGATAGGATAGAGGATGGGATAGGATAGAGGACAGGATAGGATACAGGATTGGATAGGATACAGGAAAGGATAGGATTGAGGATAGGATAGGATGGAGGATAGGATAGGATAGAGGATAGGATAGGATAGAGGATAGGATAGACGATAGGATAGGATAGCGGATAGGATAGGATAGAGGATAGAGGATAGGATAGGATAGAGGATAGAGGATAGGATAGGATAGAGGATAGGATACGATAGAGGATAGGATAGGATAGAGGATAGGATACGATAGAGGATAGGATAGGATAGAGGATAGGATAGGACAGAGGATAGGGTTGGGGATTTGATAGGATAGAGGATAGGATAGGATAGAAGATGGGATAGGATAGAGGATACGATAGGATAGAGGATAGGATAGGATAGAGGATAGGATAGGGGATTTGATAGGATAGAGGATAGTATAGGATAGAGTATAGGATAGGATAAGATAAAAGGATAGGATCGAATAGAGGATAGGATAGGATAGAGGACAGGAGAGGATACAGGATTGGATAGGATACAGGAAAGGATAGGATTGAGGATAGGATAGGATGGAGGATAGGATAGGATAGAGGATAGGATAGGATAGAGGATAGGATAGACGATAGGATAGGATAGAGGATAGGATAGAGGATAGCATAGGATAGAGGATAGGATAGGACAGAGGATAGCATAGGATAGAGGATAGGATAGGACAGAGGATAGGATAGGATAGAGGATAGGATAGGATAGAGGATAGGATAGGATACAGGATAGGATAGGATGGAGGATAGGATAGGATAGAGGATAGGATAGGATAGACGATAGGATAGAGGATTGGATAGGATACAGGATAGGATAGGATAGAGGATAGGATAGGGGATTTGATAGGATAGAGGATAGGATATGATAGAGGATAGGATAGGATAGAGGATAGGATAGAGGATAGCATAGGATAGAGGATAGGATAGGACAGAGGATAGCATATGATAGAGGATAGGATAGGATAGAGGATAGGATAGAGGATAGGATAGGATACAGGATAGGATAGGATAGAGGATAGGATAGGGTAGAGGATAGGATAGAATAGAGGATAGGATAGGATATAGGATAGGATAGGATAGAGGATAGGATAGGATAGAGGCATAGGATAGGATAGAGGATAGGATAGACGATAGGGATAGGATAGAGCATAGGATAGGATAGAGGATAGGATAGGATAGAGGACAGGATAGGATACAGGATTGGATAGGATACAGGAAAGGGTAGGATTGAGGATAGGATATAATGGAGGATAGGATAGGATAGAGGATAGGATAGGATAGACGATAGGATAGACGATAGGATAGGATAGAGGATAGGATAGGATAGAGGATAGAGGATAGGATAGGATAGAGGATAGAGGATAGGATCGGATAGACGATAGGATACGATAGAGGATAGGATAGGATAGAGGATAGGATAGGACAGAGGATAGGGTTGGGGATTTGATAGGATAGAGGATAGGATAGGATAGAAGATAGGATAGGATAGAGGATAGGATAGGATAGAGGATAGGATAGGATACAGGATAGGATAGGATGGAGGATAGGATAGGATAGAGGATAGGATAGGATAGAGGATAGGATAGAGGATTGGATAGGATACAGGATAGGATAGAATAGAGGATAGGATAGGGGATTTGATAGGATAGAGGATAGGATAGGATAGAGGATAGGATAGGATAGAGGATAGGATAGGATAGAGGATAGGATAGGATAGAGGATAGGATAGGATAGGATAGAGGATAGGATAGGATAGAGGATAGGATAGGATAGAGGATAGGATAGGATAGAGGATAGGATAGGATAGAGGATAGGAGAGGATAGAGGATAGGATAGGATAGGATAGAGGATAGGATAGGATAGAGGATAGGATAGGATAGAGGATAGGATAGGATAGAGGATAGGATAGGATAGAGGATAGGATAGGACAGAGGATAGGATAGGGGATTTGATAGGATAGAGGATAGGATAGGATAGAAGATAGGATAGGATAGAGGATAGGATAGGATAGGATAAAAGGATAGGATCGAATAGAGGATACTATAGGATAGAGGACAGGAGAGGATACAGGATTGGATAGGATACAGGAAAGGATAGGATTGAGGATAGGATAGGATGGAGGATAGGATAGGATAGAGGATAGGATAGGATAGAGGATAGGATAGACGATAGGATAGGATAGAGGATAGCATAGAGGATAGGATACAGGAAAGGATAGGATTGAGGATAGGATAGGATGGAGGATAGGATAGGATAGAGGATAGGATAGGATAGAGGATAGGATAGACGATAGGATAGGATAGAGGATAGCATAGAGGATAGGATAGAGGATAGGATAGGTTAGAGGATAGGATAGGACAGAGGATAGGATCGGATAGAGGATAGGATAGGATAGGATAGAGGATAGGATAGGATACAGGATAGGATAGGATGGAGGATAGGATAGGATAGAGGATAGGATAGGATAGAGGATAGGATAGAGGATTGGATAGGATACAGGATAGGATAGGATAGAGGATAGGATAGGGGATTTGATAGGATAGAGGATAGGATAGGATAGAGGATAGGATAGCATAGAGGATAGGATAGGATAGAGGATAGGATAGGATAGAGGATAGGATAGGATAGAGGATAGGATAGGATAGAGGATAGGATAGGATAGAGGATAGGATAGGATAGAGGATAGGATAGGATAGAGGATAGGATAGGATAGAGGATAGGATTTGATAGAGGATAGGATAGGATAGAGGATAGGATAGGATAGAAGATAGGATAGAATAGAGGATAGGATAGGATAGAGGATAGGATAGGATAGAGGATAGAGGATAGGATTGGATAGTGGATAGGATAGGATAGAGGATAGGATAGGATAGAGGATAGGATAGACGATAGGATAGGATAGAGGATAGGATAGGATAGAGGATAGGATAGGATAGAGGATAGGATAGGATAGAGGATAGGATAGGATAGAGGATAGGATAGACGATAGGATAGGATAGAGGATTGGATAGGATAGAGGATAGATGATAGGATAGGATAGAGGATAGATGATAGGATAGGATAGAGGATAGGATAGGGGATTTGATAGGATAGAGGATAGGATACAGGATAGGATAGGATAGAGGATAGGATAGGGGATTTGATAGGATAGAGGATAGGATATGATAGAGGATAGGATAGGATAGAGGATAGGATAGAGGATAGCATAGGATAGAGGATAGGATAGGACAGAGGATAGCATATGATAGAGGATAGGATAGGATAGAGGTTAGGATAGAGGATAGGATAGGATACAGGATAGGATAGGATAGAGGATAGGATAGGGTAGAGGATAGGATAGAATAGAGGATAGGATAGGATATAGGATAGGATAGGGTAGAGGATAGGATAGGATAGAGGCATAGGATAGGATAGAGGATAGGATAGACGATAGGGATAGGATAGAGCATAGGATAGGATAGAGGATAGGATAGGATAGAGGACAGGATAGGATACAGGATTGGATAGGATACAGGAAAGGGTAGGATTGAGGATAGGATAGGATGGAGGATAGGATAGGATAAAGGATAGGATAGGATAGACGATAGGATAGACGATAGGATAGGATAGAGGATAGGATAGGATAGAGGATAGAGGATAGGATAGGATAGAGGATAGAGGATAGGATCGGATAGACGATAGGATACGATAGAGGATAGGATAGGATAGAGGATAGGATAGGACAGAGGATAGGGTTGGGGATTTGATAGGATAGAGGATAGGATAGGATAGAAGATAGGATAGGATAGAGGATAGGATAGGATAGAGGATAGGATAGGATACAGGATAGGATAGGATGGAGGATAGGATAGGATAGAGGATAGGATAGGATAGAGGATAGGATAGAGGATTGGATAGGATACAGGATAGGATAGAATAGAGGATAGGATAGGGGATTTGATAGGATAGAGGATAGGATAGGATAGAGGATAGGATAGGATAGAGGATAGGATAGGATAGAGGATAGGATAGGATAGAGGATAGGATAGGATAGAGGATAGGATAGGATAGGATAGAGGATAGGATAGGATAGAGGATAGGATAGGATAGAGGATAGGATAGGATAGAGGATAGGATAGGATAGAGGATAGGATAGGATAGAGGATAGGATAGGATAGAGGATAGGATAGGATAGAGGATAGGATAGGATAGGATAGAGGATAGGATAGGATAGAGGATAGGATAGGATAGAGGATAGGATAGGATAGAGGATAGGATAGGACAGAGGATAGGATAGGGGATTTGATAGGATTGAGGATAGGATAGGATAGAAGATAGGATAGGATAGAGGATAGGATAGGATAGGATAAAAGGATAGGATCGAATAGAGGATACTATAGGATAGAGGACAGGAGAGGATACAGGATTGGATAGGATACAGGAAAGGATAGGATTGAGGATAGGATAGGATGGAGGATAGGATAGGATAGAGGATAGGATAGGATAGAGGATAGGATAGACGATAGGATAGGATAGAGGATAGCATAGAGGATAGGATAGAGGATAGGATAGGTTAGAGGATAGGATAGGACAGAGGATAGGATAGGATAGAGGATAGGATAGGATAGGATAGAGGATAGGATAGGATACAGGATAGGATAGGATGGAGGATAGGATAGGATAGAGGATAGGATAGGATAGAGGATAGGATAGAGGATTGGATAGGATACAGGATAGGATATGATAGAGGATAGGATAGGGGATTTGATAGGATAGAGGATAGGATAGGATAGAGGATAGGATAGGATAGAGGATAGGATAGCATACAGGATAGGATAGGATAGAGGATAGGATAGGATAGAGGATAGGATAGGATAGAGGATAGGATAGGATAGAGGATAGGATAGGATAGAGGATAGGATAGGATAGAGGATAGGATAGGATAGAGGATAGGATAGGATAGAGGATAGGATAGGATAGAGGATAGGATAGGATAGAGGATAGGATAGGATAGAGGATAGGATAGGATAGAGGATAGGATAGGATAGAGGATAGGATAGGATAGAGGATAGGATAGGATAGAGGATAGGATAATATAGAGGATAGGATAGGACAGAGGATAGGATAGGATAGAGGATAGGATAGGATAGAGGATAGGATAGGATACAGGATAGGATAGGATGGAGGATAGGATAGTATAGAGGATAGGATAGGATAGAGGATAGGATAGAGGATTGGATAGGATACAGGATAGGATAGGATAGAGGATAGGATAGGGGATTTGATAGGATAGAGGATAGGATAGGATAGAGGATAGGATAGGATAGAGGATAGGATAGGATAGAGGATAGGATAGGATAGAGGATAGGATAGGATAGAGGATAGGATAGGATAGAGGATAGGATAGGATAGAGGATAGGATAGGATAGAGGATAGGATAGGATAGAGGATAGGATAGGATAGAGGATAGGATAGGATAGAGGATAGGATAGGATAGAGGATAGGATAGGATAGAGGATAGGATAGGATAGAGGATAGGATAGGATAGAGGATAGGATAGAGGATTGGATAGGATACAGGATAGGATATGATAGAGGATAGGATAGGGGATTTGATAGGATAGAGGATAGGATAGGATAGAGGATAGGATAGGATAGAGGATAGGATAGCATACAGGATAGGATAGGATAGAGGATAGGATAGGATAGAGGATAGGATAGGATAGAGGATAGGATAGGATAGAGGATAGGATAGGATAGAGGATAGGATAGGATAGAGGATAGGATAGGATAGAGGATAGGATAGGATAGAGGATAGGATAGGATAGAGGATAGGATAGGATAGAGGATAGGATAGGATAGAGGATAGGATAGGATAGAGGATAGGATAGGATAGAGGATAGGATAGGATAGAGGATAGGATAGGATAGAGGATAGGATAATATAGAGGATAGGATAGGACAGAGGATAGGATAGGATAGAGGATAGGATAGGATAGAGGATAGGATAGGATACAGGATAGGATAGGATGGAGGATAGGATAGTATAGAGGATAGGATAGGATAGAGGATAGGATAGAGGATTGGATAGGATACAGGATAGGATAGGATAGAGGATAGGATAGGGGATTTGATAGGATAGAGGATAGGATAGGATAGAGGATAGGATAGGATAGAGGATAGGATAGGATAGAGGATAGGATAGGATAGAGGATAGGATAGGATAGAGGATAGGATAGGATAGAGGATAGGATAGGATAGAGGATAGGATAGGATAGAGGATAGGATAGGATAGAGGATAGGATAGGATAGAGGATAGGATAGGATAGAGGATAGGATAGGATAGAGGATAGGATAGGATAGAGGATAGGATAGGATAGAGGATAGGATAGGATAGAGGATAGGATAGGATAGAGGATAGGATAGGATAGAGGATAGGATAGGATAGAGGATAGGATAGGATAGAGGATAGGATAGGATAGAGGATAGGATAGGATAGAGGATAGGATAGGATAGAGGATAGGATAGGATAGAGGATAGGATAGGATAGAGGATAGGATAGGATAGAGGATAGGATAGGATAGAGGATAGGATAGGATAGAGGATAGGATAGGATAGAGGATAGGATAGGATAGAGGATAGGATAGGATAGAGGATAGGATAGGATAGAGGATAGGATATGATAGAGGATAGGATAGGATAGAGGATAGGATAGGATAGAGGATATAATAGGATAGAGGATAGGATAGGATAGAGGATAGGATAGGATAGAGGATAGGATAGGATAGAAGATAGGATAGAATAGAGGATAGGATAGGATAGAGGATAGGATAGGATAGAGGATAGAGGATAGGATTGGATAGTGGATAGGATAGGATAGAGGATAGGATAGGATAGAGGATAGGATAGACGATAGGATAGGATAGAGGATAGGATAGGATAGAGGATAGGATAGGATAGAGGATAGGATAGGATAGAGGATAGGATAGGATAGAGGATAGGATAGGATAGAGGATAGGATAGACGATAGGATAGGATAGAGGATTGGATAGGATAGAGGATAGATGATAGGATAGGATAGAGGATAGGATAGGGGATTTGATAGGATAGAGGATAGGATACAGGATAGGATAGGATAGAGGATAGGATAGGGGATTTGATAGGATAGAGGATAGGATATGATAGAGGATAGGATAGGATAGAGGATAGGATAGAGGATAGCATAGGATAGAGGATAGGATAGGACAGAGGATAGCATATGATAGAGGATAGGATAGGATAGAGGTTAGGATAGAGGATAGGATAGGATACAGGATAGGATAGGATAGAGGATAGGATAGGGTAGAGGATAGGATAGAATAGAGGATAGGATAGGATATAGGATAGGATAGGGTAGAGGATAGGATAGGATAGAGGCATAGGATAGGATAGAGGATAGGATAGACGATAGGGATAGGATAGAGCATAGGATAGGATAGAGGATAGGATAGGATAGAGGACAGGATAGGATACAGGATTGGATAGGATACAGGAAAGGGTAGGATTGAGGATAGGATAGGATGGAGGATAGGATAGGATAAAGGATAGGATAGGATAGACGATAGGATAGACGATAGGATAGGATAGAGGATAGGATAGGATAGAGGATAGAGGATAGGATAGGATAGAGGATAGAGGATAGGATCGGATAGACGATAGGATACGATAGAGGATAGGATAGGATAGAGGATAGGATAGGACAGAGGATAGGGTTGGGGATTTGATAGGATAGAGGATAGGATAGGATAGAAGATAGGATAGGATAGAGGATAGGATAGGATAGAGGATAGGATAGGATACAGGATAGGATAGGATGGAGGATAGGATAGGATAGAGGATAGGATAGGATAGAGGATAGGATAGAGGATTGGATAGGATACAGGATAGGATAGAATAGAGGATAGGATAGGGGATTTGATAGGATAGAGGATAGGATAGGATAGAGGATAGGATAGGATAGAGGATAGGATAGGATAGAGGATAGGATAGGATAGAGGATAGGATAGGATAGGATAGAGGATAGGATAGGATAGAGGATAGGATAGGATAGAGGATAGGATAGGATAGAGGATAGGATAGGATAGAGGATAGGATAGGATAGAGGATAGGATAGGATAGAGGATAGGATAGGATAGAGGATAGGATAGGATAGGATAGAGGATAGGATAGGATAGAGGATAGGATAGGATAGAGGATAGGATAGGATAGAGGATAGGATAGGACAGAGGATAGGATAGGGGATTTGATAGGATTGAGGATAGGATAGGATAGAAGATAGGATAGGATAGAGGATAGGATAGGATAGGATAAAAGGATAGGATCGAATAGAGGATACTATAGGATAGAGGACAGGAGAGGATACAGGATTGGATAGGATACAGGAAAGGATAGGATTGAGGATAGGATAGGATGGAGGATAGGATAGGATAGAGGATAGGATAGGATAGAGGATAGGATAGACGATAGGATAGGATAGAGGATAGCATAGAGGATAGGATAGAGGATAGGATAGGTTAGAGGATAGGATAGGACAGAGGATAGGATAGGATAGAGGATAGGATAGGATAGGATAGAGGATAGGATAGGATACAGGATAGGATAGGATGGAGGATAGGATAGGATAGAGGATAGGATAGGATAGAGGATAGGATAGGATAGAGGATAGGATAGGATAGAGGATAGGATAGGATAGAGGATAGGATAGGATAGAGGATAGGATAGGATAGAGGATAGGATAGGATAGAGGATAGGATAGGATAGAGGATAGGATAGGATAGAGGATAGGATAGGATAGAGGATAGGATAGGATAGAGGATAGGATAGGATAGAGGATAGGATAGGATAGAGGATAGGATAGGATAGAGGATAGGATAGGATAGAGGATAGGATAGGATAGAGGATAGGATAGGATAGAGGATAGGATAGGATAGAGGATAGGATAGGATAGAGGATAGGATAGGATAGAGGATAGGATATGATAGAGGATAGGATAGGATAGAGGATAGGATAGGATAGAGGATATAATAGGATAGAGGATAGGATAGGATAGAGGATAGGATAGAGGATAGGATAGGATAGAAGATAGGATAGAATAGAGGATAGGATAGGATAGAGGATAGGATAGGATAGAGGATAGAGGATAGGATTGGATAGTGGATAGGATAGGATAGAGGATAGGATAGGATAGAGGATAGGATAGACGATAGGATAGGATAGAGGATAGGATAGGATAGAGGATAGGATAGGATAGAGGATAGGATAGGATAGAGGATAGGATAGGATAGAGGATAGGATAGACGATAGGATAGGATAGAGGATTGGATAGGATAGAGGATAGATGATAGGATAGGATAGAGGATAGGATAGGGGATTTGATAGGATAGAGGATAGGATACAGGATAGGATAGGATAGAGGATAGGATAGGGGATTTGATAGGATAGAGGATAGGATATGATAGAGGATAGGATAGGATAGAGGATAGGATAGAGGATAGCATAGGATAGAGGATAGGATAGGACAGAGGATAGCATATGATAGAGGATAGGATAGGATAGAGGTTAGGATAGAGGATAGGATAGGATACAGGATAGGATAGGATAGAGGATAGGATAGGGTAGAGGATAGGATAGAATAGAGGATAGGATAGGATATAGGATAGGATAGGGTAGAGGATAGGATAGGATAGAGGCATAGGATAGGATAGAGGATAGGATAGACGATAGGGATAGGATAGAGCATAGGATAGGATAGAGGATAGGATAGGATAGAGGACAGGATAGGATACAGGATTGGATAGGATACAGGAAAGGGTAGGATTGAGGATAGGATAGGATGGAGGATAGGATAGGATAAAGGATAGGATAGGATAGACGATAGGATAGACAATAGGATAGGATAGAGGATAGGATAGGATAGAGGATAGAGGATAGGATAGGATAGAGGATAGAGGATAGGATCGGATAGACGATAGGATACGATAGAGGATAGGATAGGATAGAGGATAGGATAGGACAGAGGATAGGGTTGGGGATTTGATAGGATAGAGGATAGGATAGGATAGAAGATAGGATAGGATAGAGGATAGGATAGGATAGAGGATAGGATAGGATACAGGATAGGATAGGATGGAGGATAGGATAGGATAGAGGATAGGATAGGATAGAGGATAGGATAGAGGATTGGATAGGATACAGGATAGGATAGAATAGAGGATAGGATAGGGGATTTGATAGGATAGAGGATAGGATAGGATAGAGGATAGGATAGGATAGAGGATAGGATAGGATAGAGGATAGGATAGGATAGAGGATAGGATAGGATAGGATAGAGGATAGGATAGGATAGAGGATAGGATAGGATAGAGGATAGGATAGGATAGAGGATAGGATAGGATAGAGGATAGGATAGGATAGAGGATAGGATAGGATAGAGGATAGGATAGGATAGGATAGAGGATAGGATAGGATAGAGGATAGGATAGGATAGAGGATAGGATAGGATAGAGGATAGGATAGGACAGAGGATAGGATAGGGGATTTGATAGGATTGAGGATAGGATAGGATAGAAGATAGGATAGGATAGAGGATAGGATAGGATAGGATAAAAGGATAGGATCGAATAGAGGATACTATAGGATAGAGGACAGGAGAGGATACAGGATTGGATAGGATACAGGAAAGGATAGGATTGAGGATAGGATAGGATGGAGGATAGGATAGGATAGAGGATAGGATAGGATAGAGGATAGGATAGACGATAGGATAGGATAGAGGATAGCATAGAGGATAGGATAGAGGATAGGATAGGTTAGAGGATAGAGGATAGGATAGGTTAGAGGATAGGATAGGACAGAGGATAGGATAGGATAGAGGATAGGATAGGATAGGATAGAGGATAGGATAGGATACAGGATAGGATAGGATGGAGGATAGGATAGGATAGAGGATAGGATAGGACAGAGGATAGGATAGGGGATTTGATAGGATTGAGGATAGGATAGGATAGAAGATAGGATAGGATAGAGGATAGGATAGGATAGGATAAAAGGATAGGATCGAATAGAGGATACTATAGGATAGAGGACAGGAGAGGATACAGGATTGGATAGGATACAGGAAAGGATAGGATTGAGGATAGGATAGGATGGAGGATAGGATAGGATAGAGGATAGGATAGGATAGAGGATAGGATAGACGATAGGATAGGATAGAGGATAGCATAGAGGATAGGATAGAGGATAGGATAGGTTAGAGGATAGGATAGGACAGAGGATAGGATAGGATAGAGGATAGGATAGGATAGGATAGAGGATAGGATAGGATACAGGATAGGATAGGATGGAGGATAGGATAGGATAGAGGATAGGATAGGATAGAGGATAGGATAGAGGATTGGATAGGATACAGGATAGGATATGATAGAGGATAGGATAGGGGATTTGATAGGATAGAGGATAGGATAGGATAGAGGATAGGATAGGATAGAGGATAGGATAGCATACAGGATAGGATAGGATAGAGGATAGGATAGGATAGAGGATAGGATAGGATAGAGGATAGGATAGGATAGAGGATAGGATAGGATAGAGGATAGGATAGGATAGAGGATAGGATAGGATAGAGGATAGGATAGGATAGAGGATAGGATAGGATAGAGGATAGGATAGGATAGAGGATAGGATAGGATAGAGGATAGGATAGGATAGAGGATAGGATAGGATAGAGGATAGGATAGGATAGAGGATAGGATAATATAGAGGATAGGATAGGACAGAGGATAGGATAGGATAGAGGATAGGATAGGATAGAGGATAGGATAGGATACAGGATAGGATAGGATGGAGGATAGGATAGTATAGAGGATAGGATAGGATAGAGGATAGGATAGAGGATTGGATAGGATACAGGATAGGATAGGATAGAGGATAGGATAGGGGATTTGATAGGATAGAGGATAGGATAGGATAGAGGATAGGATAGGATAGAGGATAGGATAGGATAGAGGATAGGATAGGATAGAGGATAGGATAGGATAGAGGATAGGATAGGATAGAGGATAGGATAGGATAGAGGATAGGATAGGATAGAGGATAGGATAGGATAGAGGATAGGATAGGATAGAGGATAGGATAGGATAGAGGATAGGATAGGATAGAGGATAGGATAGGATAGAGGATAGGATAGGATAGAGGATAGGATAGGATAGAGGATAGGATAGGATAGAGGATAGGATAGGATAGAGGATAGGATAGGATAGAGGATAGGATAGGATAGAGGATAGGATAGGATAGAGGATAGGATAGGATAGAGGATAGGATAGGATAGAGGATAGGATAGGATAGAGGATAGGATAGGATAGAGGATAGGATAGGATAGAGGATAGGATAGGATAGAGGATAGGATAGGATAGAGGATAGGATAGGATAGAGGATAGGATAGGATAGAGGATAGGATAGGATAGAGGATAGGATAGGATAGAGGATAGGATAGGATAGAGGATAGGATAGGATAGAGGATAGGATAGGATAGAGGATAGGATAGGATAGAGGATAGGATAGGATAGAGGATAGGATTGGATAGAGTATAGGATAGGATAGAGGATAGGATAGGATAGAGGATAGGATAGGATAGAGGATAGGATAGGATAGAGGATAGGATAGGATAGAGGATAGGATAGGATAGAGGATAGGATAGGATATAGGATAGGATAGGATAGAGGATAGGATAGGATAGAGGAATAGGATAGGATAGAGGATAGGATAGACGATAGGATAGGATAGAGCATAGGATAGGATAGAGGATAGGATAGGATAGAGGACAGGATAGAATACAGGATTGGATAGGATACAGGAAACGATAGGATTGAGGATAGGATAGGATGGAGGATAGGATAGGATAGAGGATAGAGGATAGGATAGAGGATAGGATAGACGATAGGATAGGATAGGATAGAGGATAGGATAGACGATAGGATAGACGATAGGATAGGATAGGATAGAGGATAGAGGATAGAGGAAAGGATAGGATAGAGGATAGAGGATAGGATAGGATAGAGGATAGGATAGGATAGAGGATAGGATAGGATAGAGGATAGGATAGGATAGAGGATAGGATAGAATAGAGGATAGGATAGGATAGAGGATAGGATAGGATAGAGGATAGGATAGGATAGAGGATAGGATAGGATAGAGGATAGGATAGGACAGAGAATAGGGTAGGTGATTTGATAGGATAGAGGATAGGATAGGATAGAAGATAGGATAGGATAGAGGATAGGATAGGATAGAGGATAGGATAGGATAGAGGACAGGATAGGATATAGGATTGGATAGGATACAGGAAAGGATAGGATTGAGGATAGGATAGGATGGAGGATAGGATAGGGTAGAGGATAGGATAGGATAGAGGATAGGATAGACTATAGGATAGGATAGAGGATAGGATAGGATACAGGATAGGATAGGATAGGATACAGGATAGGATAGGGGATTTGATAGGATAGAGGATAGGATAGGATAGAGGATAGGATAGGATACAGGATAGGATAGGATAGAGGATAGATGATAGGATAGGATAGAGGATAGGATAGGATAGAGGATAGGATAGGACAGAGGATAGGATAGGATGCAGGATAGGATAGGATAGAGGATAGGATAGGATAGAGGATAGGATAGGATAGAGGACAGGATAGGATACAGGATTGGATAGGATACAGGAAAGGATAGGATTGAGGATAGGATAGGATGGAGGATAGGATAGGATAGAGGATAGGATAGGATAGAGGATAGGATAGACGATAGGATAGGATAGAGGATTGGATACGATAGAGGATAGGATAGGATAGAGGATAGGATAGGATAGAAGATAGGATAGAATAGAGGATAGGATAGGATAGAGGATAGAGGATAGGATTGGATAGTGGATAGGATAGGATAGAGGATAGGATAGGATAGAGGATAGGATAGACGATAGGATAGGATAGAGGATAGGATAGGATAGAGGATAGGATAGGATAGAGGATAGGATAGGATAGAGGATAGGATAGGATAGAGGATAGGATAGGATACAGGATAGGATAGGATAGAGGATAGGATAGGATAGAGGATAGGATAGGATAGAGGATAGGATAGGATAGAGGATAGGATAGGATATAGGATAGGATAGGATAGAGGATAGGATAGGATAGAGGAATAGGATAGGATAGAGGATAGGATAGACGATAGGATAGGATAGAGCATAGGATAGGATAGAGGATAGGATAGGATAGAAGATAGGATAGAATAGAGGATAGGATAGGATAGAGGATAGGATAGGATAGAGGATAGAGGATAGGATTGGATAGTGGATAGGATAGGATAGAGGATAGGATAGGATAGAGGATAGAATAGACGATAGGATAGGATAGAGGATTGGATAGGATAGAGGATGGATGATAGGATAGGATAGAGGATAGGATAGGGGATTTGATAGGATAGAGGATAGGATAGGATAGAGGATAGGATAGGATACAGGATAGGATAGGATAGAGGATAGGATAGGATAGAGGATAGGATAGGATAGAGGATAGGATAGGATACAGGATAGGATAGGATAGAGGATAGGATAGGATAGAGGATAGGATAGGATAGAGGATAGGATAGGATAGAGGATAGGATAGGATAGAGGATAGGATAGGATATAGGATAGGATAGGATAGAGGATATTATAGGATACAGGATAGGATAGGATAGAGGATAGGATAGGGGATTTGATAGGATAGAGGATAGGATAGGATAGAGGATAGGATAGCATAGAGGATAGGATAGGATAGAGGATAGGATAGGATAGAGGATAGGATAGGATAGAGGATAGGATAGGATAGAGGATAGGATAGGATAGAGGATAGGATAGGATAGAGGATAGGATAGGATAGAGGATAGGATAGGATAGAGGATAGGATAGGATAGAGGATAGGATAGGATAGAGGATAGGATAGGATAGAGGATAGGATAGGATAGAGGATAGGATAGGATAGAGGATAGGATAGGATAGAGGATAGGATAGGATAGAGGATAGGATAGGATAGAGGATAGGATAGGATAGAGGATAGGATAGGATAGAGGATAGGATAGGATAGAGGATAGGATAGGATAGAGGATAGGATAGGATAGAGGATAGGATAGGATAGAGGATAGGATAGGATAGAGGATAGGATAGGATAGAGGATAGGATAGGATAGAGGATAGGATAGGATAGAGGATAGGATAGGATAGAGGATAGGATAGGATAGAGGATAGGATAGGATAGAGGATAGGATAGGATAGAGGATAGGATAGGATAGAGGATAGGATAGGATAGAGGATAGGATAGGATAGAGGATAGGATAGGATAGAGGATAGGATAGGATAGAGGATAGGATAGGATAGAGGATAGGATAGGATAGAGGATAGGATAGGATAGAGGATAGGATAGGATAGAGGATAGGATTGGATAGAGTATAGGATAGGATAGAGGATAGGATAGGATAGAGGATAGGATAGGATAGAGGATAGGATAGGATAGAGGATAGGATAGGATAGAGGATAGGATAGGATAGAGGATAGGATAGGATATAGGATAGGATAGGATAGAGGATAGGTTAGGATAGAGGAATAGGATAGGATAGAGGATAGGATAGACGATAGGATAGGATAGAGCATAGGATAGGATAGAGGATAGGATAGGATAGAGGACAGGATAGGATACAGGATTGGATAGGATACAGGAAACGATAGGATTGAGGATAGGATAGGATGGAGGATAGGATAGGATAGAGGATAGAGGATAGGATAGAGGATAGGATAGACGATAGGATAGGATAGGATAGAGGATAGGATAGACGATAGGATAGACGATAGGATAGGATAGGATAGAGGATAGAGGATAGAGGAAAGGATAGGATAGAGGATAGAGGATAGGATAGGATAGAGGATAGGATAGGATAGAGGATAGGATAGGATAGAGGACAGGATAGGATACAGGATTGGATAGGATACAGGAAAGGATAGGATTGAGGATAGGATAGGATGGAGGATAGGATAGGATAGGATAGAGGATAGGATAGGATAGAGGATAGGATAGACGATAGGATAGGATAGAGGATTGGATAGGATAGAGGATAGGATAGGATAGAGGATAGGATACGATAGAAGATAGGATAGAATAGAGGATAGGATAGGATAGAGGATAGGATAGGATAGAGGATAGAGGATAGGATTGGATAGTGGATAGGATAGGATAGAGGATAGGATAGGATAGAGGATAGGATAGACGATAGGATAGGATAGAGGATAGGATAGGATACAGGATAGGATAGGATAGGATACAGGATAGGATAGGGGATTTGATAGGATAGAGGATAGGATAGGATAGAGGATAGGATAGGATACAGGATAGGATAGGATAGAGGATAGGATAGAATAGAGGATAGGATAGGATAGAGGATAGGATAGGATACAGGATAGGATAGGATAGAGGATAGGATAGGATAGGGGATAGGATAGGATAGAGGATAGGATAGGATAGAGGATAGGATAGGATATAGGATAGGATAGGATAGAGGATAGGATAGGATAGAGGAATAGGATAGGATAGAGGATAGGATAGACGATAGGATAGGATAGAGCATAGGATAGGATAGAGGATAGGATAGGATAGAAGATAGGATAGAATAGAGGATAGGATAGGATAGAGGATAGGATAGGATAGAGGATAGAGGATAGGATTGGATAGTGGATATGATAGGATAGAGGATAGGATAGGATACAGGATAGGATAGGATAGAGGATAGGATAGGATAGAGGATAGGATAGGATAGAGGATAGGATAGGATAGAGGATAGGATAGGGGATTTGATAGGATACAGGATAGGATAGGATAGAGGATAGGATAGGGGATTTGATAGGATAGAGGATAGTATAGGATAGAGTATAGGATAGGATAAGATAAAAGGATAGCATCGAATAGAGGATAGGATAGGATAGAGGACAGGAGAGGATACAGGATTGGATAGGATACAGGAAAGGATAGGATTGAGGATAGGATAGGATGGAGGATAGGATAGGATAGAGGATAGGATAGGATAGAGGATAGGATAGACGATAGGATAGGATAGAGGATAGGATAGAGGATAGCATAGGATAGAGGATAGGATAGGACAGAGGATAGCATAGGATAGAGGATAGGATAGGACAGAGGATAGGATAGGATAGAGGATAGGATAGGATAGAGGATAGGATAGGATAGAGGATAGGATAGGATAGAGGATAGGATAGGATAGAGGATAGGATAGGATATAGGATAGGATAGGATAGAGGATAGGATAGGATAGAGGAATAGGATGGGATAGAGGATAGGATAGACGATAGGATAGGATAGAGCATAGGATAGGATGGAGGATAGGGTAGGATAGAGGATAGGATAGGATAGAGGATAGGATAGACGATAGGATAGGATAGAGGATAGGATAGGATAGAGGATAGAGGATAGGATAGGATAGAGGATAGAGGATAGGATAGGATAGAGGATAGGATTGGACAGAGAATAGGGTAGTGGATTTGATAGGATAGAGGATAGGATAGGATAGAAGATAGGATAGGATAGAGGATAGAATAGGATATAGGATAGGATAGGATAGAGGACAGGATAGGATACAGGATTGGATAGGATACAGGAAAGGATAGGATTGAGGATAGGATAGGATGGAGGATAGGATAGGATAGAGGATAGGATAGGATACAGGATAGGATAGACGATAGGATAGGATAGAGGATTGGATAGGATAGAGGATAGATGATAGGATAGGATAGAGGATAGAGGATAGGATAGGGGATTTGATAGGATAGAGGATAGGATAGGATAGAAGATAGGATAGGATAGAGGATAGGATAGGATAGAGGATAGGATAGGATAGAGGATAGGATAGGATAGAGGACAGGATAGGATACAGGATTGGATAGGATAGAGGATAGGATAGGATAGAGGAATAGGATGGGATACAGGATAGGATAGACGATAGGATAGGATAGAGCATAGGATAGGATGGAGGATAGGATAGGATAGAGGATAGGATAGGATAGAGGAATAGGATGGGATAGAGGATAGGATAGACGATAGGATAGGATAGAGCATAGGATAGGATGGAGGATAGGGTAGGATAGAGGATAGGATAGGATAGAGGATAGCATAGACGATAGGATAGGATAGAGGATAGGATAGGATAGAGGATAGAGGATAGGATAGGATAGAGGATAGAGGATAGGATAGGATAGAGGATAGGATAGGATAGAGGATAGGATAGGATAGAGGATAAGATAGGATAGAGGATAGGATAGGATAGAGGATAGGATAGGATAGAGGATAGGATAGGATAGAGGATAAGATAGGATAGAGGATAGGATAGGATAGAGGATAGGATTGGACAGAGAATAGGGTAGTGGATTTGATAGGATAGAGGATAGGATAGGATAGAAGATAGGATAGGATAGAGGATAGGATAGGATAGAGGATAGGATAGGATAGAGGATAGGATAGGATAGAGGACAGGATAGGATACAGGATTGGATAGGATAGAGGATAGGATTGGATAGAGGACAGGATAGGATACAGGATAGGATAGACGATAGGATAGGATAGATGATTGGATAGGATAGAGGATAGATGATAGGATAGGATAGAGGATAGAGGATAGGATAGGGGATTTGATAGGATAGAGGATAGGATAGGATAGAAGATAGGATAGGATAGAGGATAGGATAGGATAGAGGATAGGATAGGATAGAGGATAGGATAGGATAGAGGACAGGATAGGATACAGGATTGGATAGGATAGAGGATAGGATTGGACAGAGAATAGGGTAGGGGATTTGATAGGATAGAGGATAGGATAGGATAGAGGATAGGATAGGATAGAGGATAGGATAGGATATAGGATAGGATAGGATAGAGGATAGGATAGGATAGAGGAATAGGATGGGATACAGGATAGGATAGACGATAGGATAGGATAGAGCATAGGATAGGATGGAGGATAGGATAGGATAGAGGATAGGATAGGATAGAGGATAGGATAGACGATAGGATAGGATAGAGGATAGGATAGGATAGAGGATAGAGGATAGGATAGGATAGAGGATAGAGGATAGGATAGGGTAGTGGATAGGATAGGATAGAGGATAGGATAGGATAGAGGATAGGATAGGATAGAGGATAGGATTGGACAGAGAATAGGGTAGGGGATTTGATAGGATAGAGGATAGGATAGGATAGAAGATAGGATTGGATAGAGGATAGGATAGGATACAGGATTGGATAGGATACAGGAAAGGATAGGATTGGGGATAGGATAGGATGGACGATAGGATAGGATAGAGGATAGGATAGGATAGAGGATAGGATAGGATAGAGGATAGAGGATAGGATTGGATAGTGGATAGGATAGGATAGAGGATAGGATAGGATAGAGGATTGGATAGACGATAGGATAGGATAGAGGATTGGATAGGATAGATGATAGATGATAGGATAGGATAGAGGATAGGATAGGGGATTTGATAGGATAGAGGATAGGATAGGATAGAGGATAGGATAGGATACAGGATAGGATAGGATAGAGGATAGGATAGGATAGAGGATAGGATAGGATAGAGGATAGGATAGGATAGAAGATAGGATAGGATAGAGGATAGGATAGGATAGAGGATAGGATAGGATAGAGGATAGGATAGGATAGAGGATAGGATAGGATATAGGATAGGATAGGATAGAGGATAGGATAGGATAGAGGAATAGGATAGGATAGAGGATAGGATAGACGATAGGATAGGATAGAGCATAGGATAGGATAGAGGATGGGATAGGATAGAGGACAGGATAGGATACAGGATTGGATAGGATACAGGAAAGGATAGGATTGAGGATAGGATAGGATGGAGGATAGGATAGGATAGAGGATAGGATAGGCTAGAGGATAGGATAGACGATAGGATACGATAGACGATAGGATAGGATAGAGGATAGGATAGGATAGAAGATGGGATAGGATAGAGGATACGATAGGATAGAGGATAGGATAGGGGATTTGATAGGATAGAGGATAGGATAGGATAGAGTATAGGATAGGATAAGATAAAAGGATAGGATCGAATAGAGGATAGGATAGGATAGAGGACAGGAGAGGATACAGGATTGGATAGGATACAGGAAAGGATAGGATTGAGGATAGGATAGGATGGAGGATAGGATAGGATAGAGGATAGGATAGGATAGAGGATAGGATAGACGATAGGATAGGATAGAGGATAGGATAGAGGATAGCATAGGATAGAGGATAGGATAGGACAGAGGATAGCATAGGATAGAGGATAGGATAGGACAGAGGATAGGATAGGATAGAGGATAGGATAGGATAGAGGATAGGATAGGATAGAGGATAGGATAGGATAGAGGATAGGATAGGATAGAGGATAGGATAGGATATAGGATAGGATAGGATAGAGGATAGGATAGGATAGAGGAATAGGATGGGATAGAGGATAGGATAGACGATAGGATAGGATAGATCATAGGATAGGATGGAGGATAGGGTAGGATAGAGGATAGGATAGGATAGAGGATAGGATAGACGATAGGATAGGATAGAGGATAGGATAGGATAGAGGATAGAGGATAGGATAGGATAGAGGATAGAGGATAGGATAGGATAGAGGATAGGATAGGATAGAGGATAGGATAGGATAGAGGATAAGATAGGATAGAGGATAGGATAGGATAGAGGATAGGATAGGATACAGGATAGGATAGGATGGAGGATAGGATAGGATAGAGGATAGGATAGGATAGAGGATAGGATAGAGGATTGGATAGGATACAGGATAGGATAGGATAGAGGATAGGATAGGGGATTTGATAGGATAGAGGATAGGATATGATAGAGGATAGGATAGGATAGAGGATAGGATAGAGGATAGCATAGGATAGAGGATAGGATAGGACAGAGGATAGCATATGATAGAGGATAGGATAGGATAGAGGATAGGATAGGATAGAGGATAGGATAGGATAGAGGATAGGATAGGATAGAGGATAGGATAGGATAGAGGATAGGATAGGATAGAGGATAGGATAGGATATAGGATAGGATAGGATAGAGGATAGGATAGGATAGAGGAATAGGATGGGATAGAGGATAGGATAGGATAGAGGATAGGATAGGATATAGGATAGGATAGGATAGAGGATAGGATAGGATAGAGGATAGGATAGGATAGAGGATAGGATAGGATATAGAATAGGATAGGATAGAGGATAGGATAGGATAGAGGAATAGGATGGGATAGAGGATAGGATAGACGATAGGATAGGATAGATCATAGGATAGGATGGAGGATAGGGTAGGATAGAGGATAGGATAGGATAGAGGATAGGATAGACGATAGGATAGGATAGAGGATAGGATAGGATAGAGGATAGAGGATAGGATAGGATAGAGGATAGAGGATAGGATAGGATAGAGGATAGGATAGGATAGAGGATAGGATAGGATAGAGGATAAGATAGGATAGAGGATAGGATAGGATAGAGGATAGGATAGGATACAGGATAGGATAGGATGGAGGATAGGATAGGATAGAGGATAGGATAGGATAGAGGATAGGATAGAGGATTGGATAGGATACAGGATAGGATAGGATAGAGGATAGGATAGGGGATTTGATAGGATAGAGGATAGGACATGATAGAGGATAGGATAGGATAGAGGATAGGATAGAGGATAGCATAGGATAGAGGATAGGATAGGACAGAGGATAGCATATGATAGAGGATAGGATAGGATAGAGGATAGGATAGGATAGAGGATAGGATAGGATAGAGGATAGGATAGGATAGAGGATAGGATAGGATAGAGGATAGGATAGGATATAGGATAGGATAGGATAGAGGATAGGATAGGATAGAGGAATAGGATGGGATAGAGGATAGGATAGACGATAGGATAGGATAGAGCATAGGATAGGATGGAGGATAGGGTAGGATAGAGGATAGGATAGGATAGAGGATAGGATAGACGATAGGATAGGATAGAGGATAGGATAGGATAGAAGATAGAGGATAGGATAGGATAGAGGATAGAGGATAGGATAGGATAGAGGATAGGATAGGATAGAGGATAGGATAGGATAGAGGATAAGATAGGATAGAGGATAGGATAGGATAGAGGATAGGATTGGACAGAGAATAGGGTAGTGGATTTGATAGGATAGAGGATAGGATAGGATAGAAGATAGGATAGGATAGAGGATAGGATAGGATATAGGATAGGATAGGATAGAGGACAGGATAGGATACAGGATTGGATAGGATACAGGAAAGGATAGGATTGAGGATAGGATAGGATGGAGGATAGGATAGGATAGAGGATAGGATAGGATACAGGATAGGATAGACGATAGGATAGGATAGAGGATTGGATAGGATAGAGGATAGATGATAGGATAGGATAGAGGATAGAGGATAGGATAGGGGATTTGATAGGATAGAGGATAGGATAGGATAGAAGATAGGATAGGATAGAGGATAGGATAGGATAGGATAGAGGATAGGATAGGATAGAGGACAGGATAGGATACAGGATTGGATAGGATAGAGGATAGGATTGGACAGAGAATAGGGTAGGGGATTTGATAGGATAGAGGATAGGATAGGATAGAGGATAGGATAGGATAGAGGATAGGATAGGATATAGGATAGGATAGGATAGAGGATAGGATAGGATAGAGGAATAGGATGGGATACAGGATAGGATAGACGATAGGATAGGATAGAGCATAGGATAGGATGGAGGATAGGATAGGATAGAGGATAGGATAGGATAGAGGATAGGATAGACGATAGGATAGGATAGAGGATAGGATAGGATAGAGGATAGAGGATAGGATAGGATAGAGGATAGAGGATAGGATAGGGTAGAGGATAGGATAGGATAGAGGATAGGATAGGATAGAGGATAGGATAGGATAGAGGATAGGATTGGACAGAGAATAGGGTAGGGGATTTGATAGGATAGAGGATAGGATAGGATAGAAGATAGGATTGGATAGAGGATAGGATAGGATAGAGGATAGGATAGGATAGAGGACAGGATAGGATACAGGATTGGATAGGATACAGGAAAGGATAGGATTGGGGATAGGATAGGATGGACGATAGGATAGGATAGAGGATAGGATAGGATAGAGGATAGGATAGGATACAGGATAGGATAGGATAGGATAGAGGATAGTATAGGGGATTTGATAGGATAGAGGATAGGATAGGATAGAGGATAGGATAGGATACAGGATAGGATATGATAGAGGATAGGATAGGATAGAGGATAGGATAGGATATAGGATAGGATAGGATAGAGGATAGGATAGGATAGAGGAATAGGATAGGATAGAGGATAGGATAGACGATAGGATGGGATAGAGCATAGGATAGGATAGAGGATAGGATAGGATAGAAGATAGGATAGAATAGAGGATAGGATAGGATAGAGGATAGGATAGGATAGAGGATAGAGGATAGGATTGGATAGTGGATAGGATAGGATAGAGGATAGGATAGGATAGAGGATAGGATAGACGATAGGATAGGATAGAGGATTGGATAGGATAGAGGATAGATGATAGGATAGGATAGAGGATAGGATAGGGGATTTGATAGGATAGAGGATAGGATAGGATAGAGGATAGGATAGGATACAGGATAGGATAGGATAGAGGATAGGATAGGATAGAGGATAGGATAGGATAGAGGATAGGATAGGATACAGGATAGGATAGGATAGAGGATAGGATAGGATAGAGGATAGGATAGGATAGAGGATAGGATAGGATAGAGGATAGGATAGGATAGAGGATAGGATAGGATATAGGATAGGATAGGATAGAGGATAGGATAGGATAGAGGAATAGGATAGGATAGAGGATAGGATAGACGATAGGATAGGATAGAGCATAGGATAGGATAGAGGATGGGATAGGATAGAGGACAGGATAGGATACAGGATTGGATAGGATACAGGAAAGGATAGGATTGAGGATAGGATAGGATGGAGGATAGGATAGGATAGAGGATAGAATAGGATAGAGGATAGGATAGACGATAGGATAGGATAGCGGATAGGATAGGATAGAGGATAGAGGATAGGATAGGATAGAGGATAGGATACGATAGAGGATAGGATAGGATAGAGGATAGGATAGGACAGAGGATAGGGTTGGGGATTTGATAGGATAGAGGATAGGATAGGATAGAAGATGGGATAGGATAGAGGATACGATAGGATAGAGGATAGGATAGGATAGAGGATAGGATAGGGGATTTGATAGGATAGAGGATAGGATAGGATAGAGGATAGGATAGGATAGAGGATAGGATAGGATACAGGATAGGATAGGATGGAGGATAGGATAGGATAGAGGATAGGATAGAGGATAGCATAGGATAGAGGATAGGATAGGACAGAGGATAGCATATGATAGAGGATAGGATAGGATAGAGGATAGGATAGGATAGAGGATAGGATAGGATAGAGGATAGGATAGGATAGAGGATAGGATAGGATAGAGGATAGGATAGGATAGAGGATAGGATAGGATAGAGGATAGGATAGGATATAGGATAGGATAGGATAGAGGATAGGATAGGATAGAGGATAGGATAGGACAGAGGATAGGGTTGGGGATTTGATAGGATAGAGGATAGGATAGGATAGAAGATGGGATAGGATAGATAATACGATAGGATAGAGGATAGGATAGGACAGAGGATAGGGTTGGGGATTTGATAGGATAGAGGATAGGATAGGATAGAAGATGGGATAGGATAGAGGATACGATAGGATAGAGGATAGGATAGGATAGAGGATAGGATAGGATAGAGGATAGGATAGGATAGAGGATAGGATAGGATAGAGGATAGGATAGGATATAGGATAGGATAGGATAGAGGATAGGATAGGATAGAGGAATAGGATAGGATAGAGGATAGGATAGACGATAGGATAGGATAGAGCATAGGATAGGATAGAGGATGGGATAGGATAGAGGACAGGATAGGATACAGGATTGGATAGGATACAGGAAAGGATAGGATTGAGGATAGGATAGGATGGAGGATAGGATAGGATAGAGGATAGAATAGGATAGAGGATAGGATAGACGATAGGATAGGATAGCGGATAGGATAGGATAGAGGATAGAGGATAGGATAGGATAGAGGATAGAGGATAGGATAGGATAGAGGATAGGATACGATAGAGGATAGGATAGGATAGAGGATAGGATAGGACAGAGGATAGGGTTGGGGATTTGATAGGATAGAGGATAGGATAGGATAGAAGATGGGATAGGATAGAGGATACGATAGGATAGAGGATAGGATAGGATAGAGGATAGGATAGGGGATTTGATAGGATAGAGGATAGGATAGGATAGAGGATACGATAGGATAGAGGATAGCATAGGATAGAGGATATTATAGGACAGAGGATAGCATATGATAGAGGATAGGATAGGATAGAGGATAGGATAGGATAGAGGATAGGATAGGATAGAGGATAGGATAGGATAGAGGATAGGATAGGGGATTTGATAGGATAGAGGATAGGATAGGATAGAGTATAGGATAGGATAAGATAAAAGGATAGGATCGAATAGAGGATAGGATAGGATAGAGGACAGGAGAGGATACAGGATTGGATAGGATACAGGAAAGGATAGGATTGAGGATAGGATAGGATGGAGGATAGGATAGGATAGAGGATAGGATAGGATAGAGGATAGGATAGACGATAGGATATTATAGAGGATAGGATAGAGGATAGCATAGGATAGAGGATAGGATAGGACAGAGGATAGCATAGGATAGAGGATAGGATAGGACAGAGGATAGGATAGGATAGAGGATAGGATAGGATAGAGGATAGGATAGGATACAGGATAGGATAGGATGGAGGATAGGATAGGATAGAGGATAGGATAGAGGATAGCATAGGATAGAGGATAGGATAGGACAGAGGATAGCATATGATAGAGGATAGGATAGGATAGAGGATAGGATAGGATAGAGGATAGGATAGGATAGAGGATAGGATAGGATAGAGGATAGGATAGGATAGAGGATAGGATAGGATAGAGGATAGGATAGGATATAGGATAGGATAGGATAGAGGATAGGATAGGATAGAGGATACAGGATAGGATAGGATAGAGGATAGGATACGATAGAGGATAGGATAGGATAGAGGATAGGATAGGACAGAGGATAGGGTTGGGGATTTGATAGGATAGAGGATAGGATAGGATAGAAGATGGGATAGGATAGAGGATACGATAGGATGGAGGATAGGATAGGATAGAGGATAGGATAGGGGATTTGATAGGATAGAGGATAGGATAGGGGATTTGATAGGATAGAGGATAGGATAGGATAGAGTATAGGATAGGATAAGATAAAAGGATAGGATCGAATAGAGGATAGGATAGGATGGAGGACAGGAGAGGATACAGGATTGGATAGGATACAGGAAAGGATAGGATTGAGGATAGGATAGGATGGAGGATAGGATAGGATAGAGGATAGGATAGGATAGAGGATAGGATAGACGATAGGATAGGATAGAGGATAGGATAGAGGATAGCATAGGATAGAGGATAGGATAGGACAGAGGATAGCATAGGATAGAGGATAGGATAGGACAGAGGATAGGATAGGATAGAGGATAGGATAGGATAGAGGATAGGATAGGATACAGGATAGGATAGGATGGAGGATAGGATAGGATAGAGGATAGGATAGAGGATAGCATAGGATAGAGGATAGGATAGGACAGAGGATAGCATATGATAGAGGATAGGATAGGATAGAGGATAGGATAGGATAGAGGATAGGATAGGATAGAGGATAGGATAGGATAGGATAGAGGATAGGATAGGATAGAGGATAGGATAGGATAGAGGATAGGATAGGATAGAGGATAGGATAGGATATAGGATAGGATAGGATAGAGGATAGGATAGGATAGAGGAATAGGATGGGATAGAGGATAGGATAGACGATAGGATAGGATAGAGCATAGGATAGGATGGAGGATAGGGTAGGATAGAGGATAGGATAGGATAGAGGATAGGATAGACGATAGGATAGGATAGAGGATAGGATAGGATAGAGGATAGAGGATAGGATAGGATAGAGGATAGAGGATAGGATAGGATAGAGGATAGGATAGACGATAGGATAGGATAGAGGATAGGATAGGATAGAGGATAGAGGATAGGATAGGATAGGATAGAGGATAGGATAGGATAGAGGATAGAGGATAGGATAGGATAGAGGATAGAGGATAGGATAGGATAGAGGATAGGATAGGATAGAGGATAGGATAGGATAGAGGATAAGATAGGATAGAGGATAGGATAGGATAGAGGATAGGATAGGATACAGGATAGGATAGGATGGAGGATAGGGTAGGATAGAGGATAGGATAGGATAGAGGATAGGATAGACGATAGGATAGGATAGAGGATAGGATAGGATAGAGGATAGAGGATAGGATAGGATAGAGGATAGGATAGGATAGAGGATAGGATAGGATAGAGGATAAGATAGGATAGAGGATAGGATAGGATAGAGGATAGGATTGGACAGAGAATAGGGTAGTGGATTTGATAGGATAGAGGATAGGATAGGATAGAAGATAGGATAGGATAGAGGATAGGATAGGATATAGGATAGGATAGGATAGAGGACAGGATAGGATACAGGATTGGATAGGATACAGGAAAGGATAGGATTGAGGATAGGATAGGATGGAGGATAGGATAGGATAGAGGATAGGATAGGATACAGGATAGGATAGACGATAGGATAGGATAGAGGATTGGATAGGATAGAGGATAGATGATAGGATAGGATAGAGGATAGAGGATAGGATAGGGGATTTGATAGGATAGAGGATAGAATAGGATAGAAGATAGGATAGGATAGAGGATAGGATAGGATAGAGGATAGGATAGGATACAGGATAGGATAGGATAGAGGACAGGATAGGATACAGGATTGGATAGGATAGAGGATAGGATTGGACAGAGAATAGGGTAGGGGATTTGATAGGATAGAGGATAGGATAGGATAGAAGATAGGATAGGATAGAGGATAGGATAGGATAGAAGATAGGATAGGATAGAGGATAGGATAGGATAGAGGATAGGATAGGATATAGGATAGGATAGGATAGAGGATAGGATAGGATAGAGGAATAGGATGGGATACAGGATAGGATAGACGATAGGATA
This sequence comes from Halictus rubicundus, assembly GCF_050948215.1. Lineage (NCBI taxonomy): Eukaryota > Metazoa > Arthropoda > Insecta > Hymenoptera > Halictidae > Halictus > Halictus rubicundus. The sequence goes on from NW_027488651.1 coordinate 463,307, forward strand.
GGATAGAGCATAGGATAGGATGGAGGATAGGATAGGATAGAGGATAGGATAGGATAGAGGATAGGATAGACGATAGGATAGGATAGAGGATAGGATAGGATAGAGGATAGAGGATAGGATAGGATAGGGTAGAGGATAGGATAGGATAGAGGATAGGATAGGATAGAGGATAGGATAGGATAGAGGATAGGATTGGACAGAGAATAGGGTAGGGGATTTGATAGGATAGAGGATAGGATAGGATAGAAGATAGGATTGGATAGAGGATAGAATAGGATAGAGGATAGGATAGGATAGAGGACAGGATAGGATACAGGATTGGATAGGATACAGGAAAGGATAGGATTGGGGATAGGATAGGATGGACGATAGGATAGGATAGAGGATAGGATAGGATAGAGGATAGGATAGGATACAGGATAGGATAGGATAGGATAGAGGATAGGATAGGGGATTTGATAGGATAGAGGATAGGATAGGATAGAGGATAGGATAGGATACAGGATAGGATAGGATAGAGGATAGGATAGGATAGAGGATAGGATAGGATATAGGATAGGATAGGATAGAGGATAGGATAGGATAGAGGAATAGGATAGGATAGAGGATAGGATAGACGATAGGATGGGATAGAGCATATGATAGGATAGAGGATAGGATAGGATAGAAGATAGGATAGAATAGAGGATAGGATAGGATAGAGGATAGGATAGGATAGAGGATAGAGGGTAGGATTGGATAGTGGATAGGATAGGATAGAGGATAGGATAGGATAGAGGATAGGATAGGATATAGGATAGGATAGGATAGAGGATAGGATAGGATAGAGGAATAGGATAGGATAGAGGATAGGATAGACGATAGGATGGGATAGAGCATAGGATAGGATAGAGCATAGGATAGGATAGAGGATAGGATAGGATAGAAGATAGGATAGAATAGAGGATAGGATAGGATAGAGGATAGGATAGGATAGAGGATAGGATAGGATACAGGATAGGATAGGATAGAGGATAGGATAGGATAGAGGATAGGATAGGATAGAGGATAGGATAGGATACAGGATAGGATAGGATAGAGGATAGGATAGGATAGAGGATAGGATAGGATAGAGGATAGGATAGGATAGAGGATAGGATAGGATAGAGGATAGGATAGGATATAGGATAGGATATGATAGAGGATAGGATAGGATAGAGGAATAGGATAGGATAGAGGATAGGATAGACGATAGGATAGGATAGAGCATAGGATAGGATAGAGGATGGGATAGGATAGAGGACAGGATAGGATACAGGATTGGATAGGATACAGGAAAGGATAGGATTAAGGATAGGATAGGATGGAGGATAGGATAGGATAGAGGATAGAATAGGATAGAGGATAGGATAGACGATAGGATAGGATAGCGGATAGGATAGGATAGAGGATAGAGGATAGGATAGGATAGAGGATAGAGGATAGGATAGGATAGAGGATAGGATACGATAGAGGATAGGATAGGATAGAGGATAGGATAGGACAGAGGATAGGGTTGGGGATTTGATAGGATAGAGGATAGGATAGGATAGAAGATGGGATAGGATAGAGGATACGATAGGATAGAGGATAGGATAGGATAGAGGATAGGATAGGGGATTTGATAGGATAGAGGATAGGATAGGATAGAGTATAGGATAGGATAAGATAAAAGGATAGGATCGAATAGAGGATAGGATAGGATAGAGGACAGGAGAGGATACAGGATTGGATAGGATACAGGAAAGGATAGGATTGAGGATAGGATAGGATGGAGGATAGGATAGGATAGAGGATAGGATAGGATAGAGGATAGGATAGACGATAGGATAGGATAGAGGATAGGATAGAGGATAGCATAGGATAGAGGATAGGATAGGACAGAGGATAGCATAGGATAGAGGATAGGATAGGACAGAGGATAGGATAGGATAGAGGATAGCATAGGATAGAGGATAGGATAGGACAGAGGATAGGATAGGATAGAGGATCGGATAGGATAGAGGATAGGATAGGATACAGGATAGGATAGGATGGAGGATAGGATAGGATAGAGGATAGGATAGGATTGAGGATAGGATAGAGGATTGGATAGGATACAGGATAGGATAGGATAGAGGATAGGATAGGGGATTTGATAGGATAGAGGATAGGATATGATAGAGGATAGGATAGGATAGAGGATAGGATAGAGGATAGCATAGGATAGAGGATAGGATAGGACAGAGGATAGCATATGATATAGGATAGGATAGGATAGAGGATACGATAGGATAGAGGATAGGATAGGATAGAGGATAGGATAGGATAGAGGATAGGATAGGATAGAGGATAGGATAGGATATAGGATAGGATAGGATAGAGGATAGGATAGGATAGAGGAATAGGATGGGATAGAGGATAGGATAGACGATAGGATAGGATAGAGCATAGGATAGGATGGAGGATAGGGTAGGATAGAGGATAGGATAGGATAGAGGATAGGATAGACGATAGGATAGGATAGAGGATAGGATAGGATAGAGGATAGAGGATAGGATAGGATAGAGGATAGAGGATAGGATAGGATAGAGGATAGGATAGGATAGAGGATAGGATAGGATAGAGGATAAGATAGGATAGAGGATAGGATAGGATAGAGGATAGGATTGGACAGAGAATAGGGTAGTGGATTTGATAGGATAGAGGATAGGATAGGATAGAAGATAGGATAGGATAGAGGATAGGATAGGATATAGGATAGGATAGGATAGAGGACAGGATAGGATACAGGATTGGATAGGATACAGGAAAGGATAGGATTGAGGATAGGATAGGATGGAGGATAGGATAGGATAGAGGATAGGATAGGATACAGGATAGGATAGACGATAGGATAGGATAGAGGATTGGATAGGATAGAGGATAGATGATAGGATAGGATAGGGGATTTGATAGGATAGAGGATAGAATAGGATAGAAGATAGGATAGGATAGAGGATAGGATAGGATAGAGGATAGGATAGGATACAGGATAGGATAGGATAGAGGACAGGATAGGATACAGGATTGGATAGGATAGAGGATAGGATTGGACAGAGAATAGGGTAGGGGATTTGATAGGATAGAGGATAGGATAGGATAGAAGATGGGATAGGATAGAGGATACGATAGGATAGAGGATAGGATAGGACAGAGGATAGGGTTGGGGATTTGATAGGATAGAGGATAGGATAGGATAGAAGATGGGATAGGATAGAGGATACGATAGGATAGAGGATAGGATAGGATAGAGGATAGGATAGGGGATTTGATAGGATAGAGGATAGGATAGGATAGAGTATAGGATAGGATAAGATAAAAGGATAGGATCGAATAGAGGATAGGATAGGATAGAGGACAGGAGAGGATACAGGATTGGATAGGATACAGGAAAGGATAGGATTGAGGATAGGATAGGATGGAGGATAGGATAGGATAGAGGATAGGATAGGATAGAGGATAGGATAGACGATAGGATATTATAGAGGATAGGATAGAGGATAGCATAGGATAGAGGATAGGATAGGACAGAGGATAGCATAGGATAGAGGATAGGATAGGACAGAGGATAGGATAGGATAGAGGATAGGATAGGATAGAGGATAGGATAGGATACAGGATAGGATAGGATGGAGGATAGGATAGGATAGAGGATAGGATAGAGGATAGCATAGGATAGAGGATAGGATAGGACAGAGGATAGCATATGATAGAGGATAGGATAGGATAGAGGATAGGATAGGATAGAGGATAGGATAGGATAGAGGATAGGATAGGATAGAGGATAGGATAGGATAGAGGATAGGATAGGATAGAGGATAGGATAGGATATAGGATAGGATAGGATAGAGGATAGGATAGGATAGAGGATACAGGATAGGATAGGATAGAGGATAGGATACGATAGAGGATAGGATAGGATAGAGGATAGGATAGGACAGAGGATAGGGTTGGGGATTTGATAGGATAGAGGATAGGATAGGATAGAAGATGGGATAGGATAGAGGATACGATAGGATGGAGGATAGGATAGGATAGAGGATAGGATAGGGGATTTGATAGGATAGAGGATAGGATAGGATAGAGTATAGGATAGGATAAGATAAAAGGATAGGATCGAATAGAGGATAGGATAGGATAGAGGACAGGAGAGGATACAGGATTGGATAGGATACAGGAAAGGATAGGATTGAGGATAGGATAGGATGGAGGATAGGATAGGATAGAGGATAGGATAGGATAGAGGATAGGATAGACGATAGGATAGGATAGAGGATAGGATAGAGGATAGCATAGGATAGAGGATAGGATAGGACAGAGGATAGCATAGGATAGAGGATAGGATAGGATAGGATAGAGGATAGGATAGGATAGAGGATAGGATAGGATAGAGGATAGGATAGGATAGAGGATAGGATAATATATAGGATAGGATAGGATAGAGGATAGGATAGGATAGAGGAATAGGATGGGATAGAGGATAGGATAGACGATAGGATAGGATAGAGCATAGGATAGGATGGAGGATAGGGTAGGATAGAGGATAGGATAGGATAGAGGATAGGATAGACGATAGGATAGGATAGAGGATAGGATAGGATAGAGGATAGAGGATAGGATAGGATAGAGGATAGAGGATAGGATAGGATAGAGGATAGGATAGACGATAGGATAGGATAGAGGATAGGATAGGATAGAGGATAGAGGATAGGATAGGATAGAGGATAGAGGATAGGATAGGATAGAGGATAGGATAGGATAGAGGATAGGATAGGATAGAGGATAAGATAGGATAGAGGATAGGATAGGATAGAGGATAGGATAGGATACAGGATAGGATAGGATGGAGGATAGGGTAGGATAGAGGATAGGATAGGATAGAGGATAGGATAGACGATAGGATAGGATAGAGGATAGGATAGGATAGAGGATAGAGGATAGGATAGGATAGAGGATAGGATAGGATAGAGGATAGGATAGGATAGAGGATAAGATAGGATAGAGGATAGGATAGGATAGAGGATAGGATTGGACAGAGAATAGGGTAGTGGATTTGATAGGATAGAGGATAGGATAGGATAGAAGATAGGATAGGATAGAGGATAGGATAGGATATAGGATAGGATAGGATAGAGGACAGGATAGGATACAGGATTGGATAGGATACAGGAAAGGATAGGATTGAGGATAGGATAGGATGGAGGATAGGATAGGATAGAGGATAGGATAGGATACAGGATAGGATAGACGATAGGATAGGATAGAGGATTGGATAGGATAGAGGATAGATGATAGGATAGGATAGAGGATAGAGGATAGGATAGGGGATTTGATAGGATAGAGGATAGAATAGGATAGAAGATAGGATAGGATAGAGGATAGGATAGGATAGAGGATAGGATAGGATACAGGATAGGATAGGATAGAGGACAGGATAGGATACAGGATTGGATAGGATAGAGGATAGGATTGGACAGAGAATAGGGTAGGGGATTTGATAGGATAGAGGATAGGATAGGATAGAAGATAGGATAGGATAGAGGATAGGATAGGATAGAAGATAGGATAGGATAGAGGATAGGATAGGATAGAGGATAGGATAGGATATAGGATAGGATAGGATAGAGGATAGGATAGGATAGAGGAATAGGATGGGATACAGGATAGGATAGACGATAGGATAGGATAGAGCATAGGATAGGATGGAGGATAGGATAGGATAGAGGATAGGATAGGATAGAGGATAGGATAGACGATAGGATAGGATAGAGGATAGGATAGGATAGAGGATAGAGGATAGGATAGGATAGGGTAGAGGATAGGATAGGATAGAGGATAGGATAGGATAGAGGATAGGATAGGATAGAGGATAGGATTGGACAGAGAATAGGGTAGGGGATTTGATAGGATAGAGGATAGGATAGGATAGAAGATAGGATTGGATAGAGGATAGAATAGGATAGAGGATAGGATAGGATAGAGGACAGGATAGGATACAGGATTGGATAGGATACAGGAAAGGATAGGATTGGGGATAGGATAGGATGGACGATAGGATAGGATAGAGGATAGGATAGGATAGAGGATAGGATAGGATACAGGATAGGATAGGATAGGATAGAGGATAGGATAGGGGATTTGATAGGATAGAGGATAGAATAGGATAGAAGATAGGATAGGATAGAGGATAGGATAGGATAGAGGATAGGATAGGATAGAGGATAGAGGGTAGGATTGGATAGTGGATAGGATAGGATAGAGGATAGGATAGGATAGAGGATAGGATAGGATATAGGATAGGATAGGATAGAGCATAGGATAGGATAGAGGATAGGATAGGATAGAAGATAGGATAGAATAGAGGATAGGATAGGATAGAGGATAGGATAGGATAGAGGATAGGATAGGATACAGGATAGGATAGGATAGAGGATAGGATAGGATAGAGGATAGGATAGGATAGAGGATAGGATAGGATACAGGATAGGATAGGATAGAGGATAGGATAGGATAGAGGATAGGATAGGATAGAGGATAGGATAGGATAGAGGATAGGATAGGATAGAGGATAGGATAGGATATAGGATAGGATATGATAGAGGATAGGATAGGATAGAGGAATAGGATAGGATAGAGGATAGGATAGACGATAGGATAGGATAGAGCATAGGATAGGATAGAGGATGGGATAGGATAGAGGACAGGATAGGATACAGGATTGGATAGGATACAGGAAAGGATAGGATTAAGGATAGGATAGGATGGAGGATAGGATAGGATAGAGGATAGAATAGGATAGAGGATAGGATAGACGATAGGATAGGATAGCGGATAGGATAGGATAGAGGATAGAGGATAGGATAGGATAGAGGATAGAGGATAGGATAGGATAGAGGATAGGATACGATAGAGGATAGGATAGGATAGAGGATAGGATAGGACAGAGGATAGGGTTGGGGATTTGATAGGATAGAGGATAGGATAGGATAGAAGATGGGATAGGATAGAGGATACGATAGGATAGAGGATAGGATAGGATAGAGGATAGGATAGGGGATTTGATAGGATAGAGGATAGGATAGGATAGAGTATAGGATAGGATAAGATAAAAGGATAGGATCGAATAGAGGATAGGATAGGATAGAGGACAGGAGAGGATACAGGATTGGATAGGATACAGGAAAGGATAGGATTGAGGATAGGATAGGATGGAGGATAGGATAGGATAGAGGATAGGATAGGATAGAGGATAGGATAGACGATAGGATAGGATAGAGGATAGGATAGAGGATAGCATAGGATAGAGGATAGGATAGGACAGAGGATAGCATAGGATAGAGGATAGGATAGGACAGAGGATAGGATAGGATAGAGGATAGCATAGGATAGAGGATAGGATAGGACAGAGGATAGGATAGGATAGAGGATCGGATAGGATAGAGGATAGGATAGGATACAGGATAGGATAGGATGGAGGATAGGATAGGATAGAGGATAGGATAGGATAGAGGATAGGATAGAGGATTGGATAGGATACAGGATAGGATAGGATAGAGGATAGGATAGGGGATTTGATAGGATAGAGGATAGGATATGATAGAGGATAGGATAGGATAGAGGATAGGATAGAGGATAGCATAGGATAGAGGATAGGATAGGACAGAGGATAGCATATGATATAGGATAGGATAGGATAGAGGATACGATAGGATAGAGGATAGGATAGGATAGAGGATAGGATAGGATAGAGGATAGGATAGGATAGAGGATAGGATAGGATATAGGATAGGATAGGATAGACGATAGGATAGGATAGAGGAATAGGATGGGATAGAGGATAGGATAGACGATAGGATAGGATAGAGCATAGGATAGGATGGAGGATAGGGTAGGATAGAGGATAGGATAGGATAGAGGATAGGATAGACGATAGGATAGGATAGAGGATAGGATAGGATAGAGGATAGAGGATAGGATAGGATAGAGGATAGAGGATAGGATAGGATAGAGGATAGGATAGGATAGAGGATAGGATAGGATAGAGGATAAGATAGGATAGAGGATAGGATAGGATAGAGGATAGGATTGGACAGAGAATAGGGTAGTGGATTTGATAGGATAGAGGATAGGATAGGATAGAAGATAGGATAGGATAGAGGATAGGATAGGATATAGGATAGGATAGGATAGAGGACAGGATAGGATACAGGATTGGATAGGATACAGGAAAGGATAGGATTGAGGATAGGATAGGATGGAGGATAGGATAGGATAGAGGATAGGATAGGATACAGGATAGGATAGACGATAGGATAGGATAGAGGATTGGATAGGATAGAGGATAGATGATAGGATAGGATAGGGGATTTGATAGGATAGAGGATAGAATAGGATAGAAGATAGGATAGGATAGAGGATAGGATAGGATAGAGGATAGGATAGGATACAGGATAGGATAGGATAGAGGACAGGATACGATACAGGATTGGATAGGATAGAGGATAGGATTGGACAGAGAATAGGGTAGGGGATTTGATAGGATAGAGGATAGGATAGGATAGAAGATAGGATAGGATAGAGGATAGGATAGGATAGAAGATAGGATAGGATAGAGGATAGGATAGGATAGAGGATAGGATAGGATATAGGATAGGATAGGATAGAGGATAGGATAGGATAGAGGAATAGGATGGGATACAGGATAGGATAGACGATAGGATAGGATAGAGCATAGGATAGGATGGAGGATAGGATAGGATAGAGGATAGGATAGGATAGAGGATAGGATAGACGATAGGATAGGATAGAGGATAGGATAGGATAGAGGATAGAGGATAGGATAGGATAGGGTAGAGGATAGGATAGGATAGAGGATAGGATAGGATAGAGGATAGGATAGGATAGAGGATAGGATTGGACAGAGAATAGGGTAGGGGATTTGATAGGATAGAGGATAGGATAGGATAGAAGATAGGATTGGATAGAGGATAGGATAGGATAGAGGATAGGATAGGATAGAGGACAGGATAGGATACAGGATTGGATAGGATACAGGAAAGGATAGGATTGGGGATAGGATAGGATGGACGATAGGATAGGATAGAGGATAGGATAGGATAGAGGATAGGATAGGATACAGGATAGGATAGGATAGGATAGAGGATAGGATAGGGGATTTGATAGGATAGAGGATAGGATAGGATAGAGGATAGGATAGGATACAGGATAGGATAGGATAGAGGATAGGATAGGATAGAGGATAGGATAGGATATAGGATAGGATAGGATAGAGGATAGGATAGGATAGAGGAATAGGATAGGATAGAGGATAGGATAGGATAGAGGATAGGATAGGATAGAGGATAGGATAGGATACAGGATAGGATAGGATAGAGGATAGGATAGGATAGAGGATAGGATAGGATAGAGGATAGGATAGGATACAGGATAGGATAGGATAGAGGATAGGATAGGATAGAGGATAGGATAGGATAGAGGATAGGATAGGATAGAGGATAGGATAGGATAGATGATAGGATAGGATATAGGATAGGATAGGATAGAGGATAGGATAGGATAGAGGAATAGGATAGGATAGAGGATAGGATAGACGATAGGATAGGATAGAGCATAGGATAGGATAGAGGATGGGATAGGATAGAGGACAGGATAGGATACAGGATTGGATAGGATACAGGGAAGGATAGGATTGAGGATAGGATAGGATGGAGGATAGGATTGGATAGAGGATAGAATAGGATAGAGGATAGGATAGACGATAGGATAGGATAGCGGATAGGATAGGATAGAGGATAGAGGATAGAGGATAGGATAGAGGATAGAGGATAGGATAGGATAGAGGATAGGATACGATAGAGGATAGGATAGGATAGAGGATAGGATAGGACAGAGGATAGGGTTGGGGATTTGATAGGATAGAGGATAGGATAGGATAGAAGATGGGATAGGATAGAGGATACGATAGGATAGAGGATAGGATAGGATAGAGGATAGGATAGGGGATTTGATAGGATAGAGGATAGGATAGGATAGAGTATAGGATAGGATAAGATAAAAGGATAGGATCGAATAGAGGATAGGATAGGATAGAGGACAGGAGAGGATACAGGATTGGATAGGATACAGGAAAGGATAGGATACAGGAAAGGATAGGATTGAGGATAGGATAGGATGGAGGATAGGATAGGATAGAGGATAGGATAGGATAGACGATAGGATAGGATAGAGGATAGGATAGAGGATAGCATAGGATAGAGGATAGGATAGGACAGAGGATAGCATAGGATAGAGGATAGGATAGGACAGAGGATAGGATAGGATAGAGGATCGGATAGGATAGAGGATAGGATAGGATACAGGATAGGATAGGATGGAGGATAGGATAGGATAGAGGATAGGATAGGATAGAGGATAGGATAGAGGATTGGATAGGATACAGGATAGGATAGGATAGAGGATAGGATAGGGGATTTGATAGGATAGAGGATAGGATATGATAGAGGATAGGATAGGATAGAGGATAGGATAGAGGATAGCATAGGATAGAGGATAGGATAGGACAGAGGATAGCATATGATATAGGATAGGATAGGATAGAGGATACGATAGGATAGAGGATAGGATAGGATAGAGGATAGGATAGGATAGAGGATAGGATAGGATAGAGGATAGGATAGGATATAGGATAGGATAGGATAGAGGATAGGATAGGATAGAGGAATAGGATGGGATAGAGGATAGGATAGACGATAGGATAGGATAGAGCATAGGATAGGATGGAGGATAGGGTAGGATAGAGGATAGGATAGGATAGAGGATAGGATAGACGATAGGATAGGATAGAGGATAGGATAGGGTAGAGGATAGAGGATAGGATAGGATAGAGGATAGAGGATAGGATAGGATAGAGGATAGGATAGGATAGAGGATAGGATAGGATAGAGGACAGGATAGGATACAGGATTGGATAGGATACAGGAAAGGATAGGATTGAGGATAGGATAGGATGGAGGATAGGATAGGATAGAGGATAGGATAGGATACAGGATATAGACGATAGGATAGGATAGAGGATTGGATAGGATAGAGGATAGATGATAGGATAGGATAGAGGATAGAGGATAGGATAGGGGTTTTGATAGGATAGAGGATAAGATAGGATAGAAGATAGGATAGGATAGAGGATAGGATAGGATAGAGGATAGGATAGGATAGAGGATAGGATAGGATAGAGGATAGGATAGGATAGAGGACAGGATAGGATACAGGATTGGATAGGATAGAGGATAGGATTGGACAGAGAATAGGGTAGGGGATTTGATAGGATAGAGGATAGGATAGGATAGAGGATAGGATAGGATAGAGGATAGGATAGGATATAGGATAGGATAGGATAGAGGATAGGATAGGATAGAGGAATAGGATGAGATACAGGATAGGATAGACGATAGGATAGGATAGAGCATAGGATAGGATGGAGGATAGGATAGGATAGAGGATAGGATAGGATAGAGGATAGGATAGACGATAGGATAGGATAGAGGATTGGATAGGATACAGGAAAGGATAGGATTGAGGATAGGATAGGATGGAGGATAGGATAGGATAGAGGATAGGATAGGATACAGGATAGGATAGACGATAGGATAGGATAGAGGATTGGATAGGATAGAGGATAGATGATAGGATAGGATAGAGGATAGAGGATAGGATAGGGGATTTGATAGGATAGAGGATAGGATAGGATAGAAGATAGGATAGGAGAGAGGATAGGATAGGATAGAGGATAGGATAGGATAGAGGATAGGATAGGATAGAGGATAGGATAGGATAGAGGACAGGATAGGATACAGGATTGGATAGGATAGAGGATAGGATTGGACAGAGAATAGGGTAGGGGATTTGATAGGATAGAGGATAGGATAGGATAGAGGATAGGATAGGATAGAGGATAGGATAGGATATAGGATAGGATAGGATAGAGGATAGGATAGGATAGAGGAATAGGATGAGATACAGGATAGGATAGACGATAGGATAGGATAGAGCATAGGATAGGATGGAGGATAGAGGATAGGATAGGGTAGAGGATAGGATAGGATAGAGGATAGGATAGGATAGAGGATAGGATTGGACAGAGAATAGGGTAGGGGATTTGATAGGATAGAGGATAGGATAGGATAGAAGATAGGATTGGATAGAGGATAGGATAGGATAGAGGATAGGATAGGATAGAGGACAGGATAGGATACAGGATTGGATAGGATACAGGAAAGGATAGGATTGGGGATAGGATAGGATGGACGATAGGATAGGATAGAGGATAGGATAGGATAGAGGATAGGATAGGATACAGGATAGGATAGGATAGGATAGAGGATAGGATAGGGGATTTGATAGGATAGAGGATAGGATAGGATAGAGGATAGGATAGGGGATTTGATAGGATAGAGGATAGGATAGGATAGAGGATAGGATAGGATACAGGATAGGATAGGATAGAGGATAGGATAGGATAGAGGATAGGATAGGATATAGGATAGGATAGGATAGAGGATAGGATTGGACAGAGAATAGGGTAGGGGATTTGATAGGATAGAGGATAGGATAGGATAGAAGATAGGATTGGATAGAGGATAGGATAGGATAGAGGATAGGATAGGATAGAGGACAGGATAGGATACAGGATTGGATAGGATACAGGAAAGGATAGGATTGGGGATAGGATAGGATGGACGATAGGATAGGATAGAGGATAGGATAGGATAGAGGATAGGATAGGATACAGGATAGGATAGGATAGGATAGAGGATAGGATAGGGGATTTGATAGGATAGAGGATAGGATAGGATAGAGGATAGGATAGGATACAGGATAGGATAGGATAGAGGATAGGATAGGATAGAGGATAGGATAGGATATAGGATAGGATAGGATAGAGGATAGGATAGGATAGAGGAATAGGATAGGATAGAGGATAGGATAGACGATAGGATGGGATAGAGCATATGATAGGATAGAGGATAGGATAGGATAGAAGATAGGATAGAATAGAGGATAGGATAGGATAGAGGATAGGATAGGATAGAGGATAGAGGATAGGATTGGATAGTGGATAGGATAGGATAGAGGATAGGATAGGATAGAGGATAGGATAGGATATAGGATAGGATAGGATAGAGGATAGGATAGTATAGAGGAATAGGATAGGATAGAGGATAGGATAGACGATAGGATGGGATAGAGCATAGGATAGGATAGAGCATAGGATAGGATAGAGGATAGGATAGGATAGAAGATAGGATAGAATAGAGGATAGGATAGGATAGAGGATAGGATAGGATAGAGGATAGGATAGGATACAGGATAGGATAGGATAGAGGATAGGATAGGATAGAGGATAGGATAGGATAGAGGATAGGATAGGATACAGGATAGGATAGGATAGAGGATAGGATAGGATAGAGGATAGGATAGGATAGAGGATAGGATAGGATAGAGGATAGGATAGGATAGAGGATAGGATAGGATATAGGATAGGATATTATAGAGGATAGGATAGGATAGAGGAATAGGATAGGATAGAGGATAGGATAGACGATAGGATAGGATAGAGCATAGGATAGGATAGAGGATGGGATAGGATAGAGGACAGGATAGGATACAGGATTGGATAGGATACAGGAAAGGATAGGATTGAGGATAGGATAGGATGGAGGATAGGATTGGATAGAGGATAGAATAGGATAGAGGATAGGATAGACGATAGGATAGGATAGCGGATAGGATAGGATAGAGGATAGAGGATAGAGGATAGGATAGAGGATAGAGGATAGGATAGGATAGAGGATAGGATACGATAGAGGATAGGATAGGATAGAGGATAGGATAGGACAGAGGATAGGGTTGGGGATTTGATAGGATAGAGGATAGGATAGGATAGAAGATGGGATAGGATAGAGGATACGATAGGATAGAGGATAGGATAGGATAGAGGATAGGATAGGGGATTTGATAGGATAGAGGATAGGATAGGATAGAGTATAGGATAGGATAAGATAAAAGGATAGGATCGAATAGAGGATAGGATAGGATAGAGGACAGGAGAGGATACAGGATTGGATAGGATACAGGAAAGGATAGGATTGAGGATAGGATAGGATGGAGGATAGGATAGGATAGAGGATAGGATAGGATAGACGATAGGATAGCATAGAGGATAGGATAGAGGATAGCATAGGATAGAGGATAGGATAGGACAGAGGATAGCATAGGATAGAGGATAGGATAGGACAGAGGATAGGATAGGATAGAGGATCGGATAGGATAGAGGATAGGATAGGATACAGGATAGGATAGGATGGAGGTTAGGATAGGATAGAGGATAGGATAGGATAGAGGATAGGATAGAGGATTGGATAGGATACAGGATAGGATAGGATAGAGGATAGGATAGGGGATTTGATAGGATAGAGGATAGGATATGATAGAGGATAGGATAGGATAGAGGATAGGATAGAGGATAGCATAGGATAGAGGATAGGATAGGACAGAGGATAGCATATGATATAGGATAGGATAGGATAGAGGATACGATAGGATAGAGGATAGGATAGGATAGAGGATAGGATAGGATAGAGGATAGGATAGGATAGAGGATAGGATAGGATATAGGATAGGATAGGATAGAGGATAGGATAGGATAGAGGAATAGGATGGGATAGAGGATAGGATAGACGATAGGATAGGATAGAGCATAGGATAGGATGGAGGATAGGGTAGGATAGAGGATAGGATAGGATAGAGGATAGGATAGACGATAGGATAGGATAGAGGATAGGATAGGATAGAGGATAGAGGATAGGATAGGATAGAGGATAGAGGATAGGATAGGATAGAGGATAGGATAGGATAGAGGATAGGATAGGATAGAGGACAGGATAGGATACAGGATTGGATAGGATACAGGAAAGGATAGGATTGAGGATAGGATAGGATGGAGGATAGGATAGGATAGAGGATAGGATAGGATACAGGATAGGATAGACGATAGGATAGGATAGAGGATTGGATAGGATAGAGGATAGATGATAGGATAGGATAGAGGATAGAGGATAGGATAGGGGTTTTGATAGGATAGAGGATAAGATAGGATAGAAGATAGGATAGGATAGAGGATAGGATAGGATAGAGGATAGGATAGGATAGAGGATAGGATAGGATAGAGGATAGGATAGGATAGAGGACAGGATAGGATACAGGATTGGATAGGATAGAGGATAGGATTGGACAGAGAATAGGGTAGGGGATTTGATAGGATAGAGGATAGGATAGGATAGAGGATAGGATAGGATAGAGGATAGGATAGGATATAGGATAGGATAGGATAGAGGATAGGATAGGATAGAGGAATAGGATGAGATACAGGATAGGATAGACGATAGGATAGGATAGAGCATAGGATAGGATGGAGGATAGAGGATAGGATAGGGTAGAGGATAGGATAGGATAGAGGATAGGATAGGATAGAGGATAGGATTGGACAGAGAATAGGGTAGGGGATTTGATAGGATAGAGGATAGGATAGGATAGAAGATAGGATTGGATAGAGGATAGGATAGGATAGAGGATAGGATAGGATAGAGGACAGGATAGGATACAGGATTGGATAGGATACAGGAAAGGATAGGATTGGGGATAGGATAGGATGGACGATAGGATAGGATAGAGGATAGGATAGGATAGAGGATAGGATAGGATACAGGATAGGATAGGATAGGATAGAGGATAGGATAGGGGATTTGATAGGATAGAGGATAGGATAGGATAGAGGATAGGATAGGATACAGGATAGGATAGGATAGAGGATAGGATAGGATATAGGATAGGATAGGATAGGATAGAGGATAGGATAGGATAGAGGAATAGGATAGGATAGAGGATAGGATAGACGATAGGATAGGATAGAGCATAGGATAGGATAGAGGATAGGATAGGATAGAAGATAGGATAGAATAGAGGATAGGATAGGATAGAGGATAGGATAGGATAGAGGATAGAGGATAGGATTGGATAGTGGATAGGATAGGATCGAGGATAGGATAGGATAGAGGATAGGATAGACGATAGGATATGATAGAGGATTGGATAGGATAGAGGATAGATGATAGGATAGGATAGAGGATAGGATAGGGGATTTGATAGGATAGAGGATAGGATAGGATAGAGGATAGGATAGGATACAGGATAGGATAGGGTAGAGGATAGGATAGGATAGAGGATAGGATAGGATAGTGGATAGGATAGGATACAGGATAGGATAGGATAGAGGATAGGATAGGATAGAGGATAGGATAGGATAGAGGATAGGATAGGATAGAGGATAGGATAGAGGATTGGATAGGATACAGGATAGGATAGGATAGAGGATAGGATAGGGGATTTGATAGGATAGAGGATAGGATAGGATAGAGGAATAGGATAGGATAGAGGATATGATAGGATAGAGGATAGGATAGACGATAGGATAGGACAGAGGATAGGATAGGATAGAGGATAGAGGATAGAGGATAGAGGATAGGATAGGATAGAGGATAGAGGATAGGATAGGATAGAGGATAGGATAGGATAGAGGATAGGATAGGATAGAGGATAGGATAGGACAGAGGATAGGGTAGGATAGAGGATAGGATAGGGGATTTGATAGGATAGAGGATAGGATAGGATAGAGTATAGGATAGGATAAGATAAAAGGATAGGATCGAATAGAGGATAGGATAGGATAGAGGACAGGAGAGGATACAGGATTGGATAGGATACAGGAAAGGATAGGATTGAGGATAGGATAGGATGGAGGATAGGATAGGATAGAGGATAGGATAGGATAGAGGATAGGATAGACGATAGGATAGGATAGAGGATAGGATAGAGGATAGCATAGGATAGAGGATAGGATAGGACAGAGGATAGCATAGGATAGAGGATAGGATAGGACAGAGGATAGGATAGGATAGAGGATCGGATAGGATAGAGGATAGGATAGGATACAGGATAGGATAGGATGGAGGATAGGATAGGATAGAGGATAGGATAGGATAGAGGATAGGATAGAGGATTGGATAGGATACAGGATAGGATAGGATAGAGGATAGGATAGGGGATTTGATAGGATAGAGGATAGGATATGATAGAGGATAGGATAGGATAGAGGATAGGATAGAGTATAGCATAGGATAGAGGATAGGATAGGACAGAGGATAGCATATGATATAGGATAGGATAGGATAGAGGATACGATAGGATAGAGGATAGGATAGGATAGAGGATAGGATAGGATAGAGGATAGGATAGGATAGAGGATAGGATAGGATAGAGGATAGGATAGGATATAGGATAGGATAGGATAGAGGATAGGATAGGATAGAGGAATAGGATGGGATAGAGGATAGGATAGACGATAGGATAGGATAGAGCATAGGATAGGATGGAGGATAGGGTAGGATAGAGGATAGGATAGGATAGAGGATAGGATAGACGATAGGATAGGATAGAGGATAGGATAGGATAGAGGATAGAGGATAGGATAGGATAGAGGATAGAGGATAGGATAGGATAGAGGATAGGATAGGATAGAGGATAGGATAGGATAGAGGATAAGATAGGATAGAGGATAGGATAGGATAGAGGATAGGATTGGACAGAGAATAGGGTAGTGGATTTGATAGGATAGAGGATAGGATAGGATAGAAGATAGGATAGGATAGAGGATAGGATAGGATATAGGATAGGATAGGATAGAGGACAGGATAGGATACAGGATTGGATAGGATACAGGAAAGGATAGGATTGAGGATAGGATAGGATGGAGGATAGGATAGGATAGAGGATAGGATAGGATACAGGATAGGATAGACGATAGGATAGGATAGAGGATTGGATAGGATAGAGGATAGATGATAGGATAGGATAGAGGATAGAGGATAGGATAGGGGATTTGATAGGATAGAGGATAGGATAGGATAGAAGATAGGATAGGATAGAGGATAGGATAGGATAGAGGATAGGATAGGATAGAGGATAGGATAGGATAGAGGATAGGATAGGATAGAGGACAGGATAGGATACAGGATTGGATAGGATAGAGGATAGGATTGGACAGAGAATAGGGTAGGGGATTTGATAGGATAGAGGATAGGATAGGATAGAGGATAGGATAGGATAGAGGATAGGATAGGATATAGGATAGGATAGGATAGAGGATAGGATAGGATAGAGGAATAGGATGAGATACAGGATAGGATAGACGATAGGATAGGATAGAGCATAGGATAGGATGGAGGATAGGATAGGATAGAGGATAGGATAGGATAGAGGATAGGATAGGGGATTTGATAGGATAGAGGATAGGATAGGATAGAGGATAGGATAGGATACAGGATAGGATAGGATAGAGGATAGGATAGGATATAGGATAGGATAGGATAGAGGATAGGATAGGATAGAGGAATAGGATAGGATAGAGGATAGGATAGACGATAGGATAGGATAGAGCATAGGATAGGATAGAGGATAGGATAGGATAGAAGATAGGATAGAATAGAGGATAGGATAGGATAGAGGATAGGATAGGATAGAGGATAGAGGATAGGATTGGATAGTGGATAGGATAGGATAGAGGATAGGATAGGATAGAGGATAGGATAGACGATAGGATAGGATAGAGGATTGGATAGGATAGAGGATAGATGATAGGATAGGATAGAGGATAGGATAGGGGATTTGATAGGATAGAGGATAGGATAGGATAGGGGATAGTATAGGATACAGGATAGGATAGGGTAGAGGATAGGATAGGATAGAGGATAGGATAGGATAGAGGATAGGATAGGATACAGGATAGGATAGGATAGAGGATAGGATAGGATAGAGGATAGGATAGGATAGAGGATAGGATAGGATAGAGGATAGGATAGGATAGAGGATAGGATAGGATATAGGATAGGATAGGATAGAGGATAGGATAGGATAGAGGATAGGATAGGACAGAGGATAGGGTAGGATAGAGGATAGGATAGGGGATTTGATAGGATAGGATAGAGGATAGATGATAGGATAGGATAGAGGATAGGATAGGATAGAGGATAGGATAGGATAGAGGATAGGATAGGATAGAGGATAGGATAGGATACAGGATAGGATAGGATAGAGGATAGGATAGGATAGAGGATAGGATAGGATAGAGGATAGGATAGGATAGAGGATAGGATAGGATAGAGGATAGGATAGGATAGAGGATAGGATAGGATAGAGGATAGGATAGGATAGAGGATAGGATAGAGGAAAGGATAGGATAGAGGATAGGATAGGATAGAGGATAGAGGATAGAGGATAGAGGATAGGATAGGATAGGATAGAGGATAGAGGATAGGATAGGATGGAGGATAGGATAGGATAGAGGATAGGATAGGATATAGGATAGGATAGGATAGAGGAATAGGATAGGATAGAGGATAGGATAGACGATAAGATAGGATAGAGCATAGGATAGGATAGAGGATAGGATAGGCTAGAGGACAGGATAGGATACAGGATTGGATAGGATACAGGAAAGGATAGGATTGAGGATAGGATAGGATAGAGGATAGGATAGGATAGAGGATAGGATAGGATAGAGGATAGGTTAGGATAGACGATAGGATAGGATAGAGGATAGGATAGGATAGAGGATAGAGGATAGAGGATAGGATAGGATAGAGGATAGAGGATAGGATAGGATAGAGGATAGCATAGGATAGAGGATAGGATAGGATAGAGGATAGGATAGGACAGAGGATAGGATAGGATAGAGGATAGAGGATAGAGGATAGAGGATAGAGGATAGAGGATAGAGGATAGGATAGGATAGAGGATAGGATAGGATAGAGGATAGGATAGGACAGAGGATAGACTAGGGGATTTGATAGGATAGAGGATAGGATAGGATAGAAGATAGGATAGGATAGAGGATAGGATAGGATAGAGGATTGGATAGGATAGAGATTAGATGATAGGATAGGATAGAGGATAGTATAGGGGATTAGATAGGATAGAGGATAGGATAGGATAGAAGATATTATAGGATAGAGGATAGATGATAGGATAGGATAGAGGATAGGATAGGGGATAGGATAGAGGATAGGATAGGGGATAGGATAGGATAGAGGATAGGATAGGATAGGATAGAGGATAGGATAGGATAGAAGATAGGATAGGATAGAGGATAGCATAGGATAGAGGATAGGATAGGATAGAGGATAGGATAGGATAGAGGATAGGATAGGATAGAGGATAGGATAGGATAGAGGATAGGATAGACGATAGGATAGGATAGAGGATTGGATAGGATACAGGATAGGATAGGATAGAGGATAGGATAGGGGATTTGATAGGATAGAGGATAGGATATGATAGAGGATAGGATAGGATAGAGGATAGGATAGAGTATAGCATAGGATAGAGGATAGGATAGGACAGAGGATAGCATATGATATAGGATAGGATAGGATAGAGGATACGATAGGATAGAGGATAGGATAGGATAGAGGATAGGATAGGATAGAGGATAGGATAGGATAGAGGATAGGATAGGATAGAGGATAGGATAGGATATAGGATAGGATAGGATAGAGGATAGGATAGGATAGAGGAATAGGATGGGATAGAGGATAGGATAGACGATAGGATAGGATAGAGCATAGGATAGGATGGAGGATAGGGTAGGATAGAGGATAGGATAGGATAGAGGATAGGATAGACGATAGGATAGGATAGAGGATAGGATAGGATAGAGGATAGAGGATAGGATAGGATAGAGGATAGAGGATAGGATAGGATAGAGGATAGGATAGGATAGAGGATAGGATAGGATAGAGGATAAGATAGGATAGAGGATAGGATAGGATAGAGGATAGGATTGGACAGAGAATAGGGTAGTGGATTTGATAGGATAGAGGATAGGATAGGATAGAAGATAGGATAGGATAGAGGATAGGATAGGATATAGGATAGGATAGGATAGAGGACAGGATAGGATACAGGATTGGATAGGATACAGGAAAGGATAGGATTGAGGATAGGATAGGATGGAGGATAGGATAGGATAGAGGATAGGATAGGATACAGGATAGGATAGACGATAGGATAGGATAGAGGATTGGATAGGATAGAGGATAGATGATAGGATAGGATAGAGGATAGAGGATAGGATAGGGGATTTGATAGGATAGAGGATAGGATAGGATAGAAGATAGGATAGGATAGAGGATAGGATAGGATAGAGGATAGGATAGGATAGAGGATAGGATAGGATAGAGGATAGGATAGGATAGAGGACAGGATAGGATACAGGATTGGATAGGATAGAGGATAGGATTGGACAGAGAATAGGGTAGGGGATTTGATAGGATAGAGGATAGGATAGGATAGAGGATAGGATAGGATAGAGGATAGGATAGGATATAGGATAGGATAGGATAGAGGATAGGATAGGATAGAGGAATAGGATGAGATACAGGATAGGATAGACGATAGGATAGGATAGAGCATAGGATAGGATGGAGGATAGGATAGGATAGAGGATAGGATAGGATAGAGGATAGGATAGGGGATTTGATAGGATAGAGGATAGGATAGGATAGAGGATAGGATAGGATACAGGATAGGATAGGATAGAGGATAGGATAGGATATAGGATAGGATAGGATAGAGGATAGGATAGGATAGAGGAATAGGATAGGATAGAGGATAGGATAGACGATAGGATAGGATAGAGCATAGGATAGGATAGAGGATAGGATAGGATAGAAGATAGGATAGAATAGAGGATAGGATAGGATAGAGGATAGGATAGGATAGAGGATAGAGGATAGGATTGGATAGTGGATAGGATAGGATAGAGGATAGGATAGGATAGAGGATAGGATAGACGATAGGATAGGATAGAGGATTGGATAGGATAGAGGATAGATGATAGGATAGGATAGAGGATAGGATAGGGGATTTGATAGGATAGAGGATAGGATAGGATAGGGGATAGTATAGGATACAGGATAGGATAGGGTAGAGGATAGGATAGGATAGAGGATAGGATAGGATAGAGGATAGGATAGGATACAGGATAGGATAGGATAGAGGATAGGATAGGATAGAGGATAGGATAGGATAGAGGATAGGATAGGATAGAGGATAGGATAGGATAGAGGATAGGATAGGATATAGGATAGGATAGGATAGAGGATAGGATAGGATAGAGGATAGGATAGGACAGAGGATAGGGTAGGATAGAGGATAGGATAGGGGATTTGATAGGATAGGATAGAGGATAGATGATAGGATAGGATAGAGGATAGGATAGGATAGAGGATAGGATAGGATAGAGGATAGGATAGGATAGAGGATAGGATAGGATACAGGATAGGATAGGATAGAGGATAGGATAGGATAGAGGATAGGATAGGATAGAGGATAGGATAGGATAGAGGATAGGATAGGATAGAGGATAGGATAGGATAGAGGATAGGATAGGATAGAGGATAGGATAGGATAGAGGATAGGATAGAGGAAAGGATAGGATAGAGGATAGGATAGGATAGAGGATAGAGGATAGAGGATAGAGGATAGGATAGGATAGGATAGAGGATAGAGGATAGGATAGGATGGAGGATAGGATAGGATAGAGGATAGGATAGGATATAGGATAGGATAGGATAGAGGAATAGGATAGGATAGAGGATAGGATAGACGATAAGATAGGATAGAGCATAGGATAGGATAGAGGATAGGATAGGCTAGAGGACAGGATAGGATACAGGATTGGATAGGATACAGGAAAGGATAGGATTGAGGATAGGATAGGATAGAGGATAGGATAGGATAGAGGATAGGATAGGATAGAGGATAGGTTAGGATAGACGATAGGATAGGATAGAGGATAGGATAGGATAGAGGATAGAGGATAGAGGATAGGATAGGATAGAGGATAGAGGATAGGATAGGATAGAGGATAGCATAGGATAGAGGATAGGATAGGATAGAGGATAGGATAGGACAGAGGATAGGATAGGATAGAGGATAGAGGATAGAGGATAGAGGATAGAGGATAGAGGATAGAGGATAGGATAGGATAGAGGATAGGATAGGATAGAGGATAGGATAGGACAGAGGATAGACTAGGGGATTTGATAGGATAGAGGATAGGATAGGATAGAAGATAGGATAGGATAGAGGATAGGATAGGATAGAGGATTGGATAGGATAGAGATTAGATGATAGGATAGGATAGAGGATAGTATAGGGGATTAGATAGGATAGAGGATAGGATAGGATAGAAGATATTATAGGATAGAGGATAGATGATAGGATAGGATAGAGGATAGGATAGGGGATAGGATAGAGGATAGGATAGGGGATAGGATAGGATAGAGGATAGGATAGGATAGGATAGAGGATAGGATAGGATAGAAGATAGGATAGGATAGAGGATAGCATAGGATAGAGGATAGGATAGGATAGAGGATAGGATAGGATAGAGGATAGGATAGGATAGAGGATAGGATAGGATAGAGGATAGGATAGACGATAGGATAGGATAGAGGATTGGATAGGATAGAGGATAGGATAGGATAGAGGATAGGATGGGATAGAGGATAGGATAGGATAGAGGATAGGATAGGATAGAGGATAGTATAGGATAGAGCATAGGATAGGATAGAGGATAGGATAGGATAGAGGATAGGATAGGATAGAGGATAGGATAGGATAGAGGATAGGATAGGATAGAGGATAGGATAGGATAGAGGATAGGATAGGATAGAGGATAGGATAGGATAGAGGATAGGTTAGGATAGAGGATAGGATAGTATAGAGGACAGGATAGGATACAGGATTGGATAGGATACAGGAAAGGATAGGATTGAGGATAGGATAGGATGGAGGATAGGATAGGATAGAGGATAGGATAGGGTAGAGGATAGGATAGACGACAGGATAGGATAGAGGATAGGATAGGATAGGATACAGGATAGGATAGGATAGAGGATAGGATAAGATAGAAGATAGGTTAGGATAGAGGATAGGATAGTATAGAGGACAGGATAGGATAGAGGATAGGATAGGATAGAAGATATTATAGGATAGAGGATAGATGATAGGATAGGATAGAGGATAGGATAGGGGATAGGATAGAGGATAGGATAGGATAGAGGATAGGATAGGATAGAGGATAGGATAGGATAGAGGATAGGATAGACGATAGGATAGGATAGAGGATTGGATAGGATAGAGGATAGGATAGGATAGAGGATAGGATAGGATAGAGGATAGGATAGGGTAGAGGATAGGATAGACGACAGGATAGGATAGAGGATAGGATAGGATAGGATACAGGATAGGATAGGATAGAGGATAGGATAAGATAGAAGATAGGTTAGGATAGAGGATAGGATAGGATAGAGGATAGGATAGGATAGAGGATAGGATAGGATAGAGGATAGGATAGGATAGAGGATAGGATAGGATAGAGGATAGGATAGGATAGAGGATAGGATAGGATAGAGGATAGGTTAGGATAGAGGATAGGATAGTATAGAGGGCAGGATAGGATACAGGATTGGATAGGATACAGGAAAGGATAGGATTGAGGATAGGATAGGATGGAGGATAGGATAGGATAGAGGATAGGATAGGGTAGAGGATAGGATAGACGACAGGATAGGATAGAGGATAGGATAGGATAGGTTACAGGATAGGATAGGATAGAGGATAGGATAAGATAGAAGATAGGTTAGGATAGAGGATAGGATAGTATAGAGGACAGGATAGGATAGAGGATAGGATAGGATAGAGGATAGGATAGACGATAGGATAGGATTGAGGATAGGATAGGATGGAGGATAGGATAGGATAGAGGATAGGATAGGGTAGAGGATAGGATAGACGACAGGATAGGATAGAGGATAGGATAGGATAGGATACAGGATAGGATAGGATAGAGGATAGGATAAGATAGAAGATAGGTTAGGATAGAGGATAGGATAGTATAGAGGACAGGATAGGATAGAGGATAGGATAGGATAGAAGATATTATAGGATAGAGGATAGATGATAGGATAGGATAGAGGATAGGATAGGGGATAGGATAGAGGATAGGATAGGATAGAGGATAGGATAGGATAGAGGATAGGATAG
The DNA here is from genome assembly GCF_050948215.1 of Halictus rubicundus. Classification (NCBI taxonomy): domain Eukaryota; kingdom Metazoa; phylum Arthropoda; class Insecta; order Hymenoptera; family Halictidae; genus Halictus; species Halictus rubicundus. Next base: position 488,588 of record NW_027488651.1, read on the forward strand.
GATAGAGGATAGGATAGACGATAGGATAGGATAGAGGATTGGATAGGATAGAGGATAGGATAGGATAGAGGATAGGATAGGATAGAGGATAGGATAGGATAGAGGATAGGATAGGATAGAGGATAGTATAGGATAGAGGATAGGATAGGATAGAGGATAGGATAGGATAGAGGATAGGATAGGATAGAGGATAGGATAGGATAGAGGATAGGATAGGATAGAGGATAGGATAGGATAGAGGATAGGATAGGATAGAGGATAGGATAGGATAGAGGATAGGTTAGGATAGAGGATAGGATAGTATAGAGGGCAGGATAGGATACAGGATTGGATAGGATACAGGAAAGGATAGGATTGAGGATAGGATAGGATGGAGGATAGGATAGGATAGAGGATAGGATAGGGTAGAGGATAGGATAGACGACAGGATAGGATAGAGGATAGGATAGGATAGGATACAGGATAGGATAGGATAGAGGATAGGATAAGATAGAAGATAGGTTAGGATAGAGGATAGGATAGTATAGAGGACAGGATAGGATAGAGGATAGGATAGGATAGAAGATATTATAGGATAGAGGATAGATGATAGGATAGGATAGAGGATAGGATAGGGGATAGGATAGAGGATAGGATAGGGGATAGGATAGGATAGAGGATAGGATAGGATAGGATAGAGGATAGGATAGGATAGAAGATAGGATAGGATAGAGGATAGCATAGGATAGAGGATAGGATAGGATAGAGGATAGGATAGGATAGAGGATAGGATAGGATAGAGGATAGGATAGGATAGAGGATAGGATAGGATAGAGGATAGGATAGGATAGAGGATAGGATAGAGGAAAGGATAGGATAGAGGATAGGATAGGATAGAGGATAGAGGATAGAGGATAGGATAGGATAGGATAGAGGATAGAGGATAGGATAGGATAGGATAGAGGATAGAGGATAGGATAGGATGGAGGATAGGATAGGATAGAGGATAGGATAGGATATAGGATAGGATAGGATAGAGGAATAGGATAGGATAGAGGATAGGATAGACGATAAGATAGGATAGAGCATAGGATAGGATAGAGGATAGGATAGGCTAGAGGACAGGATAGGATACAGGATTGGATAGGATACAGGAAAGGATAGGATTGAGGATAGGATAGGATAGAGGATAGGATAGGATAGAGGATAGGATAGGATAGAGGATATGTTAGGATAGACGATATGATAGGATAGAGGATAGGATAGGATAGAGGATAGAGGATAGAGGATAGGATAGGATAGAGGATAGAGGATAGGATAGGATAGAGGATAGCATAGGATAGAGGATAGGATAGGATAGACTATAGGATAGGACAGAGGATAGGGATAGGATAGAGGATAGAGGATAGAGGATAGAGGATAGAGGATAGAGGATAGGATAGGATAGAGGATAGGATAGGATAGAGGATAGGATAGGACAGAGGATAGACTAGGGGATTTGATAGGATAGAGGATAGGATAGGATAGAAGATAGGATAGGATAGAGGATAGGATAGGATAGAGGATTGGATAGGATAGAGATTAGATGATAGGATAGGATAGAGGATAGTATAGGGGATTAGATAGGATAGAGGATAGGATAGGATAGAAGATATTATAGGATAGAGGATAGATGATAGGATAGGATAGAGGATAGGATAGGGGATAGGATAGAGGATAGGATAGGGGATAGGATAGGATAGAGGATAGGATAGGATAGGATAGAGGATAGGATAGGATAGAAGATAGGATAGGATAGAGGATAGCATAGGATAGAGGATAGGATAGGATAGAGGATAGGATAGGATAGATGATAGGATAGGATAGAGGATAGGATAGGATAGAGGATAGGATAGGATAGAGGATAGGATAGAGGAAAGGATAGGATAGAGGATAGGATAGGATAGAGGATAGAGGATAGAGGATAGGATAGGATAGGATAGAGGATAGAGGATAGGATAGGATAGGATAGAGGATAGAGGATAGGATAGGATGGAGGATAGGATAGGATAGAGGATAGGATAGGATATAGGATAGGATAGGATAGAGGAATAGGATAGGATAGAGGATAGGATAGACGATAAGATAGGATAGAGCATAGGATAGGATAGAGGATAGGATAGGCTAGAGGACAGGATAGGATACAGGATTGGATAGGATACAGGAAAGGATAGGATTGAGGATAGGATAGGATAGAGGATAGGATAGGATAGAGGATAGGATAGGATAGAGGATATGTTAGGATAGACGATATGATAGGATAGAGGATAGGATAGGATAGAGGATAGAGGATAGAGGATAGGATAGGATAGAGGATAGAGGATAGGATAGGATAGAGGATAGCATAGGATAGAGGATAGGATAGGATAGACTATAGGATAGGACAGAGGATAGGATAGGATAGAGGATAGAGGATAGAGGATAGAGGATAGAGGATAGAGGATAGGATAGGATAGAGGATAGGATAGGATAGAGGATAGGATAGGACAGAGGATAGACTAGGGGATTTGATAGGATAGAGGATAGGATAGGATAGAAGATAGGATAGGATAGAGGATAGGATAGGATAGAGGATTGGATAGGATAGAGATTAGATGATAGGATAGGATAGAGGATAGTATAGGGGATTAGATAGGATAGAGGATAGGATAGGATAGAAGATATTATAGGATAGAGGATAGATGATAGGATAGGATAGAGGATAGGATAGGGGATAGGATAGAGGATAGGATAGGGGATAGGATAGGATAGAGGATAGGATAGGATAGGATAGAGGATAGGATAGGATAGAAGATAGGATAGGATAGAGGATAGCATAGGATAGAGGATAGGATAGGATAGAGGATAGGATAGGATAGATGATAGGATAGGATAGAGGATAGGATAGGATAGAGGATAGGATAGACGATAGGATAGGATAGAGGATAGGATAGGATAGAGGATAGGATAGGATAGAGGATAGGATAGGATAGAGGATAGGATAGGATAGGATAGAGGATAGGATAGGATAGAAGATAGGATAGGATAGAGGATAGCATAGGATAGAGGATAGGATAGGATAGAGGATAGGATAGGATAGAGGATAGGATAGGATAGAGGATAGGATAGGATAGAGGATAGGATAGACGATAGGATAGGATAGAGGATTGGATAGGATAGAGGATAGGATAGGATAGAGGATAGGATGGGATAGAGGATAGGATAGGATAGAGGATAGGATAGGATAGAGGATAGTATAGGATAGAGCATAGGATAGGATAGAGGATAGGATAGGATAGAGGATAGGATAGGATAGAGGATAGGATAGGATAGAGGATAGGATAGGATAGAGGATAGGATAGGATAGAGGATAGGATAGGATAGAGGATAGGATAGGATAGAGGATAGGTTAGGATAGAGGATAGGATAGTATAGAGGACAGGATAGGATACAGGATTGGATAGGATACAGGAAAGGATAGGATTGAGGATAGGATAGGATGGAGGATAGGATAGGATAGAGGATAGGATAGGGTAGAGGATAGGATAGACGACAGGATAGGATAGAGGATAGGATAGGATAGGATACAGGATAGGATAGGATAGAGGATAGGATAAGATAGAAGATAGGTTAGGATAGAGGATAGGATAGTATAGAGGACAGGATAGGATAGAGGATAGGATAGGATAGAAGATATTATAGGATAGAGGATAGATGATAGGATAGGATAGAGGATAGGATAGGGGATAGGATAGAGGATAGGATAGGATAGAGGATAGGATAGGATAGAGGATAGGATAGGATAGAGGATAGGATAGACGATAGGATAGGATAGAGGATTGGATAGGATAGAGGATAGGATAGGATAGAGGATAGGATAGGATAGAGGATAGGATAGGATAGAGGATAGGATAGGATAGAGGATAGTATAGGATAGAGGATAGGATAGGATAGAGGATAGGATAGGATAGAGGATAGGATAGGATAGAGGATAGGATAGGATAGAGGATAGGATAGGATAGAGGATAGGATAGGATAGAGGATAGGATAGGATAGAGGATAGGATAGGATAGAGGATAGGTTAGGATAGAGGATAGGATAGTATAGAGGGCAGGATAGGATACAGGATTGGATAGGATACAGGAAAGGATAGGATTGAGGATAGGATAGGATGGAGGATAGGATAGGATAGAGGATAGGATAGGGTAGAGGATAGGATAGACGACAGGATAGGATAGAGGATAGGATAGGATAGGATACAGGATAGGATAGGATAGAGGATAGGATAAGATAGAAGATAGGTTAGGATAGAGGATAGGATAGTATAGAGGACAGGATAGGATAGAGGATAGGATAGGATAGAGGATAGGATAGACGATAGGATAGGATTGAGGATAGGATAGGATGGAGGATAGGATAGGATAGAGGATAGGATAGGGTAGAGGATAGGATAGACGACAGGATAGGATAGAGGATAGGATAGGATAGGATACAGGATAGGATAGGATAGAGGATAGGATAAGATAGAAGATAGGTTAGGATAGAGGATAGGATAGTATAGAGGACAGGATAGGATAGAGGATAGGATGGGATAGAAGATATTATAGGATAGAGGATAGATGATAGGATAGGATAGAGGATAGGATAGGGGATAGGATAGAGGATAGGATAGGATAGAGGATAGGATAGGATAGAGGATAGGATAGGATAGAGGATAGGATAGACGATAGGATAGGATAGAGGATTGGATAGGATAGAGGATAGGATAGGATAGAGGATAGGATAGGATAGAGGATAGGATAGGATAGAGGATAGGATAGGATAGAGGATAGTATAGGATAGAGGATAGGATAGGATAGAGGATAGGATAGGATAGAGGATAGGATAGGATAGAGGATAGGATAGGATAGAGGATAGGATAGGATAGAGGATAGGATAGGATAGAGGATAGGATAGGATAGAGGATAGGATAGGATAGAGGATAGGTTAGGATAGAGGATAGGATAGTATAGAGGGCAGGATAGGATACAGGATTGGATAGGATACAGGAAAGGATAGGATTGAGGATAGGATAGGATGGAGGATAGGATAGGATAGAGGATAGGATAGGGTAGAGGATAGGATAGACGACAGGATAGGATAGAGGATAGGATAGGATAGGATACAGGATAGGATAGGATAGAGGATAGGATAAGATAGAAGATAGGTTAGGATAGAGGATAGGATAGTATAGAGGACAGGATAGGATAGAGGATAGGATAGGATAGAAGATATTATAGGATAGAGGATAGATGATAGGATAGGATAGAGGATAGGATAGGGGATAGGATAGAGGATAGGATAGGGGATAGGATAGGATAGAGGATAGGATAGGATAGGATAGAGGATAGGATAGGATAGAAGATAGGATAGGATAGAGGATAGCATAGGATAGAGGATAGGATAGGATAGAGGATAGGATAGGATAGAGGATAGGATAGGATAGAGGATAGGATAGGATAGAGGATAGGATAGGATAGAGGATAGGATAGGATAGAGGATATGTTAGGATAGACGATATGATAGGATAGAGGATAGGATAGGATAGAGGATAGAGGATAGAGGATAGGATAGGATAGAGGATAGAGGATAGGATAGGATAGAGGATAGCATAGGATAGAGGATAGGATAGGATAGACTATAGGATAGGATAGAGGATAGGATAGGACAGAGGATAGACTAGGGGATTTGATAGGATAGAGGATAGGATAGGATAGAAGATAGGATAGGATAGAGGATAGGATAGGATAGAGGATTGGATAGGATAGAGATTAGATGATAGGATAGGATAGAGGATAGTATAGGGGATTAGATAGGATAGAGGATAGGATAGGATAGAAGATATTATAGGATAGAGGATAGATGATAGGATAGGATAGAGGATAGGATAGGGGATAGGATAGAGGATAGGATAGGGGATAGGATAGGATAGAGGATAGGATAGGATAGGATAGAGGATAGGATAGGATAGAAGATAGGATAGGATAGAGGATAGCATAGGATAGAGGATAGGATAGGATAGAGGATAGGATAGGATAGATGATAGGATAGGATAGAGGATAGGATAGGATAGAGGATAGGATAGACGATAGGATAGGATAGAGGATAGGATAGGATAGAGGATAGGATAGGATAGAGGATAGGATAGGATAGAGGATAGGATAGGATAGGATAGAGGATAGGATAGGATAGAAGATAGGATAGGATAGAGGATAGCATAGGATAGAGGATAGGATAGGATAGAGGATAGGATAGGATAGAGGATAGGATAGGATAGAGGATAGGATAGGATAGAGGATAGGATAGACGATAGGATAGGATAGAGGATTGGATAGGATAGAGGATAGGATAGGATAGAGGATAGGATGGGATAGAGGATAGGATAGGATAGAGGATAGGATAGGATAGAGGATAGTATAGGATAGAGCATAGGATAGGATAGAGGATAGGATAGGATAGAGGATAGGATAGGATAGAGGATAGGATAGGATAGAGGATAGGATAGGATAGAGGATAGGATAGGATAGAGGATAGGATAGGATAGAGGATAGGATAGGATAGAGGATAGGTTAGGATAGAGGATAGGATAGTATAGAGGACAGGATAGGATACAGGATTGGATAGGATACAGGAAAGGATAGGATTGAGGATAGGATAGGATGGAGGATAGGATAGGATAGAGGATAGGATAGGGTAGAGGATAGGATAGACGACAGGATAGGATAGAGGATAGGATAGGATAGGATACAGGATAGGATAGGATAGAGGATAGGATAAGATAGAAGATAGGTTAGGATAGAGGATAGGATAGTATAGAGGACAGGATAGGATAGAGGATAGGATAGGATAGAAGATATTATAGGATAGAGGATAGATGATAGGATAGGATAGAGGATAGGATAGGGGATAGGATAGAGGATAGGATAGGATAGAGGATAGGATAGGATAGAGGATAGGATAGGATAGAGGATAGGATAGACGATAGGATAGGATAGAGGATTGGATAGGATAGAGGATAGGATAGGATAGAGGATAGGATAGGATAGAGGATAGGATAGGATAGAGGATAGGATAGGATAGAGGATAGTATAGGATAGAGGATAGGATAGGATAGAGGATAGGATAGGATAGAGGATAGGATAGGATAGAGGATAGGATAGGATAGAGGATAGGATAGGATAGAGGATAGGATAGGATAGAGGATAGGATAGGATAGAGGATAGGATAGGATAGAGGATAGGTTAGGATAGAGGATAGGATAGTATAGAGGGCAGGATAGGATACAGGATTGGATAGGATACAGGAAAGGATAGGATTGAGGATAGGATAGGATGGAGGATAGGATAGGATAGAGGATAGGATAGGGTAGAGGATAGGATAGACGACAGGATAGGATAGAGGATAGGATAGGATAGGATACAGGATAGGATAGGATAGAGGATAGGATAAGATAGAAGATAGGTTAGGATAGAGGATAGGATAGTATAGAGGACAGGATAGGATAGAGGATAGGATAGGATAGAGGATAGGATAGACGATAGGATAGGATTGAGGATAGGATAGGATGGAGGATAGGATAGGATAGAGGATAGGATAGGGTAGAGGATAGGATAGACGACAGGATAGGATAGAGGATAGGATAGGATAGGATACAGGATAGGATAGGATAGAGGATAGGATAAGATAGAAGATAGGTTAGGATAGAGGATAGGATAGTATAGAGGACAGGATAGGATAGAGGATAGGATGGGATAGAAGATATTATAGGATAGAGGATAGATGATAGGATAGGATAGAGGATAGGATAGGGGATAGGATAGAGGATAGGATAGGATAGAGGATAGGATAGGATAGAGGATAGGATAGGATAGAGGATAGGATAGACGATAGGATAGGATAGAGGATTGGATAGGATAGAGGATAGGATAGGATAGAGGATAGGATAGGATAGAGGATAGGATAGGATAGAGGATAGGATAGGATAGAGGATAGTATAGGATAGAGGATAGGATAGGATAGAGGATAGGATAGGATAGAGGATAGGATAGGATAGAGGATAGGATAGGATAGAGGATAGGATAGGATAGAGGATAGGATAGGATAGAGGATAGGATAGGATAGAGGATAGGATAGGATAGAGGATAGGTTAGGATAGAGGATAGGATAGTATAGAGGGCAGGATAGGATACAGGATTGGATAGGATACAGGAAAGGATAGGATTGAGGATAGGATAGGATGGAGGATAGGATAGGATAGAGGATAGGATAGGGTAGAGGATAGGATAGACGACAGGATAGGATAGAGGATAGGATAGGATAGGATACAGGATAGGATAGGATAGAGGATAGGATAAGATAGAAGATAGGTTAGGATAGAGGATAGGATAGTATAGAGGACAGGATAGGATAGAGGATAGGATAGGATAGAAGATATTATAGGATAGAGGATAGATGATAGGATAGGATAGAGGATAGGATAGGGGATAGGATAGAGGATAGGATAGGGGATAGGATAGGATAGAGGATTGGATAGGATAGAGGATAGGATAGGATAGAGGATAGGATGGGATAGAGGATAGGATAGGATAGAGGATAGGATAGGATAGAGGATAGTATAGGATAGAGCATAGGATAGGATAGAGGATAGGATAGGATAGAGGATAGGATAGGATAGAGGATAGGATAGGATAGAGGATAGGATAGGATAGAGGATAGGATAGGATAGAGGATAGGATAGGATAGAGGATAGGATAGGATAGAGGATAGGTTAGGATAGAGGATAGGATAGTATAGAGGACAGGATAGGATACAGGATTGGATAGGATACAGGAAAGGATAGGATTGAGGATAGGATAGGATGGAGGATAGGATAGGATAGAGGATAGGATAGGGTAGAGGATAGGATAGACGACAGGATAGGATAGAGGATATAATAGGATAGGATACAGGATAGGATAGGATAGAGGATAGGATAAGATAGAAGATAGGTTAGGATAGAGGATAGGATAGTATAGAGGACAGGATAGGATAGAGGATAGGATAGGATAGAAGATATTATAGGATAGAGGATAGATGATAGGATAGGATAGAGGATAGGATAGGGGATAGGATAGAGGATAGGATAGGATAGAGGATAGGATAGGATAGAGGATAGGATAGGATAGAGGATAGGATAGACGATAGGATAGGATAGAGGATTGGATAGGATAGAGGATAGGATAGGATAGAGGATAGGATAGGATAGAGGATAGGATAGGATAGAGGATAGGATAGGATAGAGGATAGTATAGGATAGAGGATAGGATAGGATAGAGGATAGGATAGGATAGAGGATAGGATAGGATAGAGGATAGGATAGGATAGAGGATAGGATAGGATAGAGGATAGGATAGGATAGAGGATAGGATAGGATAGAGGATAGGATAGGATAGAGGATAGGTTAGGATAGAGGATAGGATAGTATAGAGGGCAGGATAGGATACAGGATTGGATAGGATACAGGAAAGGATAGGATTGAGGATAGGATAGGATGGAGGATAGGATAGGATAGAGGATAGGATAGGGTAGAGGATAGGATAGACGACAGGATAGGATAGAGGATAGGATAGGATAGGATACAGGATAGGATAGGATAGAGGATAGGATAAGATAGAAGATAGGTTAGGATAGAGGATAGGATAGTATAGAGGACAGGATAGGATAGAGGATAGGATAGGATAGAGGATAGGATAGACGATAGGATAGGATTGAGGATAGGATAGGATGGAGGATAGGATAGGATAGAGGATAGGATAGGGTAGAGGATAGGATAGACGACAGGATAGGATAGAGGATAGGATAGGATAGGATACAGGATAGGATAGGATAGAGGATAGGATAAGATAGAAGATAGGTTAGGATAGAGGATAGGATAGTATAGAGGACAGGATAGGATAGAGGATAGGATAGGATAGAAGATATTATAGGATAGAGGATAGATGATAGGATAGGATAGAGGATAGGATAGGGGATAGGATAGAGGATAGGATAGGATAGAGGATAGGATAGGATAGAGGATAGGATAGGATAGAGGATAGGATAGACGATAGGATAGGATAGAGGATTGGATAGGATAGAGGATAGGATAGGATAGAGGATAGGATAGGATAGAGGATAGGATAGGATAGAGGATAGGATAGGATAGAGGATAGTATAGGATAGAGGATAGGATAGGATAGAGGATAGGATAGGATAGAGGATAGGATAGGATAGAGGATAGGATAGGATAGAGGATAGGATAGGATAGAGGATAGGATAGGATAGAGGATAGGATAGGATAGAGGATAGGATAGGATAGAGGATAGGTTAGGATAGAGGATAGGATAGTATAGAGGGCAGGATAGGATACAGGATTGGATAGGATACAGGAAAGGATAGGATTGAGGATAGGATAGGATGGAGGATAGGATAGGATAGAGGATAGGATAGGGTAGAGGATAGGATAGACGACAGGATAGGATAGAGGATAGGATAGGATAGGATACAGGATAGGATAGGATAGAGGATAGGATAAGATAGAAGATAGGTTAGGATAGAGGATAGGATAGTATAGAGGACAGGATAGGATAGAGGATAGGATAGGATAGAAGATATTATAGGATAGAGGATAGATGATAGGATAGGATAGAGGATAGGATAGGGGATAGGATAGAGGATAGGATAGGGGATAGGATAGGATAGAGGATAGGATAGGATAGGATAGAGGATAGCATAGGATAGAGGATAGGATAGGATAGAGGATAGGATAGGATAGAGGATAGGATAGGATAGAGGATAGGATAGGATAGAGGATAGGATAGGATAGAGGATAGGATAGGATAGAGGATAGGATAGAGGAAAGGATAGGATAGAGGATAGGATAGGATAGAGGATAGAGGATAGAGGATAGGATAGGATAGGATAGAGGATAGAGGATAGGATAGGATAGGATAGAGGATAGAGGATAGGATAGGATGGAGGATAGGATAGGATAGAGGATAGGATAGGATATAGGATAGGATAGGATAGAGGAATAGGATAGGATAGAGGATAGGATAGACGATAAGATAGGATAGAGCATAGGATAGGATAGAGGATAGGATAGGCTAGAGGACAGGATAGGATACAGGATTGGATAGGATACAGGAAAGGATAGGATTGAGGATAGGATAGGATAGAGGATAGGATAGGATAGAGGATAGGATAGGATAGAGGATATGTTAGGATAGACGATATGATAGGATAGAGGATAGGATAGGATAGAGGATAGAGGATAGAGGATAGGATAGGATAGAGGATAGAGGATAGGATAGGATAGAGGATAGCATAGGATAGAGGATAGGATAGGATAGAGGATAGGATAGGACAGAGGATAGGATAGGATAGAGGATAGAGGATAGAGGATAGAGGATAGAGGATAGAGGATAGGATAGGATAGAGGATAGGATAGGATAGAGGATAGGATAGGACAGAGGATAGACTAGGGGATTTGATAGGATAGAGGATAGGATAGGATAGAAGATAGGATAGGATAGAGGATAGGATAGGATAGAGGATTGGATAGGATAGAGATTAGATGATAGGATAGGATAGAGGATAGTATAGGGGATTAGATAGGATAGAGGATAGGATAGGATAGAAGATATTATAGGATAGAGGATAGATGATAGGATAGGATAGAGGATAGGATAGGGGATAGGATAGAGGATAGGATAGGGGATAGGATAGGATAGAGGATAGGATAGGATAGGATAGAGGATAGGATAGGATAGAAGATAGGATAGGATAGAGGATAGCATAGGATAGAGGATAGGATAGGATAGAGGATAGGATAGGATAGATGATAGGATAGGATAGAGGATAGGATAGGATAGAGGATAGGATAGACGATAGGATAGGATAGAGGATAGGATAGGATAGAGGATAGGATAGGATAGAGGATAGGATAGGATAGAGGATAGGATAGGATAGAGGATAGGTTAGGATAGAGGATAGGATAGTATAGAGGACAGGATAGGATACAGGATTGGATAGGATACAGGAAAGGATAGGATTGAGGATAGGATAGGATGGAGGATAGGATAGGATAGAGGATAGGATAGGATAGAGGATAGGATAGACGACAGGATAGGATAGAGGATAGGATAGGATAGGATACAGGATAGGATAGGATAGAGGATAGGATAAGATAGAAGATAGGTTAGGATAGAGGATAGGATAGTATAGAGGACAGGATAGGATAGAGGATAGGATAGGATATAAGATATTATAGGATAGAGGATAGATGATAGGATAGGATAGAGGATAGGATAGGGGATAGGATAGAGGATAGGATAGGGGATAGGATAGGATAGAGGATAGGATAGGATAGGATAGAGGATAGGATAGGATAGAAGATAGGATAGGATAGAGGATAGCATAGGATAGAGGATAGGATAGGATAGAGGATAGGATAGGATAGAGGATAGGATAGGATAGAGGATAGGATAGGATAGAGGATAGGATAGGATAGAGGATAGGATAGGATAGAGGATAGGATAGGATAGAGGATAGGATAGGATAGAGGATAGGTTAGGATAGAGGATAGGATAGTATAGAGGACAGGATAGGATACAGGATTGGATAGGATACAGGAAAGGATAGGATTGAGGATAGGATAGGATGGAGGATAGGATAGGATAGAGGATAGGATAGGATAGAGGATAGGATAGACGACAGGATAGGATAGAGGATAGGATAGGATAGGATACAGGATAGGATAGGATAGAGGATAGGATAGGGGATTTGATAGGATAGAGGATAGGATAGGATAGAGGATAGGATAGGATAGAGGATAGGATAGGATAGAGGATAGGATAGGATAGAGGATAGGTTAGGATAGAGGATAGAGGATAGGATAGGATAGAGGATAGGATAGGATAGAGGATAGGATAGGATAGAGGATAGGATAGGATAGAGGATAGGATAGGATAGAGGATAGGATAGGATAGAGGATAGGATAGGATAGAGGATAGGATAGGACAGACGATAGGATAGGATAGAGGATAGGATTGGATAGAGGATAGTATAGGATAGAGGATAGAGGATAGGATAGGATAGAGGATAAGATAGGATAGAGGATAGGATAGGGGATTTGATAGGATAGAGGATAGGATAGGATAGAGGATAGGATAGGATAGAGGATAGGATAGGATAGAGGATAGGATAGGATAGAGGATAGGATAGGATAGAGGATAGGTTAGGACAGAGGATAGGATAGTATAGAGGACAGGATAGGATACAGGATTGGATAGGATACAGGAAAGGATAGGATTGAGGATAGGATAGGATGGAGGATAGGATAGGATAGAGGATAGGATAGGATAGAGGATAGGTTAGACGACAGGATAGGATAGAGGATAGGATAGGATAGGATACAGGATAGGATAGGATAGAGGATAGGATAGGGGATTTGATAGGATAGAGGATAGGATAGGATAGAGGATAGGATAGGATAGAGGATAGGATAGGATAGGATAGGATAGAGGATAGGATAGGATAGAGGATAGGATAGGATAGAGGATAGGATAGGATAGAGGATAGGTTAGGATAGAGGATAGAGGATAGGATAGGATAGAGGATAGGATAGGATAGAGGATAGGTTAGGATAGAGGATAGGATAGTATAGAGGACAGGATAGGATACAGGATTGGATAGGATACAGGAAAGGATAGGATTGAGGATAGGATAGGATGGAGGATAGGATAGGATAGAGGATAGGATAGGATAGAGGATAGGATAGACGACAGGATAGGATAGAGGATAGGATAGGATAGGATACAGGATAGGATAGGATAGAGGATAGGATAAGATAGAAGATAGGTTAGGATAGAGGATAGGATAGTATAGAGGACAGGATAGGATAGAGGATAGGATAGGATAGAAGATATTATAGGATAGAGGATAGATGATAGGATAGGATAGAGGATAGGATAGGGGATAGGATAGAGGATAGGATAGGGGATAGGATAGGATAGAGGATAGGATAGGATAGGATAGAGGATAGGATAGGATAGAAGATAGGATAGGATAGAGGATAGCATAGGATAGAGGATAGGATAGGATAGAGGATAGGATAGGATAGAGGATAGGATAGGATAGAGGATAGGATAGGATAGAGGATAGGATAGGATAGAGGATAGGATAGGATAGAGGATAGGATAGGATAGAGGATAGGATAGGATAGAGGATAGGTTAGGATAGAGGATAGGATAGTATAGAGGACAGGATAGGATACAGGATTGGATAGGATACAGGAAAGGATAGGATTGAGGATAGGATAGGATGGAGGATAGGATAGGATAGAGGATAGGATAGGATAGAGGATAGGATAGACGACAGGATAGGATAGAGGATAGGATAGGATAGGATACAGGATAGGATAGGATAGAGGATAGGATAGGGGATTTGATAGGATAGAGGATAGGATAGGATAGAGGATAGGATAGGATAGAGGATAGGATAGGATAGAGGATAGGATAGGATAGAGGATAGGTTAGGATAGAGGATAGAGGATAGGATAGGATAGAGGATAGGATAGGATAGAGGATAGGATAGGATAGAGGATAGGATAGGATAGAGGATAGGATAGGATAGAGGATAGGATAGGATAGAGGATAGGATAGGATAGAGGATAGGATAGGACAGACGATAGGATAGGATAGAGGATAGGATTGGATAGAGGATAGTATAGGATAGAGGATAGAGGATAGGATAGGATAGAGGATAAGATAGGATAGAGGATAGGATAGGGGATTTGATAGGATAGAGGATAGGATAGGATAGAGGATAGGATAGGATAGAGGATAGGATAGGATAGAGGATAGGATAGGATAGAGGATAGGATAGGATAGAGGATAGGTTAGGACAGAGGATAGGATAGTATAGAGGACAGGATAGGATACAGGATTGGATAGGATACAGGAAAGGATAGGATTGAGGATAGGATAGGATGGAGGATAGGATAGGATAGAGGATAGGATAGGATAGAGGATAGGTTAGACGACAGGATAGGATAGAGGATAGGATAGGATAGGATACAGGATAGGATAGGATAGAGGATAGGATAGGGGATTTGATAGGATAGAGGATAGGACAGGATAGAGGATAGGATAGGATAGACGATAGGATAGGATAGAGGATAGGATGGGATAGAGGATAGTATAGGATAGAGGATAGAGGATAGGATAGGATAGAGGATAAGATAGGATAGAGGATAGGATAGGGGATTTGATAGGATAGAGGATAGGATAGGATAGAGGATAGGATAGGATAGAGGATAGGATAGGATAGAGGATAGTATAGGATAGAGGATAGAGGATAGGATAGGATAGAGGATAGGATAGGATAGAGGATAGGATAGGATAGAGGATAGTATAGGATAGAGGATAGAGGATAGGATAGGATAGAGGATAGGATAGGATAGAGGATAGGATAGGATAGAGGATAGGATAGGATAGAGGATAGGATAGGATAGAGGATAGGATAGGATAGAGGATAGGTTAGGATAGAGGATAGAGGATAGGATAGGATAGAGGATAGGATAGGATAGAGGATAGGATAGGATAGAGGATAGGATAGGATAGAGGATAGGATAGGATAGAGGATAGGATAGGATAGAGGATAGGATAGGATAGAGGATAGGATAGGATAGAGGATAGGATAGGATAGACGATAGGATAGGATAGAGGATAGGATGGGATAGAGGATAGTATAGGATAGAGGATAGAGGATAGGATAGGATAGAGGATAAGATAGGATAGAGGATAGGATAGGGGATTTGATAGGATAGAGGATAGGATAGGATAGAGGATAGGATAGGATAGAGGATAGGATAGGATAGAGGATAGGATAAGATAGAGGATAGGATAGGATAGAGGATAGGATAGGATAGAGGATAGGATAGGATAGAGGATAGAGGATAGGATAGGACAGAGGATAGGGTAGGGGATTTGATAGGATAGAGGATAGGATAGGATAGACGATAGGATAGGATAGATCATAGGATAGGATAGAGGATAAGATAGAATAGAGGATAGGATAGGATAGAGGATAGGATAGTATAGAGGACAGGATAGGATACAGGATTGGATAGGATACAGGAAAGGATAGGATTGAGGATAGGATAGGATAGGATAGAGGATAGGATAGGATAGAGGATAGGATAGACGATAGGATAGGATAGAGGATAGGATAGGATAGAGGATAGTATAGGATAGAGGATAGAGGATAGGATAGGATAGAGGATAAGATAGGATAGAGGATAGGATAGGGGATTTGATAGGATAGAGGATAGGATAGGATAGAGGATAGGATAGGATAGAGGATAGGATAAGATAGAGGATAGGATAGGATAGAGGATAGGATAGGATAGAGGGTAGGATAGGATAGAGGATAGAGGATAGGATAGGACAGAGGATAAGGTAGGGGATTTGATAGGATAGAGGATAGGATAGGATAGAGGATAGGATAGGATAGAGGATAGGATAGGATAGAGGATAGGATAGGATAGAGGATAGGATAGGATAGAGGATAGGATAGACGATAGGATAGGATAGATCATAGGATAGGATAGAGGATAAGATAGAATAGAGGATAGGATAGGATAGAGGATAGGATAGTATAGAGGACAGGATAGGATACAGGATTGGATAGGATACAGGAAAGGATAGGATTGAGGATAGGATAGGATAGGATAGAGGATAGGATAGGATAGAGGATAGGATAGACGATAGGATAGGATAGAGGATAGGATAGGATAGAGGATAGTATAGGATAGAGGATAGAGGATAGGATAGGATAGAGGATAGGATAGGATAGAGGATAGGATAGGATAGAGGATAGGATAGGATAGAGGATAGGATAGGATAGAGGATAGGATAGGATAGAGGATAGGTTAGGATAGAGGATAGAGGATAGGATAGGATAGAGGATAGGATAGGATAGAGGATAGGATAGGATAGAGGATAGGATAGGATAGAGGATAGGATAGGATAGAGGATAGGATAGGATAGAGGATAGGATAGGATAGACGATAGGATAGGATAGAGGATAGGATGGGATAGAGGATAGTATAGGATAGAGGATAGAGGATAGGATAGGATAGAGGATAAGATAGGATAGAGGATAGGATAGGGGATTTGATAGGATAGAGGATAGGATAGGATAGAGGATAGGATAGGATAGAGGATAGGATAAGATAGAAGATAGGATAGGATAGAGGATAGGATAGGATAGAGGATAGGATAGGATAGAGGATAGAGGATAGGATAGGACAGAGGATAGGGTAGGGGATTTGATAGGATAGAGGATAGGATAGGATAGAGGATAGGATAGGATAGAGGATAGGATAGGATAGAGGATAGGATAGACGATAGGATAGGATAGATCATAGGATAGGATAGAGGATAAGATAGAATAGAGGATAGGATAGGATAGAGGATAGGATAGTATAGAGGACAGGATAGGATACAGGATTGGATAGGATACAGGAAAGGATAGGATTGAGGATAGGATAGGATAGGATAGAGGATAGGATAGGATAGAGGATAGGATAGACGATAGGATAGGATAGAGGATAGGATAGGATAGAGGATAGTATAGGATAGAGGATAGAGGATAGGATAGGATAGAGGATAGGATAGGATAGAGGATAGGATAGGATAGAGGATAGGATAGGATAGAGGATAGGATAGGATAGAGGATAGGATAGGATAGAGGATAGGATAGGATAGAGGATAGGATAGGATAGAGGATAGGATAGGACAGAGGATAGGGTAGGGGATTTGATAGGATAGAGGATAGGATAGGATAGAAGATAGGATAGGATAGAGGATAGGATAGGATAGAGGATAGGATAGGAAAGAGGATAGGATTGGATAGAGGATAGGATAGGATAGAGGATAGGATAGGACAGAGGATAGGACAGGGGATTTGATAGGATAGAGGATAGGATAGGATAGAGGATTGGATAGGATAGAGGATAGATGATAGGATAGGATAGAGGATAGGATAGGGGATTTGATAGGATAGATGATAGGATAGGATAGAAGATAGGATAGGATAGAGGATAGATGATAGGATAGGATAGAGGATAGGATAGGGGATAGGATAGGATAGAGGATAGGATATTATAGAAGATAGGATAGGATAGAGGATAGGATAGGATGGAGGATAAGATAGGATAGAGGATAGGATAGGATAGAGGATAGATGATAGGATAGGATAGAGGATAGGATAGGACAGAGGATAGGGTAGGGGATTTGATAGGATAGAGGATAGGATAGGATAGAAGATAGGATAGGATAGAGGAAAGGATAGGATAGAGGATAGGATAGGATAGAGGATAGGATAGAGGATAGGAAAGGATAGAGGATAGGATAGGACAGAGGATAGGATAGGGGATTTGATAGGATAGGATAGAAGATAGGATAGACGATAGGATAGGATAGAGCATAGGATAGGATAGAGAATAGGATAGGATAGAGGATAGGATAGGATAGAACGTAGGATAGAATAGAGGACAGGATAGGATACAGGATTGGATAGGATACAGGAAAGGATAGGATTGAGGATAGGATAGGATAGAGGATAGGATAGACGATAGGATAGTATAGAGGATAGGATAGGATAGAGGATAGAGGATAGGATAGAGGATAGGATAGGACAGAGGATAGGGTAGGGGATTTGATAGGATAGAGGATAGGATAGGATAGAGGATTGGATAGGATTGAGGATAGATGATAGGATAGGATAGAGGATAGGATAGGGGATTTGATAGGATAGAGGATAGGATAGGATAGAGGATTGGATAGGATAGAGGATAGGATAGAATAGAGGATAGGATAGGATAGAGGATAGGATAGGATAGAGGAATAGGATTGGATAGAGGATAGCATAGACGATAGGATAGGATAGATCATAGGATAGGTTAGAGGATAAGATAGAATAGAGGATAGGATAGGATAGAGGATAGGATAGTATAGAGGACAGGATAGGATACAGGATTGGATAAGATACAGGAAAGGATAGGATTGAGGATAGGATAGGAATGAGGATAGGATAGGATAGAGGATAGGATAGGATAGAGGATAGGATAGAATAGAGGATAGGATAGGACAGAGGATAGGACAGGGGATTTGATAGGATAGAGGATAGGATAGGATAGAGGATTGGATAGGATAGAGGATAGATGATAGGATAGGATAGAGGATAGGATAGGGGATTTGATAGGATAGATGATAGGATAGGATAGAAGATAGGATAGGATAGAGGATAGATGATAGGATAGGATAGAGGATAGGATAGGGGATAGGATAGGATAGAGGATAGGATATTATAGAAGATAGGATAGGATAGAGGATAGGATAGGATAGAGGATAAGATAGGATAGAGGATAGGATAGGATAGAGGATAGATGATAGGATAGGATAGAGGATAGGATAGGACAGAGGATAGGGTAGGGGATTTGATAGGATAGAGGATAGGATAGGATAGAAGATAGGATAGGATAGAGGAAAGGATAGGATAGAGGATAGGATAGGATAGAGGATAGGATAGAGGATAGGAAAGGATAGAGGATAGGATAGGACAGAGGATAGGATAGGGGATTTGATAGGATAGGATAGAAGATAGGATAGACGATAGGATAGGATAGAGCATAGGATAGGATAGAGAATAGGATAGGATAGAGGATAGGATAGGATAGAACGTAGGATAGAATAGAGGACAGGATAGGATACAGGATTGGATAGGATACAGGAAAGGATAGGATTGAGGATAGGATAGGATAGAGGATAGGATAGACGATAGGATAGTATAGAGGATAGGATAGGATAGAGGATAGAGGATAGGATAGAGGATAGGATAGAGGATAGGATAGGACAGAGGATAGGGTAGGGGATTTGATAGGATAGAGGATAGGATAGGATAGAAGATAGGATAGGATAGAGGATAATATAGGATAGAGGATAGGATAGGATAGAGGATAGGATAGACGATAGGATAGGATAGAGGATACGATAGGATAGAGGATAGGATAGGATAGAGGATAGGATAGGACAGAGGATAGGATAGGGGATTTGATAGGATAGAGGATAGGATAGGATAGAGGATTGGATAGGATTGAGGATAGATGATAGGATAGGATAGAGGATTGGATAGGATTGAGGATAGATGATAGGATAGGATAGAGGATAGGATAGGGGATTTGATAGGATAGAGGATAGGATAGGATAGAGGATAGGATAGGATAGAGGATAGGATAGAATAGAGGATAGGATAGGATAGAGGATAGGATAGGATAGAGGAATAGGATAGGATAGAGGATAGCATAGACGATAGGATAGGATAGATCATAGGATAGGTTAGAGGATAAGATAGAATAGAGGATAGGATAGGATAGAGGATAGGATAGTATAGAGGACAGGATAGGATACAGGATTGGATAGGATACAGGAAAGGATAGGATTGAGGATAGGATAGGAATGAGGATAGGATAGGATAGAGGATAGGATAGGATAGAGGATTGGATAGGATAGAGGATAGGATAGGATAGAGGATAGGATGGGATAGAGGATAGGATAGGATAGAGGATAGGATAGGATAGAGGATAGTATAGGATAGAGCATAGGATAGGATAGAGGATAGGATAGGATAGAGGATAGGATAGGATAGAGGATAGGATAGGATAGAGGATAGGATAGGATAGAGGATAGGATAGGATAGAGGATAGGATAGGATAGAGGATAGGATAGGATAGAGGATAGGTTAGGATAGAGGATAGGATAGTATAGAGGACAGGATAGGATACAGGATTGGATAGGATACAGGAAAGGATAGGATTGAGGATAGGATAGGATGGAGGATAGGATAGGATAGAGGATAGGATAGGGTAGAGGATAGGATAGACGACAGGATAGGATAGAGGATAGGATAGGATAGGATACAGGATAGGATAGGATAGAGGATAGGATAAGATAGAAGATAGGTTAGGATAGAGGATAGGATAGTATAGAGGACAGGATAGGATAGAGGATAGGATAGGATAGAAGATATTATAGGATAGAGGATAGATGATAGGATAGGATAGAGGATAGGATAGGGGATAGGATAGAGGATAGGATAGGATAGAGGATAGGATAGGATAGAGGATAGGATAGGATAGAGGATAGGATAGACGATAGGATAGGATAGAGGATTGGATAGGATAGAGGATAGGATAGGATAGAGGATAGGATAGGATAGAGGATAGGATAGGATAGAGGATAGGATAGGATAGAGGATAGTATAGGATAGAGGATAGGATAGGATAGAGGATAGGATAGGATAGAGGATAGGATAGGATAGAGGATAGGATAGGATAGAGGATAGGATAGGATAGAGGATAGGATAGGATAGAGGATAGGATAGGATAGAGGATAGGATAGGATAGAGGATAGGTTAGGATAGAGGATAGGATAGTATAGAGGGCAGGATAGGATACAGGATTGGATAGGATACAGGAAAGGATAGGATTGAGGATAGGATAGGATGGAGGATAGGATAGGATAGAGGATAGGATAGGGTAGAGGATAGGATAGACGACAGGATAGGATAGAGGATAGGATAGGATAGGATACAGGATAGGATAGGATAGAGGATAGGATAAGATAGAAGATAGGTTAGGATAGAGGATAGGATAGTATAGAGGACAGGATAGGATAGAGGATAGGATAGGATAGAGGATAGGATAGACGATAGGATAGGATTGAGGATAGGATAGGATGGAGGATAGGATAGGATAGAGGATAGGATAGGGTAGAGGATAGGATAGACGACAGGATAGGATAGAGGATAGGATAGGATAGGATACAGGATAGGATAGGATAGAGGATAGGATAAGATAGAAGATAGGTTAGGATAGAGGATAGGATAGTATAGAGGACAGGATAGGATAGAGGATAGGATAGGATAGAAGATATTATAGGATAGAGGATAGATGATAGGATAGGATAGAGGATAGGATAGGGGATAGGATAGAGGATAGGATAGGATAGAGGATAGGATAGGATAGAGGATAGGATAGGATAGAGGATAGGATAGACGATAGGATAGGATAGAGGATTGGATAGGATAGAGGATAGGATAGGATAGAGGATAGGATAGGATAGAGGATAGGATAGGATAGAGATAGAGATAGGATAGGATAGGATAGTATAGGATAGAGGATAGGATAGGATAGAGGATAGGATAGGATAGAGGATAGGATAGGATAGAGGATAGGATAGGATAGAGGATAGGATAGGATAGAGGATAGGATAGGATAGAGGATAGGATAGGATAGAGGATAGGATAGGATAGAGGATAGGTTAGGATAGAGGATAGGATAGTATAGAGGGCAGGATAGGATACAGGATTGGATAGGATACAGGAAAGGATAGGATTGAGGATAGGATAGGATGGAGGATAGGATAGGATAGAGGATAGGATAGGGTAGAGGATAGGATAGACGACAGGATAGGATAGAGGATAGGATAGGATAGGATACAGGATAGGATAGGATAGAAGAGGATAGGATAAGATAGAAGATAGGTTAGGATAGAGGATAGGATAGTATAGAGGACAGGATAGGATAGAGGATAGGATAGGATAGAAGATATTATAGGATAGAGGATAGATGATAGGATAGGATAGAGGATAGGATAGGGGATAGGATAGAGGATAGGATAGGGGATAGGATAGGATAGAGGATAGGATAGGATAGGATAGAGGATAGGATAGGATAGAAGATAGGATAGGATAGAGGATAGCATAGGATAGAGGATAGGATAGGATAGAGGATAGGATAGGATAGAGGATAGGATAGGATAGAGGATAGGATAGGATAGAGGATAGGATAGGATAGAGGATAGGATAGGATAGAGGATAGGATAGAGGAAAGGATAGGATAGAGGATAGGATAGGATAGAGGATAGAGGATAGAGGATAGGATAGGATAGGATAGAGGATAGAGGATAGGATAGGATAGGATAGAGGATAGAGGATAGGATAGGATGGAGGATAGGATAGGATAGAGGATAGGATAGGATATAGGATAGGATAGGATAGAGGAATAGGATAGGATAGAGGATAGGATAGACGATAAGATAGGATAGAGCATAGGATAGGATAGAGGATAGGATAGGCTAGAGGACAGGATAGGATACAGGATTGGATAGGATACAGGAAAGGATAGGATTGAGGATAGGATAGGATAGAGGATAGGATAGGATAGAGGATAGGATAGGATAGAGGATATGTTAGGATAGACGATATGATAGGATAGAGGATAGGATAGGATAGAGGATAGAGGATAGAGGATAGGATAGGATAGAGGATAGAGGATAGGATAGGATAGAGGATAGCATAGGATAGAGGATAGGATAGGATAGAGGATAGGATAGGACAGAGGATAGGATAGGATAGAGGATAGAGGATAGAGGATAGAGGATAGAGGATAGAGGATAGGATAGGATAGAGGATAGGATAGGATAGAGGATAGGATAGGACAGAGGATAGACTAGGGGATTTGATAGGATAGAGGATAGGATAGGATAGAAGATAGGATAGGATAGAGGATAGGATAGGATAGAGGATTGGATAGGATAGAGATTAGATGATAGGATAGGATAGAGGATAGTATAGGGGATTAGATAGGATAGAGGATAGGATAGGATAGAAGATATTATAGGATAGAGGATAGATGATAGGATAGGATAGAGGATAGGATAGGGGATAGGATAGAGGATAGGATAGGGGATAGGATAGGATAGAGGATAGGATAGGATAGGATAGAGGATAGGATAGGATAGAAGATAGGATAGGATAGAGGATAGCATAGGATAGAGGATAGGATAGGATAGAGGATAGGATAGGATAGATGATAGGATAGGATAGAGGATAGGATAGGATAGAGGATAGGATAGACGATAGGATAGGATAGAGGATAGGATAGGATAGAGGATAGGATAGGATAGAGGATAGGATAGGATAGAGGATAGGATAGGATAGAGGATAGGTTAGGATAGAGGATAGGATAGTATAGAGGACAGGATAGGATACAGGATTGGATAGGATACAGGAAAGGATAGGATTGAGGATAGGATAGGATGGAGGATAGGATAGGATAGAGGATAGGATAGGATAGAGGATAGGATAGACGACAGGATAGGATAGAGGATAGGATAGGATAGGATACAGGATAGGATAGGATAGAGGATAGGATAAGATAGAAGATAGGTTAGGATAGAGGATAGGATAGTATAGAGGACAGGATAGGATAGAGGATAGGATAGGATATAAGATATTATAGGATAGAGGATAGATGATAGGATAGGATAGAGGATAGGATAGGGGATAGGATAGAGGATAGGATAGGGGATAGGATAGGATAGAGGATAGGATAGGATAGGATAGAGGATAGGATAGGATAGAAGATAGGATAGGATAGAGGATAGCATAGGATAGAGGATAGGATAGGATAGAGGATAGGATAGGATAGAGGATAGGATAGGATAGAGGATAGGATAGGATAGAGGATAGGATAGGATAGAGGATAGGATAGGATAGAGGATAGGATAGGATAGAGGATAGGATAGGATAGAGGATAGGTTAGGATAGAGGATAGGATAGTATAGAGGACAGGATAGGATACAGGATTGGATAGGATACAGGAAAGGATAGGATTGAGGATAGGATAGGATGGAGGATAGGATAGGATAGAGGATAGGATAGGATAGAGGATAGGATAGACGACAGGATAGGATAGAGGATAGGATAGGATAGGATACAGGATAGGATAGGATAGAGGATAGGATAGGGGATTTGATAGGATAGAGGATAGGATAGGATAGAGGATAGGATAGGATAGAGGATAGGATAGGATAGAGGATAGGATAGGATAGAGGATAGGTTAGGATAGAGGATAGAGGATAGGATAGGATAGAGGATAGGATAGGATAGAGGATAGGATAGGATAGAGGATAGGATAGGATAGAGGATAGGATAGGATAGAGGATAGGATAGGATAGAGGATAGGATAGGATAGAGGATAGGATAGGACAGACGATAGGATAGGATAGAGGATAGGATTGGATAGAGGATAGTATAGGATAGAGGATAGAGGATAGGATAGGATAGAGGATAAGATAGGATAGAGGATAGGATAGGGGATTTGATAGGATAGAGGATAGGATAGGATAGAGGATAGGATAGGATAGAGGATAGGATAGGATAGAGGATAGGATAGGATAGAGGATAGGATAGGATAGAGGATAGGTTAGGACAGAGGATAGGATAGTATAGAGGACAGGATAGGATACAGGATTGGATAGGATACAGGAAAGGATAGGATTGAGGATAGGATAGGATGGAGGATAGGATAGGATAGAGGATAGGATAGGATAGAGGATAGGTTAGACGACAGGATAGGATAGAGGATAGGATAGGATAGGATACAGGATAGGATAGGATAGAGGATAGGATAGGGGATTTGATAGGATAGAGGATAGGATAGGATAGAGGATAGGATAGGATAGAGGATAGGATAGGATAGGATAGGATAGAGGATAGGATAGGATAGAGGATAGGATAGGATAGAGGATAGGATAGGATAGAGGATAGGTTAGGATAGAGGATAGAGGATAGGATAGGATAGAGGATAGGATAGGATAGAGGATAGGTTAGGATAGAGGATAGGATAGTATAGAGGACAGGATAGGATACAGGATTGGATAGGATACAGGAAAGGATAGGATTGAGGATAGGATAGGATGGAGGATAGGATAGGATAGAGGATAGGATAGGATAGAGGATAGGATAGACGACAGGATAGGATAGAGGATAGGATAGGATAGGATACAGGATAGGATAGGATAGAGGATAGGATAAGATAGAAGATAGGTTAGGATAGAGGATAGGATAGTATAGAGGACAGGATAGGATAGAGGATAGGATAGGATAGAAGATATTATAGGATAGAGGATAGATGATAGGATAGGATAGAGGATAGGATAGGGGATAGGATAGAGGATAGGATAGGGGATAGGATAGGATAGAGGATAGGATAGGATAGGATAGAGGATAGGATAGGATAGAAGATAGGATAGGATAGAGGATAGCATAGGATAGAGGATAGGATAGGATAGAGGATAGGATAGGATAGAGGATAGGTTAGGATAGAGGATAGGATAGTATAGAGGACAGGATAGGATACAGGATTGGATAGGATACAGGAAAGGATAGGATTGAGGATAGGATAGGATGGAGGATAGGATAGGATAGAGGATAGGATAGGATAGAGGATAGGATAGACGACAGGATAGGATAGAGGATAGGATAGGATAGGATACAGGATAGGATAGGATAGAGGATAGGATAGGGGATTTGATAGGATAGAGGATAGGATAGGATAGAGGATAGGATAGGATAGAGGATAGGATAGGATAGAGGATAGGATAGGATAGAGGATAGGTTAGGATAGAGGATAGAGGATAGGATAGGATAGAGGATAGGATAGGATAGAGGATAGGATAGGATAGAGGATAGGATAGGATAGAGGATAGGATAGGATAGAAGATAGGATAGGATAGAGGATAGCATAGGATAGAGGATAGGATAGGATAGAGGATAGGATAGGATAGAGGATAGGTTAGGATAGAGGATAGGATAGTATAGAGGACAGGATAGGATACAGGAAAGGATAGGATTGAGGATAGGATAGGATGGAGGATAGGATAGGATAGAGGATAGGATAGGATAGAGGATAGGATAGACGACAGGATAGGATAGAGGATAGGATAGGATAGGATACAGGATAGGATAGGATAGAGGATAGGATAAGATAGAAGATAGGTTAGGATAGAGGATAGGATAGTATAGAGGACAGGATAGGATAGAGGATAGGATAGGATAGAAGATATTATAGGATAGAGGATAGATGATAGGATAGGATAGAGGATAGGATAGGGGATAGGATAGAGGATAGGATAGGGGATAGGATAGGATAGAGGATAGGATAGGATAGGATAGAGGATAGGATAGGATAGAAGATAGGATAGGATAGAGGATAGCATAGGATAGAGGATAGGATAGGATAGAGGATAGGATAGGATAGAGGATAGGTTAGGATAGAGGATAGGATAGTATAGAGGACAGGATAGGATACAGGATTGGATAGGATACAGGAAAGGATAGGATTGAGGATAGGATAGGATGGAGGATAGGATAGGATAGAGGATAGGATAGGATAGAGGATAGGATAGACGACAGGATAGGATAGAGGATAGGATAGGATAGGATACAGGATAGGATAGGATAGAGGATAGGATAGGGGATTTGATAGGATAGAGGATAGGATAGGATAGAGGATAGGATAGGATAGAGGATAGGATAGGATAGAGGATAGGATAGGATAGAGGATAGGTTAGGATAGAGGATAGAGGATAGGATAGGATAGAGGATAGGATAGGATAGAGGATAGGATAGGATAGAGGATAGGATAGGATAGAGGATAGGATAGGATAGAGGATAGGATAGGATAGAGGATAGGATAGGATAGAGGATAGGATAGGACAGACGATAGGATAGGATAGAGGATAGGATTGGATAGAGGATAGTATAGGATAGAGGATAGAGGATAGGATAGGATAGAGGATAAGATAGGATAGAGGATAGGATAGGGGATTTGATAGGATAGAGGATAGGATAGGATAGAGGATAGGATAGGATAGAGGATAGGATAGGATAGAGGATAGGATAGGATAGAGGATAGGATAGGATAGAGGATAGGTTAGGACAGAGGATAGGATAGTATAGAGGACAGGATAGGATACAGGATTGGATAGGATACAGGAAAGGATAGGATTGAGGATAGGATAGGATGGAGGATAGGATAGGATAGAGGATAGGATAGGATAGAGGATAGGTTAGACGACAGGATAGGATAGAGGATAGGATAGGATAGGATACAGGATAGGATAGGATAGAGGATAGGATAGGGGATTTGATAGGATAGAGGATAGGATAGGATAGAGGATAGGATAGGATAGAGGATAGGATAGGATAGGATAGGATAGAGGATAGGATAGGATAGAGGATAGGATAGGATAGAGGATAGGATAGGATAGAGGATAGGTTAGGATAGAGGATAGAGGATAGGATAGGATAGAGGATAGGATAGGATAGAGGATAGGATAGGATAGAGGATAGGATAGGATAGAGGATAGGATAGGATAGAGGATAGGATAGGATAGAGGATAGGATAGGATAGAGGATAGGATAGGATAGACGATAGGATAGGATAGAGGATAGGATGGGATAGAGGATAGTATAGGATAGAGGATAGAGGATAGGATAGGATAGAGGATAAGATAGGATAGAGGATAGGATAGGGGATTTGATAGGATAGAGGATAGGATAGGATAGAGGATAGGATAGGATAGAGGATAGGATAAGATAGAGGATAGGATAGGATAGAGGATAGGATAGGATAGAGGATAGGATAGGATAGAGGATAGAGGATAGGATAGGACAGAGGATAGGGTAGGGGATTTGATAGGATAGAGGATAGGATAGGATAGAGGATAGGATAGGATAGAGGATAGGATAGGATAGAGGATAGGATAGACGATAGGATAGGATAGATCATAGGATAGGATAGAGGATAAGATAGAATAGAGGATAGGATAGGATAGAGGATAGGATAGGATAGAGGATAGGATAGACGATAGGATAGGATAGAGGATAGGATAGGATAGAGGATAGTATAGGATAGAGGATAGAGGATAGGATAGGATAGAGGATAGGATAGGATAGAGGATAGGATAGGATAGAGGATAGTATAGGATAGAGGATAGAGGATAGGATAGGATAGAGGATAGGATAGGATAGAGGATAGGATAGGATAGAGGATAGGATAGGATAGAGGATAGGATAGGATAGAGGATAGGATAGGATAGAGGATAGGTTAGGATAGAGGATAGAGGATAGGATAGGATAGAGGATAGGATAGGATAGAGGATAGGATAGGATAGAGGATAGGATAGGATAGAGGATAGGATAGGATAGAGGATAGGATAGGATAGAGGATAGGATAGGATAGAGGATAGGATAGGATAGAGGATAGGATAGGATAGACGATAGGATAGGATAGAGGATAGGATGGGATAGAGGATAGTATAGGATAGAGGATAGAGGATAGGATAGGATAGAGGATAAGATAGGATAGAGGATAGGATAGGGGATTTGATAGGATAGAGGATAGGATAGGATAGAGGATAGGATAGGATAGAGGATAGGATAGGATAGAGGATAGGATAAGATAGAGGATAGGATAGGATAGAGGATAGGATAGGATAGAGGATAGGATAGGATAGAGGATAGAGGATAGGATAGGACAGAGGATAGGGTAGGGGATTTGATAGGATAGAGGATAGGATAGGATAGACGATAGGATAGGATAGATCATAGGATAGGATAGAGGATAAGATAGAATAGAGGATAGGATAGGATAGAGGATAGGATAGTATAGAGGACAGGATAGGATACAGGATTGGATAGGATACAGGAAAGGATAGGATTGAGGATAGGATAGGATAGGATAGAGGATAGGATAGGATAGAGGATAGGATAGACGATAGGATAGGATAGAGGATAGGATAGGATAGAGGATAGTATAGGATAGAGGATAGAGGATAGGATAGGATAGAGGATAAGATAGGATAGAGGATAGGATAGGGGATTTGATAGGATAGAGGATAGGATAGGATAGAGGATAGGATAGGATAGAGGATAGGATAAGATAGAGGATAGGATAGGATAGAGGATAGGATAGGATAGAGGGTAGGATAGGATAGAGGATAGAGGATAGGATAGGACAGAGGATAAGGTAGGGGATTTGATAGGATAGAGGATAGGATAGGATAGAGGATAGGATAGGATAGAGGATAGGATAGGATAGAGGATAGGATAGGATAGAGGATAGGATAGGATAGAGGATAGGATAGACGATAGGATAGGATAGATCATAGGATAGGATAGAGGATAAGATAGAATAGAGGATAGGATAGGATAGAGGATAGGATAGTATAGAGGACAGGATAGGATACAGGATTGGATAGGATACAGGAAAGGATAGGATTGAGGATAGGATAGGATAGGATAGAGGATAGGATAGGATAGAGGATAGGATAGACGATAGGATAGGATAGAGGATAGGATAGGATAGAGGATAGTATAGGATAGAGGATAGAGGATAGGATAGGATAGAGGATAGGATAGGATAGAGGATAGGATAGGATAGAGGATAGGATAGGATAGAGGATAGGATAGGATAGAGGATAGGATAGGATAGAGGATAGGTTAGGATAGAGGATAGAGGATAGGATAGGATAGAGGATAGGATAGGATAGAGGATAGGATAGGATAGAGGATAGGATAGGATAGAGGATAGGATAGGATAGAGGATAGGATAGGATAGAGGATAGGATAGGATAGACGATAGGATAGGATAGAGGATAGGATGGGATAGAGGATAGTATAGGATAGAGGATAGAGGATAGGATAGGATAGAGGATAAGATAGGATAGAGGATAGGATAGGGGATTTGATAGGATAGAGGATAGGATAGGATAGAGGATAGGATAGGATAGAGGATAGGATAAGATAGAAGATAGGATAGGATAGAGGATAGGATAGGATAGAGGATAGGATAGGATAGAGGATAGAGGATAGGATAGGACAGAGGATAGGGTAGGGGATTTGATAGGATAGAGGATAGGATAGGATAGAGGATAGGATAGGATAGAGGATAGGATAGGATAGAGGATAGGATAGACGATAGGATAGGATAGATCATAGGATAGGATAGAGGATAAGATAGAATAGAGGATAGGATAGGATAGAGGATAGGATAGTATAGAGGACAGGATAGGATACAGGATTGGATAGGATACAGGAAAGGATAGGATTGAGGATAGGATAGGATAGGATAGAGGATAGGATAGGATAGAGGATAGGATAGACGATAGGATAGGATAGAGGATAGGATAGGATAGAGGATAGTATAGGATAGAGGATAGAGGATAGGATAGGATAGAGGATAGGATAGGATAGAGGATAGGATAGGATAGAGGATAGGATAGGATAGAGGATAGGATAGGATAGAGGATAGGATAGGATAGAGGATAGGATAGGATAGAGGATAGGATAGGATAGAGGATAGGATAGGACAGAGGATAGGGTAGGGGATTTGATAGGATAGAGGATAGGATAGGATAGAAGATAGGATAGGATAGAGGATAGGATAGGATAGAGGATAGGATAGGAAAGAGGATAGGATTGGATAGAGGATAGGATAGGATAGAGGATAGGATAGGACAGAGGATAGGACAGGGGATTTGATAGGATAGAGGATAGGATAGGATAGAGGATTGGATAGGATAGAGGATAGATGATAGGATAGGATAGAGGATAGGATAGGGGATTTGATAGGATAGATGATAGGATAGGATAGAAGATAGGATAGGATAGAGGATAGATGATAGGATAGGATAGAGGATAGGATAGGGGATAGGATAGGATAGAGGATAGGATATTATAGAAGATAGGATAGGATAGAGGATAGGATAGGATGGAGGATAAGATAGGATAGAGGATAGGATAGGATAGAGGATAGATGATAGGATAGGATAGAGGATAGGATAGGACAGAGGATAGGGTAGGGGATTTGATAGGATAGAGGATAGGATAGGATAGAAGATAGGATAGGATAGAGGAAAGGATAGGATAGAGGATAGGATAGGATAGAGGATAGGATAGAGGATAGGAAAGGATAGAGGATAGGATAGGACAGAGGATAGGATAGGGGATTTGATAGGATAGGATAGAAGATAGGATAGACGATAGGATAGGATAGAGCATAGGATAGGATAGAGAATAGGATAGGATAGAGGATAGGATAGGATAGAACGTAGGATAGAATAGAGGACAGGATAGGATACAGGATTGGATAGGATACAGGAAAGGATAGGATTGAGGATAGGATAGGATAGAGGATAGGATAGACGATAGGATAGTATAGAGGATAGGATAGGATAGAGGATAGAGGATAGGATAGAGGATAGGATAGGACAGAGGATAGGGTAGGGGATTTGATAGGATAGAGGATAGGATAGGATAGAGGATTGGATAGGATTGAGGATAGATGATAGGATAGGATAGAGGATAGGATAGGGGATTTGATAGGATAGAGGATAGGATAGGATAGAGGATTGGATAGGATAGAGGATAGGATAGAATAGAGGATAGGATAGGATAGAGGATAGGATAGGATAGAGGAATAGGATTGGATAGAGGATAGCATAGACGATAGGATAGGATAGATCATAGGATAGGTTAGAGGATAAGATAGAATAGAGGATAGGATAGGATAGAGGATAGGATAGTATAGAGGACAGGATAGGATACAGGATTGGATAAGATACAGGAAAGGATAGGATTGAGGATAGGATAGGAATGAGGATAGGATAGGATAGAGGATAGGATAGGATAGAGGATAGGATAGAATAGAGGATAGGATAGGACAGAGGATAGGACAGGGGATTTGATAGGATAGAGGATAGGATAGGATAGAGGATTGGATAGGATAGAGGATAGATGATAGGATAGGATAGAGGATAGGATAGGGGATTTGATAGGATAGATGATAGGATAGGATAGAAGATAGGATAGGATAGAGGATAGATGATAGGATAGGATAGAGGATAGGATAGGGGATAGGATAGGATAGAGGATAGGATATTATAGAAGATAGGATAGGATAGAGGATAGGATAGGATAGAGGATAAGATAGGATAGAGGATAGGATAGGATAGAGGATAGATGATAGGATAGGATAGAGGATAGGATAGGACAGAGGATAGGGTAGGGGATTTGATAGGATAGAGGATAGGATAGGATAGAAGATAGGATAGGATAGAGGAAAGGATAGGATAGAGGATAGGATAGGATAGAGGATAGGATAGAGGATAGGAAAGGATAGAGGATAGGATAGGACAGAGGATAGGATAGGGGATTTGATAGGATAGGATAGAAGATAGGATAGACGATAGGATAGGATAGAGCATAGGATAGGATAGAGAATAGGATAGGATAGAGGATAGGATAGGATAGAACGTAGGATAGAATAGAGGACAGGATAGGATACAGGATTGGATAGGATACAGGAAAGGATAGGATTGAGGATAGGATAGGATAGAGGATAGGATAGACGATAGGATAGTATAGAGGATAGGATAGGATAGAGGATAGAGGATAGGATAGAGGATAGGATAGAGGATAGGATAGGACAGAGGATAGGGTAGGGGATTTGATAGGATAGAGGATAGGATAGGATAGAAGATAGGATAGGATAGAGGATAATATAGGATAGAGGATAGGATAGGATAGAGGATAGGATAGACGATAGGATAGGATAGAGGATACGATAGGATAGAGGATAGGATAGGATAGAGGATAGGATAGGACAGAGGATAGGATAGGGGATTTGATAGGATAGAGGATAGGATAGGATAGAGGATTGGATAGGATTGAGGATAGATGATAGGATAGGATAGAGGATTGGATAGGATTGAGGATAGATGATAGGATAGGATAGAGGATAGGATAGGGGATTTGATAGGATAGAGGATAGGATAGGATAGAGGATAGGATAGGATAGAGGATAGGATAGAATAGAGGATAGGATAGGATAGAGGATAGGATAGGATAGAGGAATAGGATAGGATAGAGGATAGCATAGACGATAGGATAGGATAGATCATAGGATAGGTTAGAGGATAAGATAGAATAGAGGATAGGATAGGATAGAGGATAGGATAGTATAGAGGACAGGATAGGATACAGGATTGGATAGGATACAGGAAAGGATAGGATTGAGGATAGGATAGGAATGAGGATAGGATAGGATAGAGGATAGGATAGGATAGAGGATAGGATAGACGATAGGATAGGATAGAGGATAGGTTAGGATAGAGGATAGGATAGTATAGAGGACAGGATAGGATACAGGATTGGATAGGATACAGGAAAGGATAGGATTGAGGATAGGATAGGATGGAGGATAGGATAGAATAGGATAGAGGACAGGATAGACGGCAGGATACGATAGAGGATAGGATAGGATAGAGGATAGGATAGGATAGAGGATAGAGGATAGAGGATAGGATAGGATACAGGATAGGATAGGATAGAGGATAGGATAGGGGATTTGATAGGATAGAGGATAGGATAGGATAGAGGATAGGATAGGATAGAGGATATAATAAGATAGAGGATAGGATAGGATAGAGGATAGGATAGGATAGAGGATAGGATAGGATAGAGGATAGAGGATAGGATAGGACAGAGGATAGGGTAGGGGATTTGATAGGATAGAGGATAGGATAGGATAGAGGATAGGATAGGATAGAGGATAGGATAGGATAGAGGATAGGATAGGATAGAGGAATAGGATAGGATAGGACAGAGGATAGGGTAGGGGATTTGATAGGATAGAGGATAGGATAGGATAGAGGATAGGATACGATAGAGGATAGGATAGGATAGAGGATAGGATAGGATAGAGGAATAGGATAGGATAGAGGATAGGATAGACGATAGGATAGGATAGATCATATGATAGGATAGAGGATAAGATAGAATAGAGGATAGGATAGGATAGAGGATAGGATAGTATAGAGGACAGGATAGGATACAGGATTGGATAGGATACAGGAAAGGATAGGATTGAGGATAGGATAGGATAGGATAGAGGATAGGATAGGATAGAGGATAGGATAGGGGATTTGATAGGATAGAGGATAGGATAGGATAGAGGATAGGATAGGATAGAGGATAGGATAGGATAGAGGATAGGATAGGATAGAGGATAGGATAGGATAGAGGATAGTATATGATAGAGGATAGGATAGGATAGAGGATAGGATAGGATATAGGATAGGATAGGATAGAGGATAGGATAGGATAGAGGAATAGGATAGGATAGAGGATAGGATAGACGATAGGATAGGATAGAGCATTGGATAGGATAGAGGATAGGATAGGATAGAGGACAGGATAGGATACAGGATTGGATAGGATACAGGAAAGGATAGGATTGAGGATAGGATAGGATGGAGGGTAGGATAGGATAGAGGATAGGATAGAGGATAGGATAGGATAGAGGATAGGATAGGATAGCATAGAGGATAGGATAGGATAGAGGATAGGATAGACGATAGGATAGGACAGAGGATAGGATAGGATAGAGGATAGGATAGGATAGAGGATAGGATAGGATAGAGGATAGGATAGGACAGAGGATAGGGTAGGATAGAGGATAGGATAGGGGATTTGATAGGATAGGATAGAGGATAGATGATAGGATAGGATAGAGGATAGGATAGGATAGAGGATAGGATAGGATAGAGGATAGGATAGACGATAGGATAGGATAGATCATAGGATAGGATAGAGGATAAGATAGAATAGAGGATAGGATAGGATAGAGGATAGGATAGTATAGGGGACAGGATAGGATACAGGATTGGATAGGATACAGGAAAGGATAGGATTGAGGATAGGATAGGATAGGATAGAGGATAGGATAGGATAGAGGATAGGATAGACGATAGGATAGGATAGAGGATAGGATAGGATAGAGGATAGTATAGGATAGAGGATAGAGGATAGGATAGGATAGAGGATAGGATAGGATAGAGGATAGGATAGGATAGAGGATAGGATAGGATAGAGGATAGGATAGGATAGAGGATAGGATAGGATAGAGGATAGGATAGGATAGAGGATAGGATAGGATAGAGGATAGGATAGGATAGAGGATAGGATAGGACAGAGGATAGGGTAGGGGATTTGATAGGATAGAGGATAGGATAGGATAGAAGATAGGATAGGATAGAGGATAGGATAGGATAGAGGATAGGATAGGAAAGAGGATAGGATTGGATAGAGGATAGGATAGGATAGAGGATAGGATAGGACAGAGGATAGGACAGGGGATTTGATAGGATAGAGGATAGGATAGGATAGAGGATTGGATAGGATAGAGGATAGATGATAGGATAGGATAGAGGATAGGATAGGGGATTTGATAGGATAGATGATAGGATAGGATAGAAGATAGGATAGGATAGAGGATAGATGATAGGATAGGATAGAGGATAGGATAGGGGATAGGATAGGATAGAGGATAGGATATTATAGAAGATAGGATAGGATAGAGGATAGGATAGGATAGAGGATAAGATAGGATAGAGGATAGGATAGGATAGAGGATAGATGATAGGATAGGATAGAGGATAGGATAGGACAGAGGATAGGGTAGGGGATTTGATAGGATAGAGGATAGGATAGGATAGAAGATAGGATAGGATAGAGGAAAGGATAGGATAGAGGATAGGATAGGATAGAGGATAGGATAGAGGATAGGAAAGGATAGAGGATAGGATAGGACAGAGGATAGGATAGGGGATTTGATAGGATAGGATAGAAGATAGGATAGACGATAGGATAGGATAGAGCATAGGATAGGGTAGAGAATAGGATAGGATAGAGGATAGGATAGGATAGAACGTAGGATAGAATAGAGGACAGGATAGGATACAGGATTGCATAGGATACAGGAAAGGATAGGATTGAGGATAGGATAGGATAGAGGATAGGATAGACGATAGGATAGTATAGAGGATAGGATAGGATAGAGGATAGAGGATAGGATAGAGGATAGGATAGAGGATAGGATAGAGGATAGGATAGGACAGAGGATAGGGTAGGGGATTTGATAGGATAGAGGATAGGATAGGATAGAAGATAGGATAGGATAGAGGATAGGATAGGATAGAGGATAGGATAGGATAGAGGATAGGATAGACGATAGGATAGGATAGAGGATACGATAGGATAGAGGATAGGATAGGATAGACTATAGGATAGGACAGAGGATAGGATATGGGATTTGATAGGATAGAGGATAGGATAGGATAGAGGATTGGATAGGATTGAGGATAGATGATAGGATAGGATAGAGGATAGGATAGGGGATTTGATAGGATAGAGGATAGGATAGGATAGAGGATAGGATAGGATAGAGGATAGGATAGAATAGAGGATAGGATAGGATAGAGGATAGGATAGGTTAGAGGAATAGGATAGGATAGAGGATAGCATAGACGATAGGATAGGATAGATCATAGGATAGGTTAGAGGATAAGATAGAATAGAGGATAGGATAGGATAGAGGATAGGATAGTATAGAGGACAGGATAGGATACAGGATTGGATAGGATACAGGAAAGGATAGGATTGAGGATAGGATAGGATGGAGGATAGGATAGGATAGAGGATAGGATAGGATAGAGGATAGGATAGACGACAGGATAGGATAGAGGATAGGATAGGATAGGATACAGGATAGGATAGGATAGAGGATAGGATAGGGGATTTGATAGGATAGAGGATAGGATAGGATAGAGGATAGGATAGGATAGAGGATAGGATAGGATAGAGGATAGGATAGGATAGAGGATAGGATAGGATAGAGGATAGGATAGGATAGAGGATAGGTTAGGATAGAGGATAGGATAGTATAGAGGACAGGATAGGATACAGGATTGGATAGGATACAGGAAAGGTTAGGATTGAGGATAGGATAGGATGGAGGATAGGATAGGATAGAGGATAGGATAGGATAGAGGATAGGATAGACGACAGGATAGGATAGAGGATAGGATAGGATAGGATACAGGATAGGATAGGATAGAGGATAGGATAGGGGATTTGATAGGATAGAGGATAGGATAGGATAGAGGATAGGATAGGATAGAGGATAGGATAGGTTAGGATAGAGGATAGGATAGGATAGAGGATAGGATAGGATAGAGGATAGGATAGGATAGAGGATAGGATAGGATAGAGGATAGGATAGGATAGAGGATCGGTTAGGATAGAGGATAGAGGATAGGATAGGATAGAGGATAGGATAGGATAGAGGATAGGATAGGATAGAGGATAGGATAGGATAGAGGATAGGATAGGATAGAGGATAGGATAGGATAGAGGATAGGATAGGATAGAGGATAGGATAGGATAGAGGATAGGATAGGATAGACGATAGGATAGGATAGAGGATAGGATGGGATAGAGGATAGTATAGGATAGAGGATAGAGGATAGGATAGGATAGAGGATAAGATAGGATAGAGGATAGGATAGGGGATTTGATAGGATAGAGGATAGGATAGGATAGAGGATAGGATAGGATAGAGGATAGGATAAGATAGAGGATAGGATAGGATAGAGGATAGGATAGGATAGAGGATAGGATAGGATAGAGGATAGAGGATAGGATAGGACAGAGGATAGGGTAGGGGATTTGATAGGATAGAGGATAGGATAGGATAGAGGATAGGATAGGATAGAGGATAGGATAGGATAGAGGATAGGATAGACGATAGGATAGGATAGATCATAGGATAGGATAGAGGATAAGATAGAATAGAGGATAGGATAGGATAGAGGATAGGATAGTATAGAGGACAGGATAGGATACAGGATTGGATAGGATACAGGAAAGGATAGGATTGAGGATAGGATAGGATAGGATAGAGGATAGGATAGGATAGAGGATAGGATAGACGATAGGATAGGATAGAGGATAGGATAGGATAGAGGATAGTATAGGATAGAGGATAGAGGATAGGATAGGATAGAGGATAGGATAGGATAGAGGATAGGATAGGATAGAGGATAGGATAGGATAGAGGATAGGATAGGATAGAGGATAGGATAGGATAGAGGATAGGATAGGATAGAGGATAGGATAGGATAGAGGATAGGATAGGACAGAGGATAGGGTAGGGGATTTGATAGGATAGAGGATAGGATAGGATAGAAGATAGGATAGGATAGAGGATAGGATAGGATAGAGGATAGGATAGGAAAGAGGATAGGATTGGATAGAGGATAGGATAGGATAGAGGATAGGATAGGACAGAGGATAGGACAGGGGATTTGATAGGATAGAGGATAGGATAGGATAGAGGATTGGATAGGATAGAGGATAGATGATAGGATAGGATAGAGGATAGGATAGGGGATTTGATAGGATAGATGATAGGATAGGATAGAAGATAGGATAGGATAGAGGATAGATGATAGGATAGGATAGAGGATAGGATAGGGGATAGGATAGGATAGAGGATAGGATATTATAGAAGATAGGATAGGATAGAGGATAGGATAGGATGGAGGATAAGATAGGATAGAGGATAGGATAGGATAGAGGATAGATGATAGGATAGGATAGAGGATAGGATAGGACAGAGGATAGGGTAGGGGATTTGATAGGATAGAGGATAGGATAGGAAAGAAGATAGGATAGGATAGAGGAAAGGATAGGATAGAGGATAGGATAGGATAGAGGATAGGATAGAGGATAGGAAAGGATAGAGGATAGGATAGGACAGAGGATAGGATAGGGGATTTGATAGGATAGGATAGAAGATAGGATAGACGATAGGATAGGATAGAGCATAGGATAGGATAGAGAATAGGATAGGATAGAGGATAGGATAGGATAGAACGTAGGATAGAATAGAGGACAGGATAGGATACAGGATTGGATAGGATACAGGAAAGGATAGGATTGAGGATAGGATAGGATAGAGGATAGGATAGACGATAGGATAGTATAGAGGATAGGATAGGATAGAGGATAGAGGATAGGATAGAGGATAGGATAGGACAGAGGATAGGGTAGGGGATTTGATAGGATAGAGGATAGGATAGGATAGAGGATTGGATAGGATTGAGGATAGATGATAGGATAGGATAGAGGATAGGATAGGGGATTTGATAGGATAGAGGATAGGATAGGATAGAGGATAGGATAGGATAGAGGATAGGATAGAATAGAGGATAGGATAGGATAGAGGATAGGATAGGATAGAGGAATAGGATTGGATAGAGGATAGCATAGACGATAGGATAGGATAGATCATAGGATAGGTTAGAGGATAAGATAGAATAGAGGATAGGATAGGATAGAGGATAGGATAGTATAGAGGACAGGATAGGATACAGGATTGGATAAGATACAGGAAAGGATAGGATTGAGGATAGGATAGGAATGAGGATAGGATAGGATAGAGGATAGGATAGGATAGAGGATAGGATAGAATAGAGGATAGGATAGGACAGAGGATAGGACAGGGGATTTGATAGGATAGAGGATAGGATAGGATAGAGGATTGGATAGGATAGAGGATAGATGATAGGATAGGATAGAGGATAGGATAGGGGATTTGATAGGATAGATGATAGGATAGGATAGAAGATAGGATAGGATAGAGGATAGATGATAGGATAGGATAGAGGATAGGATAGGGGATAGGATAGGATAGAGGATAGGATATTATAGAAGATAGGATAGGATAGAGGATAGGTTAGGATAGAGGATAAGATAGGATAGAGGATAGGATAGGATAGAGGATAGATGATAGGATAGGATAGAGGATAGGATAGGACAGAGGATAGGGTAGGGGATTTGATAGGATAGAGGGTAGGATAGGATAGAAGATAGGATAGGATAGAGGAAAGGATAGGATAGAGGATAGGATAGGATAGAGGATAGGATAGAGGATAGGAAAGGATAGAGGATAGGATAGGACAGAGGATAGGATAGGGGATTTGATAGGATAGGATAGAAGATAGGATAGACGATAGGATAGGATAGAGCATAGGATAGGATAGAGAATAGGATAGGATAGAGGATAGGATAGGATAGAACGTAGGATAGAATAGAGGACAGGATAGGATACAGGATTGGATAGGATACAGGAAAGGATAGGATTGAGGATAGGATAGGATAGAGGATAGGATAGACGATAGGATAGTATAGAGGATAGGATAGGATAGAGGATAGAGGATAGGATAGAGGATAGGATAGAGGATAGGATAGGACAGAGGATAGGGTAGGGGATTTGATAGGATAGAGGATAGGATAGGATAGAAGATAGGATAGGATAGAGGATAGGATAGGATAGAGGATAGGATAGGATAGAGGATAGGATAGACGATAGGATAGGATAGAGGATACGATAGGATAGAGGATAGGATAGGATAGAGGATAGGATAGGACAGAGGATAGGATAGGGGATTTGATAGGATAGAGGATAGGATAGGATAGAGGATTGGATAGGATTGAGGATAGATGATAGGATAGGATAGAGGATAGGATAGGGGATTTGATAGGATAGAGGATAGGATAGGATAGAGGATAGGATAGGATAGAGGATAGGATAGAATAGAGGATAGGATAGGATAGAGGATAGGATAGGATAGAGGAATAGGATAGGATAGAGGATAGCATAGACGATAGGATAGGATAGATCATAGGATAGGTTAGAGGATAAGATAGAATAGAGGATAGGATAGGATAGAGGATAGGATAGTATAGAGGACAGGATAGGATACAGGATTGGATAGGATACAGGAAAGGATAGGATTGAGGATAGGATAGGAATGAGGATAGGATAGGATAGAGGATAGGATAGGATAGAGGATAGGATAGACGATAGGATAGGATAGAGGATAGGTTAGGATA
The DNA here is from genome assembly GCF_050948215.1 of Halictus rubicundus. Lineage (NCBI taxonomy): Eukaryota > Metazoa > Arthropoda > Insecta > Hymenoptera > Halictidae > Halictus > Halictus rubicundus. The sequence goes on from NW_027488651.1 coordinate 530,354, forward strand.
GAGGATAGGATAGTATAGAGGACAGGATAGGATACAGGATTGGATAGGATACAGGAAAGGATAGGATTGAGGATAGGATAGGATGGAGGATAGGATAGAATAGGATAGAGGACAGGATAGACGACAGGATACGATAGAGGATAGGATAGGATAGAGGATAGGATAGGATAGAGGATAGAGGATAGAGGATAGGATAGGATACAGGATAGGATAGGATAGAGGATAGGATAGGGGATTTGATAGGATAGAGGATAGGATAGGATAGAGGATAGGATAGGATAGAGGATAGGATAAGATAGAGGATAGGATAGGATAGAGGATAGGATAGGATAGAGGATAGGATAGGATAGAGGATAGAGGATAGGATAGGACAGAGGATAGGGTAGGGGATTTGATAGGATAGAGGATAGGATAGGATAGAGGATAGGATAGGATAGAGGATAGGATAGGATAGAGGAATAGGATAGGATAGGACAGAGGATAGGGTAGGGGATTTGATAGGATAGAGGATAGGATAGGATAGAGGATAGGATACGATAGAGGATAGGATAGGATAGAGGATAGGATAGGATAGAGGAATAGGATAGGATAGAGGATAGGATACACGATAGGATAGGATAGATCATATGATAGGATAGAGGATAAGATAGAATAGAGGATAGGATAGGATAGAGGATAGGATAGTATAGAGGACAGGATAGGATACAGGATTGGATAGGATACAGGAAAGGATAGGATTGAGGATAGGATAGGATAGGATAGAGGATAGGATAGGATAGAGGATAGGATAGGGGATTTGATAGGATAGAGGATAAGATAGGATAGAGGATAGGATAGGATAGAGGATAGGATAGGATAGAGGATAGGATAGGATAGAGGATAGTATATGATAGAGGATAGGATAGGATAGAGGATAGGATAGGATATAGGATAGGATAGGATAGAGGATAGGATAGGATAGAGGAATAGGAGAGGATAGAGGATAGGATAGACGATAGGATAGGATAGAGCATTGGATAGGATAGAGGATAGGATAGGATAGAGGACAGGATAGGATACAGGATTGGATAGGATACAGGAAAGGATAGGATTGAGGATAGGATAGGATGGAGGGTAGGATAGGATAGAGGATAGGATAGAGGATAGGATAGGATAGAGGATAGGATAGGATAGCATAGAGGATAGGATAGGATAGAAGATAGGATAGACGATAGGATAGGACAGAGGATAGGATAGGATAGAGGATAGGATAGGATAGAGGATAGGATAGGATAGAGGATAGGATAGGACAGAGGATAGGGTAGGATAGAGGATAGGATAGGATAGAGGATAGGATAGGATAGAGGATAGGATAGGATAGAGGATAGGATAGGATAGAGGATAGGATAGGATACAGGATAGGATAGGATAGAGGATAGGATAGGATAGAGGATAGGATACTATAGAGGATAGGATAGGATAGAGGATAGGATAGGATAGAGGATAGGATAGGATAGAGGATGGGATAGGATAGGGGATAGGATAGGATAGAGGATAGGATAGAGGAAAGGATAGGATAGAGGATAGGATAGGATAGAGGTTAGAGGATAGAGGATAGAGGATAGGATAGGATAGGATAGAGGATAGAGGATAGGATAGGATGGAGGATAGGATAGGATAGAGGATAGGATAGGATATAGGATAGGATAGGATAGAGGATAGGATAGGATAGAGGAATAGGATAGGATAGAGGATAGGATAGACGATAAGATAGGATAGAGCATAGGATAGGATAGAGGATAGGATAGGATAGAGGATAGAGGATAGAGGATAGGATAGGATACAGGATAGGATAGGATAGAGGATAGGATAGGGGATTTGATAGGATAGAGGATAGGATAGGATAGAGGATAGGATAGGATAGAGGATAGGATAAGATAGAGGATAGGATAGGATAGAGGATAGGATAGGATAGAGGATAGGATAGGATAGAGGATAGAGGATAGGATAGGACAGAGGATAGGGTAGGGGATTTGATAGGATAGAGGATAGGATAGGATAGAGGATAGGATAGGATAGAGGATAGGATAGGATAGAGGATAGGATAGGATAGAGGATAGGATAGGATAGAGGAATAGGATAGGATAGGACAGAGGATAGGGTAGGGGATTTGATAGGATAGAGGATAGGATAGGATAGAGGATAGAGGATAGGATAGGACAGAGGATAGGGTAGGGGATTTGATAGGATAGAGGATACGATAGGATAGAAGATAGGATAGGATAGAGGATAGGATAGGATAGAGGATAGGATAGGATAGAGGATAGGATTGGATAGAGGATAGGATAGGATAGAGGATAGGATAGGACAGAGGATAGGACAGGGGATTTGATAGGATAGAGGATAGGATAGGATACAGGATTGGATAGGATAGAGGATAGATGATAGGATAGGATAGAGGATAGGATAGGGGATTTGATAGGATAGATGATAGGATAGGATAGAAGATAGGATAGGATAGAGGATAGATGATAGGATAGGATAGAGGATAGGATAGGGGATAGGATAGGATAGAGGATAGGATATTATAGAAGATAGGATAGGATAGAGGATAGGATAGGATAGAGGATAAGATAGGATAGAGGATAGGATAGGATAGAGGATAGATGATAGGATAGGATAGAGGATAGGATAGGACAGAGGATAGGGTAGGGGATTTGATAGGATAGAGGATAGGATAGGATAGAAGATAAGATAGGATAGAGGAAAGGATAGGATAGAGGATAGGATAGGATAGAGGATAGGATAGAGGATAGGAAAGGATAGAGGATAGGATAGGACAGAGGATAGGATAGGGGATTTGATAGGATAGGATAGAAGATAGGATAGACGATAGGATAGGATAGAGCATAGGATAGGATAGAGAATAGGATAGGATAGAGGATAGGATAGGATAGAACGTAGGATAGAATAGAGGACTGGATAGGATACAGGATTGGATAGGATACAGGAAAGGATAGGATTGAGGATAGGATAGGATAGAGGATAGGATAGACGATAGGATAGTATAGAGGATATTATAGGATAGAGGATAGAGGATAGGATAGAGGATAGGATAGAGGATAGGATAGGACAGAGGATAGGGTAGGGGATTTGATAGGATAGAGGATAGGATAGGATAGAAGATAGGATAGGATAGAGGATAGGATAGGATAGAGGATAGGATAGGATAGAGGATAGGGTAGACGATAGGATAGGATAGAGGATACGATAGGATAGAGGATAGGATAGGATACAGGATAGGATAGGACAGAGGATAGGATAGGGGATTTGATAGGATAGAGGATAGGATAGGATAGAGGATAGGATAGGATAGAGGATAGGATACGATAGAGGAATAGGATAGGATAGGACAGAGGATAGGGTAGGGGATTTGATAGGATAGAGGATAGGATAGGATAGAGGATAGGATACGATAGAGGATAGGATAGGATAGAGGATAGGATAGGATAGAGGAATAGGATAGGATAGAGGATAGGATAGACGATAGGATAGGATAGATCATATGATAGGATAGAGGATAAGATAGAATAGAGGATAGGATAGGATAGAGGATAGGATAGTATAGTGGACAGGATAGGATACAGGATTGGATAGGATACAGGAAAGGATAGGATTGAGGATAGGATAGGATAGGATAGAGGATAGGATAGGATAGAGGATAGGATAGACGATAGGATAGGATAGCGGATAGGATAGAATAGAGGATAGAGGATAGGATAGGATAGAGGATAGAGGATAGGATAGGATAGAGGATAGGATACGATAGAGGATAGGATAGGATGGAGGATAGGATAGGACAGAGGATAGGGTTGGGGATTTGATAGGATAGAGGATAGGATAGGATAGAAGATGGGATAGGATAGAGGATACGATAGGATAGAGGATAGGATTGGATAGAGGATAGGATAGGGGATTTGATAGGATAGAGGATAGGATAGGATAGAGTATAGGATAGGATAACATAAAAGGATAGGATCGAATAGAGGATAGGATAGGATAGAGGACAGGAGAGGATACAGGATTGGATAGGATACAGGAAAGGATAGGATTGAGGATAGGATAGGATGGAGGATAGGATAGGATAGAGGATAGGATAGGATAGAGGATAGGATAGACGATAGGATAGGATAGAAGATAGGATAGAGGATAGCATAGGATAGAGGATAGGATAGAATAGAGGATAGGATAGGATAGAGGATAGGATAGGATACAGGATAGGATAGGATAGAGGATAGGATAGGATAGAGGATAGGATAGGATACAGGATAGGATAGGATAGAGGATAGGATAGGATAGAGGATAGGATAGGATACAGGATAGGATAGGATAGGATAGAGGATAGGATAGGGGATTTGATAGGATAGAGGATAGGATAGGGGATTTGATAGGATAGAGGATAGGATAGGATAGAGGATAGGATAGGATACAGGATAGGATAGGATAGAGGATAGGATAGGATAGAGGATAGGATAGGATAGAGGATAGGATAGGATATAGGATAGGATAGGATAGAGGATAGGATAGGATAGAGGAATAGGATAGGATAGAGGATAGGATAGACGATAGGATAGGATAGAGCATAGGATAGGATAGAGGATAGGATAGGATAGAAGATAGGATAGAATAGAGGATAGGATAGGATAGAGGATAGGATAGGATAGAGGATAGAGGATAGGATTGGATAGTGGATAGGATAGGATAGAGGATAGGATAGGATAGAGGATAGGATAGACGATAGGATAGGATAGAGGATTGGATACAATAGAGGATAGATGATAGGATAGGATAGAGGATAGGATAGGGGATTTGATAGGATAGAGGATAGGATAGGATAGAGGATAGGATAGGATACAGGATAGGATAGGATAGAGGATAGGATAGGATAGAGGATAGGATAGGATAGAGGATAGGATAGGATACAGGATAGGATAGGATAGAGGATAGGATAGGATAGAGGATAGGATAGGATAGAGGATAGGATAGGATAGAGGATAGGATAGGATAGAGGATAGGATAGGATATAGGATAGGATAGGATAGAGGATAGGATAGGATAGAGGAATAGGATAGGATAGAGGATAGGATAGACGATAGGATAGGATAGAGCATAGGATAGGATAGAGGATGGGATAGGATAGAGGACAGGATAGGATACAGGATTGGATAGGATACAGGAAAGGATAGGATTGAGGATAGGATAGGATGGAGGATAGGATAGGATAGAGGATAGGATAGGATAGAGGATAGGATAGACGATAGGATAGGATAGCGGATAGGATAGGATAGAGGATAGAGGATAGGATAGGATAGAGGATAGAGGATAGGATAGGATAGAGGATAGGATACGATAGAGGATAGGATAGGATAGAGGATAGGATAGGACAGAGGATAGGGTTGGGGATTTGATAGGATAGAGGATAGGATAGGATAGAAGATGGGATAGGATAGAGGATACGATAGGATAGAGGATAGGATAGGATAGAGGATAGGATAGGGGATTTGATAGGATAGAGGATAGTATAGGATAGAGTATAGGATAGGATAAGATAAAAGGATAGGATCGAATAGAGGATATAATAGGATAGAGGACAGGAGAGGATACAGGATTGGATAGGATACAGGAAAGGATAGGATTGAGGATAGGATAGGATGGAGGATAGGATAGGATAGAGGATAGGATAGGATAGAGGATAGGATAGACGATAGGATAGGATAGAGGATAGGATAGAGGATAGCATAGGATACAGGATAGGATAGGACAGAGGATAGCATAGGATAGAGGATAGGATAGGACAGAGGATAGGATAGGATAGAGGATAGGATAGGATAGAGGATAGGATAGGATACAGGATAGGATAGGATGGAGGATAGGATAGGATAGAGGATAGGATAGGATAGAGGATAGGATAGAGGATTGGATAGGATACAGGATAGGATAGGATAGAGGATAGGATAGGGGATTTGATAGGATATAGGATAGGATAGGATAGAGGAATAGGATAGGATAGAGGATAGGATAGACGATAAGATAGGATAGAGCATAGGATAGGATAGAGGATAGGATAGGCTAGAGGACAGGATAGGATACAGGATTGGATAGGATACAGGAAAGGATAGGATTGAGGATAGGATAGGATAGAGGATAGGATAGGATAGAGGATAGGATAGGATAGAGGATAGGTTAGGATAGACGATAGGATAGGATAGAGGATAGGATAGGATAGAGGATAGAGGATAGAGGATAGGATAGGATAGAGGATAGAGGATAGGATAGGATAGAGGATAGCATAGGATAGAGGATAGGATAGGATAGAGGATAGGATAGGACAGAGGATAGGATAGGATAGAGGATAGAGGATAGAGGATAGAGGATAAAGGATAGAGGATAGGATAGGATAGAGGATAGGATAGGATAGAGGATAGGATAGGACAGAGGATAGACTAGGGGATTTGATAGGATAGAGGATAGGATAGGATAGAAGATAGGATAGGATAGAGGATAGGATAGGATAGAGGATTGGATAGGATAGAGGATAGATGATAGGATAGGATAGAGGATAGTATAGGGGATTAGATAGGATAGAGGATAGGATAGGATAGAAGATATTATAGGATAGAGGATAGATGATAGGAGAGGATAGAGGATAGGATAGGGGATAGGATAGAGGATAGGATAGGGGATAGGATAGGATAGAGGATAGGATAGGATAGGATAGAGGATAGGATAGGATAGAAGATAGGATAGGATAGAGGATAGCATAGGATAGAGGATATAATAGGATAGAGGATAGGATAGGATAGAGGATAGGATAGGATAGAGGATAGGATAGGATAGAGGATAGGATAGACGATAGGATAGGATAGAGGATTGGATAGGATAGAGGATAGGATAGGATAGAGGATAGGATAGGATAGAGGATAGGATAGGATAGAGGATAGGATAGGATAGAGGATAGTATAGGATAGAGGATAGGATAGGATAGAGGATAGGATAGGATAGAGGATAGGATAGGATAGAGGATAGGATAGGGGATTTGATAGGATATAGGATAGGATAGGATAGAGGAATAGGATAGGATAGAGGATAGGATAGACGATAAGATAGGATAGAGCATAGGATAGGATAGAGGATAGGATAGGCTAGAGGACAGGATAGGATACAGGATTGGATAGGATACAGGAAAGGATAGGATTGAGGATAGGATAGGATAGAGGATAGGATAGGATAGAGGATAGGATAGGATAGAGGATAGGATAGGATAGAGGATAGGTTAGGATAGACGATAGGATAGGATAGAGGATAGGATAGGATAGAGGATAGAGGATAGAGGATAGGATAGGATAGAGGATAGAGGATAGGATAGGATAGAGGATAGCATAGGATAGAGGATAGGATAGGATAGAGGATAGGATAGGACAGAGGATAGGATAGGATAGAGGATAGAGGATAGAGGATAGAGGATAAAGGATAGAGGATAGGATAGGATAGAGGATAGGATAGGATAGAGGATATAATAGGACAGAGGATAGACTAGGGGATTTGATAGGATAGAGGATAGGATAGGATAGAAGATAGGATAGGATAGAGGATAGGATAGGATAGAGGATTGGATAGGATAGAGGATAGATGATAGGATAGGATAGAGGATAGTATAGGGGATTAGATAGGATAGAGGATAGGATAGGATAGAAGATATTATAGGATAGAGGATAGATGATAGGAGAGGATAGAGGATAGGATAGGGGATAGGATAGAGGATAGGATAGGGGATAGGATAGGATAGAGGATAGGATAGGATAGGATAGAGGATAGGATAGGATAGAAGATAGGATAGGATAGAGGATAGCATAGGATAGAGGATATAATAGGATAGAGGATAGGATAGGATAGAGGATAGGATAGGATAGAGGATAGGATAGGATAGAGGATAGGATAGACGATAGGATAGGATAGAGGATTGGATAGGATAGAGGATAGGATAGGATAGAGGATAGGATAGGATAGAGGATAGGATAGGATAGAGGATAGGATAGGATAGAGGATAGTATAGGATAGAGGATAGGATAGGATAGAGGATAGGATAGGATAGAGGATAGGATAGGATAGAGGATAGGATAGGATAGAGGATAGGATAGGATAGAGGATAGGATAGGATAGAGGATAGGATAGGATAGAGGATAGGATAGGATAGAGGATAGGTTAGGATAGAGGATAGGATAGTATAGAGGACAGGATAGGATACAGGATTGGATAGGATACAGGAAAGGATAGGATTGAGGATACGATAGGATGGAGGATAGGATAGGATAGAGGATAGGATAGGATAGAGGATAGGATAGACGACAGGATAGGATAGAGGATAGGATAGGATAGGATACAGGATAGGATAGGATAGAGGATAGGATAAGATAGAAGATAGGTTAGGATAGAGGATAGGATAGTATAGAGGACAGGATAGGATAGAGGATAGGATAGGATAGAAGATAGGATAGGATAGAGGATAGCATAGGATAGAGGATAGGATAGGATAGAGGATAGGATAGGATAGAGGATAGGATAGGATAGAGGATAGGATAGGATAGAGGATAGGATAGGATAGAGGATAGGATAGGATAGAGGATAGGATAGGATAGAGGATAGGTTAGGATAGAGGATAGGATAGTATAGAGGACAGGATAGGATACAGGATTGGATAGGATACAGAAAAGGATAGGATTGAGGATAGGATAGGATGGAGGATAGGATAGGATAGAGGATAGGATAGGATAGAGGATAGGATAGACGACAGGATAGGATAGAGGATAGGATAGGATAGGATACAGGATAGGATAGGATAGAGGATAGGATAGGGGATTTGATAGGATAGAGGATAGGATAGGATAGAGGATAGGATAGGATAGAGGATAGAGGATAGGATAGGACAGAGGATAGGGTAGGGGATTTGATAGGATAGAGGATAGGATAGGATAGAGGATAGGATAGGATAGAGGATAGGATAGGATAGAGGATAGGATAGGGGATAGGATAGGATAGAGTATAGGATATTATAGAAGATAGGATAGGATAGAGGATAGGATAGGATAGAGGATAAGATAGGATAGAGGATAGGATAGGATAGAAGATAGGATAGGATAGAGGATAGGATAGGATAGAGGATAGGATAGGATAGAGGATAGGGTAGGCGATAGGATAGGATAGAGGATACGATAGGATAGAGGATAGGATAGGATAGAGGATAGGATAGGACAGAGGATAGGATAGGGGATTTGATAGGATAGAGGATAGGATAGGATAGAGGATAGGATAGGATAGAGGATAGGATACGATAGAGGAATAGGATAGGATAGGACAGAGGATAGGGTAGGGGATTTGATAGGATAGAGGATAGGATAGGATAGAGGATAGGATACGATAGAGGATAGGATAGGATAGAGGATAGGATAGGATAGAGGAATAGGATAGGATAGAGGATAGGATAGACGATAGGATAGGATAGATCATATGATAGGATAGAGGATAAGATAGAATAGAGGATAGGATAGGATAGAGGATAGGATAGTATAGTGGACAGGATAGGATACAGGATTGGATAGGATACAGGAAAGGATAGGATTGAGGATAGGATAGGATAGGATAGAGGATAGGATAGGATAGAGGATACGATAGACGATAGGATAGGATAGCGGATAGGATAGAATAGAGGATAGAGGATAGGATAGGATAGAGGATAGAGGATAGGATAGGATAGAGGATAGGATACGATAGAGGATAGGATAGGATGGAGGATAGGATAGGACAGAGGATAGGGTTGGGGATTTGATAGGATAGAGGATAGGATAGGATAGAAGATGGGATAGGATAGAGGATACGATAGGATAGAGGATAGGATAGGATAGAGGATAGGATAGGGGATTTGATAGGATAGAGGATAGGATAGGATAGAGTATAGGATAGGATAACATAAAAGGATAGGATCGAATAGAGGATAGGATAGGATAGAGGACAGGAGAGGATACAGGATTGGATAGGATACAGGAAAGGATAGGATTGAGGATAGGATAGGATGGAGGATAGGATAGGATAGAGGATAGGATAGGATAGAGGATAGGATAGACGATAGGATAGGATAGAAGATAGGATAGAGGATAGCATAGGATAGAGGATAGGATAGAATAGAGGATAGGATAGGATAGAGGATAGGATAGGATACAGGATAGGATAGGATAGAGGATAGGATAGGATAGAGGATAGGATAGGATACAGGATAGGATAGGATAGAGGATAGGATAGGATAGAGGATAGGATAGGATACAGGATAGGATAGGATAGGATAGAGGATAGGATAGGGGATTTGATAGGATAGAGGATAGGATAGGGGATTTGATAGGATAGAGGATAGGATAGGATAGAGGATAGGATAGGATACAGGATAGGATAGGATAGAGGATAGGATAGGATAGAGGATAGGATAGGATAGAGGATAGGATAGGATACAGGATAGGATAGGATAGAGGATAGGATAGGATAGAGGATAGGATAGGATAGAGGATAGGATAGGATAGAGGATAGGATAGGATAGAGGATAGGATAGGATATAGGATAGGATAGGATAGAGGATAGGATAGGATAGAGGAATAGGATAGGATAGAGGATAGGATAGACGATAGGATAGGATAGAGCATAGGATAGGATAGAGGATAGGATAGGATAGAAGATAGGATAGAATAGAGGATAGGATAGGATAGAGGATAGGATAGGATACAGGATAGGATAGGATAGAGGATAGGATAGGATAGAGGATAGGATAGGATAGAGGATAGGATAGCATACAGGATAGGATAGGATAGAGGATAGGATAGGATAGAGGATAGGATAGGATACAGGATAGGATAGGATAGGATAGAGGATAGGATAGGGGATTTGATAGGATAGAGGATAGGATAGGGGATTTGATAGGATAGAGGATAGGATAGGATAGAGGATAGGATAGGATAGAGGATAGGATAGGATATAGGATAGGATAGGATAGAGGATAGGATAGGATAGAGGAATAGGATAGGATAGAGGATAGGATAGACGATAGGATAGGATAGAGCATAGGATAGGATAGAGGATAGGATAGGATAGAAGATAGGATAGAATAGAGGATAGGATAGGATAGAGGATAGGATAGGATAGAGGATAGAGGATAGGATTGGATAGTGGATAGGATAGGATAGAGGATAGGATAGGATAGAGGATAGGATAGACGATAGGATAGGATAGAGGATTGGATACAATAGAGGATAGATGATAGGATAGGATAGAGGATAGGATAGGGGATTTGATAGGATAGAGGATAGGATAGGATAGAGGATAGGATAGGATACAGGATAGGATAGGATAGAGGATAGGATAGGATAGAGGATAGGATAGGATAGAGGATAGGATATAATACAGGATAGGATAGGATAGAGGATAGGATAGGATAGAGGATAGGATAGGATAGAGGATAGGATAGGATAGAGGATAGGATAGGATATAGGATAGGATAGGATAGAGGATAGGATAGGATAGAGGAATAGGATAGGATAGAGGATAGGATAGACGATAGGATAGGATAGAGCATAGGATAGGATAGAGGATGGGATAGGATAGAGGACAGGATAGGATACAGGATTGGATAGGATACAGGAAAGGATAGGATTGAGGATAGGATAGGATGGAGGATAGGATAGGATAGAGGATAGGATAGGATAGAGGATAGGATAGACGATAGGATAGGATAGCGGATAGGATAGGATAGAGGATAGAGGATAGGATAGGATAGAGGATAGAGGATAGGATAGGATAGAGGATAGGATACGATAGAGGATAGGATAGGATAGAGGATAGGATAGGACAGAGGATAGGGTTGGGGATTTGATAGGATAGAGGATAGGATAGGATAGAAGATGGGATAGGATAGAGGATACGATAGGATAGAGGATAGGATAGGATAGAGGATAGGATAGGGGATTTGATAGGATAGAGGATAGTATAGGATAGAGTATAGGATAGGATAAGATAAAAGGATAGGATCGAATAGAGGATAGGATAGGATAGAGGACAGGAGAGGATACAGGATTGGATAGGATACAGGAAAGGATAGGATTGAGGATAGGATAGGATGGAGGATAGGATAGGATAGAGGATAGGATAGGATAGAGGATAGGATAGACGATAGGATAGGATAGAGGATAGGATAGAGAATAGCATAGGATAGAGGATAGGATAGGACAGAGGATAGCATAGGATAGAGGATAGGATAGGACAGAGGATAGGATAGGATAGAGGATAGGATAGGATAGAGGATAGGATAGGATACAGGATAGGATAGGATGGAGGATAGGATAGGATAGAGGATAGGATAGGATAGAGGATAGGATAGAGGATTGGATAGGATACAGGATAGGATAGGATAGAGGATAGGATAGGGGATTTGATAGGATATAGGATAGGATAGGATAGAGGAATAGGATAGGATAGAGGATAGGATAGACGATAAGATAGGATAGAGCATAGGATAGGCTAGAGGACAGGATAGGATACAGGATTGGATAGGATACAGGAAAGGATAGGATTGAGGATAGGATAGGATAGAGGATAGGATAGGATAGAGGATAGGATAGGATAGAGGATAGGTTAGGATAGACGATAGGATAGGATAGAGGATAGGATAGGATAGAGGATAGAGGATAGAGGATAGAGGATAGGATAGGATAGAGGATAGAGGATAGGATAGGATAGAGGATAGCATAGGATAGAGGATAGGATAGGATAGAGGATAGGATAGGACAGAGGATAGGATAGGATAGAGGATAGAGGATAGAGGATAGAGGATAAAGGATAGAGGATAGGATAGGATAGAGGATAGGATAGGATAGAGGATAGGATAGGACAGAGGATAGACTAGGGGATTTGATAGGATAGAGGATAGGATAGGATAGAAGATAGGATAGGATAGAGGATAGGATAGGATAGAGGATTGGATAGGATAGAGGATAGATGATAGGATAGGATAGAGGATAGTATAGGGGATTAGATAGGATAGAGGATAGGATAGGATAGAAGATATTATAGGATAGAGGATAGATGATAGGAGAGGATAGAGGATAGGATAGGGGATAGGATAGAGGATAGGATAGGGGATAGGATAGGATAGAGGATAGGATAGGATAGGATAGGATAGAGGATAGGATAGGATAGAAGATAGGATAGGATAGAGGATAGCATAGGATAGAGGATATAATAGGATAGAGGATAGGATAGACGATAGAGGATAGGATAGGATAGAGGATAGGATAGGATAGAGGATAGGATAGACGATAGGATAGGATAGAGGATTGGATAGGATAGAGGATAGGATAGGATAGAGGATAGGATAGGATAGAGGATAGGATAGGATAGAGGATAGGATAGGATAGAGGATAGTATAGGATAGAGGATAGGATAGGATAGAGGATAGGATAGGATAGAGGATAGGATAGGATATAGAGTAGGATAGGATAGAGGATAGGATAGGATAGAGGATAGGATAGGATAGAGGATAGGATAGGATAGAGGATAGGTTAGGATAGAGGATAGGATAGTATAGAGGACAGGATAGGATACAGGATTGGATAGGATACAGGAAAGGATAGGATTGAGGATAGGATAGGATGGAGGATAGGATAGGATAGAGGATAGGATAGGATAGAGGATAGGATAGACGACAGGATAGGATAGAGGATAGGATAGGATAGGATACAGGATAGGATAGGATAGAGGATAGGATAAGATAGAAGATAGGTTAGGATAGAGGATAGGATAGTATAGAGGACAGGATAGGATAGAGGATAGGATAGGATAGAAGATATTATAGGATAGAGGATAGATGATAGGATAGGATAGAGGATAGGATAGGGGATAGGATAGAGGATAGGATAGGGGATAGGATAGGATAGAGGATAGGATAGGATAGGATAGAGGATAGGATAGGATAGAAGATAGGATAGGATAGAGGATAGCATAGGATAGAGGATAGGATAGGATAGAGGATAGGATAGGATAGAGGATAGGATAGGATAGAGGATAGGATAGGATAGAGGATAGGATAGGATAGAGGATAGGATAGGATAGAGGATAGGATAGGATAGAGGATAGGTTAGGATAGAGGATAGGATAGTATAGAGGACAGGATAGGATACAGGATTGGATAGGATACAGGAAAGGATAGGATTGAGGATAGGATAGGATGGAGGATAGGATAGGATAGAGGATAGGATAGGATAGAGGATAGGATAGACGACAGGATAGGATAGAGGATAGGATAGGATAGGATACAGGATAGGATAGGATAGAGGATAGGATAGGGGATTTGATAGGATAGAGGATAGGATAGGATAGAGGATAGGATAGGATAGAGGATAGGATAGGATAGAGGATAGGATAGGATAGAGGATAGGATAGGATAGAGGATAGGTTAGGATAGAGGATAGAGGATAGGATAGGATAGAGGATAGGATAGGATAGAGGATAGGATAGGATAGAGGATAGGATAGGATAGAGGATAGGATAGGATAGAGGATAGGATAGGATAGAGGATAGGATAGGATAGACGATAGGATAGGATAGAGGATAGGATGGGATAGAGGATAGTATAGGATAGAGGATAGAGGATAGGATAGGATAGAGGATAAGATAGGATAGAGGATAGGATAGGGGATTTGATAGGATAGAGGATAGGATAGGATAGAGGATAGGATAGGATAGAGGATAGGATAAGATAGAGGATAGGATAGGATAGAGGATAGGATAGGATAGAGGATAGGATAGGATAGAGGATAGAGGATAGGATAGGACAGAGGATAGGGTAGGGGATTTGATAGGATAGAGGATAGGATAGGATAGAGGATAGGATAGGATAGAGGATAGGATAGGATAGAGGATAGGATAGGATAGAGGATAGGATAGGATAGAGGATAGGATAGGATAGAGGATAGGATAGACGATAGGATAGGATAGATCATAGGATAGGATAGAGGATAAGATAGAATAGAGGATAGGATAGGATAGAGGATAGGATAGTATAGAGGACAGGATAGGATGCAGGATTGGATAGGATACAGGAAAGGATAGGATTGAGGATAGGATAGGATAGGATAGAGGATAGGATAGGATAGAGGATAGGATAGACGATAGGATAGGATAGAGGATAGGATAGGATAGAGGATAGTATAGGATAGAGGATAGAGGATAGGATAGGATAGAGGATAGGATAGGATAGAGGATAGGATAGGATAGAGGATAGGATAGGATAGAGGATAGGATAGGATAGAGGATAGGATAGGATAGAGGATAGGATAGGATAGAGGATAGGATAGGATAGAGGATAGGATAGGACAGAGGATAGGGTAGGGGATTTGATAGGATAGAGGATAGGATAGGATAGAAGATAGGATAGGATAGAGGATAGGATAGGATAGAGGATAGGATAGGAAAGAGGATAGGATTGGATAGAGGATAGGATAGGATAGAGGATAGGATAGGACAGAGGATAGGACAGGGGATTTGATAGGATAGAGGATAGGATAGGATAGAGGATTGGATAGGATAGAGGATAGATGATAGGATAGGATAGAGGATAGGATAGGGGATTTGATAGGATAGATGATAGGATAGGATAGAAGATAGGATAGGATAGAGGATAGATGATAGGATAGGATAGAGGATAGGATAGGGGATAGGATAGGATAGAGGATAGGATATTATAGAAGATAGGATAGGATAGAGGATAGGATAGGATAGAGGATAAGATAGGATAGAGGATAGGATAGGATAGAGGATAGATGATAGGATAGGATAGAGGATAGGATAGGACAGAGGATAGGGTAGGGGATTTGATAGGATAGAGGATAGGATAGGATAGAAGATAGGATAGGATAGAGGAAAGGATAGGATAGAGGATAGGATAGGATAGAGGATAGGATAGAGGATAGGAAAGGATAGAGGATAGGATAGGACAGAGGATAGGATAGGGGATTTGATAGGATAGGATAGAAGATAGGATAGACGATAGGATAGGATAGAGCATAGGATAGGGTAGAGAATAGGATAGGATAGAGGATAGGATAGGATAGAACGTAGTATAGAATAGAGGACAGGATAGGATACAGGATTGGATAGGATACAGGAAAGGATAGGATTGAGGATAGGATAGGATAGAGGATAGGATAGACGATAGGATAGTATAGAGGATAGGATAGGATAGAGGATAGAGGATAGGATAGAGGATAGGATAGAGGATAGGATAGGACAGAGGATAGGGTAGGGGATTTGATAGGATAGAGGATAGGATAGGATAGAAGATAGGATAGGATAGAGGATAGGATAGGATAGAGGATAGGATAGGATAGAGGATAGGATAGACGATAGGATAGGATAGAGGATACGATAGGATAGAGGATAGGATAGGATAGAGGATAGGATAGGACAGAGGATAGGATAGGGGATTTGATAGGATAGAGGATAGGATAGGATAGAGGATTGGATAGGATTGAGGATAGATGATAGGATAGGATAGAGGATAGGATAGGGGATTTGATAGGATAGAGGATAGGATAGGATAGAGGATAGGATAGGATAGAGGATAGGATAGAATAGAGGATAGGATAGGATAGAGGATAGGATAGGATAGAGGAATAGGATAGGATAGAGGATAGCATGGACGATAGGATAGGATAGATCATAGGATAGGTTAGAGGATAAGATAGAATAGAGGATAGGATAGGATAGAGGATAGGATAGTATAGAGGACAGGATAGGATACAGGATTGGATAGGATACAGGAAAGGATAGGATTGAGGATAGGATAGGATGGAGGATAGGATAGGATAGAGGATAGGATAGGATAGAGGATAGGATAGACGACAGGATAGGATAGAGGATAGGATAGGATAGGATACAGGATAGGATAGGATAGAGGATAGGATAGGGGATTTGATAGGATAGAGGATAGGATAGGATAGAGGATAGGATAGGATAGAGGATAGGATAGGATAGAGGATAGGATAGGATAGAGGATAGGATAGGATAGAGGATAGGATAGGATAGAGGATAGGTTAGGATAGAGGATAGGATAGTATAGAGGACAGGATAGGATACAGGATTGGATAGGATACAGGAAAGGATAGGATTGAGGATAGGATAGGATGGAGGATAGGATAGGATAGAGGATAGGATAGGATAGAGGATAGGATAGACGACAGGATAGGATAGAGGATAGGATAGGATAGGATAGAGGATAGGATAGGATAGAGGATAGGATAGACGATAGGATAGGATAGATCATAGGATAGGATAGAGGATAAGATAGAATAGAGGATAGGATAGGATAGAGGATAGGATAGTATAGAGGACAGGATAGGATACAGGATTGGATAGGATACAGGAAAGGATAGGATTGAGGATAGGATAGGATAGGATAGAGGATAGGATAGGATAGAGGATAGGATAGACGATAGGATAGGATAGAGGATAGGATAGGATAGAGGATAGTATAGGATAGAGGATAGAGGATAGGATAGGATAGAGGATAGGATAGGATAGAGGATAGGATAGGATAGAGGATAGGATAGGATAGAGGATAGGATAGGATAGAGGATAGGATAGGATAGAGGATAGGATAGGATAGAGGATAGGATAGGATAGAGGATAGGATAGGATAGAGGATAGGATAGGATAGAGGATAGGATAGGACAGAGGATAGGGTAGGGGATTTGATAGGATAGAGGATAGGATAGGATAGAAGATAGGATAGGATAGAGGATAGGATAGGATAGAGGATAGGATAGGAAAGAGGATAGGATTGGATAGAGGATAGGATAGGATAGAGGATAGGATAGGACAGAGGATAGGACAGGGGATTTGATAGGATAGAGGATAGGATAGGATAGAGGATTGGATAGGATAGAGGATAGATGATAGGATAGGATAGAGGATAGGATAGGGGATTTGATAGGATAGATGATAGGATAGGATAGAAGATAGGATAGGATAGAGGATAGATGATAGGATAGGATAGAGGATAGGATAGGGGATAGGATAGGATAGAGGATAGGATATTATAGAAGATAGGATAGGATAGAGGATAGGATAGGATAGAGGATAAGATAGGATAGAGGATAGGATAGGATAGAGGATAGATGATAGGATAGGATAGAGGATAGGATAGGACAGAGGATAGGGTAGGGGATTTGATAGGATAGAGGATAGGATAGGATAGAAGATAGGATAGGATAGAGGAAAGGATAGGATAGAGGATAGGATAGGATAGAGGATAGGATAGAGGATAGGAAAGGATAGAGGATAGGATAGGACAGAGGATAGGATAGGGGATTTGATAGGATAGGATAGAAGATAGGATAGACGATAGGATAGGATAGAGCATAGGATAGGATAGAGAATAGGATAGGATAGAGGATAGGATAGGATAGAACGTAGGATAGAATAGAGGACAGGATAGGATACAGGATTGGATAGGATACAGGAAAGGATAGGATTGAGGATAGGATAGGATAGAGGATAGGATAGACGATAGGATAGTATAGAGGATAGGATAGGATAGAGGATAGAGGATAGGATAGAGGATAGGATAGAGGATAGGATAGGACAGAGGATAGGGTAGGGGATTTGATAGGATAGAGGATAGGATAGGATAGAAGATAGGATAGGATAGAGGATAGGATAGGATAGAGGATAGGATAGGATAGAGGATAGGATAGACGATAGGATAGGATAGAGGATACGATAGGATAGAGGATAGGATAGGATAGAGGATAGGATAGGACAGAGGATAGGATAGGGGATTTGATAGGATAGAGGATAGGATAGGATAGAGGATTGGATAGGATTGAGGATAGATGATAGGATAGGATAGAGTATAGGATAGGGGATTTGATAGGATAGAGGATAGGATAGGATAGAGGATAGGATAGGATAGAGGATAGGATAGAATAGAGGATAGGATAGGATAGAGGATAGGATAGGATAGAGGAATAGGATAGGATAGAGGATAGCATAGACGATAGGATAGGATAGATCATAGGATAGGTTAGAGGATAAGATAGAATAGAGGATAGGATAGGATAGAGGATAGGATAGTATAGAGGACAGGATAGGATACAGGATTGGATAGGATACAGGACAGGATAGGATTGAGGATAGGATAGGAATGAGGATAGGATAGGATAGAGGATAGGATAGGATAGAGGATAGGATAGACGATAGGATAGGATAGAGGATAGGTTAGGATAGAGGATAGGATAGTATAGAGGACAGGATAGGATACAGGATGGGATAGGATACAGGAAAGGATAGGATTGAGGATAGGATAGGATGGAGGATAGGATAGAATAGGATAGAGGACAGGATAGACGACAGGATACGATAGAGGATAGGATAGGATAGAGGATAGGATAGGATAGAGGATAGAGGATAGAGGATAGAGGATAGAGGATAGGATACAGGATAGGATAGGATAGAGGATAGGATAGGGGATTTGATAGGATAGAGGATAGGATAGGATAGAGGATAGGATAGGATAGAGGATAGGATAAGATAGAGGATAGGATAGGATAGAGGATAGGATAGGATAGAGGATAGGATAGGATAGAGGATAGAGGATAGGATAGGACAGAGGATAGGGTAGGGGATTTGATAGGGTAGAGGATAGGATAGGATAGAGGATAGGATAGGATAGAGGATAGGATAGGATAGAGGATAGGATAGGATAGAGGAATAGGATAGGATAGGACAGAGGATAGGGTAGGGGATTTGATAGGATAGAGGATAGGATAGGATAGAGGATAGGATACGATAGAGGATAGGATAGGATAGAGGATAGGATAGGATAGAGGAATAGGATAGGATAGAGGATAGGATAGACGATAGGATAGGATAGATCATATGATAGGATAGAGGATAAGATAGAATAGAGGATAGGATAGGATAGAGGATAGGATAGTATAGAGGACAGGATAGGATACAGGATTGGATAGGATACAGGAAAGGATAGGATTGAGGATAGGATAGGATGGAGGATAGGATAGGATAGAGGATAGGATAGGATAGAGGATAGGATAGACGACAGGATAGGATAGAGGATAGGATAGGATAGGATAGAGGATAGGATAGGATAGAGGATAGGATAGACGATAGGATAGGATAGATCATAGGATAGGATAGAGGATAAGATAGAATAGAGGATAGGATAGGATAGAGGATAGGATAGTATAGAGGACAGGATAGGATACAGGATTGGATAGGATACAGGAAAGGATAGGATTGAGGATAGGATAGGATAGGATAGAGGATAGGATAGGATAGAGGATAGGATAGACGATAGGATAGGATAGAGGATAGGATAGGATAGAGGATAGTATAGGATAGAGGATAGAGGATAGGATAGGATAGAGGATAGGATAGGATAGAGGATAGGATAGGATAGAGGATACGATAGGATAGAGGATAGGATAGGATAGAGGATAGGATAGGATAGAGGATAGGATAGGATAGAGGATAGGATAGGATAGAGGATAGGATAGGATAGAGGATAGGATAGGATAGAGGATAGGATAGGACAGAGGATAGGGTAGGGGATTTGATAGGATAGAGGATAGGATAGGATAGAAGATAGGATAGGATAGAGGATAGGATAGGATAGAGGATAGGATAGGAAAGAGGATAGGATTGGATAGAGGATAGGATAGGATAGAGGATAGGATAGGACAGAGGATAGGACAGGGGATTTGATAGGATAGAGGATAGGATAGGATAGAGGATTTTATAGGATAGAGGATAGATGATAGGATAGGATAGAGGATAGGATAGGGGATTTGATAGGATAGATGATAGGATAGGATAGAAGATAGGATAGGATAGAGGATAGATGATAGGATAGGATAGAGGATAGGATAGGGGATAGGATAGGATAGAGGATAGGATATTATAGAAGATAGGATAGGATAGAGGATAGGATAGGATAGAGGATAAGATAGGATAGAGGATAGGATAGGATAGAGGATAGATGATAGGATAGGATAGAGGATAGGATAGGACAGAGGATAGGGTAGGGGATTTGATAGGATAGAGGATAGGATAGGATAGAAGATAGGATAGGATAGAGGAAAGGATAGGATAGAGGATAGGATAGGATAGAGGATAGGATAGAGGATAGGAAAGGATAGAGGATAGGATAGGACAGAGGATAGGATAGGGGATTTGATAGGATAGGATAGAAGATAGGATAGACGATAGGATAGGATAGAGCATAGGATAGGATAGAGAATAGGATAGGATAGAGGATAGGATAGGATAGAACGTAGGATAGAATAGAGGACAGGATAGGATACAGGATTGGATAGGATACAGGAAAGGATAGGATTGAGGATAGGATAGGATAGAGGATAGGATAGACGATAGGATAGTATAGAGGATAGGATAGGATAGAGGATAGAGGATAGGATAGAGGATAGGATAGAGGATAGGATAGGACAGAGGATAGGGTAGGGGATTTGATAGGATAGAGGATAGGATAGGATAGAAGATAGGATAGGATAGAGGATAGGATAGGATAGAGGATAGGATAGGATAGAGGATAGGATAGACGATAGGATAGGATAGAGGATACGATAGGATAGAGGATAGGATAGGATAGAGGATAGGATAGGACAGAGGATAGGATAGGGGATTTGATAGGATAGAGGATAGGATAGGATAGAGGATTGGATAGGATTGAGGATAGATGATAGGATAGGATAGAGTATAGGATAGGGGATTTGATAGGATAGAGGATAGGATAGGATAGAGGATAGGATAGGATAGAGGATAGGATAGAATAGAGGATAGGATAGGATAGAGGATAGGATAGGATAGAGGAATAGGATAGGATAGAGGATAGCATAGACGATAGGATAGGATAGATCATAGGATAGGTTAGAGGATAAGATAGAATAGAGGATAGGATAGGATAGAGGATAGGATAGTATAGAGGACAGGATAGGATACAGGATTGGATAGGATACAGGAAAGGATAGGATTGAGGATAGGATAGGAATGAGGATAGGATAGGATAGAGGATAGGATAGGATAGAGGATAGGATAGACGATAGGATAGGATAGAGGATAGGTTAGGATAGAGGATAGGATAGTATAGAGGACAGGATAGGATACAGGATGGGATAGGATACAGGAAAGGATAGGATTGAGGATAGGATAGGATGGAGGATAGGATAGGATAGAGGATAGGATAGGATAGAGGATAGGATAGGATAGAGGATAGGATAGGATAGAGGATAGGATAGGACAGAGGATAGGGTAGGGGATTTGATAGGATAGAGGATAGGATAGGATAGAAGATAGGATAGGATAGAGGATAGGATAGGATAGAGGATAGGATAGGAAAGAGGATAGGATTGGATAGAGGATAGGATAGGATAGAGGATAGGATAGGACAGAGGATAGGACAGGGGATTTGATAGGATAGAGGATAGGATAGGATAGAGGATTGGATAGGATAGAGGATAGATGATAGGATAGGATAGAGGATAGGATAGGGGATTTGATAGGATAGATGATAGGATAGGATAGAAGATAGGATAGGATAGAGGATAGATGATAGGATAGGATAGAGGATAGGATAGGGGATAGGATAGGATAGAGGATAGGATATTATAGAAGATAGGATAGGTTAGAGGATAGGATAGGATAGAGGATAAGATAGGATAGAGGATAGGATAGGATAGAGGATAGATGATAGGATAGGATAGAGGATAGGATAGGACAGAGGATAGGGTAGGGGATTTGATAGGATAGAGGATAGGATAGGATAGAAGATAGGATAGGATAGAGGAAAGGATAGGATAGAGGATAGGATAGGATAGAGGATAGGATAGAGGATAGGAAAGGATAGAGGATAGGATAGGACAGAGGATAGGATAGGGGATTTGATAGGATAGGATAGAAGATAGGATAGACGATAGGATAGGATAGAGCATAGGATAGGATAGAGAATAGGATAGGATAGAGGATAGGATAGGATAGAACGTAGGATAGAATAGAGGACAGGATAGGATACAGGATTGGATAGGATACAGGAAAGGATAGGATTGAGGATAGGATAGGATAGAGGATAGGATAGACGATAGGATAGTATAGAGGATAGGATAGGATAGAGGATAGAGGATAGGATAGAGGATAGGATAGAGGATAGGATAGGACAGAGGATAGGGTAGGGGATTTGATAGGATAGAGGATAGGATAGGATAGAAGATAGGATAGGATAGAGGATAGGATAGGATAGAGGATAGGATAGGATAGAGGATAGGATAGACGATAGGATAGGATAGAGGATACGATAGGATAGAGGATAGGATAGGATAGAGGATAGGATAGGACAGAGGATAGGATAGGGGATTTGATAGGATAGAGGATAGGATAGGATAGAAGATAGGATAGGATAGAGGATAGGATAGGATAGAGGATAGGATAGGATAGAGGATAGGATAGACGATAGGATAGGATAGAGGATACGATAGGATAGAGGATTGGATAGGATTGAGGATAGATGATAGGATAGGATAGAGTATAGGATAGGGGATTTGATAGGATAGAGGATAGGATAGGATAGAGGATAGGATAGGATAGAGGATAGGATAGAATAGAGGATAGGATAGGATAGAGGATAGGATAGGATAGAGGAATAGGATAGGATAGAGGATAGCATAGACGATAGGATAGGATAGATCATAGGATAGGTTAGAGGATAAGATAGAATAGAGGATAGGATAGGATAGAGGATAGGATAGTATAGAGGACAGGATAGGATACAGGATTGGATAGGATACAGGAAAGGATAGGATTGAGGATAGGATAGGAATGAGGATAGGATAGGATAGAGGATAGGATAGGATAGAGGATAGGATAGACGATAGGATAGGATAGAGGATAGGTTAGGATAGAGGATAGGATAGTATAGAGGACAGGATAGGATACAGGATTGGATAGGATACAGGAAAGGATAGGATTGAGGATAGGATAGGATGGAGGATAGGATAGAATAGGATAGAGGACAGGATAGACGACAGGATACGATAGAGGATAGGATAGGATAGAGGATAGGATAGGATAGAGGATAGAGGATAGAGGATAGAGGATAGGATAGGATACAGGATAGGATAGGATAGAGGATAGGATAGGGGATTTGATAGGATAGAGGATAGGATAGGATAGAGGATAGGATAGGATAGAGGATAGGATAAGATAGAGGATAGGATAGGATAGAGGATAGGATAGGATAGAGGATAGGATAGGATAGAGGATAGAGGATAGGATAGGACAGAGGATAGGGTAGGGGATTTGATAGGATAGAGGATAGGATAGGATAGAGGATAGGATAGGATAGAGGATAGGATAGGATAGAGGATAGGATAGGATAGAGGATAGGATAGGATAGAGGAATAGGATAGGATAGGACAGAGGATAGGGTAGGGGATTTGATAGGATAGAGGATAGGATAGGATAGAGGATAGGATACGATAGAGGATAGGATAGGATAGAGGATAGGATAGGATAGAGGAATAGGATAGGATAGAGGATAGGATAGACGATAGGATAGGATAGATCATATGATAGGATAGAGGATAAGATAGAATAGAGGATAGGATAGGATAGAGGATAGGATAGTATAGAGGACAGGATAGGATACAGGATTGGATAGGATACAGGAAAGGATAGGATTGAGGATAGGATAGGATAGGATAGAGGATAGGATAGGATAGAGGATAGGATAGGATAGAGGATAGGATAAGACAGAGGATAGGATAGGATAGAGGATAGCATAGACGATAGGATAGGATAGATCATAGGATAGGTTAGAGGATAAGATAGAATAGAGGATAGGATAGGATAGAGGATAGGATAGTATAGAGGACAGGATAGGATACAGGATTGGATAGGATACAGGAAAGGATAGGATTGAGGATAGGATAGGAATGAGGATAGGATAGGATAGAGGATAGGATAGGATAGAGGATAGGATAGACGATAGGATAGGATAGAGGATAGGTTAGGATAGAGGATAGGATAGTATAGAGGACAGGATAGGATACAGGATGGGATAGGATACAGGAAAGGATAGGATTGAGGATAGGATAGGATGGAGGATAGGATAGAATAGGATAGAGGACAGGATAGACGACAGGATACGATAGAGGATAGGATAGGATAGAGGATAGGATAGGATAGAGGATAGAGGATAGAGGATAGAGGATAGGATAGGATACAGGATAGGATAGGATAGAGGATAGGATAGGGGATTTGATAGGATAGAGGATAGGATAGGATAGAGGATAGGATAGGATAGAGGATAGGATAAGATAGAGGATAGGATAGGATAGAGGATAGGATAGGATAGAGGATAGGATAGGATAGAAGATAGAGGATAGGATAGGACAGAGGATAGGGTAGGGGATTTGATAGGATAGAGGACAGGATAGGATAGAGGATAGGATAGGATAGAGGATAGGATAGGATAGAGGATAGGATAGGATAGAGGAATAGGATAGGATAGGACAGAGGATAGGGTAGGGGATTTGATAGGATAGAGGATAGGATAGGATAGAGGATAGGATACGATAGAGGATAGGATAGGATAGAGGATAGGATAGGATAGAGGAATAGGATAGGATAGAGGATAGGATAGACGATAGGATAGGATAGATCATATGATAGGATAGAGGATAAGATAGAATAGAGGATAGGATAGGATAGAGGATAGGATAGTATAGAGGACAGGATAGGATACAGGATTGGATAGGATACAGGAAAGGATAGGATTGAGGATAGGATAGGATGGAGGATAGGATAGGATAGAGGATAGGATAGGATAGAGGATAGGATAGACGACAGGATAGGATAGAGGATAGGATAGGATAGGATAGAGGATAGGATAGGATAGAGGATAGGATAGACGATAGGATAGGATAGATCATAGGATAGGATAGAGGATAAGATAGAATAGAGGATAGGATAGGATAGAGGATAGGATAGTATAGAGGACAGGATAGGATACAGGATTGGATAGGATACAGGAAAGGATAGGATTGAGGATAGGATAGGATAGGATAGAGGATAGGATAGGATAGAGGATAGGATAGACGATAGGATAGGATAGAGGATAGGATAGGATAGAGGATAGTATAGGATAGAGGATAGAGGATAGGATAGGATAGAGGATAGGATAGGATAGAGGATAGGATAGGATAGAGGATAGGATAGGATAGAGGATAGGATAGGATAGAGGATAGGATAGGATAGAGGATAGGATAGGATAGAGGATAGGATAGGATAGAGGATAGGATAGGATAGAGGATAGGATAGGATAGAGGATAGGATAGGATAGAGGATAGGATAGGATAGAGGATAGGATAGGACAGAGGATAGGGTAGGGGATTTGATAGGATAGAGGATAGGATAGGATAGAAGATAGGATAGGATAGAGGATAGGATAGGATAGAGGATAGGATAGGAAAGAGGATAGGATTGGATAGAGGATAGGATAGGATAGAGGATAGGATAGGACAGAGGATAGGACAGGGGATTTGATAGGATAGAGGATAGGATAGGATAGAGGATTGGATAGGATAGAGGATAGATGATAGGATAGGATAGAGGATAGGATAGGGGATTTGATAGGATAGATGATAGGATAGGATAGAAGATAGGATAGGATAGAGGATAGATGATAGGATAGGATAGAGGATAGGATAGGGGATAGGATAGGATAGAGGATAGGATATTATAGAAGATAGGATAGGTTAGAGGATAGGATAGGATAGAGGATAAGATAGGATAGAGGATAGGATAGGATAGAGGATAGATGATAGGATAGGATAGAGGATAGGATAGGACAGAGGATAGGGTAGGGGATTTGATAGGATAGAGGATAGGATAGGATAGAAGATAGGATAGGATAGAGGAAAGGATAGGATAGAGGATAGGATAGGATAGAGGATAGGATAGAGGATAGGAAAGGATAGAGGATAGGATAGGACAGAGGATAGGATAGGGGATTTGATAGGATAGGATAGAAGATAGGATAGACGATAGGATAGGATAGAGCATAGGATAGGATAGAGAATAGGATAGGATAGAGGATAGGATAGGATAGAACGTAGGATAGAATAGAGGACAGGATAGGATACAGGATTGGATAGGATACAGGAAAGGATAGGATTGAGGATAGGATAGGATAGAGGATAGGATAGACGATAGGATAGTATAGAGGATAGGATAGGATAGAGGATAGAGGATAGGATAGAGGATAGGATAGAGGATAGGATAGGACAGAGGATAGGGTAGGGGATTTGATAGGATAGAGGATAGGATAGGATAGAAGATAGGATAGGATAGAGGATAGGATAGGATACAGGATAGGATAGGATAGAGGATAGGATAGACGATAGGATAGGATAGAGGATACGATAGGATAGAGGATAGGATAGGATAGAGGATAGGATAGGACAGAGGATAGGATAGGGGATTTGATAGGATAGAGGATAGGATAGGATAGAGGATTGGATAGGATTGAGGATAGATGATAGGATAGGATAGAGTATAGGATAGGGGATTTGATAGGATAGAGGATAGGATAGGATAGAGGATAGGATAGGATAGAGGATAGGATAGAATAGAGGATAGGATAGGATAGAGGATAGGATAGGATAGAGGAATAGGATAGGATAGAGGATAGCATAGACGATAGGATAGGATAGATCATAGGATAGGTTAGAGGATAAGATTGAATAGAGGATAGGATAGGATAGAGGATAGGATAGTATAGAGGACAGGATAGGATACAGGATTGGATAGGATACAGGAAAGGATAGGATTGAGGATAGGATAGGAATGAGGATAGGATAGGATAGAGGATAGGATAGGATAGAGGATAGGATAGACGATAGGATAGGATAGAGGATAGGTTAGGATAGATGATAGGATAGTATAGAGGACAGGATAGGATACAGGATTGGATAGGATACAGGAAAGGATAGGATTGAGGATAGGATAGGATGGAGGATAGGATAGAATAGGATAGAGGACAGGATAGACGACAGGATACGATAGAGGATAGGATAGGATAGAGGATAGGATAGGATAGAGGATAGAGGATAGAGGATAGAGGATAGGATAGGATACAGGATAGGATAGGATAGAGGATAGGATAGGGGATTTGATAGGATAGAGGATAGGATAGGATAGAGGATAGGATAGGATAGAGGATAGGATAAGATAGAGGATAGGATAGGATAGAGGATAGGATAGGATAGAGGATAGGATAGGATAGAGGATAGAGGATAGGATAGGACAGAGGATAGGGTAGGGGATTTGATAGGATAGAGGATAGGATAGGATAGAGGATAGGATAGGATAGAGGATAGGATAGGATAGAGGATAGGATAGGATAGAGGATAGGATAGGATAGAGGATAGGATAGGATAGAGGATAGGATAGGATAGAGGAATAGGATAGGATAGGACAGAGGATAGGGTAGGGGATTTGATAGGATAGAGGATAGGATAGGATAGAGGATAGGATACGATAGAGGATAGGATAGGATAGAGGATAGGATAGGATAGAGGAATAGGATAGGATAGAGGATAGGATAGACGATAGGATAGGATAGATCATATGATAGGATAGAGGATAAGATAGAATAGAGGATAGGATAGGATAGAGGATAGGATAGTATAGAGGACAGGATAGGATACAGGATTGGATAGGATACAGGAAAGGATAGGATTGAGGATAGGATAGGATAGGATAGAGGATAGGATAGGATAGAGGATAGGATAGGATAGAGGATAGGATAAGACAGAGGATAGGATAGGATAGAGGATAGGATAGGATAGAGGATAGGATAGGATACAGGATAGGATAGGATGGAGGATAGGATAGGATAGAGGATAGGATAGGATAGAGGATAGGATAGAGGATTTGATAGGATACAGGATAGGATAGGATAGAGCATAGGATAGGGGATTTGATAGGATAGAGGATAGGATAGGATAGAGGATAGGATAGGATAGAGGATAGGATAGGATAGAGGATAGGATAGACGATAGGATAGGATAGAGCATTGGATAGGATAGAGGATAGGATAGGATAGAGGACAGGATAGGATACAGGATTGGATAGGATATAGGATAGGATAGGATAGAGGATAGGATAGGATAGAGGAATAGGATAGGATAGAGGATAGGATAGACGATAGGATAGGATAGAGCATTGGATAGGATAGAGGATAGGATAGGATAGAGGACAGGATAGGATACAGGATTGGATAGGATACAGGAAAGGATAGGATTGAGGATAGGATAGGATGGAGGGTAGGATAGGATAGAGGATAGGATAGAGGATAGGATAGGATAGAGGATAGGATAGGATAGGATAGAGGATAGGATAGGATAGAGGATAGGATAGACGATAGGATAGGACAGAGGATAGGATAGGATAGAGGATAGGATAGGATAGAGGATAGGATAGGATAGAGGATAGGATAGGACAGAGGATAGGGTAGGATAGAGGATAGGATAGGGGATTTGATAGGATAGGATAGAGGATAGATGATAGGATAGGATAGAGGATAGGATAGGATAGAGGATAGGATAGGATAGAGGATAGGATAGGATAGAGGATAGGATAGGATAGAGGATAGGATAGGATAGAGGATAGGATAGGATAGAGGATAGGATAGGATAGAGGATAGGATAGGATAGAGGATAGGATAGGATAGAGGATGGGATAGGATAGGGGATAGGATAGGATAGAGGATAGGATAGAGGAAAGGATAGGATAGAGGATAGGATAGGATAGAGGTTAGAGGATAGAGGATAGAGGATAGGATAGGATAGGATAGAGGATAGAGGATAGGATAGGATGGAGGATAGGATAGGATAGAGGATAGGATAGGATATAGGATAGGATAGGATAGAGGATAGGATAGGATAGAGGAATAGGATAGGATAGAGGATAGGATAGACGATAAGATAGGATAGAGCATAGGATAGGATAGAGGATAGGATAGGCTAGAGGACAGGATAGGATACAGGATTGGATAGGATACAGGAAAGGATAGGATTGAGGATAGGATAGGATAGAGGATAGGATAGGATAGAGGATAGGATAGGATAGAGGATAGGTTAGGATAGACGATAGGATAGGATAGAGGATAGGATAGGATAGAGGATAGAGGATAGAGGATAGAGGATAGGATAGGATAGAGGATAGAGGATAGAGGATAGAGGATAGGATAGGATAGAGGATAGAGGATAGGATAGGATAGAGGATAGCATAGGATAGAGGATAGGATAGGATAGAGGATAGGATAGGACAGAGGATAGGATAGGATAGAGGATAGAGGATAGAGGATAGAGGATAGAGGATAGAGGATAGAGGATAGAGGATAGGATA
This sequence comes from Halictus rubicundus, assembly GCF_050948215.1. Lineage (NCBI taxonomy): Eukaryota > Metazoa > Arthropoda > Insecta > Hymenoptera > Halictidae > Halictus > Halictus rubicundus. The sequence continues at coordinate 560,924 of NW_027488651.1, forward strand.
GGATAGAGGATGGGATAGGATAGAGGATAGGATAGGACAGAGGATAGACTAGGGGATTTGATAGGATAGAGGATAGGATAGGATAGAGGATAGGATAGGATAGAGGATAGGATAGGATAGAGGATAGGATAGGATAGAGGATAGGATAGGATAGAGGATAGGATAGGATAGAGGATAGGATAGGATAGAGGATAGGATAGGATAGAGGATAGGATAGGATAGAGGATAGGATAGGATAGAGGATAGGATAGGATAGAGGATAGGATAGGATAGAGGATAGGATAGGATAGAGGATAGGATAGGATAGAGGATAGGATAGGATAGAGGATAGGTTAGGATAGAGGATAGGATAGTATAGAGGACAGGATAGGATACAAGATTGGATAGGATACAGGAAAGGATAGGATTGAGGATAAGATAGGATGGAGGATAGGATAGGATAGAGGATAGGATATGATAGAGGATAGGATAGACGACAGTATAGGATAGAGGATAGGATAGGATAGGATACTGGATAGGATAGGATAGAGGATAGGATAAGATAGAAGATAGGTTAGGATAGAGGATAGGATAGTATAGAGGACAGGATAGGATAGAGGATAGGATAGGATAGAAGATATTATAGGATAGAGGATAGATGATAGGATAGGATAGAGGATAGGATAGGGGATAGGATAGAGGATAGGATAGGGGATAGGATAGGATAGAGGATAGGATAGGATAGAAGATAGGATAGGATAGAGGATAGGATAGTATAGAGGACAGGATAGGATACAAGATTGGATAGGATACAGGAAAGGATAGGATTGAGGATAGGATAGGATGGAGGATAGGATAGGATAGAGGATAGGATATGATAGAGGATAGGATAGACGACAGTATAGGATAGAGGATAGGATAGGATAGGATACTGGATAGGATAGGATAGAGGATAGGATAAGATAGAAGATAGGTTAGGATAGAGGATAGGATAGTATAGAGGACAGGATAGGATAGAGGATAGGATAGGATAGAAGATATTATAGGATAGAGGATAGATGATAGGATAGGATAGAGGATAGGATAGGGGATAGGATAGAGGATAGGATAGGGGATAGGATAGGATAGAGGATAGGATAGGATAGAAGATAGGATAGGATAGAGGATAGCATAGGATAGAGGATAGGATAGGATAGAGGATAGGATAGGATAGGATAGAGGATAGGATAGGATAGAGGATAGGATAGGATAGAGGATAGGATAGGATAGAGGATAGGTTAGGATAGAGGATAGGATAGTATAGAGGACAGGATAGGATACAGGATTGGATAGGATACAGGAAAGGATAGGATTGAGGATAGGATAGGATGGAGGATAGGATAGGATAGAGGATAGGATAGGATAGAGGATAGGATAGACGACAGGATAGGATAGAGGATAGGATAGGATAGGATACAGGATAGGATAGGATAGAGGATAGGATAGAGGATTTGATAGGATAGAGGATAGGATAGGATAGAGGATAGGATAGGGGATTTGATAGGATAGAGGATAGGATAGGATAGAGGATAGGATAGGATAGAGGATAGGATAGGATAGAGGATAGGATAGGATAGAGCATAGGTTAGGATAGAGGATAGAGGATAGGATAGGATAGAGGATAGGATAGGATAGAGGATAGGATAGGATAGAGGATAGGATAGGATAGAGGATAGGATAGGATAGAGGATAGGATAGGATAGAGGATAGGATAGGATAGAGGATAGGATAGGATAGAGGATAGGATAGGATAGAGGATAGGATAGGATAGAGGATAGGATAGGATAGAGGATAGGATAGGATAGAGGATAGGATAGGATAGAGGATAGGATAGGATAGACGATAGGATAGGATAGAGGATAGGATAGGATAGAGGATAGGATAGGATAGAGGATAGGATAGGATAGAGGATAGGATAGGATAGAGGATAGGATAGGATAGAGGATAGGATAGGATAGAGGATAGGATAGGATAGAGGATAGGATAGGATAGAGGATAGGATAGGATAGAGGATAGGATAGGACAGAGGATAGGGTAGGGGATTTGATAGGATAGAGGATAGGATAGGATAGAAGATAGGATAGGATAGAGGATAGGATAGGATAGAGGATAGGATAGGATAGAGGATAGGATAGGATAGAGGATAGGATTGGATAGAGGATAGGATAGGATAGAGGATAGGATAGGACAGAGGATAGGACAGGGGATTTGATAGGATAGAGGATAGGATAGGATAGAGGATTGGATAGGATAGAGGATAGATGATAGGATAGGATAGAGGATAGGATAGGGGATTTGATAGGATAGATGATAGGATAGGATAGAAGATAGGATAGGATAGAGGATAGATGATAGGATAGGATAGAGGATAGGATAGGGGATAGGATAGGATAGAGGATAGGATATTATAGAAGATAGGATAGGATAGAGGATAGGATAGGATAGAGGATAAGATAGGATAGAGGATAGGATAGGATAGAGGATAGATGATAGGATAGGATAGAGGATAGGATAGGACAGAGGATAGGGTAGGGGATTTAATAGGATAGAGGATAGGATAGGATAGAAGATAGGATAGGATAGAGGAAAGGATAGGATAGAGGATAGGATAGGATAGAGGATAGGATAGAGGATAGGGAAGGATAGAGGATAGGATAGGACAGAGGATAGGATAGGGGATTTGATAGGATAGGATAGAAGATAGGATAGACGATAGGATAGGATAGAGCATAGGATAGGATAGAGAATAGGATAGGATAGAGGATAGGATAGGATAGAACGTAGGATAGAATAGAGGACTGGATAGGATACAGGATTGGATAGGATACAGGAAAGGATAGGATTGAGGATAGGATAGGATAGAGGATAGGATAGACGATAGGATAGTATAGAGGATAGGATAGGATAGAGGATAGAGGATAGGATAGAGGATAGGATAGAGGATAGGATAGAGGATAGGATAGGACAGAGGATAGGGTAGGGGATTTGATAGGATAGAGGATAGGATAGGATAGAGGATAGGATAGGATAGAGGATAGAGGATAGAGGATAGGATAGGATACAGGATAGGATAGGATAGAGGATAGGATAGGGGATTTGATAGGATAGAGGATAGGATAGGATAGAGGATAGGATAGGATAGAGGATAGGATAAGATAGAGGATAGGATAGGATAGAGGATAGGATAGGATAGAGGATAGAGGATAGGATAAGACAGAGGATAGGGTAGGGGATTTGATAGGATAGAGGATAGGATAGGATAGAGGATAGGATAGGATAGAGGATAGGATAGGATAGAGGATAGGATAGGATAGAGGATAGGATAGGATAGAGGATAGGATAGGATAGAGGAATAGGATAGGATAGAGGATAGGATAGACGATAGGATAGGATAGATCATAGGATAGGATAGAGGATAAGATAGAATAGAGGATAGGATAGGATAGAGGATAGGATAGGATAGAGGATAGGATAGGATAGAGGATAGGATAGGATAGAGGATAGGATAGGATAGAGGATAGGATAGGATAGAGGATAGGATAGGATAGAGGATAGGATAGGATAGAGGATAGGATAGGATAGAGGATAGGATAGGATAGAGGATAGGATAGGATAGAGGATAGGTTAGGATAGAGGATAGGATAGTATAGAGGACAGGATAGGATACAGGATTGGATAGGATACAGGAAAGGATAGGATTGAGGATAGGATAGGATGGAGGATAGGATAGGATAGAGGATAGGATAGGATAGAGGATAGGATAGACGACAGGATAGGATAGAGGATAGGATAGGATAGGATACAGGATAGGATAGGATAGAGGATAGGATAGGGGATTTGATAGGATAGAGGATAGGATAGGATAGAGGATAGGATAGGGGATTTGATAGGATAGAGGATAGGATAGGATAGAGGATAGGATAGGATAGAGGATAGGATAGGATAGAGGATAGGTTAGGATAGAGGATAGAGGATAGGATAGGATAGAGGATAGGATAGGATAGAGGATAGGATAGGATAGAGGATAGGATAGGATAGAGGATAGGATAGGATAGAGGATAGGATAGGATAGAGGATAGGATAGGATAGAGGATAGGATAGGATAGAGGATAGGATAGGATAGAGGATAGGATAGGATAGAGGATAGGATAGGATAGACGATAGGATAGGATAGAGGATAGGATAGGATAGAGGATAGTATAGGATAGAGGATAGAGGATAGGATAGGATAGAGGATAAGATAGGATAGAGGATAGGATAGGATAGATGATAGGATAGGATAGAGGATAGGATAGGATAGAGGATAGAGGATAGAGGATAGGATAGGGGATTTGATAGGATAGAGGATAGGATAGGATAGAAGATAGGATAGGATAGAGGATAGGATAGGATAGAGGATAGGATAGGATAGAGGATAGGATAGGATAGAGGATAGGATTGGATAGAGGATAGGATAGGATAGAGGATAGGATAGGACAGAGGATAGGACAGGGGATTTGATAGGATAGAGGATAGGATAGGATAGAGGATTGGATAGGATAGAGGATAGATGATAGGATAGGATAGAGGATAGGATAGGGGATTTGATAGGATAGATGATAGGATAGGATAGAAGATAGGATAGGATAGAGGATAGATGATAGGATAGGATAGAGGATAGGATAGGGGATAGGATAGGATAGAGGATAGGATATTATAGAAGATAGGATAGGATAGAGGATAGGATAGGATAGAGGATAAGATAGGATAGAGGATAGGATAGGATAGAGGATAGATGATAGGATAGGATAGAGGATAGGATAGGACAGAGGATAGGGTAGGGGATTTGATAGGATAGAGGATAGGATAGGATAGAAGATAGGATAGGATAGAGGAAAGGATAGGATAGAGGATAGGATAGGATAGAGGATAGGATAGAGGATAGGGAAGGATAGAGGATAGGATAGGACAGAGGATAGGATAGGGGATTTGATAGGATAGGATAGAAGATAGGATAGACGATAGGATAGGATAGAGCATAGGATAGGATAGAGAATAGGATAGGATAGAGGATAGGATAGGATAGAACGTAGGATAGAATAGAGGACTGGATAGGATACAGGATTGGATAGGATACAGGAAAGGATAGGATTGAGGATAGGATAGGATAGAGGATAGGATAGACGATAGGATAGTATAGAGGATAGGATAGGATAGAGGATAGAGGATAGGATAGAGGATAGGATAGAGGATAGGATAGAGGATAGGATAGGACAGAGGATAGGGTAGGGGATTTGATAGGATAGAGGATAGGATAGGATAGAGGATAGGATAGGATAGAGGATAGAGGATAGAGGATAGGATAGGATACAGGATAGGATAGGATAGAGGATAGGATAGGGGATTTGATAGGATAGAGGATAGGATAGGATAGAGGATAGGATAGGATAGAGGATAGGATAAGATAGAGGATAGGATAGGATAGAGGATAGGATAGGATAGAGGATAGAGGATAGGATAAGACAGAGGATAGGGTAGGGGATTTGATAGGATAGAGGATAGGATAGGATAGAGGATAGGATAGGATAGAGGATAGGATAGGATAGAGGATAGGATAGGATAGAGGATAGGATAGGATAGAGGATAGGATAGGATAGAGGAATAGGATAGGATAGAGGATAGGATAGACGATAGGATAGGATAGATCATAGGATAGGATAGAGGATAAGATAGAATAGAGGATAGGATAGGATAGAGGATAGGATAGTATAGAGGACAGGATAGGATACAGGATTGGATAGGATACAGGAAAGGATAGGATTGAGGATAGGATAGGATAGGATAGAGGATAGGATAGGATAGAGGATAGGATAGACGATAGGATAGGATAGAGGATAGGATAGGATAGAGGATAGGATAGGATAGAGGATAGGATAGGATAGAGGATAGGATAGGATAGAGGATAGGATAGGATAGAGGATAGGATAGGATAGAGGATAGGATAGGATAGAGGATAGGATAGGATAGAGGATAGGATAGGACAGAGGATAGGGTAGGGGATTTGATAGGATAGAGGATAGGATAGGATAGAAGATAGGATAGGATAGAGGATAGGATAGGATAGAGGATAGGATAGGATAGAGGATAGGATTGGATAGAGGATAGGATAGGATAGAGGATAGGATAGGACAGAGGATAGGACAGGGGATTTGATAGGATAGAGGATAGGATAGGATAGAGGATTGGATAGGATAGAGGATAGATGATAGGATAGGATAGAGGATAGGATAGGGGATTTGATAGGATAGATGATAGGATAGGATAGAAGATAGGATAGGATAGAGGATAGATGATAGGATAGGATAGAGGATAGGATAGGGGATAGGATAGGATAGAGGATAGGATATTATAGAAGATAGGATAGGATAGAGGATAGGATAGGATAGAGGATAAGATAGGATAGAGGATAGGATAGGATAGAGGATAGATGATAGGATAGGATAGAGGATAGGATAGGACAGAGGATAGGGTAGGGGATTTGATAGGATAGAGGATAGGATAGGATAGAAGATAGGATAGGATAGAGGAAAGGATAGGATAGAGGATAGGATAGGATAGAGGATAGGATAGATGATAGGAAAGGATAGAGGATAGGATAGGACAGAGGATAGGATAGGGGATTTGATAGGATAGGATAGAAGATAGGATAGACGATAGGATAGGATAGAGCATAGGATAGGATAGAGAATAGGATAGGATAGAGGATAGGATAGGATAGAACGTAGGATAGAATAGAGGACTGGATAGGATACAGGATTGGATAGGATACAGGAAAGGATAGGATTGAGGATAGGATAGGATAGAGGATAGGATAGACGATAGGATAGTATAGAGGATAGGATAGGATAGAGGATAGAGGATAGGATAGAGGATAGGATAGAGGATAGGATAGGACAGAGGATAGGGTAGGGGATTTGATAGGATAGAGGATAGGATAGGATAGAGGATAGGATAGGATAGAGGATAGGATAGGATAGAGGATAGGATTGGATAGAGGATAGGATAGGATAGAGGATAGGATAGGACAGAGGATAGGACAGGGGATTTGATAGGATAGAGGATAGGATAGGATAGAGGATTGGATAGGATAGAGGATAGATGATAGGATAGGATAGAGGATAGGATAGGGGATTTGATAGGATAGATGATAGGATAGGATAGAAGATAGGATAGGATAGAGGATAGATGATAGGATAGGATAGAGGATAGGATAGGGGATAGGATAGGATAGAGGATAGGATATTATAGAAGATAGGATAGGATAGAGGATAGGATAGGATAGAGGATAAGATAGGATAGAGGATAGGATAGGATAGAGGATAGATGATAGGATAGGATAGAGGATAGGATAGGACAGAGGATAGGGTAGGGGATTTGATAGGATAGAGGATAGGATAGGATAGAAGATAGGATAGGATAGAGGAAAGGATAGGATAGAGGATAGGATAGGATAGAGGATAGGATAGAGGATAGGGAAGGATAGAGGATAGGATAGGACAGAGGATAGGATAGGGGATTTGATAGGATAGGATAGAAGATAGGATAGACGATAGGATAGGATAGAGCATAGGATAGGATAGAGAATAGGATAGGATAGAGGATAGGATAGGATAGAACGTAGGATAGAATAGAGGACTGGATAGGATACAGGATTGGATAGGATACAGGAAAGGATAGGATTGAGGATAGGATAGGATAGAGGATAGGATAGACGATAGGATAGTATAGAGGATAGGATAGGATAGAGGATAGAGGATAGGATAGAGGATAGGATAGAGGATAGGATAGAGGATAGGATAGGACAGAGGATAGGGTAGGGGATTTGATAGGATAGAGGATAGGATAGGATAGAGGATAGGATAGGATAGAGGATAGAGGATAGAGGATAGGATAGGATACAGGATAGGATAGGATAGAGGATAGGATAGGGGATTTGATAGGATAGAGGATAGGATAGGATAGAGGATAGGATAGGATAGAGGATAGGATAAGATAGAGGATAGGATAGGATAGAGGATAGGATAGGATAGAGGATAGAGGATAGGATAAGACAGAGGATAGGGTAGGGGATTTGATAGGATAGAGGATAGGATAGGATAGAGGATAGGATAGGATAGAGGATAGGATAGGATAGAGGATAGGATAGGATAGAGGATAGGATAGGATAGAGGATAGGATAGGATAGAGGATAGGATAGGACAGAGGATAGGGTAGGATAGAGGATAGGATAGGATAGAGGATAGGATAGGACAGAGGATAGGGTAGGGGATTTGATAGGATAGAGGATAGGATAGGATAGAGGATAGTATAGGATAGAGGATAGAGGATAGGATAGGATAGAGGATAGGATAGGATAGAGGATAGGATAAGATAGAGGATAGGATAGGATAGAGGATAGGATAGGATAGAGGATAGAGGATAGGATAAGACAGAGGATAGGGTAGGGGATTTGATAGGATAGAGGATAGGATAGGATAGAGGATAGGATAGGATAGAGGATAGGATAGGATAGAGGATAGGATAGGATAGAGGATAGGATAGGATAGAGGATAGGATAGGATAGAGGATAGGATAGGACAGAGGATAGGGTAGGGGATTTGATAGGATAGAGGATAGGATAGGATAGAGGATAGTATAGGATAGAGGATAGAGGATACGATAGGATAGAGGATAGGATAGGATAGAGGATAGGATAGGATAGAGGATAGGATAGGATAGAGGATAGGATTGGATAGAGGATAGGATAGGATAGAGGATAGGATAGGACAGAGGATAGGACAGGGGATTTGATAGGATAGAGGATAGGATAGGATAGAGGATTGGATAGGATAGAGGATAGATGATAGGATAGGATAGAGGATAGGATAGGGGATTTGATAGGATAGATGATAGGATAGGATAGAAGATAGGATAGGATAGAGGATAGATGATAGGATAGGATAGAGGATAGGATAGGGGATAGGATAGGATAGAGGATAGGATATTATAGAAGATAGGATAGGATAGAGGATAGGATAGGATAGAGGATAAGATAGGATAGAGGATAGGATAGGATAGAGGATAGATGATAGGATAGGATAGAGGATAGGATAGGACAGAGGATAGGATAGGGTTTTTGATAGGATAGCATAGAAGATAGGATAGACGATAGGATAGGATAGAGCATAGGATAGGATAGAGAATAGGATAGGATAGAGGATAGGATAGGATAGAACGTAGGATAGAATAGAGGACTGGATAGGATACAGGATTGGATAGGATACAGGAAAGGATAGGATTGAGGATAGGATAGGATAGAGGATAGGATAGACGATAGGATAGTATAGAGGATAGGATAGGATAGAGGATAGAGGATAGGATAGAGGATAGGATAGAGGATAGGATAGGACAGAGGATAGGGTAGGGGATTTGATAGGATAGGGGATAGGATAGGATAGAAGATAGGATAGGATAGAGGATAGGATAGGATAGAGGATAGGATAGGATAGAGGATACGGTAGACGATAGGATAGGATAGAGGATACGATAGGATAGAGGATAGGATAGGATAGAGGATAGGATAGGACAGAGGATAGGATAGGGGATTTGATAGGATAGAGGATAGGATAGGATAGAGGATAGGATAGGATAGAGGATAGGATAGGATAGAGGAATAGGATAGGATAGGACAGAGGATAGGGTAGGGGATTTGATAGGATAGAGGATAGGATAGGATAGAGGATAGGATAGACGATAGGATAGGATAGCGGATAGGATAGGATAGAGGATAGAGGATAGGATAGGATAGAGGATAGAGGATAGGATAGGATAGAGGATAGGATACGATAGAGGATAGGATAGGATGGAGGATAGGATAGGACAGAGGATAGGGTTGGGGATTTGATAGGATAGAGGATAGGATAGGATAGAAGATGGGATAGGATAGAGGATACGATAGGATAGAGGATAGGATAGGATAGAGGATAGGATAGGGGATTTGATAGGATAGAGGATAGGATAGGATAGAGTATAGGATAGGATAACATAAAAGGATAGGATCGAATAGAGGATAGGATAGGATAGAGGACAGGAGAGGATACAGGATTGGATAGGATACAGGAAAGGATAGGATTGAGGATAGGATAGGATGGAGGATAGGATAGGATAGAGGATAGGATAGGATAGAGGATAGGATAGACGATAGGATAGGATAGAAGATAGGATAGAGGATAGCATAGGATAGAGGATAGGATAGAATAGAGGATAGGATAGGATAGAGGATAGGATAGGATACAGGATAGGATAGGATAGAGGATAGGATAGGATAGAGGATAGGATAGGATAGAGGATAGGATAGGATACAGGATAGGATAGGATAGAGGATAGGATAGGATAGGTGATAGGATAGGATACAGGATAGGATAGGATAGGATAGAGGATAGGATAGGGGATTTGATAGGATAGAGGATAGGATAGGGGATTTGATAGGATAGAGGATAGGATAGGATAGAGGATAGGATAGGATACAGGATAGGATAGGATAGAGGATAGGATAGGATAGAGGATAGGATAGGATAGAGGATAGGATAGGATAGAGGATAGGATAGGATACAGGATAGGATAGGATAGAGGATAGGATAGGATAGAGGATAGGATAGGATAGAGGATAGGATAGGATAGAGGATAGGATAGGATAGAGGATAGGATAGGATATAGGATAGGATAGGATAGAGGATAGGATAGGATAGAGGAATAGGATAGGATACAGGATAGGATAGGATACAGGATAGGATAGGATAGAGGATAGGATAGGATAGAGGATAGGATAGGATAGAGGATAGGATAGGATAGAGGATAGGATAGGATAGAGGATAGGATAGGATAGAGGATAGGATAGGATATAGGATAGGATAGGATAGAGGATAGGATAGGATAGAGGATAGGATAGGATAGAGGATAGAGGATAGGATTGGATAGTGGATAGGATAGGATAGAGGATAGGATAGGATAGAGGATAGGATAGAATAGAGGATAGATGATAGGATAGGATAGAGGATAGGATAGGGGATTTGATAGGATAGAGGATAGGATAGGATAGAGGATAGGATAGGATACAGGATAGGATAGGATAGAGGATAGGATAGGATAGAGGATAGGATAGGATAGAGGATAGGATAGGATACAGGATAGGATAGGATAGAGGATAGGATAGGATAGAGGATAGGATAGGATAGAGGATAGGATAGGATAGAGGATAGGATAGGATAGAGGATAGGATAGGATATAGGATAGGATAGGATAGAGGATAGGATAGGATAGAGGAATAGGATAGGATAGAGGATAGGATAGACGATAGGATAGGATAGAGCATAGGATAGGATAGAGGATGGGATAGGATAGAGGACAGGATAGGATACAGGATTGGATAGGATACAGGAAAGGATAGGATTGAGGATAGGATAGGATGGAGGATAGGATAGGATAGAGGATAGGATAGGATAGAGGATAGGATAGACGATAGGATAGGATAGCGGATAGGATAGGATAGAGGATAGAGGATAGGATAGGATAGAGGATAGAGGATAGGATAGGATAGAGGATAGAGGATAGGATAGGATAGAGGATAGGATACGATAGAGGATAGGATAGGATAGAGGATAGGATAGGACAGAGGATAGGGTTGGGGATTTGATAGGATAGAGGATAGGATAGGATAGAAGATGGGATAGGATAGAGGATACGATAGGATAGAGGATAGGATAGGATAGAGGATAGGATAGGGGATTTGATAGGATAGAGGATAGTATAGGATAGAGTATAGGATAGGATAAGATAAAAGGATAGGATCGAATAGAGGATAGGATAGGATAGAGGACAGGAGAGGATACAGGATTGGATAGGATACAGGAAAGGATAGGATTGAGGATAGGATAGGATGGAGGATAGGATAGGATAGAGGATAGGATAGGATAGAGGATAGGATAGACGATAGGATAGGATAGAGGATAGGATAGAGGATAGCATAGGATAGAGGATAGGATAGGACAGAGGATAGCATAGGATAGAGGATAGGATAGGACAGAGGATAGGATAGGATAGAGGATAGGATAGGATAGAGGATAGGATAGGATACAGGATAGGATAGGATGGAGGATAGGATAGGATAGAGGATAGGATAGGATAGAGGATAGGATAGGATAGACGATAGGATAGGATAGAGGATAGGATAGGATAGAGGATAGTATAGGATAGAGGATAGAGGATAGGATAGGATAGAGGATAAGATAGGATAGAGGATAGGATAGGATAGATGATAGGATAGGATAGAGGATAGGATAGGATAGAGGATAGAGGATAGAGGATAGGATAGGATAAAGGATAGGATAGGATAGAGGATAGGATAGGGGATTTGATAGGATAGAGGATAGGATAGGATAGAGGATAGGATAGGATAGAGGATAGGATAAGATAGAGGATAGGATAGGATAGAGGATAGGATAGGATAGAGGATAGAGGATAGGATAAGACAGAGGATAGGGTAGGGGATTTGATAGGATAGAGGATAGGATAGGATAGAGGATAGGATAGGATAGAGGATAGGATAGGATAGAGGATAGGATAGGATAGAGGATAGGATAGGATAGAGGATAGGATAGGATAGAGGAATAGGATAGGATAGAGGATAGGATAGACGATAGGATAGGAGAGATCATAGGATAGGATAGAGGATAAGATAGAATAGAGGATAGGATAGGATTGAGGATAGGATAGTATAGAGGACAGGATAGGATACAGGATTGGATAGGATACAGGAAAGGATAGGATTGAGGATAGGATAGGATAGGATAGAGGATAGGATAGGATAGAGGATAGGATAGACGATAGGATAGGATAGAGGATAGGATAGGATAGAGGATAGTATAGGATAGAGGATAGAGGATAGGATAGGATAGAGGATAGGATAGGATAGAGGATAGGGTAGGGGATTTGATAGGATAGAGGATAGGATAGGATAGAAGATAGGATAGGATAGAGGAAAGGATAGGATAGAGGATAGGATAGGATAGAGGATAGGATAGAGGATAGGGAAGGATAGAGGATAGGATAGGACAGAGGATAGGATAGGGGATTTGATAGGATAGGATAGAAGATAGGATAGACGATAGGATAGGATAGAGCATAGGATAGGATAGAGAATAGGATAGGATAGAGGATAGGATAGGATAGAACGTAGGATAGAATAGAGGACTGGATAGGATACAGGATTGGATAGGATACAGGAAAGGATAGGATTGAGGATAGGATAGGATAGAGGATAGGATAGACGATAGGATAGTATAGAGGATAGGATAGGATAGAGGATAGAGGATAGGATAGAGGATAGGATAGAGGATAGGATAGAGGATAGGATAGGACAGAGGATAGGGTAGGGGATTTGATAGGATAGAGGATAGGATAGGATAGAGGATAGGATAGGATAGAGGATAGAGGATAGAGGATAGGATAGGATACAGGATAGGATAGGATAGAGGATAGGATAGGGGATTTGATAGGATAGAGGATAGGATAGGATAGAGGATAGGATAGGATAGAGGATAGGATAAGATAGAGGATAGGATAGGATAGAGGATAGGATAGGATAGAGGATAGAGGATAGGATAAGACAGAGGATAGGGTAGGGGATTTGATAGGATAGAGGATAGGATAGGATAGAGGATAGGATAGGATAGAGGATAGGATAGGATAGAGGATAGGATAGGATAGAGGATAGGATAGGATAGAGGATAGGATAGGATAGAGGAATAGGATAGGATAGAGGATAGGATAGACGATAGGATAGGATAGATCATAGGATAGGATAGAGGATAAGATAGAATAGAGGATAGGATAGGATAGAGGATAGGATAGGATAGAGGATAGGATAGGATAGAGGATAGGATAGGATAGAGGATAGGATAGGATAGAGGATAGGATAGGATAGAGGATAGGATAGGATAGAGGACAGGAGAGGATACAGGATTGGATAGGATACAGGAAAGGATAGGATTGAGGATAGGATAGGATGGAGGATAGGATAGGATAGAGGATAGGATAGGATAGAGGATAGGATAGACGATAGGATAGGATAGAAGATAGGATAGAGGATAGCATAGGATAGAGGATAGGATAGAATAGAGGATAGGATAGGATAGAGGATAGGATAGGATACAGGATAGGATAGGATAGAGGATAGGATAGGATAGAGGATAGGATAGGATAGAGGATAGGATAGGATACAGGATAGGATAGGATAGAGGATAGGATAGGATAGGTGATAGGATAGGATACAGGATAGGATAGGATAGGATAGAGGATAGGATAGGGGATTTGATAGGATAGAGGATAGGATAGGGGATTTGATAGGATAGAGGATAGGATAGGATAGAGGATAGGATAGGATACAGGATAGGATAGGATAGAGGATAGGATAGGATAGAGGATAGGATAGGATAGAGGATAGGATAGGATAGAGGATAGGATAGGATACAGGATAGGATAGGATAGAGGATAGGATAGGATAGAGGATAGGATAGGATAGAGGATAGGATAGGATAGAGGATAGGATAGGATAGAGGATAGGATAGGATATAGGATAGGATAGGATAGAGGATAGGATAGGATAGAGGAATAGGATAGGATACAGGATAGGATAGGATACAGGATAGGATAGGATACAGGATAGGATAGGATAGAGGATAGGATAGGATAGAGGATAGGATAGGATAGAGGATAGGATAGGATAGAGGATAGGATAGGATAGAGGATAGGATAGGATAGAGGATAGGATAGGATATAGGATAGGATAGGATAGAGGATAGGATAGGATAGAGGATAGGATAGGATAGAGGATAGAGGATAGGATTGGATAGTGGATAGGATAGGATAGAGGATAGGATAGGATAGAGGATAGGATAGAATAGAGGATAGATGATAGGATAGGATAGAGGATAGGATAGGGGATTTGATAGGATAGAGGATAGGATAGGATAGAGGATAGGATAGGATACAGGATAGGATAGGATAGAGGATAGGATAGGATAGAGGATAGGATAGGATAGAGGATAGGATAGGATACAGGATAGGATAGGATAGAGGATAGGATAGGATAGAGGATAGGATAGGATAGAGGATAGGATAGGATAGAGGATAGGATAGGATAGAGGATAGGATAGGATATAGGATAGGATAGGATAGAGGATAGGATAGGATAGAGGAATAGGATAGGATAGAGGATAGGATAGACGATAGGATAGGATAGAGCATAGGATAGGATAGAGGATGGGATAGGATAGAGGACAGGATAGGATACAGGATTGGATAGGATACAGGAAAGGATAGGATTGAGGATAGGATAGGATGGAGGATAGGATAGGATAGAGGATAGGATAGGATAGAGGATAGGATAGACGATAGGATAGGATAGCGGATAGGATAGGATAGAGGATAGAGGATAGGATAGGATAGAGGATAGAGGATAGGATAGGATAGAGGATAGAGGATAGGATAGGATAGAGGATAGGATACGATAGAGGATAGGATAGGATAGAGGATAGGATAGGACAGAGGATAGGGTTGGGGATTTGATAGGATAGAGGATAGGATAGGATAGAAGATGGGATAGGATAGAGGATACGATAGGATAGAGGATAGGATAGGATAGAGGATAGGATAGGGGATTTGATAGGATAGAGGATAGTATAGGATAGAGTATAGGATAGGATAAGATAAAAGGATAGGATCGAATAGAGAATAGGATAGGATAGAGGACAGGAGAGGATACAGGATTGGATAGGATACAGGAAAGGATAGGATTGAGGATAGGATAGGATGGAGGATAGGATAGGATAGAGGATAGGATAGGATAGAGGATAGGATAGACGATAGGATAGGATAGAGGATAGGATAGAGGATAGCATAGGATAGAGGATAGGATAGGACAGAGGATAGCATAGGATAGAGGATAGGATAGGACAGAGGATAGGATAGGATAGAGGATAGGATAGGATAGAGGATAGGATAGGATACAGGATAGGATAGGATGGAGGATAGGATAGGATAGAGGATAGGATAGGATAGAGGATAGGATAGGATAGACGATAGGATAGGATAGAGGATAGGATAGGATAGAGGATAGTATAGGATAGAGGATAGAGGATAGGATAGGATAGAGGATAAGATAGGATAGAGGATAGGATAGGATAGATGATAGGATAGGATAGAGGATAGGATAGGATAGAGGATAGAGGATAGAGGATAGGATAGGATAAAGGATAGGATAGGATAGAGGATAGGATAGGGGATTTGATAGGATAGAGGATAGGATAGGATAGAGGATAGGATAGGATAGAGGATAGGATAAGATAGAGGATAGGATAGGATAGAGGATAGGATAGGATAGAGGATAGAGGATAGGATAAGACAGAGGATAGGGTAGGGGATTTGATAGGATAGAGGATAGGATAGGATAGAGGATAGGATAGGATAGAGGATAGGATAGGATAGAGGATAGGATAGGATAGAGGATAGGATAGGATAGAGGATAGGATAGGATAGAGGAATAGGATAGGATAGAGGATAGGATAGACGATAGGATAGGAGAGATCATAGGATAGGATAGAGGATAAGATAGAATAGAGGATAGGATAGGATTGAGGATAGGATAGTATAGAGGACAGGATAGGATACAGGATTGGATAGGATACAGGAAAGGATAGGATTGAGGATAGGATAGGATAGGATAGAGGATAGGATAGGATAGAGGATAGGATAGACGATAGGATAGGATAGAGGATAGGATAGGATAGAGGATAGTATAGGATAGAGGATAGAGGATAGGATAGGATAGAGGATAGGATAGGATAGAGGATAGGGTAGGGGATTTGATAGGATAGAGGATAGGATAGGATAGAAGATAGGATAGGATAGAGGAAAGGATAGGATAGAGGATAGGATAGGATAGAGGATAGGATAGAGGATAGGGAAGGATAGAGGATAGGATAGGACAGAGGATAGGATAGGGGATTTGATAGGATAGGATAGAAGATAGGATAGACGATAGGATAGGATAGAGCATAGGATAGGATAGAGAATAGGATAGGATAGAGGATAGGATAGGATAGAACGTAGGATAGAATAGAGGACTGGATAGGATACAGGATTGGATAGGATACAGGAAAGGATAGGATTGAGGATAGGATAGGATAGAGGATAGGATAGACGATAGGATAGTATAGAGGATAGGATAGGATAGAGGATAGAGGATAGGATAGAGGATAGGATAGAGGATAGGATAGAGGATAGGATAGGACAGAGGATAGGGTAGGGGATTTGATAGGATAGAGGATAGGATAGGATAGAGGATAGGATAGGATAGAGGATAGAGGATAGAGGATAGGATAGGATACAGGATAGGATAGGATAGAGGATAGGATAGGGGATTTGATAGGATAGAGGATAGGATAGGATAGAGGATAGGATAGGATAGAGGATAGGATAAGATAGAGGATAGGATAGGATAGAGGATAGGATAGGATAGAGGATAGAGGATAGGATAAGACAGAGGATAGGGTAGGGGATTTGATAGGATAGAGGATAGGATAGGATAGAGGATAGGATAGGATAGAGGATAGGATAGGATAGAGGATAGGATAGGATAGAGGATAGGATAGGATAGAGGAATAGGATAGGATAGAGGATAGGATAGACGATAGGATAGGATAGATCATAGGATAGGATAGAGGATAAGATAGAATAGAGGATAGGATAGGATAGAGGATAGGATAGGATAGAGGATAGGATAGGATAGAGGATAGGATAGGATAGAGGATAGGATAGGATAGAGGATAGGATAGGATAGAGGATAGGATAGGATAGAGGATAGAGGATAGGATTGGATAGTGGATAGGATAGGATAGAGGATAGGATAGGATAGAGGATAGGATAGAATAGAGGATAGATGATAGGATAGGATAGAGGATAGGATAGGGGATTTGATAGGATAGAGGATAGGATAGGATAGAGGATAGGATAGGATACAGGATAGGATAGGATAGAGGATAGGATAGGATAGAGGATAGGATAGGATAGAGGATAGGATAGGATACAGGATAGGATAGGATAGAGGATAGGATAGGATAGAGGATAGGATAGGATAGAGGATAGGATAGGATAGAGGATAGGATAGGATAGAGGATAGGATAGGATATAGGATAGGATAGGATAGAGGATAGGATAGGATAGAGGAATAGGATAGGATAGAGGATAGGATAGACGATAGGATAGGATAGAGCATAGGATAGGATAGAGGATGGGATAGGATAGAGGACAGGATAGGATACAGGATTGGATAGGATACAGGAAAGGATAGGATTGAGGATAGGATAGGATGGAGGATAGGATAGGATAGAGGATAGGATAGGATAGAGGATAGGATAGACGATAGGATAGGATAGCGGATAGGATAGGATAGAGGATAGAGGATAGGATAGGATAGAGGATAGAGGATAGGATAGGATAGAGGATAGAGGATAGGATAGGATAGAGGATAGGATACGATAGAGGATAGGATAGGATAGAGGATAGGATAGGACAGAGGATAGGGTTGGGGATTTGATAGGATAGAGGATAGGATAGGATAGAAGATGGGATAGGATAGAGGATACGATAGGATAGAGGATAGGATAGGATAGAGGATAGGATAGGGGATTTGATAGGATAGAGGATAGTATAGGATAGAGTATAGGATAGGATAAGATAAAAGGATAGGATCGAATAGAGGATAGGATAGGATAGAGGACAGGAGAGGATACAGGATTGGATAGGATACAGGAAAGGATAGGATTGAGGATAGGATAGGATGGAGGATAGGATAGGATAGAGGATAGGATAGGATAGAGGATAGGATAGACGATAGGATAGGATAGAGGATAGGATAGAGGATAGCATAGGATAGAGGATAGGATAGGACAGAGGATAGCATAGGATAGAGGATAGGATAGGACAGAGGATAGGATAGGATAGAGGATAGGATAGGATAGAGGATAGGATAGGATACAGGATAGGATAGGATGGAGGATAGGATAGGATAGAGGATAGGATAGGATAGAGGATAGGATAGGATAGACGATAGGATAGGATAGAGGATAGGATAGGATAGAGGATAGTATAGGATAGAGGATAGAGGATAGGATAGGATAGAGGATAAGATAGGATAGAGGATAGGATAGGATAGATGATAGGATAGGATAGAGGATAGGATAGGATAGAGGATAGAGGATAGAGGATAGGATAGGATAAAGGATAGGATAGGATAGAGGATAGGATAGGGGATTTGATAGGATAGAGGATAGGATAGGATAGAGGATAGGATAGGATAGAGGATAGGATAAGATAGAGGATAGGATAGGATAGAGGATAGGATAGGATAGAGGATAGAGGATAGGATAAGACAGAGGATAGGGTAGGGGATTTGATAGGATAGAGGATAGGATAGGATAGAGGATAGGATAGGATAGAGGATAGGATAGGATACAGGATAGGATAGGATAGAGGATAGGATAGGATAGAGGATAGGATAGGATAGAGGAATAGGATAGGATAGAGGATAGGATAGACGATAGGATAGGAGAGATCATAGGATAGGATAGAGGATAAGATAGAATAGAGGATAGGATAGGATTGAGGATAGGATAGTATAGAGGACAGGATAGGATACAGGATTGGATAGGATACAGGAAAGGATAGGATAGAGGATAGGGAAGGATAGAGGATAGGATAGGACAGAGGATAGGATAGGGGATTTGATAGGATAGGATAGAAGATAGGATAGACGATAGGATAGGATAGAGCATAGGATAGGATAGAGAATAGGATAGGATAGAGGATAGGATAGGATAGAACGTAGGATAGAATAGAGGACTGGATAGGATACAGGATTGGATAGGATACAGGAAAGGATAGGATTGAGGATAGGATAGGATAGAGGATAGGATAGACGATAGGATAGTATAGAGGATAGGATAGGATAGAGGATAGAGGATAGGATAGAGGATAGGATAGAGGATAGGATAGAGGATAGGATAGGACAGAGGATAGGGTAGGGGATTTGATAGGATAGAGGATAGGATAGGATAGAGGATAGGATAGGATAGAGGATAGAGGATAGAGGATAGGATAGGATACAGGATAGGATAGGATAGAGGATAGGATAGGGGATTTGATAGGATAGAGGATAGGATAGGATAGAGGATAGGATAGGATAGAGGATAGGATAAGATAGAGGATAGGATAGGATAGAGGATAGGATAGGATAGAGGATAGAGGATAGGATAAGACAGAGGATAGGGTAGGGGATTTGATAGGATAGAGGATAGGATAGGATAGAGGATAGGATAGGATAGAGGATAGGATAGGATAGAGGATAGGATAGGATAGAGGATAGGATAGGATAGAGGATAGGATAGGATAGAGGAATAGGATAGGATAGAGGATAGGATAGACGATAGGATAGGATAGATCATAGGATAGGATAGAGGATAAGATAGAATAGAGGATAGGATAGGATAGAGGATAGGATAGGATAGAGGATAGGATAGGATAGAGGATAGGATAGGATAGAGGATAGGATAGGATAGAGGATAGGATAGGATAGAGGATAGGATAGAATAGAGGATAGGATAGGATAGAGGATAGGATAGGATAGAGGATAGGATAGGATAGAGGATAGGTTAGGATAGAGGATAGGATAGTATAGAGGACAGGATAGGATACAGGATTGGATAGGATACAGGAAAGGATAGGATTGAGGATAGGATAGGATGGAGGATAGGATAGGATAGAGGATAGGATATGATAGAGGATAGGATAGACGACAGTATAGGATAGAGGATAGGATAGGATAGGATACTGGATAGGATAGGATAGAGGATAGGATAAGATAGAAGATAGGTTAGGATAGAGGATAGGATAGTATAGAGGACAGGATAGGATAGAGGATAGGATAGGATAGAAGATATTATAGGATAGAGGATAGATGATAGGATAGGATAGAGGATAGGATAGGGGATAGGATAGAGGATAGGATAGGGGATAGGATAGGATAGAGGATAGGATAGGATAGAAGATAGGATAGGATAGAGGATAGCATAGGATAGAGGATAGGATAGGATAGAGGATAGGATAGGATAGAGGATAGGATAGGATAGAGGATAGGATAGGATAGAGGATAGGATAGGATAGAGGATAGGATAGGATAGAGGATAGGATAGGATAGAGGATAGGATAGGATAGAGGATAGGATAGGATAGAGGATAGGATAGGATAGAGGATAGGATAGGATAGAGGATAGGATAGGATAGAGGATAGGATAGGATAGAGGATAGGTTAGGATAGAGGATAGGATAGAGGATAGAGGATAGGATAAGACAGAGGATAGGGTAGGGGATTTGATAGGATAGAGGATAGGATAGGATAGAGGATAGGATAGGATAGAGGATAGGATAGGATAGAGGATAGGATAGGATAGAGGATAGGATAGGATAGAGGATAGGATAGGATAGAGGAATAGGATAGGATAGAGGATAGGATAGACGATAGGATAGGATAGATCATAGGATAGGATAGAGGATAAGATAGAATAGAGGATAGGATAGGATAGAGGATAGGATAGGATAGAGGATAGGATAGGATAGAGGATAGGATAGGATAGAGGATAGGATAGGATAGAGGATAGGATAGGATAGAGGATAGGATAGGATAGAGGATAGGATAGGATAGAGGATAGGATAGGATAGAGGATAGGATAGGATAGAGGATAGGATAGAGGATATGGAAGGATAGAGGATAGGATAGGACAGAGGATAGGATAGGGGATTTGATAGGATAGGATAGAAGATAGGATAGACGATAGGATAGGATAGAGCATAGGATAGGATAGAGAATAGGATAGGATAGAGGATAGGATAGGATAGAACGTAGGATAGAATAGAGGACTGGATAGGATACAGGATTGGATAGGATACAGGAAAGGATAGGATTGAGGATAGGATAGGATAGAGGATAGGATAGACGATAGGATAGTATAGAGGATAGGATAGGATAGAGGATAGAGGATAGGATAGAGGATAGGATAGAGGATAGGATAGAGGATAGGATAGAGGATAGGATAGGACAGAGGATAGGGTAGGGGATTTGATAGGATAGAGGATAGGATAGGATAGAGGATAGGATAGGATAGAGGATAGAGGATAGAGGATAGGATAGGATACAGGATAGGATAGGATAGAGGATAGGATAGGGGATTTGATAGGATAGAGGATAGGATAGGATAGAGGATAGGATAGGATAGAGGATAGGATAAGATAGAGGATAGGATAGGATAGAGGATAGGATAGGATAGAGGATAGAGGATAGGATAAGACAGAGGATAGGGTAGGGGATTTGATAGGATAGAGGATAGGATAGGATAGAGGATAGGATAGGATAGAGGATAGGATAGGATAGAGGATAGGATAGGATAGAGGATAGGATAGGATAGAGGAATAGGATAGGATAGAGGATAGGATAGACGATAGGATAGGATAGATCATAGGATAGGATAGAGGATAAGATAGAATAGAGGATAGGATAGGATAGAGGATAGGATAGGATAGAGGATAGGATAGGATAGAGGATAGGATAGGATAGAGGATAGGATAGGATAGAGGATAGGATAGGATAGAGGATAGGATAGGATAGAGGATAGGATAGGATAGAGGATAGGATAGGATAGAGGATAGGTTAGGATAGAGGATAGGATAGTATAGAGGACAGGATAGGATACAGGATTGGATAGGATACAGGAAAGGATAGGATTGAGGATAGGATAGGATGGAGGATAGGATAGGATAGAGGATAGGATATGATAGAGGATAGGATAGACGACAGTATAGGATAGAGGATAGGATAGGATAGGATACTGGATAGGATAGGATAGAGGATAGGATAAGATAGAAGATAGGTTAGGATAGAGGATAGGATAGTATAGAGGACAGGATAGGATAGAGGATAGGATAGGATAGAAGATATTATAGGATAGAGGATAGATGATAGGATAGGATAGAGGATAGGATAGGGGATAGGATAGAGGATAGGATAGGGGATAGGATAGGATAGAGGATAGGATAGGATAGAAGATAGGATAGGATAGAGGATAGCATAGGATAGAGGATAGGATAGGATAGAGGATAGGATAGGATAGAGGATAGGATAGGATAGAGGATAGGATAGGATAGAGGATAGGATAGGATAGAGGATAGGATAGGATAGAGGATAGGATAGGATAGAGGATAGGATAGGATAGAGGATAGGATAGGATAGAGGATAGGATAGGATAGAGGATAGGATAGGATAGAGGATAGGATAGGATAGAGGATAGGATAGGATAGAGGATAGGATAGGATAGAGGATAGGTTAGGATAGAGGATAGGATAGAGGATAGAGGATAGGATAAGACAGAGGATAGGGTAGGGGATTTGATAGGATAGAGGATAGGATAGGATAGAGGATAGGATAGGATAGAGGATAGGATAGGATAGAGGATAGGATAGGATAGAGGATAGGATAGGATAGAGGATAGGATAGGATAGAGGAATAGGATAGGATAGAGGATAGGATAGACGATAGGATAGGATAGATCATAGGATAGGATAGAGGATAAGATAGAATAGAGGATAGGATAGGATAGAGGATAGGATAGGATAGAGGATAGGATAGGATAGAGGATAGGATAGGATAGAGGATAGGATAGGATAGAGGATAGGATAGGATAGAGGATAGGATAGGATAGAGGATAGGATAGGATAGAGGATAGGATAGGATAGAGGATAGGATAGGATAGAGGATAGGATAGGATAGAGGATAGGTTAGGATAGAGGATAGGATAGTATAGAGGACAGGATAGGATACAGGATTGGATAGGATACAGGAAAGGATAGGATAGAGGATAGGATAGGATAGAAGATATTATAGGATAGAGGATAGATGATAGGATAGGATAGAGGATAGGATAGGGGATAGGATAGAGGATAGGATAGGGGATAGGATAGGATAGAGGATAGGATAGGATAGAAGATAGGATAGGATAGAGGATAGCATAGGATAGAGGATAGGATAGGATAGAGGATAGGATAGGATAGAGGATAGGATAGGATAGAGGATAGGATAGGATAGAGGATAGGATAGGATAGAGGATAGGATAGGATAGAGGATAGGTTAGGATAGAGGATAGGATAGTATAGAGGACAGGATAGGATACAGGATTGGATAGGATACAGGAAAGGATAGGATTGAGGATAGGATAGGATGGAGGATAGGATAGGATAGAGGATAGGATAGGATAGAGGATAGGATAGACGACAGGATAGGATAGAGGATAAGATAGGATAGGATACAGGATAGGATAGGATAGAGGATAGGATAGGGGATTTGATAGGATAGAGGATAGGATAGGATAGAGGATAGGATAGGGGATTTGATAGGATAGAGGATAGGATAGGATAGAGGATAGGATAGGATAGAGGATAGGATAGGATAGAGGATAGGTTAGGATAGAGGATAGAGGATAGGATAGGATAGAGGATAGGATAGGATAGAGGATAGGATAGGATAGAGGATAGGATAGGATAGAGGATAGGATAGGATAGAGGATAGGATAGGATAGAGGATAGGATAGGATAGACGATAGGATAGGATAGAGGATAGGATAGGATAGAGGATAGTATAGGATAGAGGATAGAGGATAGGATAGGATAGAGGATAAGATAGGATAGAGGATAGGATAGGATAGATGATAGGATAGGATAGAGGATAGGATAGGATAGAGGATAGAGGATAGAGGATAGGATAGGATAAAGGATAGGATAGGATAGAGGATAGGATAGGGGATTTGATAGGATAGAGGATAGGATAGGATAGAGGATAGGATAGGATAGAGGATAGGATAAGATAGAGGATAGGATAGGATAGAGGATAGGATAGGATAGAGGATAGAGGGTAGGATAAGACAGAGGATAGGGTAGGGGATTTGATAGGATAGAGGATAGGATAGGATAGAGGATAGGATAGGATAGAGGATAGGATAGGATAGAGGATAGGATAGGATAGAGGATAGGATAGGATAGAGGATAGGATAGGATAGAGGAATAGGATAGGATAGAGGATAGGATAGACGATAGGATAGGATAGATCATAGGATAGGATAGAGGATAAGATAGAATAGAGGATAGGATAGGATAGAGGATAGGATAGTATAGAGGACAGGATAGGATACAGGATTGGATAGGATACAGGAAAGGATAGGATTGAGGATAGGATAGGATAGGATAGAGGATAGGATAGGATAGAGGATAGGATAGACGATAGGATAGGATAGAGGATATTATAGGATAGAGGATAGTATAGGATAGAGGATAGAGGATAGGATAGGATAGAGGATAGGATAGGATAGAGGATAGGATAGGATAGAGGATAGGATAGGATAGAGGATAGGATAGGATAGAGGATAGGATAGGATAGAGGATAGGATAGGATAGAGGATAGGATAGGATAGAGGATAGGATAGGATAGAGGATAGGATAGGATAGAGGATAGGATAGGATAGAGGATAGGATAGGATAGAGGATAGGATAGGATAGAGGATAGGATAGGATAGAGGATAGGATAGGATAGAGGATAGGATAGGACGGAGGATAGGGTAGGTTATTTGATAGGATAGAGGATAGGATAGGATAGAAGATAGGATAGGATAGAGGATAGGATAGGATAGAGGATAGGATAGGATAGAGGATAGGATAGGATAGAGGATAGGATTGGATAGAGGATAGGATAGGATAGAGGATAGGATAGGACAGAGGATAGGACAGGGGATTTGATAGGATAGAGGATAGGATAGGATAGAGGATTGGATAGGATAGAGGATAGATGATAGGATAGGATAGAGGATAGGATAGGGGATTTGATAGGATAGATGATAGGATAGGATAGAAGATAGGATAGGATAGAGGATAGATGATAGGATAGGATAGAGGATAGGATAGGGGATAGGATAGGATAGAGGATAGGATATTATAGAAGATAGGATAGGATAGAGGATAGGATAGGATAGAGGATAAGATAGGATAGAGGATAGGATAGGATAGAGGATAGATGATAGGATAGGATAGAGGATAGGATAGGACAGAGGATAGGGTAGGGGATTTGATAGGATAGAGGATAGGATAGGATAGAAGATAGGATAGGATAGAGGAAAGGATAGGATAGAGGATAGGATAGGATAGAGGATAGGATAGAGGATAGGGAAGGATAGAGGATAGGATAGGACAGAGGATAGGATAGGGGATTTGATAGGATAGGATAGAAGATAGGATAGACGATAGGATAGGATAGAGCATAGGATAGGATAGAGAATAGGATAGGATAGAGGATAGGATAGGATAGAACGTAGGATAGAATAGAGGACTGGATAGGATACAGGATTGGATAGGATACAGGAAAGGATAGGATTGAGGATAGGATAGGATAGAGGATAGGATAGACGATAGGATAGTATAGAGGATAGGATAGGATAGAGGATAGAGGATAGGATAGAGGATAGGATAGAGGATAGGATAGAGGATAGGATAGGACAGAGGATAGGGTAGGGGATTTGATAGGATAGAGGATAGGATAGGATAGAGGATAGGATAGGATAGAGGATAGAGGATAGAGGATAGGATAGGATACAGGATAGGATAGGATAGAGGATAGGATAGGGGATTTGATAGGATAGAGGATAGGATAGGATAGAGGATAGGATAGGATAGAGGATAGGATAAGATAGAGGATAGGATAGGATAGAGGATAGGATAGGATAGAGGATAGAGGATAGGATAAGACAGAGGATAGGGTAGGGGATTTGATAGGATAGAGGATAGGATAGGATAGAGGATAGGATAGGATAGAGGATAGGATAGGATAGAGGATAGGATAGGATAGAGGATAGGATAGGATAGAGGATAGGATAGGATAGAGGAATAGGATAGGATAGAGGATAGGATAGACGATAGGATAGGATAGATCATAGGATAGGATAGAGGATAAGATAGAATAGAGGATAGGATAGGATAGAGGATAGGATAGTATAGAGGACAGGATAGGATACAGGATTGGATAGGATACAGGAAAGGATAGGATTGAGGATAGGATAGGATAGGATAGAGGATAGGATAGGATAGAGGATAGGATAGACGATAGGATAGGATAGAGGATAGGATAGGATAGAGGATAGGATAGGATAGAGGATAGGATAGGATAGAGGATAGGATAGGATAGAGGATAGGATAGGATAGAGGATAGGATAGGATAGAGGATAGGATAGGATAGAGGATAGGATAGGATAGAGGATAGGATAGGACAGAGGATAGGGTAGGGGATTTGATAGGATAGAGGATAGGATAGGATAGAAGATAGGATAGGATAGAGGATAGGATAGGATAGAGGATAGGATAGGATAGAGGATAGGATTGGATAGAGGATAGGATAGGATAGAGGATAGGATAGGACAGAGGATAGGACAGGGGATTTGATAGGATAGAGGATAGGATAGGATAGAGGATTGGATAGGATAGAGGATAGATGATAGGATAGGATAGAGGATAGGATAGGGGATTTGATAGGATAGATGATAGGATAGGATAGAAGATAGGATAGGATAGAGGATAGATGATAGGATAGGATAGAGGATAGGATAGGGGATAGGATAGGATAGAGGATAGGATATTATAGAAGATAGGATAGGATAGAGGATAGGATAGGATAGAGGATAAGATAGGATAGAGGATAGGATAGGATAGAGGATAGATGATAGGATAGGATAGAGGATAGGATAGGACAGAGGATAGGGTAGGGGATTTGATAGGATAGAGGATAGGATAGGACAGAGGATAGGATAGGGGATTTGATAGGATAGGATAGAAGATAGGATAGACGATAGGATAGGATAGAGCATAGGATAGGATAGAGAATAGGATAGGATAGAGGATAGGATAGGATAGAACGTAGGATAGAATAGAGGACTGGATAGGATACAGGATTGGATAGGATACAGGAAAGGATAGGATTGAGGATAGGATAGGATAGAGGATAGGATAGACGATAGGATAGTATAGAGGATAGGATAGGATAGAGGATAGAGGATAGGATAGAGGATAGGATAGAGGATAGGATAGGACAGAGGATAGGGTAGGGGATTTGATAGGATAGAGGATAGGATAGGATAGAGGATAGGATAGGATAGAGGATAGGATAGGATAGAGGATAGGATTGGATAGAGGATAGGATAGGATAGAGGATAGGATAGGACAGAGGATAGGATAGGATAGATGATAGGATAGGATAGAGGATAGGATAGGATAGAGGATAGAGGATAGAGGATAGGATAGGATAAAGGATAGGATAGGATAGAGGATAGGATAGGGGATTTGATAGGATAGAGGATAGGATAGGATAGAGGATAGGATAGGATAGAGGATAGGATAAGATAGAGGATAGGATAGGATAGAGGATAGGATAGGATAGAGGATAGAGGGTAGGATAAGACAGAGGATAGGGTAGGGGATTTGATAGGATAGAGGATAGGATAGGATAGAGGATAGGATAGGATAGAGGATAGGATAGGATAGAGGATAGGATAGGATAGAGGATAGGATAGGATAGAGGATAGGATAGGATAGAGGAATAGGATAGGATAGAGGATAGGATAGACGATAGGATAGGATAGATCATAGGATAGGATAGAGGATAAGATAGAATAGAGGATAGGATAGGATAGAGGATAGGATAGTATAGAGGACAGGATAGGATACAGGATTGGATAGGATACAGGAAAGGATAGGATTGAGGATAGGATAGGATAGGATAGAGGATAGGATAGGATAGAGGATAGGATAGACGATAGGATAGGATAGAGGATATTATAGGATAGAGGATAGTATAGGATAGAGGATAGAGGATAGGATAGGATAGAGGATAGGATAGGATAGAGGATAGGATAGGATAGAGGATAGGATAGGATAGAGGATAGGATAGGATAGAGGATAGGATAGGATAGAGGATAGGATAGGATAGAGGATAGGATAGGATAGAGGATAGGATAGGATAGAGGATAGGATAGGATAGAGGATAGGATAGGATAGAGGATAGGATAGGATAGAGGATAGGATAGGATAGAGGATAGGATAGGATAGAGGATAGGATAGGACGGAGGATAGGGTAGGTTATTTGATAGGATAGAGGATAGGATAGGATAGAAGATAGGATAGGATAGAGGATAGGATAGGATAGAGGATAGGATAGGATAGAGGATAGGATAGGATAGAGGATAGGATTGGATAGAGGATAGGATAGGATAGAGGATAGGATAGGACAGAGGATAGGACAGGGGATTTGATAGGATAGAGGATAGGATAGGATAGAGGATTGGATAGGATAGAGGATAGATGATAGGATAGGATAGAGGATAGGATAGGGGATTTGATAGGATAGATGATAGGATAGGATAGAAGATAGGATAGGATAGAGGATAGATGATAGGATAGGATAGAGGATAGGATAGGGGATAGGATAGGATAGAGGATAGGATATTATAGAAGATAGGATAGGATAGAGGATAGGATAGGATAGAGGATAAGATAGGATAGAGGATAGGATAGGATAGAGGATAGATGATAGGATAGGATAGAGGATAGGATAGGACAGAGGATAGGGTAGGGGATTTGATAGGATAGAGGATAGGATAGGATAGAAGATAGGATAGGATAGAGGAAAGGATAGGATAGAGGATAGGATAGGATAGAGGATAGGATAGAGGATAGGGAAGGATAGAGGATAGGATAGGACAGAGGATAGGATAGGGGATTTGATAGGATAGGATAGAAGATAGGATAGACGATAGGATAGGATAGAGCATAGGATAGGATAGAGAATAGGATAGGATAGAGGATAGGATAGGATAGAACGTAGGATAGAATAGAGGACTGGATAGGATACAGGATTGGATAGGATACAGGAAAGGATAGGATTGAGGATAGGATAGGATAGAGGATAGGATAGACGATAGGATAGTATAGAGGATAGGATAGGATAGAGGATAGAGGATAGGATAGAGGATAGGATAGAGGATAGGATAGAGGATAGGATAGGACAGAGGATAGGGTAGGGGATTTGATAGGATAGAGGATAGGATAGGATAGAGGATAGGATAGGATAGAGGATAGAGGATAGAGGATAGGATAGGATACAGGATAGGATAGGATAGAGGATAGGATAGGGGATTTGATAGGATAGAGGATAGGATAGGATAGAGGATAGGATAGGATAGAGGATAGGATAAGATAGAGGATAGGATAGGATAGAGGATAGGATAGGATAGAGGATAGAGGATAGGATAAGACAGAGGATAGGGTAGGGGATTTGATAGGATAGAGGATAGGATAGGATAGAGGATAGGATAGGATAGAGGATAGGATAGGATAGAGGATAGGATAGGATAGAGGATAGGATAGGATAGAGGATAGGATAGGATAGAGGAATAGGATAGGATAGAGGATAGGATAGACGATAGGATAGGATAGATCATAGGATAGGATAGAGGATAAGATAGAATAGAGGATAGGATAGGATAGAGGATAGGATAGTATAGAGGACAGGATAGGATACAGGATTGGATAGGATACAGGAAAGGATAGGATTGAGGATAGGATAGGATAGGATAGAGGATAGGATAGGATAGAGGATAGGATAGACGATAGGATAGGATAGAGGATAGGATAGGATAGAGGATAGGATAGGATAGAGGATAGGATAGGATAGAGGATAGGATAGGATAGAGGATAGGATAGGATAGAGGATAGGATAGGATAGAGGATAGGATAGGATAGAGGATAGGATAGGATAGAGGATAGGATAGGACAGAGGATAGGGTAGGGGATTTGATAGGATAGAGGATAGGATAGGATAGAAGATAGGATAGGATAGAGGATAGGATAGGATAGAGGATAGGATAGGATAGAGGATAGGATTGGATAGAGGATAGGATAGGATAGAGGATAGGATAGGACAGAGGATAGGACAGGGGATTTGATAGGATAGAGGATAGGATAGGATAGAGGATTGGATAGGATAGAGGATAGATGATAGGATAGGATAGAGGATAGGATAGGGGATTTGATAGGATAGATGATAGGATAGGATAGAAGATAGGATAGGATAGAGGATAGATGATAGGATAGGATAGAGGATAGGATAGGGGATAGGATAGGATAGAGGATAGGATATTATAGAAGATAGGATAGGATAGAGGATAGGATAGGATAGAGGATAAGATAGGATAGAGGATAGGATAGGATAGAGGATAGATGATAGGATAGGATAGAGGATAGGATAGGACAGAGGATAGGGTAGGGGATTTGATAGGATAGAGGATAGGATAGGACAGAGGATAGGATAGGGGATTTGATAGGATAGGATAGAAGATAGGATAGACGATAGGATAGGATAGAGCATAGGATAGGATAGAGAATAGGATAGGATAGAGGATAGGATAGGATAGAACGTAGGATAGAATAGAGGACTGGATAGGATACAGGATTGGATAGGATACAGGAAAGGATAGGATTGAGGATAGGATAGGATAGAGGATAGGATAGACGATAGGATAGTATAGAGGATAGGATAGGATAGAGGATAGAGGATAGGATAGAGGATAGGATAGAGGATAGGATAGGACAGAGGATAGGGTAGGGGATTTGATAGGATAGAGGATAGGATAGGATAGAGGATAGGATAGGATAGAGGATAGGATAGGATAGAGGATAGGATTGGATAGAGGATAGGATAGGATAGAGGATAGGATAGGACAGAGGATAGGACAGGGGATTTGATAGGATAGAGGATAGGATAGGATAGAGGATTGGATAGGATAGAGGATAGATGATAGGATAGGATAGAGGATAGGATAGGGGATTTGATAGGATAGATGATAGGATAGGATAGAAGATAGGATAGGATAGAGGATAGATGATAGGATAGGATAGAGGATAGGATAGGGGATAGGATAGGATAGAGGATAGGATATTATAGAAGATAGGATAGGATAGAGGATAGGATAGGATAGAGGATAAGATAGGATAGAGGATAGGATAGGATAGAGGATAGATGATAGGATAGGATAGAGGATAGGATAGGACAGAGGATAGGGTAGGGGATTTGATAGGATAGAGGATAGGATAGGATAGAAGATAGGATAGGATAGAGGAAAGGATAGGATAGAGGATAGGATAGGATAGAGGATAGGATAGAGGATAGGGAAGGATAGAGGATAGGATAGGACAGAGGATAGGATAGGGGATTTGATAGGATAGGATAGAAGATAGGATAGACGATAGGATAGGATAGAGCATAGGATAGGATAGAGAATAGGATAGGATAGAGGATAGGATAGGATAGAACGTAGGATAGAATAGAGGACTGGATAGGATACAGGATTGGATAGGATACAGGAAAGGATAGGATTGAGGATAGGATAGGATAGAGGATAGGATAGACGATAGGATAGTATAGAGGATAGGATAGGATAGAGGATAGAGGATAGGATAGAGGATAGGATAGAGGATAGGATAGAGGATAGGATAGGACAGAGGATAGGGTAGGGGATTTGATAGGATAGAGGATAGGATAGGATAGAGGATAGGATAGGATAGAGGATAGAGGATAGAGGATAGGATAGGATACAGGATAGGATAGGATAGAGGATAGGATAGGGGATTTGATAGGATAGAGGATAGGATAGGATAGAGGATAGGATAGGATAGAGGATAGGATAAGATAGAGGATAGGATAGGATAGAGGATAGGATTTGATAGAGGATAGGATAGGATAGGATAGAGGATAGGATAGGATAGAGGATAGGATAGACGATAGGATAGGATAGAGGATAGGATAGGATAGAGGATAGTATAGGATAGAGGATAGGATAGGATAGAGGATAGGATAGGATAGAGGATAGTATAGGATAGAGGATAGGATAGGATAGAGGATAGGATAGGATAGAGGATAGGATAGGATAGAGGATAGGATAGGATAGAGGATAGGATAGGATAGAGGATAGGATAGGACAGAGGATAGGGTAGGGGATTTGATAGGATAGAGGATAGGATAGGATAGAGGATAGTATAGGATAGAGGATAGAGGATAGGATAGGATAGAGGATAGGATAGGATAGAGGATAGGATAGGATAGAGGATAGGATAGGATAGAGGATAGGATTGGATAGAGGATAGGATAGGATAGAGGATAGGATAGGACAGAGGATAGGACAGGGGATTTGATAGGATAGAGGATAGGATAGGATAGAGGATTGGATAGGATAGAGGATAGATGATAGGATAGGATAGAGGATAGGATAGGGGATTTGATAGGATAGATGATAGGATAGGATAGAAGATAGGATAGGATAGAGGATAGGATAGGATAGAACGTAGGATAGAATAGAGGACTGGATAGGATACAGGATTGGATAGGATACAGGAAAGGATAGGATTGAGGATAGGATAGGATAGAGGATAGGATAGACGATAGGATAGTATAGAGGATAGGATAGGATAGAGGATAGAGGATAGGATAGAGGATAGGATAGAGGATAGGATAGGACAGAGGATAGGGTAGGGGATTTGATAGGATAGAGGATAGGATAGGATAGAGGATAGGATAGGATAGAGGATAGGATAGGATAGAGGATAGGATTGGATAGAGGATAGGATAGGATAGAGGATAGGATAGGACAGAGGATAGGACAGGGGATTTGATAGGATAGAGGATAGGATAGGATAGAGGATTGGATAGGATAGAGGATAGATGATAGGATAGGATAGAGGATAGGATAGGGGATTTGATAGGATAGATGATAGGATAGGATAGAAGATAGGATAGGATAGAGGATAGATGATAGGATAGGATAGAGGATAGGATAGGGGATAGGATAGGATAGAGGATAGGATATTATAGAAGATAGGATAGGATAGAGGATAGGATAGGATAGAGGATAAGATAGGATAGAGGATAGGATAGGATAGAGGATAGATGATAGGATAGGATAGAGGATAGGATAGGACAGAGGATAGGGTAGGGGATTTGATAGGATAGAGGATAGGATAGGATAGAAGATAGGATAGGATAGAGGAAAGGATAGGATAGAGGATAGGATAGGATAGAGGATAGGATAGAGGATAGGGAAGGATAGAGGATAGGATAGGACAGAGGATAGGATAGGGGATTTGATAGGATAGGATAGAAGATAGGATAGACGATAGGATAGGATAGAGCATAGGATAGGATAGAGAATAGGATAGGATAGAGGATAGGATAGGATAGAACGTAGGATAGAATAGAGGACTGGATAGGATACAGGATTGGATAGGATACAGGAAAGGATAGGATTGAGGATAGGATAGGATAGAGGATAGGATAGACGATAGGATAGTATAGAGGATAGGATAGGATAGAGGATAGAGGATAGGATAGAGGATAGGATAGAGGATAGGATAGAGGATAGGATAGGACAGAGGATAGGGTAGGGGATTTGATAGGATAGAGGATAGGATAGGATAGAGGATAGGATAGGATAGAGGATAGAGGATAGAGGATAGGATAGGATACAGGATAGGATAGGATAGAGGATAGGATAGGGGATTTGATAGGATAGAGGATAGGATAGGATAGAGGATAGGATAGGATAGAGGATAGGATAAGATAGAGGATAGGATAGGATAGAGGATAGGATTTGATAGAGGATAGGATAGGATAGGATAGAGGATAGGATAGGATAGAGGATAGGATAGACGATAGGATAGGATAGAGGATAGGATAGGATAGAGGATAGTATAGGATAGAGGATAGGATAGGATAGAGGATAGGATAGGATAGAGGATAGTATAGGATAGAGGATAGGATAGGATAGAGGATAGGATAGGATAGAGGATAGGATAGGATAGAGGATAGGATAGGATAGAGGATAGGATAGGATAGAGGATAGGATAGGACAGAGGATAGGGTAGGGGATTTGATAGGATAGAGGATAGGATAGGATAGAGGATAGTATAGGATAGAGGATAGAGGATAGGATAGGATAGAGGATAGGATAGGATAGAGGATAGGATAGGATAGAGGATAGGATAGGATAGAGGATAGGATTGGATAGAGGATAGGATAGGATAGAGGATAGGATAGGACAGAGGATAGGACAGGGGATTTGATAGGATAGAGGATAGGATAGGATAGAGGATTGGATAGGATAGAGGATAGATGATAGGATAGGATAGAGGATAGGATAGGGGATTTGATAGGATAGATGATAGGATAGGATAGAAGATAGGATAGGATAGAGGATAGGATAGGATAGAGGATAGGATAGGATAGAGGATAGGATAGGATAGAGGATAGGATAGGATAGAGGATAGGATAGGATAGAGGAATAGGATAGGATAGAGGATAGGATAGACGATAGGATAGGATAGATCATAGGATAGGATAGAGGATAAGATAGAATAGAGGATAGGATAGGATAGAGGATAGGATAGTATAGAGGACAGGATAGGATACAGGATTGGATAGGATACAGGAAAGGATAGGATTGAGGATAGGATAGGATAGGATAGAGGATAGGATAGGATAGAGGATAGGATAGACGATAGGATAGGATAGAGGATAGGATAGGATAGAGGATAGTATAGGATAGAGGATAGGATAGGATAGAGGATAGGATAGGATAGAGGATAGGATAGGATAGAGGATAGGATAGGATAGAGGATAGGATAGGATAGAGGATAGGATAGGATAGAGGATAGGATAGGATAGAGGATAGGATAGGATAGAGGATAGGATAGGACAGAGGATAGGGTAGGGGATTTGATAGGATAGAGGATAGGATAGGATAGAGGATAGTATAGGATAGAGGATAGAGGATAGGATAGGATAGAGGATAGGATAGGATAGAGGATAGGATAGGATAGAGGATAGGATAGGATAGAGGATAGGATTGGATAGAGGATAGGATAGGATAGAGGATAGGATAGGACAGAGGATAGGACAGGGGATTTGATAGGATAGAGGATAGGATAGGATAGAGGATTGGATAGGATAGAGGATAGATGATAGGATAGGATAGAGGATAGGATAGGGGATTTGATAGGATAGATGATAGGATAGGATAGAAGATAGGATAGGATAGAGGATAGATGATAGGATAGGATAGAGGATAGGATAGGGGATAGGATAGGATAGAGGATAGGATATTATAGAAGATAGGATAGGATAGAGGATAGGATAGGATAGAGGATAAGATAGGATAGAGGATAGGATAGGATAGAGGATAGATGATAGGATAGGATAGAGGATAGGATAGGACAGAGGATAGGATAGGGTTTTTGATAGGATAGCATAGAAGATAGGATAGACGATAGGATAGGATAGAGCATAGGATAGGATAGAGAATAGGATAGGATAGAGGATAGGATAGGATAGAACGTA
Organism: Halictus rubicundus; assembly: GCF_050948215.1. Classification (NCBI taxonomy): domain Eukaryota; kingdom Metazoa; phylum Arthropoda; class Insecta; order Hymenoptera; family Halictidae; genus Halictus; species Halictus rubicundus. The sequence continues at coordinate 597,593 of NW_027488651.1, forward strand.
GGATAGAATAGAGGACTGGATAGGATACAGGATTGGATAGGATACAGGAAAGGATAGGATTGAGGATAGGATAGGATAGAGGATAGGATAGACGATAGGATAGTATAGAGGATAGGATAGGATAGAGGATAGAGGATAGGATAGGACAGAGGATAGGATAGGGGATTTGATAGGATAGAGGATAGGATAGGATAGAGGATAGGATAGGATAGAGGATAGGATAGGATAGAGGAATAGGATAGGATAGGACAGAGGATAGGGTAGGGGATTTGATAGGATAGAGGATAGGATAGGATAGAGGATAGGATAGACGATAGGATAGGATAGCGGATAGGATAGGATAGAGGATAGAGGATAGGATAGGATAGAGGATAGAGGATAGGATAGGATAGAGGATAGGATACGATAGAGGATAGGATAGGATGGAGGATAGGATAGGACAGAGGATAGGGTTGGGGATTTGATAGGATAGAGGATAGGATAGGATAGAAGATGGGATAGGATAGAGGATACGATAGGATAGAGGATAGGATAGGATAGAGGATAGGATAGGGGATTTGATAGGATAGAGGATAGGATAGGATAGAGTATAGGATAGGATAACATAAAAGGATAGGATCGAATAGAGGATAGGATAGGATAGAGGACAGGAGAGGATACAGGATTGGATAGGATACAGGAAAGGATAGGATTGAGGATAGGATAGGATGGAGGATAGGATAGGATAGAGGATAGGATAGGATAGAGGATAGGATAGACGATAGGATAGGATAGAAGATAGGATAGAGGATAGCATAGGATAGAGGATAGGATAGAATAGAGGATAGGATAGGATAGAGGATAGGATAGGATACAGGATAGGATAGGATAGAGGATAGGATAGGATAGAGGATAGGATAGGATAGAGGATAGGATAGGATACAGGATAGGATAGGATAGAGGATAGGATAGGATAGGTGATAGGATAGGATACAGGATAGGATAGGATAGGATAGAGGATAGGATAGGGGATTTGATAGGATAGAGGATAGGATAGGGGATTTGATAGGATAGAGGATAGGATAGGATAGAGGATAGGATAGGATACAGGATAGGATAGGATAGAGGATAGGATAGGATAGAGGATAGGATAGGATAGAGGATAGGATAGGATAGAGGATAGGATAGGATACAGGATAGGATAGGATAGAGGATAGGATAGGATAGAGGATAGGATAGGATAGAGGATAGGATAGGATAGAGGATAGGATAGGATAGAGGATAGGATAGGATATAGGATAGGATAGGATAGAGGATAGGATAGGATAGAGGAATAGGATAGGATAGAGGATAGGATAGACGATAGGATAGGATAGAGCATAGGATAGGATAGAGGATGGGATAGGATAGAGGACAGGATAGGATACAGGATTGGATAGGATACAGGAAAGGATAGGATTGAGGATAGGATAGGATGGAGGATAGGATAGGATAGAGGATAGGATAGGATAGAGGATAGGATAGACGATAGGATAGGATAGCGGATAGGATAGGATAGAGGATAGAGGATAGGATAGGATAGAGGATAGAGGATAGGATAGGATAGAGGATAGAGGATAGGATAGGATAGAGGATAGGATACGATAGAGGATAGGATAGGATAGAGGATAGGATAGGACAGAGGATAGGGTTGGGGATTTGATAGGATAGAGGATAGGATAGGATAGAAGATGGGATAGGATAGAGGATACGATAGGATAGAGGATAGGATAGGATAGAGGATAGGATAGGGGATTTGATAGGATAGAGGATAGTATAGGATAGAGTATAGGATAGGATAAGATAAAAGGATAGGATCGAATAGAGGATAGGATAGGATAGAGGACAGGAGAGGATACAGGATTGGATAGGATACAGGAAAGGATAGGATAGAGGATAGGATAGGATAGAGGAATAGGATGGGATAGAGGATAGGATAGACGATAGGATAGGATAGAGCATAGGATAGGATGGAGGATAGGGTAGGATAGAGGATAGGATAGGATAGAGGATAGGATAGGATGGAGGATAGGATAGGATAGAGGATAGGATAGGATAGAGGATAGGATAGACGATAGGATAGGATAGAGGATAGGATAGAGGATAGCATAGGATAGAGGATAGGATAGGACAGAGGATAGCATAGGATAGAGGATAGGATAGGACAGAGGATAGGATAGGATAGAGGATAGGATAGGATAGAGGATAGGATAGGATACAGGATAGGATAGGATGGAGGATAGGATAGGATAGAGGATAGGATAGGATAGAGGATAGGATATAGGATTGGATAGGATACAGGATAGGATAGGATAGAGGATAGGATAGGATAGAGGATAGGATAGGATATAGGATAGGATAGGATAGAGGATAGGATAGGATAGAGGAATAGGATGGGATAGAGGATAGGATAGACGATAGGATAGGATAGAGCATAGGATAGGATGGAGGATAGGGTAGGATAGAGGATAGGATAGGATAGAGGATAGGATAGACGATAGGATAGGATAGAGGATAGGATAGGATAGAGGATAGAGGATAGGATAGGATAGAGGATAGAGGATAGGATAGGATAGAGGATAGGATAGGATAGAGGATAGGATAGGATAGAGGATAGGATAGGATATAGGATAGGATAGGATAGAGGATAGGATAGGATAGAGGAATAGGATAGGATAGAGGAATAGGATAGGATAGAGGATAGGATAGACGATAGGATAGGATAGAGCATAGGATAGGATAGAGGATGGGATAGGATAGAGGACAGGATAGGATACAGGATTGGATAGGATACAGGAAAGGATAGGATTGAGGATAGGATAGGATGGAGGATAGGATAGGATAGAGGATAGGATAGGATAGAGGATAGGATAGACGATAGGATAGGATAGCGGATAGGATAGGATAGAGGATAGAGGATAGGATAGGATAGAGGATAGGATAGGATAGAGGATAGGATAGGATAGAGGATAGGATAGGATGGAGGATAGGATAGGATAGAGGATAGGATAGGATAGAGGATAGGATAGGATACAGGATAGGATAGGATAGAGGATAGGATAGGAACAGAGGATAGGATAGGATATAGGATAGGATAGGATAGCGGATAGGATAGGATAGAGGAATAGGATGGGATAGAGGATAGGATAGACGATAGGATAGGATAGAGCATAGGATAGGATGGAGGATAGGGTAGGATAGAGGATAGGATAGACGATAGGATAGGATAGAGGATAGGATAGGATAGAGGATAGGATAGGATAGAGGATAGGATAGGATAGAGGATAGGATAGGATAGAGGATAGGATAGGATGGAGGATAGGATAGGATAGAGGATAGGATAGGATAGAGGATAGGATAGGATAGAGGATAGGATAGGATACAGGATAGGATAGGATGGAGGATAGGATAGGATAGAGGATAGGATAGAGGATAGCATAGGATAGAGGATAGGATAGGACAGAGGATAGCATATGATAGAGGATAGGATAGGATAGAGGATAGGATAGGATAGAGGATAGGATAGGATAGAGGATAGGATAGGATAGAGGATAGGATAGGATAGAGGATAGGATAGGATAGAGTATAGGATAGGATAAGATAAAAGGATAGGATCGAATAGAGGATAGGATAGGATAGAGGACAGGAGAGGATACAGGATTGGATAGGATACAGGAAAGGATAGGATTGAGGATAGGATAGGATGGAGGATAGGATAGGATAGAGGATAGGATAGGATAGAGGATAGGATAGACGATAGGATAGGATAGAGGATAGGATAGAGGATAGCATAGGATAGAGGATAGGATAGGACAGAGGATAGCATAGGATAGAGGATAGGATAGGACAGAGGATAGGATAGGATAGAGGATAGGATAGGATAGAGGATAGGATAGGATACAGGATAGGATAGGATGGAGGATAGGATAGGATAGAGGATAGGATAGAGGATAGCATAGGATAGAGGATAGGAAAGGACAGAGGATAGCATATGATAGAGGATAGGATAGGATAGAGGATAGGATAGGATAGAGGATAGGATAGGATAGAGGATAGGATAGGATAGAGGATAGGATAGGATAGAGGATAGGATAGGATAGAGGATAGGATAGGATATAGGATAGGATAGGATAGAGGATAGGATAGGATAGAGGAATAGGATGGGATAGAGGATAGGATAGACGATAGGATAGGATAGAGCATAGGATAGGATGGAGGATAGGGTAGGATAGAGGATAGGATAGGATAGAGGATAGGATAGACGATAGGATAGGATAGAGGATAGGATAGGATAGAGGATAGAGGATAGGATAGGATAGAGGATAGAGGATAGGATAGGATAGAGGATAGGATAGGATAGAGGATAGGATAGGATAGAGGATAAGATAGGATAGAGGATAGGATAGGATAGAGGATAGGATAGGATACAGGATAGGATAGGATGGAGGATAGGATAGGATAGAGGATAGGATAGGATAGAGGATAGGATAGAGGATTGGATAGGATACAGGATAGGATAGGATAGAGGATAGGATAGGGGATTTGATAGGATAGAGGATAGGATATGATAGAGGATAGGATAGGATAGAGGATAGGATAGAGGATAGCATAGGATAGAGGATAGCATAGGATAGAGGATAGGATAGGACAGAGGATAGCATATGATAGAGGATAGGATAGGATAGAGGATAGGATAGGATAGAGGATAGGATAGGATAGATGATAGGTTAGGATACAGGATAGGATAGGATGGAGGATAGGATAGGATAGAGGATAAGATAGGATAGAGGATAGGATAGGATAGAGGATAGGATAGGATACAGGATAGGATAGGATGGAGGATAGGATAGGGTAGAGGATAGGATAGGATAGAGGATAGGATAGAGGATTGGATAGGATACAGGATAGGATAGGATAGAGGATAGGATAGGATAGAGGATAGGATAGGATAGAGGATAGGATAGGATAGAGGATAGGATAGGATAGAGGATAGGATAGGATAGAGGATAGGATAGGATAGAGGATAGGATAGGATATAGGATAGGATAGGATAGAGGATAGGATAGGATAGAGGAATAGGATGGGATAGAGGATAGGATAGACGATAGGATAGGATAGAGCATAGGATAGGATGGAGGATAGGGTAGGATAGAGGATAGGATAGGATAGAGGATAGGATAGACGATAGGATAGGATAGAGGATAGGATAGGATAGAGGATAGAGGATAGGATAGGATAGAGGATAGAGGATAGGATAGGATAGAGGATAGGATAGGATAGAGGATAGGATAGGATAGAGGATAAGATAGGATAGAGGATAGGATAGGATAGAGGATAGGATAGGATACAGGATAGGATAGGATGGAGGATAGGATAGGATAGAGGATAGGATAGGATAGAGGATAGGATAGAGGATTGGATAGGATACAGGATAGGATAGGATAGAGGATAGGATATGGGATTTGATAGGATAGAGGATAGGATATGATAGAGGATAGGATAGGATAGAGGATAGGATAGAGGATAGCATAGGATAGAGGATAGGATAGGACAGAGGATAGCATATGATAGAGGATAGGATAGGATAGAGGATAGGATAGGATAGAGGATAGGATAGGACAGAGGATAGGATAGGATAGAGGATAGGATAGGATGGAGGATAGGATAGGATAGAGGATAGGATAGGATAGAGGATAGGATAGGATAGAGGATAGGATAGGATAGAGGATAGGATAGGATAGAGGATAGGATAGGATATAGGATAGGATAGGATAGAGGATAGGATAGGATAGAGGAATAGGATGGGATAGAGGATAGGATAGACGATAGGATAGGATAGAGCATAGGATAGGATGGAGGATAGGGTAGGATAGAGGATAGGATAGGATAGAGGATAGGATAGACGATAGGATAGGATAGAGGATGGGATAGGATAGAGGATAGAGGATAGGATAGGATAGAGGATAGGATAGGATAGAGGATAGGATAGGATAGAGGATAGGATAGGATAGAGGATAGGATAGGATAGACGATAGGATAGGATAGAGGATAGGATAGGATATAGGATAGGATAGGATAGAGGATAGGATAGGATAGAGGATAAGATAGGATAGAGGATAGGATAGGATAGAGGATAGGTTAGGATACAGGATAGGATAGGATGGAGGATAGGATAGGATAGAGGATAAGATAGGATAGAGGATAGGATAGGATAGAGGATAGGATAGGATACAGGATAGGATAGGATGGAGGATAGGATAGGGTAGAGGATAGGATAGGATAGAGGATAGGATAGAGGATTGGATAGGATACAGGATAGGATAGGATAGAGGATAGGATAGGGGATTTGATAGGATAGAGGATAGGATATGATACAAGATAGGATAGGATGGAGGATAGGATAGGATAGAGGATAGGATAGGATAGAGGATAGGATAGAGGATTGGATAGGATACAGGATAGGATAGGATAGAGGATAGGATAGGGGATTTGATAGGATAGAGGATAGGATATGATAGAGGATAGGATAGGATAGAGGATAGGATAGAGGATAGCATAGGATAGAGGATAGGATAGGACAGAGGATAGCATATGATAGAGGATAGGATAGGATAGAGAATAGGATAGGATAGAGGATAGGATAGGATAGAGGATAGGATAGGATAGGATAGAGGATAGGATAGGATAGAGGATAGGATAGGATAGAGGATAGGATAGGATATAGGATAGGATAGGATAGAGGATAGGATAGGATAGAGGAATAGGATGGGATAGAGGATAGGATAGACGATAGGATAGGATAGAGCATAGGATAGGATGGAGGATAGGGTAGGATAGAGGATAGGATAGGATAGAGGATAGGATAGGATAGAGGATACGATAGGATAGAGGATAGGATAGGATAGAGGATAGGGTTGGACAGAGAATAGGGTAGTGGATTTGATAGGATAGAGGATAGGATAGGATAGAAGATAGGATAGGATAGAGGATAGGATAGGATATAGGATAGGATAGGATAGAGGACAGGATAGGATACAGGATTGGATAGGATACAGGAAAGGATAGGATTGAGGATAGGATAGGATGGAGGATAGGATAGGATAGAGGATAGGATAGGATACAGGATAGGATAGACGATAGGATAGGATAGAGGATTGGATAGGATAGAGGATAGGATAGGATAGACGATAGGATAGGATAGAGGATAGGATAGGATATAGGATAGGATAGGATAGAGGATAGGATAGGATAGAGGATAAGATAGGATAGAGGATAGGATAGGATAGAGGATAGGTTAGGATACAGGATAGGATAGGATGGAGGATAGGATAGGATAGAGGATAAGATAGGATAGAGGATAGGATAGGATAGAGGATAGGATAGGATACAGGATAGGATAGGATGGAGGATAGGATAGGGTAGAGGATAGGATAGGATAGAGGATAGGATAGAGGATTGGATAGGATACAGGATAGGATAGGATAGAGGATAGGATAGGGGATTTGATAGGATAGAGGATAGGATATGATACAGGATAGGATAGGATGGAGGATAGGATAGGATAGAGGATAGGATAGGATAGAGGATAGGATAGAGGATTGGATAGGATACAGGATAGGATAGGATAGAGGATAGGATAGGGGATTTGATAGGATAGAGGATAGGATATGATAGAGGATAGGATAGGATAGAGGATAGGATAGAGGATAGCATAGGATAGAGGATAGGATAGGACAGAGGATAGCATATGATAGAGGATAGGATAGGATAGAGAATAGGATAGGATAGAGGATAGGATAGGATAGAGGATAGGATAGGATAGAGGATAGGATAGGATAGAGGATAGGATAGGATAGAGGATAGGATAGGATATAGGATAGGATAGGATAGAGGATAGGATAGGATAGAGGAATAGGATGGGATAGAGGATAGGATAGACGATAGGATAGGATAGAGCATAGGATAGGATGGAGGATAGGGTAGGATAGAGGATAGGATAGGATAGAGGATAGGATAGGATAGAGGATACGATAGGATAGAGGATAGGATAGGATAGAGGATAGGGTTGGACAGAGAATAGGGTAGTGGATTTGATAGGATAGAGGATAGGATAGGATAGAAGATAGGATAGGATAGAGGATAGGATAGGATATAGGATAGGATAGGATAGAGGACAGGATAGGATACAGGATTGGATAGGATACAGGAAAGGATAGGATTGAGGATAGGATAGGATGGAGGATAGGATAGGATAGAGGATAGGATAGGATACAGGATAGGATAGACGATAGGATAGGATAGAGGATTGGATAGGATAGAGGATAGATGATAGGATAGGATAGAGGATAGAGGATAGGATAGGATAGAGGATAGGATAGAGGATAGCATAGGATAGAGGATAGGATAGGACAGAGGATAGCATATGATAGAGGATAGGATAGGATAGAGGATAGGATAGGATAGAGGATAGGATAGGATAGAGGATAGGATAGGATAGAGGATAGGATAGGATAGAGGATAGGATAGGATAGAGGATAGGATAGGATATAGGATAGGATAGGATAGAGGATAGGATAGGATAGAGGAATAGGATGGGATAGAGGATAGGATAGACGATAGGATAGGATAGAGCATAGGATAGGATACAGGATAGGATAGGATAGAGGATAGGATAGGATAGAGGATAGGATAGGATATAGGATAGGATAGGATAGCGGATAGGATAGGATAGAGGAATAGGATGGGATAGAGGATAGGATAGACGATAGGATAGGATAGAGCATAGGATAGGATGGAGGATAGGGTAGGATAGAGGATAGGATAGACGATAGGATAGGATAGAGGATAGGATAGGATAGAGGATAGGATAGGATAGAGGATAGGATAGGATAGAGGATAGGATAGGATAGAGGATAGGATAGGATGGAGGATAGGATAGGATAGAGGATAGGATAGGATAGAGGATAGGATAGGATAGAGGATAGGATAGGATACAGGATAGGATAGGATGGAGGATAGGATAGGATAGAGGATAGGATAGAGGATAGCATAGGATAGAGGATAGGATAGGACAGAGGATAGCATATGATAGAGGATAGGATAGGATAGAGGATAGGATAGGATAGAGGATAGGATAGGATAGAGGATAGGATAGGATAGAGGATAGGATAGGATAGAGGATAGGATAGGATAGAGTATAGGATAGGATAAGATAAAAGGATAGGATCGAATAGAGGATAGGATAGGATAGAGGACAGGAGAGGATACAGGATTGGATAGGATACAGGAAAGGATAGGATTGAGGATAGGATAGGATGGAGGATAGGATAGGATAGAGGATAGGATAGGATAGAGGATAGGATAGACGATAGGATAGGATAGAGGATAGGATAGAGGATAGCATAGGATAGAGGATAGGATAGGACAGAGGATAGCATAGGATAGAGGATAGGATAGGACAGAGGATAGGATAGGATAGAGGATAGGATAGGATAGAGGATAGGATAGGATACAGGATAGGATAGGATGGAGGATAGGATAGGATAGAGGATAGGATAGAGGATAGCATAGGATAGAGGATAGGAAAGGACAGAGGATAGCATATGATAGAGGATAGGATAGGATAGAGGATAGGATAGGATAGAGGATAGGATAGGATAGAGGATAGGATAGGATAGAGGATAGGATAGGATAGAGGATAGGATAGGATAGAGGATAGGATTGGATATAGGATAGGATAGGATAGAGGATAGGATAGGATAGAGGAATAGGATGGGATAGAGGATAGGATAGACGATAGGATAGGATAGAGCATAGGATAGGATGGAGGATAGGGTAGGATAGAGGATAGGATAGGATAGAGGATAGGATAGACGATAGGATAGGATAGAGGATAGGATAGGATAGAGGATAGAGGATAGGATAGGATAGAGGATAGAGGATAGGATAGGATAGAGGATAGGATAGGATAGAGGATAGGATAGGATAGAGGATAAGATAGGATAGAGGATAGGATAGGATAGAGGATAGGATAGGATACAGGATAGGATAGGATGGAGGATAGGATAGGATAGAGGATAGGATAGGATAGAGGATAGGATAGAGGATTGGATAGGATACAGGATAGGATAGGATAGAGGATAGGATAGGGGATTTGATAGGATAGAGGATAGGATATGATAGAGGATAGGATAGGATAGAGGATAGGATAGAGGATAGCATAGGATAGAGGATAGCATAGGATAGAGGATAGGATAGGACAGAGGATAGCATATGATAGAGGATAGGATAGGATAGAGGATAGGATAGGATAGAGGATAGGATAGGATAGATGATAGGTTAGGATACAGGATAGGATAGGATGGAGGATAGGATAGGATAGAGGATAAGATAGGATAGAGGATAGGATAGGATAGAGGATAGGATAGGATACAGGATAGGATAGGATGGAGGATAGGATAGGGTAGAGGATAGGATAGGATAGAGGATAGGATAGAGGATTGGATAGGATACAGGATAGGATAGGATAGAGGATAGGATAGGATAGAGGATAGGATAGGATAGAGGATAGGATAGGATAGAGGATAGGATAGGATAGAGGATAGGATAGGATAGAGGATAGGATAGGATAGAGGATAGGATAGGATATAGGATAGGATAGGATAGAGGATAGGATAGGATAGAGGAATAGGATGGGATAGAGGATAGGATAGACGATAGGATAGGATAGAGCATAGGATAGGATGGAGGATAGGGTAGGATAGAGGATAGGATAGGATAGAGGATAGGATAGACGATAGGATAGGATAGAGGATAGGATAGGATAGAGGATAGAGGATAGGATAGGATAGAGGATAGAGGATAGGATAGGATAGAGGATAGGATAGGATAGAGGATAGGATAGGATAGAGGATAAGATAGGATAGAGGATAGGATAGGATAGAGGATAGGATAGGATACAGGATAGGATAGGATGGAGGATAGGATAGGATAGAGGATAGGATAGGATAGAGGATAGGATAGAGGATTGGATAGGATACAGGATAGGATAGGATAGAGGATAGGATATGGGATTTGATAGGATAGAGGATAGGATATGATAGAGGATAGGATAGGATAGAGGATAGGATAGAGGATAGCATAGGATAGAGGATAGGATAGGACAGAGGATAGCATATGATAGAGGATAGGATAGGATAGAGGATAGGATAGGATAGAGGATAGGATAGGATAGAGGATAGGATAGGATAGAGGATAGGATAGGATGGAGGATAGGATAGGATAGAGGATAGGATAGGATAGAGGATAGGATAGGATAGAGGATAGGATAGGATAGAGGATAGGATAGGATAGAGGATAGGATAGGATATAGGATAGGATAGGATAGAGGATAGGATAGGATAGAGGAATAGGATGGGATAGAGGATAGGATAGACGATAGGATAGGATAGAGCATAGGATAGGATGGAGGATAGGGTAGGATAGAGGATAGGATAGGATAGAGGATAGGATAGACGATAGGATAGGATAGAGGATAGGATAGGATAGAGGATAGAGGATAGGATAGGATAGAGGATAGGATAGGATAGAGGATAGGATAGGATAGAGGATAGGATAGGATAGAGGATAGGATAGGATAGACGATAGGATAGGATAGAGGATAGGATAGGATATAGGATAGGATAGGATAGAGGATAGGATAGGATAGAGGATAAGATAGGATAGAGGATAGGATAGGATAGAGGATAGGTTAGGATACAGGATAGGATAGGATGGAGGATAGGATAGGATAGAGGATAAGATAGGATAGAGGATAGGATAGGATAGAGGATAGGATAGGATACAGGATAGGATAGGATGGAGGATAGGATAGGGTAGAGGATAGGATAGGATAGAGGATAGGATAGAGGATTGGATAGGATACAGGATAGGATAGGATAGAGGATAGGATAGGGGATTTGATAGGATAGAGGATAGGATATGATACAGGATAGGATAGGATGGAGGATAGGATAGGATAGAGGATAGGATAGGATAGAGGATAGGATAGAGGATTGGATAGGATACAGGATAGGATAGGATAGAGGATAGGATAGGGGATTTGATAGGATAGAGGATAGGATATGATAGAGGATAGGATAGGATAGAGGATAGGATAGAGGATAGCATAGGATAGAGGATAGGATAGGACAGAGGATAGCATATGATAGAGGATAGGATAGGATAGAGAATAGGATAGGATAGAGGATAGGATAGGATAGAGGATAGGATAGGATAGAGGATAGGATAGGATAGAGGATAGGATAGGATAGAGGATAGGATAGGATATAGGATAGGATAGGATAGAGGATAGGATAGGATAGAGGAATAGGATGGGATAGAGGATAGGATAGACGATAGGATAGGATAGAGCATAGGATAGGATGGAGGATAGGGTAGGATAGAGGATAGGATAGGATAGAGGATAGGATAGGATAGAGGATACGATAGGATAGAGGATAGGATAGGATAGAGGATAGGGTTGGACAGAGAATAGGGTAGTGGATTTGATAGGATAGAGGATAGGATAGGATAGAAGATAGGATAGGATAGAGGATAGGATAGGATATAGGATAGGATAGGATAGAGGACAGGATAGGATACAGGATTGGATAGGATACAGGAAAGGATAGGATTGAGGATAGGATAGGATGGAGGATAGGATAGGATAGAGGATAGGATAGGATACAGGATAGGATAGACGATAGGATAGGATAGAGGATTGGATAGGATAGAGGATAGATGATAGGATAGGATAGAGGATAGAGGATAGGATAGGATAGAGGATAGGATAGAGGATAGCATAGGATAGAGGATAGGATAGGACAGAGGATAGCATATGATAGAGGATAGGATAGGATAGAGGATAGGATAGGATAGAGGATAGGATAGGATAGAGGATAGGATAGGATAGAGGATAGGATAGGATAGAGGATAGGATAGGATAGAGGATAGGATAGGATATAGGATAGGATAGGATAGAGGATAGGATAGGATAGAGGAATAGGATGGGATAGAGGATAGGATAGACGATAGGATAGGATAGAGCATAGGATAGGATGGAGGATAGGGTAGGATAGAGGATAGGATAGGATAGAGGATAGGATAGGATAGAGGATACGATAGGATAGAGGATAGGATAGGATAGAGGATAGGATTGGACAGAGAATAGGGTAGTGGATTTGATAGGATAGAGGATAGGATAGGATAGAGGAATAGGATGGGATAGAGGATAGGATAGACGATAGGATAGGATAGAGCATAGGATAGGATGGAGGATAGGGTAGGATAGAGGATAGGATAGGATAGAGGATAGGATAGACGATAGGATAGGATAGAGGATAGGATAGGATAGAGGATAGAGGATAGGATAGGATAGAGGATAGGATAGGATAGAGGATAGGATAGGATAGAGGATAGGATAGGATAGAGGATAGGATAGGATAGACGATAGGATAGGATAGAGGATAGGATAGGATATAGGATAGGATAGGATAGAGGATAGGATAGGATAGAGGATAAGATAGGATAGAGGATAGGATAGGATAGAGGATAGGTTAGGATACAGGATAGGATAGGATGGAGGATAGGATAGGATAGAGGATAAGATAGGATAGAGGATAGGATAGGATAGAGGATAGGATAGGATACAGGATAGGATAGGATGGAGGATAGGATAGGGTAGAGGATAGGATAGGATAGAGGATAGGATAGAGGATTGGATAGGATACAGGATAGGATAGGATAGAGGATAGGATAGGGGATTTGATAGGATAGAGGATAGGATATGATACAGGATAGGATAGGATGGAGGATAGGATAGGATAGAGGATAGGATAGGATAGAGGATAGGATAGAGGATTGGATAGGATACAGGATAGGATAGGATAGAGGATAGGATAGGGGATTTGATAGGATAGAGGATAGGATATGATAGAGGATAGGATAGGATAGAGGATAGGATAGAGGATAGCATAGGATAGAGGATAGGATAGGACAGAGGATAGCATATGATAGAGGATAGGATAGGATAGAGAATAGGATAGGATAGAGGATAGGATAGGATAGAGGATAGGATAGGATAGAGGATAGGATAGGATAGAGGATAGGATAGGATAGAGGATAGGATAGGATATAGGATAGGATAGGATAGAGGATAGGATAGGATAGAGGAATAGGATGGGATAGAGGATAGGATAGACGATAGGATAGGATAGAGCATAGGATAGGATGGAGGATAGGGTAGGATAGAGGATAGGATAGGATAGAGGATAGGATAGGATAGAGGATACGATAGGATAGAGGATAGGATAGGATAGAGGATAGGGTTGGACAGAGAATAGGGTAGTGGATTTGATAGGATAGAGGATAGGATAGGATAGAAGATAGGATAGGATAGAGGATAGGATAGGATATAGGATAGGATAGGATAGAGGACAGGATAGGATACAGGATTGGATAGGATACAGGAAAGGATAGGATTGAGGATAGGATAGGATGGAGGATAGGATAGGATAGAGGATAGGATAGGATACAGGATAGGATAGACGATAGGATAGGATAGAGGATTGGATAGGATAGAGGATAGATGATAGGATAGGATAGAGGATAGAGGATAGGATAGGATAGAGGATAGGATAGAGGATAGCATAGGATAGAGGATAGGATCGAATAGAGGATAGGATAGGATAGAGGACAGGAGAGGATACAGGATTGGATAGGATACAGGAAAGGATAGGATTGAGGATAGGATAGGATGGAGGATAGGATAGGATAGAGGATAGGATAGGATAGAGGATAGGATAGACGATAGGATAGGATAGAGGATAGGATAGAGGATAGCATAGGATAGAGGATAGGATAGGACAGAGGATAGCATAGGATAGAGGATAGGATAGGATAGAGGATACGATAGGATAGAGGATAGGATAGGATAGAGGATAGGATAGGATAGAGGATAGGATAGGATAGAGGATAGGATAGGATATAGGATAGGATAGGATAGAGGATAGGATAGGATAGAGGAATAGGATGGGATAGAGGATAGGATAGGATAGAGGATAGGATAGGATAGAGGATACGATAGGATAGAGGATAGGATAGGATAGAGGATAGGATAGGATAGAGGATAGGATAGGATAGAGGAATAGGATGGGATAGAGGATAGGATAGACGATAGGATAGGATAGAGCATAGGATAGGATGGAGGATAGGGTAGGATAGAGGATAGGATAGGATAGAGGATAGGATAGACGATAGGATAGGATAGAGGATATGATAGGATAGAGGATAGAGGATAGGATAGGATAGAGGATAGAGGATAGAGGATAGGATAGGATAGAGGATAGGATAGGATAGAGGATAGGATAGGATAGAGGATAAGATAGGATAGAGGATAGGATAGGATAGAGGATAGGATTGGACAGAGAATGGGGTAGTGGATTTGATAGGATAGAGGATAGGATAGGATAGAAGATAGGATAGGATAGAGGATAGGATAGGATATAGGATAGGATATGATAGAGGACAGGATAGGATACAGGATTTAATAGGATACAGGAAAGGATAGGATTGAGGATAGGATAGGATGGAGGATAGGATAGGATAGAGTATAGGATAGGATACAGGATAGGATAGACGATAGGATAGGATAGAGGATTGGATAGGATAGATGATAGATGATAGGATAGGATAGAGGATAGAGGATAGGATAGGGGATTTGATAGGATAGAGGATAGGATAGGATAGAAGATAGGATAGGATAGAGGATAGGATAGGATAGAGGATAGGATAGGATAGAGGATAGGATAGGATAGAGGACAGGATAGGATACAGGATTGGATAGGATAGAGGATAGGATTGGACAGAGAATAGGGTAGGGGATTTGATAGGATAGAGGATAGGATAGGATAGAGGATAGGATAGGATAGAGGATAGGATAGGATATAGGATAGGATAGGATAGAGGATAGGATAGGATAGAGGATAGGATAGGATATAGGATAGGATAGGATAGAGGATAGGATAGGATAGAGGAATAGGATGAGATACAGGATAGAATAGACGATAGGATAGGATAGAGCATAGGATAGGATGGAGGATATGATAGGATAGAGGATAGGATAGGATAGAGGATAGGATAGACGATAGGATACGATAGAGGATAGGATAGGATAGAGGATAGAGGATAGGATAGGATAGAGGATAGAGGATAGGATATGGTAGAGGATAGGATAGGATAGAGGATAGGATAGGATAGAGGATAGGATTGGACAGAGAATAGGGTAGGGGATTTGATAGGATAGAGGATAGGATAGGATAGAAGATAGGATTGGATAGAGGATAGGATAGGATAGAGGATAGGATAGGATAGAGGACAGGATAGGATACAGGATTGGATAGGATACAGGAAAGGATAGGATTGGGGATAGGATAGGATAGACGATAGGATAGGATAGAGGATATGATAGGATAGAGGATAGAGGATAGGATAGGATAGAGGATAGAGGATAGAGGATAGGATAGGATAGAGGATAGGATAGGATAGAGGATAGGATAGGATAGAGGATAAGATAGGATAGAGGATAGGATAGGATAGAGGATAGGATTGGACAGAGAATGGGGTAGTGGATTTGATAGGATAGAGGATAGGATAGGATAGAAGATAGGATAGGATAGAGGATAGGATAGGATATAGGATAGGATATGATAGAGGACAGGATAGGATACAGGATTTAATAGGATACAGGAAAGGATAGGATTGAGGATAGGATAGGATGGAGGATAGGATAGGATAGAGTATAGGATAGGATACAGGATAGGATAGACGATAGGATAGGATAGAGGATTGGATAGGATAGATGATAGATGATAGGATAGGATAGAGGATAGAGGATAGGATAGGGGATTTGATAGGATAGAGGATAGGATAGGATAGAAGATAGGATAGGATAGAGGATAGGATAGGATAGAGGATAGGATAGGATAGAGGATAGGATAGGATAGAGGACAGGATAGGATACAGGATTGGATAGGATAGAGGATAGGATTGGACAGAGAATAGGGTAGGGGATTTGATAGGATAGAGGATAGGATAGGATAGAGGATAGGATAGGATAGAGGATAGGATAGGATATAGGATAGGATAGGATAGAGGATAGGATAGGATAGAGGATAGGATAGGATATAGGATAGGATAGGATAGAGGATAGGATAGGATAGAGGAATAGGATGAGATACAGGATAGAATAGACGATAGGATAGGATAGAGCATAGGATAGGATGGAGGATATGATAGGATAGAGGATAGGATAGGATAGAGGATAGGATAGACGATAGGATACGATAGAGGATAGGATAGGATAGAGGATAGAGGATAGGATAGGATAGAGGATAGAGGATAGGATATGGTAGAGGATAGGATAGGATAGAGGATAGGATAGGATAGAGGATAGGATTGGACAGAGAATAGGGTAGGGGATTTGATAGGATAGAGGATAGGATAGGATAGAAGATAGGATTGGATAGAGGATAGGATAGGATAGAGGATAGGATAGGATAGAGGACAGGATAGGATACAGGATTGGATAGGATACAGGAAAGGATAGGATTGGGGATAGGATAGGATGGACGATAGGATAGGATAGAGGATAGGATAGGATAGAGGATAGGATAGGATACCGGATAGGATAGGATAGGATAGAGGATAGGATAGGGGATTTGATAGGATAGAGGATAGGATAGGATAGAGGATAGGATAGGATACAGGATAGGATAGGATAGAGGATAGGATAGGATAGAGGATAGGATAGGATATAGGATAGGATAGGATAGAGGATAGGATAGGATAGAGGAATAGGATAGGATAGAGGATAGGATAGACGATAGGATAGGATAGAGCATAGGATAGGATAGAGGATAGGATAGGATAGAAGATAGGATAGAATAGAGGATAGGATAGACGACAGGATAGGATAGAGGATAGGATAGGATAGGATACAGGATAGGATAGGATAGAGGATAGGATAGGGGATTTAATAGGATAGAGGATAGGATAGGATAGAGGATAGGATAGGATACAGGATAGGATAGGATAGAGGATAGGATAGGATAGAGGATAGGATAGGATAGAGGATAGGATAGGATAGGGGATTTGATAGGATAGAGGATAGGATAGGATAGAGGATAGCATAGGATAGAGGATAGGATAAGATAGAGGATAGGATAGGATAGAGGATAGGATAGGATAGAGGATAGGATAGGATAGAGGATAGAGGATAGGATAGGACAGAGGATAGGGTAGGGGATTTGATAGGATAGAGGATAGGATAGGATAGAGGATAGGATAGGATAGAGGATAGGATAGGATAGAGGATAGGATAGGATACAGGATAGGATAGGATAGAGGATAGGATAGGATAGAGGATAGGATAGGATAGAGGATAGGATAGGATAGAGGATAGGATAGGATAGAGGATAGGATAGACGATAGGATAGGATAGATCATAGGATAGGATAGAGGATAAGATAGAATAGAGGATAGGATAGGATAGAGGATAGGATAGTATAGAGGACAGGATAGGATACAGGATTGGATAGGATACAGGAAAGGATAGGATTGAGGATAGGATAGGATAGGATAGAGGATAGGATAGGATAGAGGATAGGATAGACGATAGGATAGGATAGAGGATAGGATAGGATAGAGGATAGTATAGGATAGGATAGAGGATAGGATAGGATAGAGGATAGGATAGGATAGAGGATAGGATAGGATAGAGGATAGGATAGGATAGAGGATAGGATAGGACAGAGGATAGGGTAGGGGATTTGATAGGATAGAGGATAGGATAGGATAGAAGATAGGATAGGATAGAGGATAGGATAGGATAGAGGATAGGATAGGAAAGAGGATAGGATTGGATAGAGGATAGGATAGGATAGAGGAGAGGATAGGACAGAGGATAGGACAGGGGATTTGATAGGATAGAGGATAGGATAGGATAGAGGATTGGATAGGATAGAGGATAGATGATAGGATAGGATAGAGGATAGGATAGGGGATTTGATAGGATAGATGATAGGATAGGATAGAGGAAAGGATAGGATA
The DNA here is from genome assembly GCF_050948215.1 of Halictus rubicundus. Classification (NCBI taxonomy): domain Eukaryota; kingdom Metazoa; phylum Arthropoda; class Insecta; order Hymenoptera; family Halictidae; genus Halictus; species Halictus rubicundus. Next base: position 616,757 of record NW_027488651.1, read on the forward strand.
GAGGATAGGATAGGATAGAGGATAGGATAGAGGATAGGAAAGGATACAGGATTTAATAGGATACAGGAAAGGATAGGATTGAGGATAGGATAGGATGGAGGATAGGATAGGATAGAGTATAGGATAGGATACAGGATAGGATAGACGATAGGATAGGATAGAGGATTGGATAGGATAGATGATAGATGATAGGATAGGATAGAGGATAGAGGATAGGATAGGGGATTTGATAGGATAGAGGATAGGATAGGATAGAAGATAGGATAGGATAGAGGATAGGATAGGATAGAGGATAGGATAGGATAGAGGATAGGATAGGATAGAGGACAGGATAGGATACAGGATTGGATAGGATAGAGGATAGGATTGGACAGAGAATAGGGTAGGGGATTTGATAGGATAGAGGATAGGATAGGATAGAGGATAGGATAGGATAGAGGATAGGATAGGATATAGGATAGGATAGGATAGAGGATAGGATAGGATAGAGGATAGGATAGGATATAGGATAGGATAGGATAGAGGATAGGATAGGATAGAGGAATAGGATGAGATACAGGATAGAATAGACGATAGGATAGGATAGAGCATAGGATAGGATGGAGGATATGATAGGATAGAGGATAGGATAGGATAGAGGATAGGATAGACGATAGGATACGATAGAGGATAGGATAGGATAGAGGATAGAGGATAGGATAGGATAGAGGATAGAGGATAGGATATGGTAGAGGATAGGATAGGATAGAGGATAGGATAGGATAGAGGATAGGATTGGACAGAGAATAGGGTAGGGGATTTGATAGGATAGAGGATAGGATAGGATAGAAGATAGGATTGGATAGAGGATAGGATAGGATAGAGGATAGGATAGGATAGAGGACAGGATAGGATACAGGATTGGATAGGATACAGGAAAGGATAGGATTGGGGATAGGATAGGATGGACGATAGGATAGGATAGAGGATAGGATAGGATAGAGGATAGGATAGGATACCGGATAGGATAGGATAGGATAGAGGATAGGATAGGGGATTTGATAGGATAGAGGATAGGATAGGATAGAGGATAGGATAGGATACAGGATAGGATAGGATAGAGGATAGGATAGGATAGAGGATAGGATAGGATATAGGATAGGATAGGATAGAGGATAGGATAGGATAGAGGAATAGGATAGGATAGAGGATAGGATAGACGATAGGATAGGATAGAGCATAGGATAGGATAGAGGATAGGATAGGATAGAAGATAGGATAGAATAGAGGATAGGATAGACGACAGGATAGGATAGAGGATAGGATAGGATAGGATACAGGATAGGATAGGATAGAGGATAGGATAGGGGATTTAATAGGATAGAGGATAGGATAGGATAGAGGATAGGATAGGATACAGGATAGGATAGGATAGAGGATAGGATAGGATAGAGGATAGGATAGGATAGAGGATAGGATAGGATAGGGGATTTGATAGGATAGAGGATAGGATAGGATAGAGGATAGGATAGGATAGAGGATAGGATAAGATAGAGGATAGGATAGGATAGAGGATAGGATAGGATAGAGGATAGGATAGGATAGAGGATAGAGGATAGGATAGGACAGAGGATAGGGTAGGGGATTTGATAGGATAGAGGATAGGATAGGATAGAGGATAGGATAGGATAGAGGATAGGATAGGATAGAGGATAGGATAGGATACAGGATAGGATAGGATAGAGGATAGGATAGGATAGAGGATAGGATAGGATAGAGGATAGGATAGGATAGAGGATAGGATAGGATAGAGGATAGGATAGACGATAGGATAGGATAGATCATAGGATAGGATAGAGGATAAGATAGAATAGAGGATAGGATAGGATAGAGGATAGGATAGTATAGAGGACAGGATAGGATACAGGATTGGATAGGATACAGGAAAGGATAGGATTGAGGATAGGATAGGATAGGATAGAGGATAGGATAGGATAGAGGATAGGATAGACGATAGGATAGGATAGAGGATAGGATAGGATAGAGGATAGTATAGGATAGGATAGAGGATAGGATAGGATAGAGGATAGGATAGGATAGAGGATAGGATAGGATAGAGGATAGGATAGGATAGAGGATAGGATAGGACAGAGGATAGGGTAGGGGATTTGATAGGATAGAGGATAGGATAGGATAGAAGATAGGATAGGATAGAGGATAGGATAGGATAGAGGATAGGATAGGAAAGAGGATAGGATTGGATAGAGGATAGGATAGGATAGAGGAGAGGATAGGACAGAGGATAGGACAGGGGATTTGATAGGATAGAGGATAGGATAGGATAGAGGATTGGATAGGATAGAGGATAGATGATAGGATAGGATAGAGGATAGGATAGGGGATTTGATAGGATAGATGATAGGATAGGATAGAGGAAAGGATAGGATAGAGGATAGGATAGGATAGAGGATAGGATAGAGGATAGGAAAGGATAGAGGATAGGATAGGACAGAGGATAGGATAGGGGATTTGATAGGATAGGATAGAAGATAGGATAGACGATAGGATAGGATAGAGCATAGGATAGGATAGAGAATAGGATAGGATAGAGGATAGGATAGGATAGAACGTAGGATAGAATAGAGGACAGGATAGGATACAGGATTGGATAGGATACAGGAAAGGATAGGATTGAGGATAGGATAGGATAGAGGATAGGATAGACGATAGGATAGTATAGAGGATAGGATAGGATAGAGGATAGAGGATAGGATAGAGGATAGGATAGAGGATAGGATAGGACAGAGGATAGGGTAGGGGATTTGATAGGATAGAGGATAGGATAGGATAGAAGATAGGATAGGATAGAGGATAGGATAGGATAGAGGATAGGATAGGATAGAGGATAGGATAGACGATAGGATAGGATAGAGGATACGATAGGATAGAGGATAGGATAGGATAGAGGATAGGATAGGACAGAGGATAGGATAGAGGATTTGATAGGATAGAGGATAGGATAGGATAGAGGATTGGATAGGATTGAGGATAGATGATAGGATAGGATAGAGGATAGGATAGGGGATTTGATAGGATAGAGGATAGGATAGGATAGAGGATAGGATAGGATAGAGGATAGGATAGAATAGAGGATAGGATAGGATAGAGGATAGGATAGGATAGAGGAATAGGATAGGATAGAGGATAGCATAGACGATAGGATAGGATAGATCATAGGATAGGTTAGAGGATAAGATAGAATAGAGGATAGGATAGGATAGAGGATAGGATAGTATAGAGGACAGGATAGGATACAGGATTGGATAGGATACAGGAAAGGATAGGATTGAGGATAGGATAGGATGGAGGATAGGATAGAATAGAGGATAGGATAGGATAGAGGATAGGATAGGATAGAGGATAGGATAGGATAGAGGATAGGATAGGATATAGGATAGGATAGGATAGAGGATAGGATAGGATAGAGGAATAGGATGGGATAGAGGATAGGATAGACGATAGGATAGGATAGAGCATAGGATAGGATGGAGGATAGGGTAGGATAGAGGATAGGATAGGATAGAGGATAGGATAGACGATAGGATAGGATAGAGGATAGGATAGGATAGAGGATAGAGGATTGGATAGGATACAGGATAGGATAGGATAGAGGATAGGATAGGGGATTTGATAGGATAGAGGATAGGATATGATAGAGGATAGGATAGGATAGAGGATAGGATAGACGATAGGATAGGATAGAGTATTGGATAGGGTAGAGGATAGATGATAGGATAGGATAGAGGATAGGATAGGGGATTTGATAGGATAGAGGATAGGATAGGATAGAGGATAGGATAGGATACAGGATAGGATAGGATAGAGGATAGGATAGGATAGAGGATAGGATAGGATAGAGGATAGGATAGGATAGAAGATAGGATAGGATAGAGGATAGGATAGGATAGAGGATAGGATAGGATAGAGGATAGGATAGGATAGAGGATAGGATAGGATAGAGGATAGGATAGGATAGAGGATAGGATAGGATATAGGATAGGATAGGATAGAGGATAGGATAGACGATAGGATAGGATAGAGGATAGGATAGGATAGAGGATAGAGGATTGGATAGGATACAGGATAGGATAGGATAGAGGATAGGATAGGGGATTTGATAGGATAGAGGATAGGATAGGATAGAGGATAGGATAGGATAGAGGATAGGATAGGATAGAAGATAGGATAGGATAGAGGATAGGATAGGATAGAGGATAGGATAGGATAGAGGATAGGATAGGATAGAGGATAGGATAGGATGGAGGATAGGATAGGATAGAGGATAGGATAGGATAGAGGATAGGATAGGATAGAGGATAGGATAGGATAGAGGATAGGATAGGATAGAGGATAGGATAGGATATAGGATAGGATAGGATAGAGGATAGGATAGGATAGAGGAATAGGATGGGATAGAGGATAGGATAGACGATAGGATAGGATAGAGCATAGGATAGGATGGAGGATAGGGTAGGATAGAGGATAGGATAGGATAGAGGATAGGATAGACGATAGGATAGGATAGAGGATAGGATTGGACAGAGAATAGGGTAGTGGATTTGATAGGATAGAGGATAGGATAGGATGGAGGATAGGGTAGGATAGAGGATAGGATGGGATAGAAGATGGGATAGGATAGAGGATACGATAGGATAGAGGATAGGATAGGATAGAGGATAGGATAGGGGATTTGATAGGATAGAGGACAGTATAGGATAGAGTATAGGATAGGATAAGATAAAAGGATAGGATCGAATAGAGGATAGGATAGGATAGAGGACAGGAGAGGATACAGGATTGGATAGGATACAGGAAAGGATAGGATTGAGGATAGGATAGACGATAGGATAGGATAGAGGATAGGATACAGGATAGCATAGGATAGAGGATAGGATAGGACAGAGGATAGCATATGATAGAGGATAGGATAGGATAGAGGATAGGATAGGATAGAGGATAGGATAGGACAGAGGATAGGATAGGATAGACGATAGGATAGGATAGAGGATAGGATAGAGGATAGCATAGGATAGAGGATAGGATAGGACAGAGGATAGCATAGGATAGAGGATAGGATAGGACAGAGGATAGGATAGGATAGAGGATAGTATAGGATAGAGGATAGGATAGGATAGAGGATAGGATAGGATAGAGGATAGGGTAGGATAGAGGATAAGATAGGATAGAGGATAGGATAGGATAGAGGATAGGATTGGACAGAGAATAGGGTAGTGGATTTGATAGGACAGAGGATAGGATAGGATGGAGGATAGGGTAGGATAGAGGATAGGATGGGATAGAAGATGGGATAGGATAGAGGATACGATAGGATAGAGGATAGGATAGGATAGAGGATAGGATAGGGGATTTGATAGGATAGAGGATAGTATAGGATAGAGTATAGGATAGGATAAGATAAAAGGATAGGATCGAATAGAGGATAGGATAGGATAGAGGACAGGAGAGGATACAGGATAGGATAGGATAGAGGATAGGATAGGATAGAGGATAGGATAGGATAGAGGAATAGGATGGGATAGAGGATAGGATAGACGATAGGATAGGATAGAGCATAGGATAGGATGGAGGATAGGGTAGGATAGAGGATAGGATAGGATAGAGGATAGGATAGACGATAGGATAGGATAGAGGATAGGATAGGATAGAGGATAGAGGATAGGATAGGATAGAGGATAGAGGATAGGATAGGATAGAGGATAGGATAGGATAGAGGATAGGATAGGATAGAGGATAAGATAGGATAGAGGATAGGATAGGATAGAGGATAGGATAGGACAGAGGATAGGGTAGGGGATTTGATAGGATAGAGGATAGGATAGGATAGAAGATAGGATAGGATAGAGGATAGGATAGGATAGAGGATAGGATAGGATAGAGGATAGGATAGACGATAGGATAGGATAGAGGATACGATAGGATAGAGGATAGGATAGGATAGAGGATAGGATAGGACAGAGGATAGGATAGAGGATTTGATAGGATAGAGGATAGGATAGGATAGAGGATTGGATAGGATTGAGGATAGATGATATGATAGGATAGAGGATAGGATAGGGGATTTGATAGGATAGAGGATAGGATAGGATAGAGGATAGGATAGGATAGAGGATAGGATAGAATAGAGGATAGGATAGGATAGAGGATAGGATAGGATAGAGGAATAGGATAGGATAGAGGATAGCATAGACGATAGGATAGGATAGATCATAGGATAGGTTAGAGGATAAGATAGAATAGAGGATAGGATAGGATAGAGGATAGGATAGTATAGAGGACAGGATAGGATACAGGATTGGATAGGATACAGGAAAGGATAGGATTGAGGATAGGATAGGATGGAGGATAGGATAGAATAGAGGATAGGATAGGATAGAGGATAGGATAGGATAGAGGATAGGATAGGATAGAGGATAGGATAGGATATAGGATAGGATAGGATAGAGGATAGGATAGGATAGAGGAATAGGATGGGATAGAGGATAGGATAGACGATAGGATAGGATAGAGCATAGGATAGGATGGAGGATAGGGTAGGATAGAGGATAGGATAGGATAGAGGATAGGATAGACGATAGGATAGGATAGAGGATAGGATAGGATAGAGGATAGAGGATTGGATAGGATACAGGATAGGATAGGATAGAGGATAGGATAGGGGATTTGATAGGATAGAGGATAGGATATGATAGAGGATAGGATAGGATAGAGGATAGGATAGAGGATAGCATAGGATAGAGGATAGGATAGGACAGAGGATAGCATATGATAGAGGATAGGATAGGATAGAGGATAGGATAGGATAGAGGATAGGATAGGATAGAGGATAGGATAGGATAGAGGATAGGATAGGATGGAGGATAGGATAGGATAGAGGATAGGATAGGATAGAGGATAGGATAGGATAGAGGATAGGATAGGATAGAGGATAGGATAGGATAGAGGATAGGATAGGATATAGGATAGGATAGGATAGAGGATAGGATAGGATAGAGGAATAGGATGGGATAGAGGATAGGATAGACGATAGGATAGGATAGAGCATAGGATAGGATGGAGGATAGGGTAGGATAGAGGATAGGATAGGATAGAGGATAGGATAGACGATAGGATAGGATAGAGGATAGGATTGGACAGAGAATAGGGTAGTGGATTTGATAGGATAGAGGATAGGATAGGATGGAGGATAGGGTAGGATAGAGGATAGGATGGGATAGAAGATGGGATAGGATAGAGGATACGATAGGATAGAGGATAGGATAGGATAGAGGATAGGATAGGGGATTTGATAGGATAGAGGATAGTATAGGATAGAGTATAGGATAGGATAAGATAAAAGGATAGGATCGAATAGAGGATAGGATAGGATAGAGGACAGGAGAGGATACAGGATTGGATAGGATACAGGAAAGGATAGGATTGAGGATAGGATAGACGATAGGATAGGATAGAGGATAGGATACAGGATAGCATAGGATAGAGGATAGGATAGGACAGAGGATAGCATATGATAGAGGATAGGATAGGATAGAGGATAGGATAGGATAGAGGATAGGATAGGACAGAGGATAGGATAGGATAGACGATAGGATAGGATAGAGGATAGGATAGACGATAGGATAGGATAGAGGATAGGATAGGATAGAGGATAGAGGATAGGATAGGATAGAGGATAGAGGATAGGATAGGATAGAGGATAGGATAGGATAGAGGATAGGATAGGATAGAGGATAAGATAGGATAGAGGATAGGATAGGATAGAGGATAGGATTGGACAGAGAATAGGGTAGTGGATTTGATAGGATAGAGGATAGGATAGGATAGAAGATAGGATAGGATAGAGGATAGGATAGGATATAGGATAGGATAGGATAGAGGACAGGATAGGATACAGGATTGGATAGGATACAGGAAAGGATAGGATTGAGGATAGGATAGGATGGAGGATAGGATAGGATAGAGGATAGGATAGGATACAGGATAGGATAGACGATAGGATAGGATAGAGGATTGGATAGGATAGAGGATAGATGATATGATAGGATAGAGGATAGAGGATAGGATAGGGGATTTGATAGGATAGAGGATAGGATAGGATAGAAGATAGGATAGGATAGAGGATAGGATAGGATAGAGGATAGGATAGGATAGAGGATAGGATAGGATAGAGGACAGGATAGGATACAGGATTGGATAGGATAGAGGATAGGATTGGACAGAGAATAGGGTAGGGGATTTGATAGGATAGAGGATAGGATAGGATAGAGGATAGGATAGGATAGAGGATAGGATAGGATATAGGATAGGATAGGATAGAGGATAGGATAGGATAGAGGAATAGGATGGGATACAGGATAGGATAGACGATAGGATAGGATAGAGCATAGGATAGGATGGAGGATAGGATAGGATAGAGGATAGGATAGGATAGAGGATAGGATAGACGATAGGATAGGATAGAGGATAGGATAGGATAGAGGATAGAGGATAGGATAGGATAGAGGATAGAGGATAGGATAGGGTAGAGGATAGGATAGGATAGAGGATAGGATAGGATAGAGGATAGGATAGGATAGAGGATAGGATAGACGATAGGATAGGATAGAGTATTGGATAGGGTAGAGGATAGATGATAGGATAGGATAGAGGATAGGAGAGGGGATTTGATAGGATAGAGGATAGGATAGGATAGAGGATAGGATAGGATACAGGATAGGATAGGATAGAGGATAGGATAGGATAGAGGATAGGATAGGATAGAGGATAGGATAGGATAGAGGATAGGATAGGATAGAGGATAGGATAGGATATAGGATAGGATAGGATAGAGGATAGGATAGGATAGAGGAATAGGATAGGATAGAGGATAGGATAGACGATAGGATAGGATAGAGCATAGGATAGGATAGAGGATGGGATAGGATAGAGGACAGGATAGGATACAGGATTGGATAGGATACAGGAAAGGATAGGATTGAGGATAGGATAGGATGGAGGATAGGATAGGATAGAGGATAGGATAGGATAGAGGATAGGATAGACGATAGGATAGGATAGCGGATAGGATAGGATAGAGGATAGAGGATAGGATAGGATAGAGGATAGAGGATAGGATAGGATAGAGGATAGGATAGACGATAGGATAGGATAGAGGATAGGATAGAGGATAGCATAGGATAGAGGATAGGATAGGACAGAGGATAGCATAGGATAGAGGATAGGATAGGACAGAGGATAGGATAGGATAGAGGATAGGATAGGATAGAGGATAGGATAGGATACAGGATAGGATAGGATGGAGGATAGGATAGGATAGAGGATAGGATAGAGGATAGCATAGGATAGAGGATAGGATAGGACAGAGGATAGCATATGATAGAGGATAGGATAGGATAGAGGATAGGATAGGATAGAGGATAGGATAGGATAGAGGATAGGATAGGATAGAGGATAGGATAGGATAGAGGATAGGATAGGATAGAGGATAGGATAGGATATAGGATAGGATAGGATAGAGGATAGGATAGGATACAGGATAGGATAGGATGGAGGATAGGATAGGATAGAGGATAGGATAGGATAGAGGATAGGATAGAGGATTGGATAGGATACAGGATAGGATAGGATAGAGGATAGGATAGGGGATTTGATAGGATAGAGGATAGGATATGATAGAGGATAGGATAGGATAGAGGATAGGATAGAGGATAGCATAGGATAGAGGATAGGATAGGACAGAGGATAGCATATGATAGAGGATAGGATAGGATAGAGGATAGGATAGGATAGAGGATAGGATAGGATAGAGGATAGGATAGGATAGAGGATAGGATAGGATGGAGGATAGGATAGGATAGAGGATAGGATAGGATAGAGGATAGGATAGGATAGAGGATAGGATAGGATAGAGGATAGGATAGGATAGAGGATAGGATAGGATATAGGATAGGATAGGATAGAGGATAGGATAGGATAGAGGAATAGGATGGGATAGAGGATAGGATAGACGATAGGATAGGATAGAGCATATGATAGAGGATAGGATAGGATAGAGGATAGGATAGAGGATAGGATAGGATAGAGGATAGGATAGGATAGAGGATAGGATAGGATAGAGGATAGGATAGGATAGAGGATAGGATAGGATATAGGATAGGATAGGATAGAGGATAGGATAGGATACAGGATAGGATAGGATGGAGGATAGGATAGGATAGAGGATAGGATAGGATAGAGGATAGGATAGAGGATTGGATAGGATACAGGATAGGATAGGATAGAGGATAGGATAGGGGATTTGATAGGATAGAGGATAGGATATGATAGAGGATAGGATAGGATAGAGGATAGGATAGAGGATAGCATAGGATAGAGGATAGGATAGGACAGAGGATAGCATATGATAGAGGATAGGATAGGATAGAGGATAGGATAGGATAGAGGATAGGATAGGATAGAGGATAGGATAGGATAGAGGATAGGATAGGATGGAGGATAGGATAGGATAGAGGATAGGATAGGATAGAGGATAGGATAGGATAGAGGATAGGATAGGATAGAGGATAGGATAGGATAGAGGATAGGATAGGATATAGGATAGGATAGGATAGAGGATAGGATAGGATAGAGGAATAGGATGGGATAGAGGATAGGATAGACGATAGGATAGGATAGAGCATAGGATAGGATGGAGGATAGGGTAGGATAGAGGATAGGATAGACGATAGGATAGGATAGAGGATAGGATAGGATAGAGGATAGGATAGGATAGAGGATAGGATAGGATAGAGGATAGGATAGGATAGAGGATAGGATAGGATGGAGGATAGGATAGGATAGAGGATAGGATAGGATAGAGGATAGGATAGGATAGAGGATAGGATAGGATACAGGATAGGATAGGATGGAGGATAGGATAGGATAGAGGATAGGATAGAGGATAGCATAGGATAGAGGATAGGATAGGACAGAGGATAGCATATGATAGAGGATAGGATAGGATAGAGGATAGGATAGGATAGAGGATAGGATAGGATAGAGGATAGGATAGGATAGAGGATAGGATAGGATAGAGGATAGGATAGGATAGAGTATAGGATAGGATAAGATAAAAGGATAGGATCGAATAGAGGATAGGATAGGATAGAGGACAGGAGAGGATACAGGATTGGATAGGATACAGGAAAGGATAGGATTGAGGATAGGATAGGATGGAGGATAGGATAGGATAGAGGATAGGATAGGATAGAGGATAGGATAGACGATAGGATAGGATAGAGGATAGGATAGAGGATAGCATAGGATAGAGGATAGGATAGGACAGAGGATAGCATAGGATAGAGGATAGGATAGGACAGAGGATAGGATAGGATAGAGGATAGGATAGGATAGAGGATAGGATAGGATACAGGATAGGATAGGATGGAGGATAGGATAGGATAGAGGATAGGATAGAGGATAGCATAGGATAGAGGATAGGATAGGACAGAGGATAGCATATGATAGAGGATAGGATAGGATAGAGGATAGGATAGGATAGAGGATAGGATAGGATAGAGGATAGGATAGGATAGAGGATAGGATAGGATAGAGGATAGGATAGGATATAGGATAGGATAGGATAGAGGATAGGATAGGATAGAGGAATAGGATAGGATAGAGGATAGGATAGACGATAGGATAGGATAGAGCATAGGATAGGATAGAGGATGGGATAGGATAGAGGACAGGATAGGATACAGGATTGGATAGGATACAGGAAAGGATAGGATTGAGGATAGGATAGGATGGAGGATAGGATAGGATAGAGGATAGGATAGGATAGAGGATAGGATAGACGATAGGATAGGATAGCGGATAGGATAGGATAGAGGATAGAGGATAGGATAGGATAGAGGATAGAGGATAGGATAGGATAGAGGATAGGATACGATAGAGGATAGGATAGGATAGAGGATAGGATAGGACAGAGGATAGGGTTGGGGATTTGATAGGATAGAGGATAGGATAGGATAGAAGATGGGATAGGATAGAGGATACGATAGGATAGAGGATAGGATAGGATAGAGGATAGGATAGGGGATTTGATAGGATAGAGGATAGGATAGGATAGAGTATAGGATAGGATAAGATAAAAGGATAGGATCGAATAGAGGATAGGATAGGATAGAGGACAGGAGAGGATACAGGATTGGATAGGATACAGGAAAGGATAGGATTGAGGATAGGATAGGATGGAGGATAGGATAGGATGGAGGATAGGATAGGATAGAGGATAGGATAGACGATAGGATAGGATAGAGGATAGGATAGAGGATAGCATAGGATAGAGGATAGGATAGGACAGAGGATAGCATAGGATAGAGGATAGGATAGGACAGAGGATAGGATAGGATAGAGGATAGGATAGGATAGAGGATAGGATAGGATACAGGATAGGATAGGATGGAGGATAGGATAGGATAGAGGATAGGATAGAGGATAGCATAGGATAGAGGATAGGATAGGACAGAGGATAGCATATGATAGAGGATAGGATAGGATAGAGGATAGGATAGGATAGAGGATAGGATAGGATAGAGGATAGGATAGGATAGAGGATAGGATAGGATAGAGGATAGGATAGGATAGAGGATAGGATAGGATATAGGATAGGATAGGATAGAGGATAGGATAGGATACAGGATAGGATAGGATGGAGGATAGGATAGGATAGAGGATAGGATAGGATAGAGGATAGGATAGAGGATTGGATAGGATACAGGATAGGATAGGATAGAGGATAGGATAGGGGATTTGATAGGATAGAGGATAGGATATGATAGAGGATAGGATAGGATAGAGGATAGGATAGAGGATAGCATAGGATAGAGGATAGGATAGGACAGAGGATAGCATATGATAGAGGATAGGATAGGATAGAGGATAGGATAGGATAGAGGATAGGATAGGATAGAGGATAGGATAGGATAGAGGATAGGATAGGATAGAGGATAGGATAGGATGGAGGATAGGATAGGATAGAGGATAGGATAGGATAGAGGATAGGATAGGATAGAGGATAGGATAGGATAGAGGATAGGATAGGATAGAGGATAGGATAGGATATAGGATAGGATAGGATAGCGGATAGGATAGGATAGAGGAATAGGATGGGATAGAGGATAGGATAGACGATAGGATAGGATAGAGCATAGGATAGGATGGAGGATAGGGTAGGATAGAGGATAGGATAGACGATAGGATAGGATAGAGGATAGGATAGGATAGAGGATAGGATAGGATAGAGGATAGGATAGGATAGAGGATAGGATAGGATAGAGGATAGGATAGGATGGAGGATAGGATAGGATAGAGGATAGGATAGGATAGAGGATAGGATAGGATAGAGGATAGGATAGGATACAGGATAGGATAGGATGGAGGATAGGATAGGATAGAGGATAGGATAGAGGATAGCATAGGATAGAGGATAGGATAGGACAGAGGATAGCATATGATAGAGGATAGGATAGGATAGAGGATAGGATAGGATAGAGGATAGGATAGGATAGAGGATAGGATAGGATAGAGGATAGGATAGGATAGAGGATAGGATAGGATAGAGGATAGGATAGGATAGAGTATAGGATAGGATAAGATAAAAGGATAGGATCGAATAGAGGATAGGATAGGATAGAGGACAGGAGAGGATACAGGATTGGATAGGATACAGGAAAGGATAGGATTGAGGATAGGATAGGATGGAGGATAGGATAGGATAGAGGATAGGATAGGATAGAGGATAGGATAGACGATAGGATAGGATAGAGGATAGGATAGAGGATAGCATAGGATAGAGGATAGGATAGGACAGAGGATAGCATAGGATAGAGGATAGGATAGGACAGAGGATAGGATAGGATAGAGGATAGGATAGGATAGAGGATAGGATAGGATACAGGATAGGATAGGATGGAGGATAGGATAGGATAGAGGATAGGATAGAGGATAGCATAGGATAGAGGATAGGATAGGACAGAGGATAGCATATGATAGAGGATAGGATAGGATAGGGGATAGGATAGGATAGAGGATAGGATAGGATAGAGGATAGGATAGGATAGAGGATAGGATAGGATAGAGGATAGGATAGGATAGAGGATAGGATAGGATATAGGATAGGATAGGATAGAGGATAGGATAGGATAGAGGAATAGGATGGGATAGAGGATAGGATAGACGATAGGATAGGATAGAGCATAGGATAGGATGGAGGATAGGGTAGGATAGAGGATAGGATAGGATAGAGGATAGGGTAGACGATAGGATAGGATAGAGGATAGGATAGGATAGAGGATAGAGGATAGGATAGGATAGAGGATAGAGGATAGGATAGGATAGAGGATAGGATAGGATAGAGGATAGGATAGGATAGAGGATAAGATAGGATAGAGGATAGGATAGGATAGAGGATAGGATAGGATACAGGATAGGATAGGATGGAGGATAGGATAGGATAGAGGATAGGATAGGATAGAGGATAGGATAGAGGATTGGATAGGATACAGGATAGGATAGGATAGAGGATAGGATAGGGGATTTGATAGGATAGAGGATAGGATATGATAGAGGATAGGATAGGATAGAGGATAGGATAGAGGATAGCATAGGATAGAGGATAGCATAGGATAGAGGATAGGATAGGACAGAGGATAGCATATGATAGAGGATAGGATAGGATAGAGGATAGGATAGGATAGAGGATAGGATAGGATAGATGATAGGATAGGATAGAGGATAGGATAGGATGGAGGATAGGATAGGATAGAGGATAGGATAGGATAGAGGATAGGATAGGATAGAGGATAGGATAGGATAGAGGATAGGTTAGGATAGAGGATAGGATAGGATATAGGATAGGATAGGATAGAGGATAGGATAGGATAGAGGAATAGGATGGGATAGAGGATAGGATAGACGATAGGATAGGATAGAGCATAGGATAGGATGGAGGATAGGGTAGGATAGAGGATAGGATAGGATAGAGGATAGGATAGACGATAGGATAGGATAGAGGATAGGATAGGATAGAGGATAGGATAGGATAGAGGATAGGATAGGATAGAGGATAGGTTAGGATAGAGGATAGGATAGGATATAGGATAGGATAGGATAGAGGATAGGATAGGATAGAGGAATAGGATGGGATAGAGGATAGGATAGACGATAGGATAGGATAGAGCATAGGATAGGATGGAGGATAGGGTAGGATAGAGGATAGGATAGGATAGAGGATAGGATAGACGATAGGATAGGATAGAGGATAGGATAGGATAGAGGATAGGATAGGATAGAGGATAGGATAGGATGGAGGATAGGATAGGATAGAGGATAGGATATGATAGAGGATAGGATAGGATAGAGGATAGGATAGGATAGAGGATAGGATAGGATAGAGGATAGGATAGGATGGAGGATAGGATAGGATAGAGGATAGGATAGGATAGAGGATAGGATAGGATAGAGGATAGGATAGGATACAGGATAGGATAGGATGGAGGATAGGATAGGATAGAGGATAGGATAGAGGATAGCATAGGATAGAGGATAGGATAGGATAGAGGATAGGATAGGATATAGGATAGGATAGGATAGAGGATAGGATAGGATAGAGGAATAGGATGGGATACAGGATAGGATAGACGATAGGATAGGATAGAGCATAGGATAGGATGGAGGATCGGATAGGATAGAGGATAGGATAGGATAGAGGATAGGATTGGACAGAGAATAGGGTAGGGGATTTGATAGGATAGAGGATAGGATAGGATAGAAGATAGGATTGGATAGAGGATAGGATAGGATAGAGGATAGGATAGGATAGAGGACAGGATAGGATACAGGATTGGATAGGATACAGGAAAGGATAGGATTGGGGATAGGATAGGATGGACGATAGGATAGGATAGAGGATAGGATAGGATAGAGGATAGGATAGGATACAGGATAGGATAGGATAGGATAGAGGATAGGATAGGGGATTTGATAGGATAGAGGATAGGATAGGATAGAGGATAGGATAGGATACAGGATAGGATAGGATAGAGGATAGGATAGGATAGAGGATAGGATAGGATATAGGATAGGATAGGATAGAGGATAGGATAGGATAGAGGAATAGGATAGGATAGAGGATAGGATAGACGATAGGATGGGATAGAGCATAGGATAGGATAGAGGATAGGATAGGATAGAAGATAGGATAGGATAGAGGATAGGATAGGATAGAGGATAGGAAAGGATAGAGGATAGGATAGGATAGAGGATAGGATAGGATAGAGGATAGGATAGGATATAGGATAGGATAGGATAGAGGATAGGATAGGATAGAGGATAGGATAGGATAGAGGAATAGGATGGGATAGAGGATAGGATAGACGATAGGATAGGATAGAGCATAGGATAGGATGGAGGATAGGGTAGGATAGAGGATAGGATAGGATAGAGGATAGGATAGGATAGAGGATAGGATAGGATAGAGGATAAGATAGGATAGAGGATAGGATAGGATAGAGGATAGGATAGGATACAGGATAGGATAGGATGGAGGATAGGATAGGATAGAGGATAGGATAGAGGATAGCATAGGATAGAGGATAGGATAGGACAGAGGATAGCATATGATAGAGGATAGGATAGGATAGAGGATAGGATAGGATAGAGGATAGGATAGGATAGAGGATAGGATAGGATAGAGGATAGGATAGGATAGAGGATAGGATAGGATAGAGGATAGGATAGGATATAGGATAGGATAG
Organism: Halictus rubicundus; assembly: GCF_050948215.1. Classification (NCBI taxonomy): domain Eukaryota; kingdom Metazoa; phylum Arthropoda; class Insecta; order Hymenoptera; family Halictidae; genus Halictus; species Halictus rubicundus. The sequence goes on from NW_027488651.1 coordinate 633,613, forward strand.
GATAGAGGATAGGATAGGATAGAGGAATAGGATGGGATAGAGGATAGGATAGACGATAGGATAGGATAGAGCATAGGATAGGATGGAGGATAGGGTAGGATAGAGGATAGGATAGGATAGAGGATAGGATAGACGATAGGATAGGATAGAGGATAGGATAGGATAGAGGATAGAGGATAGGATAGGATAGAGGATAGAGGATAGGATAGGATAGAGGATAGGATAGGATAGAGGATAGGATAGGATAGAGGATAAGATAGGATAGAGGATAGGATAGGATAGAGGATAGGATAGGATACAGGATAGGATAGGATGGAGGATAGGATAGGATAGAGGATAGGATAGGATAGAGGATAGGATAGAGGATTGGATAGGATACAGGATAGGATAGGATAGAGGATAGGATAGGGGATTTGATAGGATAGAGGATAGGATATGATAGAGGATAGGATAGGATAGAGGATAGGATAGAGGATAGCATAGGATAGAGGATAGCATAGGATAGAGGATAGGATAGGACAGAGGATAGCATATGATAGAGGATAGGATAGGATAGAGGATAGGATAGGATAGAGGATAGGATAGGATAGATGATAGGATAGGATAGAGGATAGGATAGGATGGAGGATAGGATAGGATAGAGGATAGGATAGGATAGAGGATAGGATAGACGATAGGATAGGATAGAGCATAGGATAGGATGGAGGATAGGGTAGGATAGAGGATAGGATAGGATAGAGGATAGGATAGACGATAGGATAGGATAGAGGATAGGATAGGATAGAGGATAGGATAGGATAGAGGATAGGATAGGATGGAGGATAGGATAGGATAGAGGATAGGATATGATAGAGGATAGGATAGGATAGAGGATAGGATAGGATAGAGGATAGGATAGGATAGAGGATAGGATAGGATGGAGGATAGGATAGGATAGAGGATAGGATAGGATAGAGGATAGGATAGGATAGAGGATAGGATAGGATACAGGATAGGATAGGATGGAGGATAGGATAGGATAGAGGATAGGATAGAGGATAGCATAGGATAGAGGATAGGATAGGATAGAGGATAGGATAGGATATAGGATAGGATAGGATAGAGGATAGGATAGGATAGAGGAATAGGATGGGATACAGGATAGGATAGACGATAGGATAGGATAGAGCATAGGATAGGATGGAGGATCGGATAGGATAGAGGATAGGATAGGATAGAGGATAGGATAGACGATAGGATAGGATAGAGGATAGGATAGGATAGAGGATAGAGGATAGGATAGGATAGAGGATAGAGGATAGGATAGGGTAGAGGATAGGATAGGATAGAGGATAGGATAGGATAGAGGATAGGATAGGATAGAGGATAGGATTGGACAGAGAATAGGGTAGGGGATTTGATAGGATAGAGGATAGGATAGGATAGAAGATAGGATTGGATAGAGGATAGGATAGGATAGAGGATAGGATAGGATAGAGGACAGGATAGGATACAGGATTGGATAGGATACAGGAAAGGATAGGATTGGGGATAGGATAGGATGGACGATAGGATAGGATAGAGGATAGGATAGGATAGAGGATAGGATAGGATACAGGATAGGATAGGATAGGATAGAGGATAGGATAGGGGATTTGATAGGATAGAGGATAGGATAGGATAGAGGATAGGATAGGATACAGGATAGGATAGGATAGAGGATAGGATAGGATAGAGGATAGGATAGGATATAGGATAGGATAGGATAGAGGATAGGATAGGATAGAGGAATAGGATAGGATAGAGGATAGGATAGACGATAGGATGGGATAGAGCATAGGATAGGATAGAGGATAGGATAGGATAGAAGATAGGATAGGATAGAGGATAGGATAGGATAGAGGATAGGAAAGGATAGAGGATAGGATAGGATAGAGGATAGGATAGGATAGAGGATAGGATAGGATATAGGATAGGATAGGATAGAGGATAGGATAGGATAGAGGATAGGATAGGATAGAGGAATAGGATGGGATAGAGGATAGGATAGACGATAGGATAGGATAGAGCATAGGATAGGATAGAGGATAGGATAGGATAGAGGATAGGATAGGATAGAGGATAGGATAGGATAGAGGATAGGAAAGGATAGAGGATAGGATAGGATAGAGGATAGGATAGGATAGAGGATAGGATAGGATATAGGATAGGATAGGATAGAGGATAGGATAGGATAGAGGAATAGGATGGGATAGAGGATAGGATAGACGATAGGATAGGATAGAGCATAGGATAGGATGGAGGATAGGGTAGGATAGAGGATAGGATAGGATAGAGGATAGGATAGACGATAGGATAGGATAGAGGATAGGATAGGATAGAGGATAGAGGATAGGATAGGATAGAGGATAGAGGATAGGATAGGATAGAGGATAGGATAGGATAGAGGATAGGATAGGATAGAGGATAAGATAGGATAGAGGATAGGATAGGATAGAGGATAGGATAGGATACAAGATAGGATAGGATGGAGGATAGGATAGGATAGAGGATAGGATAGGATAGAGGATAGGATAGAGGATTGGATAGGATACAGGATAGGATAGGATAGGGGATTTGATAGGATAGAGGATAGGATATGATAGAGGATAGGATAGGATAGAGGATAGGATAGAGGATAGCATAGGATAGAGGATAGGATAGGACAGAGGATAGCATATGATAGAGGATAGGATAGGATAGAGGATAGGATAGGATAGAGGATAGGATAGGATAGAGGATAGGATAGGATAGAGGATAGGATAGGATAGAGGATAGGATAGGATAGAGGATAGGATAGGATAGAGGATAGGATAGACGATAGGATAGGATAGAGGATAGGATAGGATAGAGGATAGAGGATAGGATAGGATAGAGGATAGAGGATAGGATAGGGTAGAGGATAGGATAGGATAGAGGATAGGATAGGATAGAGGATAGGATAGGATAGAGGATAGGATTGGACAGAGAATAGGGTAGGGGATTTGATAGGATAGAGGATAGGATAGGATAGAAGATAGGATTGGATAGAGGATAGGATAGGATAGAGGATAGGATAGGATAGAGGACAGGATAGGATACAGGATTGGATAGGATACAGGAAAGGATAGGATTGGGGATAGGATAGGATGGACGATAGGATAGGATAGAGGATAGGATAGGATAGAGGATAGGATAGGATACAGGATAGGATAGGATAGGATAGAGGATAGGATAGGGGATTTGATAGGATAGAGGATAGGATAGGATAGAGGATAGGATAGGATACAGGATAGGATAGGATAGAGGATAGGATAGGATAGAGGATAGGATAGGATATAGGATAGGATAGGATAGAGGATAGGATAGGATAGAGGAATAGGATAGGATAGAGGATAGGATAGACGATAGGATGGGATAGAGCATAGGATAGGATAGAGGATAGGATAGGATAGAAGATAGGATAGAATAGAGGATAGGATAGGATAGAGGATAGGATAGGATAGAGGATAGAGGATAGGATTGGATAGTGGATAGGATAGGATAGAGGATAGGATAGGATAGAGGATAGGATAGGCGATAGGATAGGATAGAGGATTGGATAGGATAGAGGATAGATGATAGGATAGGATAGAGGATAGGATAGGGGATTTGATAGGATAGAGGATAGGATAGGATAGAGGATAGGATAGGATACAGGATAGGATAGGATAGAGGATAGGATAGGATAGAGGATAGCATAGGATAGAGGATAGGATAGGATACAGGATAGGATAGGATAGAGGATAGGATAGGATAGAGGATACGATAGGATAGAGGATAGGATAGGATAGAGGATAGGATGGGATACAGGATAGGATAGGATGGAGGATAGGATAGGATAGAGGATAGGATAGAGGATAGCATAGGATAGAGGATAGGATAGGACAGAGGATAGCATATGATAGAGGATAGGATAGGATAGAGGATAGGATAGGATAGAGGATAGGATAGGATAGAGGATAGGATAGGATAGAGGATAGGATAGGATAGAGTATAGGATAGGATAAGATAAAAGGATAGGATCGAATAGAGGATAGGATAGGATAGAGGACAGGAGAGGATACAGGATTGGATAGGATACAGGAAAGGATAGGATTGAGGATAGGATAGGATGGAGGATAGGATAGGATAGAGGATAGGATAGGATAGAGGATAGGATAGACGATAGGATAGGATAGAGGATAGGATAGAGGATAGCATAGGATAGAGGATAGGATAGGACAGAGGATAGCATAGGATAGAGGATAGGATAGGACAGAGGATAGTATAGGATAGAGGATAGGATAGGATAGAGGATAGGATAGGATACAGGATAGGATAGGATGGAGGATAGGATAGGATAGAGGATAGGATAGAGTATAGCATAGGATAGAGGATAGGATAGGACAGAGGATAGCATATGATAGAGGATAGGATAGGATAGAGGATAGGATAGGATAGAGGATAGGATAGGATAGAGGATAGGATAGGATATAGGATAGGATAGGATAGAGGATAGGATAGGATAGAGGAATAGGATGGGATAGAGGATAGGATAGACGATAGGATAGGATAGAGCATAGGATAGGATGGAGGATAGGGTAGGATAGAGGATAGGATAGGAGAGAGGATAGGATAGACGATAGGATAGGATAGAGGATAGGATAGGATAGAGGATAGAGGATAGGATAGGATAGAGGATAGAGGATAGGATAGGATAGAGGATAGGATAGGATAGAGGATAGGATAGGATAGAGGATAAGATAGGATAGAGGATAGGATAGGATAGAGGATAGGATAGGATACAGGATAGGATAGGATGGAGGATAGGATAGGATAGAGGATAGGATAGGATAGAGGATAGGATAGAGGATTGGATAGGATACAGGATAGGATAGGATAGAGGATAGGATAGGGGATTTGATAGGATAGAGGATAGGATATGATAGAGGATAGGATAGGATAGAGGATAGGATAGAGGATAGCATAGGATAGAGGATAGCATAGGATAGAGGATAGGATAGGACAGAGGATAGCATATGATAGAGGATAGGATAGGATAGAGGATAGGATAGGATATAGGATAGGATAGGATAGAGGATAGGATAGGATAGAGGAATAGGATGGGATAGAGGATAGGATAGACGATAGGATAGGATAGAGCATAGGATAGGATGGAGGATAGGGTAGGATAGAGGATAGGATAGGATAGAGGATAGGATAGACGATAGGATAGGATAGAGGATAGGATAGGATAGAGGATAGAGGATAGGATAGGATAGAGGATAGAGGATAGGATAGGATAGAGGATAGGATAGGATAGAGGATAGGATAGGATAGAGGATAAGATAGGATAGAGGATAGGATAGGATAGAGGATAGGATAGGATACAGGATAGGATAGGATGGAGGATAGGATAGGATAGAGGATAGGATAGGATAGAGGATAGGATAGAGGATTGGATAGGATACAGGATAGGATAGGATAGAGGATAGGATAGGGGATTTGATAGGATAGAGGATAGGATATGATAGAGGATAGGATAGGATAGAGGATAGGATAGAGGATAGCATAGGATAGAGGATAGCATAGGATAGAGGATAGGATAGGACAGAGGATAGCATATGATAGAGGATAGGATAGGATAGAGGATAGGATAGGATAGAGGATAGGATAGGATAGATGATAGGATAGGATAGAGGATAGGATAGGATGGAGGATAGGATAGGATAGAGGATAGGATAGGATAGAGGATAGGATAGGATAGAGGATAGGATAGGATAGAGGATAGGATAGGATACAGGATAGGATAGGATGGAGGATAGGATAGGATAGAGGATAGGATAGAGGATAGCATAGGATAGAGGATAGGATAGGACAGAGGATAGCATATGATAGAGGATAGGATAGGATAGAAGATAGGATAGGATAGAGGATAGGATAGGATAGAGGATAGGAAAGGATAGAGGATAGGGTAGGATAGAGGATAGGATAGGATAGAGGATAGGATAGGATATAGGATAGGATAGGATAGAGGATAGGATAGGATAGAGGAATAGGATGGGATAGAGGATAGGATAGACGATAGGATAGGATAGAGCATAGGATAGGATGGAGGATAGGGTAGGATAGAGGATAGGATAGGATAGAGGATAGGATAGACGATAGGATAGGATAGAGGATAGGTTAGGATAGAGGATAGAGGATAGGATAGGATAGAGGATAGAGGATAGGATAGGATAGAGGATAGGATAGGATAGAGGATAGGATAGGATAGAGGATAAGATAGGATAGAGGATAGGATAGGATAGAGGATAGGATAGGATACAGGATAGGATAGGATGGAGGATAGGATAGGATAGAGGATAGGATAGGATAGAGGATAGGATAGAGGATTGGATAGGATACAGGATAGGATAGGATAGAGGATAGGATAGGGGATTTGATAGGATAGAGGATAGGATATGATAGAGGATAGGATAGGATAGAGGATAGGATAGAGGATAGCATAGGATAGAGGATAGGATAGGACAGAGGATAGCATATGATAGAGGATAGGATAGGATAGAGGATAGGATAGGATAGAGGATAGGATAGGATAGAGGATAGGATAGGATAGAGGATAGGATAGGATGGAGGATAGGATAGGATAGAGGATAGGATAGGATAGAGGATAGGATAGGATAGAGGATAGGATAGGATAGAGGATAGGATAGGATAGAGGATAGGATAGGATATAGGATAGGATAGGATAGAGGATAGGATAGGATAGAGGAATAGGATGGGATAGAGGATAGGATAGACGATAGGATAGGATAGAGCATAGGATAGGATGGAGGATAGGGTAGGATAGAGGATAGGATAGGATAGAGGATAGGATAGACGATAGGATAGGATAGAGGATAGGATAGGATAGAGGATAGAGGATAGGATAGGATAGAGGATAGAGGATAGGATAGGATAGAGGATAGGATTGGACAGAGAATAGGGTAGTGGATTTGATAGAATAGAGGATAGGATAGGATAGAAGATAGGATAGGATAGAGGATAGGATAGGATATAGGATAGGATAGGATAGAGGACAGGATAGGATACAGGATTGGATAGGATACAGGAAAGGATAGGATTGAGGATAGGATAGGATGGAGGATAGGATAGGATAGAGGATAGGATAGGATACAGGATAGGATAGACGATAGGATAGGATAGAGGATTGGATAGGATAGAGGATAGATGATAGGATAGGATAGAGGATAGAGGATAGGATAGGGGATTTGATAGGATAGAGGATAGGATAGGATAGAAGATAGGATAGGATAGAGGATAGGATAGGATAGAGGATAGGATAGGATAGAGGATAGGATAGGATAGAGGACAGGATAGGATACAGGATTGGATAGGATAGAGGATAGGATTGGACAGAGAATAAGGTAGGGGATTTGATAGGATAGAGGATAGGATAGGATAGAGGATAGGATAGGATAGAGGATAGGATAGGATATAGGATAGGATAGGATAGAGGATAGGATAGGATAGAGGAATAGGATGGGATACAGGATAGGATAGACGATAGGATAGGATAGAGCATAGGATAGGATGGAGGATCGGATAGGATAGAGGATAGGATAGGATAGAGGATAGGATAGACGATAGGATAGGATAGAGGATAGGATAGGATAGAGGATAGAGGATAGGATAGGATAGAGGATAGAGGATAGGATAGGGTAGAGGATAGGATAGGATAGAGGATAGGATAGGATAGAGGATAGGATAGGATAGAGGATAGGATTGGACAGAGAATAGGGTAGGGGATTTGATAGGATAGAGGATAGGATAGGATAGAAGATAGGATTGGATAGAGGATAGGATAGGATAGAGGATAGGATAGGATAGAGGACAGGATAGGATACAGGATTGGATAGGATACAGGAAAGGATAGGATTGGGGATAGGATAGGATGGACGATAGGATAGGATAGAGGATAGGATAGGATAGAGGATAGGATAGGATACAGGATAGGATAGGATAGGATAGAGGATAGGATAGGGGATTTGATAGGATAGAGGATAGGATAGGATAGAGGATAGGATAGGATACAGGATAGGATAGGATAGAGGATAGGATAGGATAGAGGATAGGATAGAGGATAGGATAGGATAGAGGATAGGATAGGATATAGGATAGGATAGGATAGAGGATAGGATAGGATAGAGGAATAGGATAGGATAGAGGATAGGATAGACGATAGGATGGGATAGAGCATAGGATAGGATAGAGGATAGGATAGGATAGAAGATAGGATAGAATAGAGGATAGGATAGGATAGAGGATAGGATAGGATAGAGGATAGAGGATAGGATTGGATAGTGGATAGGATAGGATAGAGGATAGGATAGGATAGAGGATAGGATAGACGATAGGATAGGATAGAGGATTGGATAGGATAGAGGATAGATGATAGGATAGGATAGAGGATAGGATAGGGGATTTGATAGGATAGAGGATAGGATAGGATAGAGGATAGGATAGGATACAGGATAGGATAGGATAGAGGATAGGATAGGATAGAGGATAGGATAGGATAGAGGATAGGATAGGATACAGGATAGGATAGGATAGAGGATAGGATAGGATAGAGGATAGGATAGGATAGAGGATAGGATAGGATAGAGGATAGGATAGGATAGAGGATAGGATAGGATAGAGGATAGGATAGGATAGAGGATAGGTTAGGATACAGGATAGGATAGGATGGAGGATAGGATAGGATAGAGGATAAGATAGGATAGAGGATAGGATAGGATAGAGGATAGGATAGGATACAGGATAGGATAGGATGGAGGATAGGATAGGATAGAGGATAGGATAGGATAGAGGATAGGATAGAGGATTGGATAGGATACAGGATAGGATAGGATAGAGGATAGGATAGGGGATTTGATAGGATAGAGGATAGGATATGATACAGGATAGGATAGGATGGAGGATAGGATAGAATAGAGGATAGGATAGGATAGAGGATAGGATAGAGGATTGGATAGGATACAGGATAGGATAGGATAGGATAGAGGATAGGATAGGATAGAGGATAAGATAGGATAGAGGATAGGATAGGATAGAGGATAGGATTGGACAGAGAATAGGGTAGTGGATTTGATAGGATAGAGGATAGGATAGGATAGAAGATAGGATAGGATAGAGGATAGGATAGGATATAGGATAGGATAGGATAGAGGACAGGATAGGATACAGGATTGGATAGGATACAGGAAAGGATAGGATTGAGGATAGGATAGGATGGAGGATAGGATAGGATAGAGGATAGGATAGGATACAGGATAGGATAGACGATAGGATAGGATAGAGGATTGGATAGGATAGAGGATAGATGATAGGATAGGATAGGATAGAGGATAGGATAGGGGATTTGATAGGATAGAGGATAGGATAGGATAGAGGATAGGATAGGATACAGGATAGGATAGGATAGAGGATAGGATAGGATAGAGGATAGGATAGGATAGAGGACAGGATAGGATAGAGGATAGGATAGGATAGAGGAATAGGATAGGATAGAGGATAGGATAGACGATAGGATGGGATAGAGCATAGGATAGGATAGAGGATAGGATAGGATAGAAGATAGGATAGAATAGAGGATAGGATAGGATAGAGGATAGGATAGGATAGAGGATAGGATAGGATAGAGGAATAGGATAGGATAGAGGATAGGATAGACGATAGGATAGGATAGAGCATAGGATAGGATAGAGGATGGGATAGGATAGAGGACAGGATAGGATACAGGATTGGATAGGATACAGGAAAGGATAGGATTGAGGATAGGATAGGATGGAGGATAGGATAGGATAGAGGATAGGATAGGATAGAGGATAGGATAGACGATAGGATAGGATAGCGGATAGGATAGGATAGAGGATAGAGGATAGGATAGGATAGAGGATAGAGGATAGGATAGGATAGAGGATAGGATACGATAGAGGATAGGATAGGATAGAGGATAGGATAGGACAGAGGATAGGGTTGGGGATTTGATAGGATGGAGGATAGGATAGGATAGAAGATGGGATAGGATAGAGGATACGATAGGATAGAGGATAGGATAGGATAGAGGATAGGATAGGGGATTTGATAGGATAGAGGATAGGATAGGATAGAGTATAGGATAGGATAAGATAAAAGGATAGGATCGAATAGAGGATAGGATAGGATAGAGGACAGGAGAGGATACAGGATTGGATAGGATACAGGAAAGGATAGGATTGAGGATAGGATAGGATGGAGGATAGGATAGGATAGAGGATAGGATAGGATAGAGGATAGGATAGACGATAGGATAGGATAGAGGATAGGATAGAGGATAGCATAGGATAGAGGATAGGATAGGACAGAGGATAGCATAGGATAGAGGATAGGATAGGACAGAGGATAGGATAGGATAGAGGATAGGATAGGATAGAGGATAGGATAGGATACAGGATAGGATAGGATGGAGGATAGGATAGGATAGAGGATAGGATAGGATAGAGGATAGGATAGAGGATTGGATAGGATACAGGATAGGATAGGATAGAGGATAGGATAGGGGATTTGATAGGATAGAGGATAGGATATGATAGAGGATAGGATAGGATAGAGGATAGGATAGAGGATAGCATAGGATAGAGGATAGGATAGGACAGAGGATAGCATATGATAGAGGATAGGATAGGATAGAGGATACGATAGGATAGAGGATAGGATAGGATAGAGGATAGGATAGGATAGAGGATAGGATAGGATAGAGGATAGGATAGGATAGGATAGAGGATAGGATAGACGATAGGATAGGATAGAGGATAGGATAGGATAGAGGATAGAGGATAGGATAGGATAGAGGATAGAGGATAGGATAGGATAGAGGATAGGATAGGATAGAGGATAGGATAGGATAGAGGATAGGATAGGATAGAGGATAGAGGATAGGATAGGATAGAGGATAGAGGATAGGATAGGGTAGAGGATAGGATAGGATAGAGCATAGGATAGGATGGAGGATAGGGTAGGATAGAGGATAGGATAGGATAGAGGATAGGATAGACGATAGGATAGGATAGAGGATAGGATAGGATAGAGGATAGAGGATAGGATAGGATAGAGGATAGAGGATAGGATAGGATAGAGGATAGGATAGGATAGAGGATAGGATAGGATAGAGGATAGAGGATAGGATAGGATAGAGGATAGAGGATAGGATAGGGTAGAGGATAGGATAGGATAGAGGATAGGATAGGATAGAGGACAGGATAGGATACAGGATTGGATAGGATACAGGAAAGGATAGGATTGGGGATAGGATAGGATGGACGATAGGATAGGATAGAGGATAGGATAGGATAGAGGATAGGATAGGATACAGGATAGGATAGGATAGGATAGAGGATAGGATAGGGGATTTGATAGGATAGATGATAGGATAGGATAGAGGATAGGATAGGATACAGGATAGGATAGGATAGAGGATAGGATAGGATAGAGGATAGGATAGGATATAGGATAGGATAGGATAGAGGATAGGATAGGATAGAGGAATAGGATAGGATAGAGGATAGGATAGACGATAGGATGGGATAGAGCATAGGATAGGATAGAGGATAGGGTAGGATAGAAGATAGGATAGAATAGAGGATAGGATAGGATAGAGGATAGGATAGGATAGAGGATAGGATAGGATAGAGGAATAGGATAGGATAGAGGATAGGATAGACGATAGGATAGGATAGAGCATAGGATAGGATAGAGGATGGGATAGGATAGAGGACAGGATAGGATACAGGATTGGATAGGATACAGGAAAGGATAGGATTGAGGATAGGATAGGATGGAGGATAGGATAGGATAGAGGATAGGATAGGATAGAGGATAGGATAGACGATAGGATAGGATAGCGGATAGGATAGGATAGAGGATAGAGGATAGGATAGGATAGAGGATAGAGGATAGGATAGGATAGAGGATAGGATACGATAGAGGATAGGATAGGATAGAGGATAGGATAGGACAGAGGATAGGGTTGGGGATTTGATAGGATAGAGGATAGGATAGGATAGAGTATAGGATAGGAAAAGATAAAAGGATAGGATCGAATAGAGGATAGGATAGGATAGAGGACAGGAGAGGATACAGGATTGGATAGGATACAGGAAAGGATAGGATTGAGGATAGGATAGGATGGAGGATAGGATAGGATAGAGGATAGGATAGGATAGAGGATAGGATAGACGATAGGATAGGATAGAGGATAGGATAGAGGATAGCATAGGATAGAGGATAGGATAGGACAGAGGATAGCATAGGATAGAGGATAGGATAGGACAGAGGATAGGATAGGATAGAGGATAGGATAGGATAGAGGATAGGATAGGATACAGGATAGGATAGGATGGAGGATAGGATAGGATAGAGGATAGGATATGATAGAGGATAGGATAGAGGATTGGATAGGATACAGGATAGGATAGGATAGAGGATAGGATAGGGGATTTGATAGGATAGAGGATAGGATATGATAGAGGATAGGATAGGATAGAGGATAGGATAGAGGATAGCATAGGATAGAGGATAGGATAGGACAGAGGATAGCATATGATAGAGGATAGGATAGGATAGAGGATACGATAGGATAGAGGATAGGATAGGATAGAGGATAGGATAGGATAGAGGATAGGATAGGATAGAGGATAGGATAGGATATAGGATAGGATAGGATAGAGGATAGGATAGGATAGAGGAATAGGATGGGATAGAGGATAGGATAGACGATAGGATAGGATAGAGCATAGGATAGGATGGAGGATAGGGTAGGATAGAGGATAGGATAGGATAGAGGATAGGATAGACGATAGGATAGGATAGAGGATATGATAGGATAGAGGATAGAGGATAGGATAGGATAGAGGATAGAGGATAGGATAGGATAGAGGATAGGATAGGATAGAGGATAGGATAGGATAGAGGATAAGATAGGATAGAGGATAGGATAGGATAGAGGATAGGATTGGACAGAGAATAGGGTAGTGGATTTGATAGGATAGAGGATAGGATAGGATAGAAGATAGGATAGGATAGAGGATAGGATAGGATATAGGATAGGATATGATAGAGGACAGGATAGGATACAGGATTTAATAGGATACAGGAAAGGATAGGATTGAGGATAGGATAGGATGGAGGATAGGATAGGATAGAGGATAGGATAGGATACAGGATAGGATAGACGATAGGATAGGATAGAGGATTGGATAGGATAGATGATAGATGATAGGATAGGATAGAGGATAGAGGATAGGATAGGGGATTTGATAGGATAGAGGATAGGATAGGATAGAAGATAGGATAGGATAGAGGATAGGATAGGATAGAGGATAGGATAGGATAGAGGATAGGATAGGATAGAGGACAGGATAGGATACAGGATTGGATAGGATAGAGGATAGGATTGGACAGAGAATAGGGTAGGGGATTTGATAGGATAGAGGATAGGATAGGATAGAGGATAGGATAGGATAGAGGATAGGATAGGATATAGGATAGGATAGGATAGAGGATAGGATAGGATAGAGGAATAGGATGAGATACAGGATAGAATAGACGATAGGATAGGATAGAGCATAGGATAGGATGGAGGATATGATAGGATAGAGGATAGGATAGGATAGAGGATAGGATAGACGATAGGATAGGATAGAGGATAGGATAGGATAGAGGATAGAGGATAGGATAGGATAGAGGATAGAGGATAGGATATGGTAGAGGATAGGATAGGATAGAGGATAGGATAGGATAGAGGATAGGATTGGACAGAGAATAGGGTAGGGGATTTGATAGGATAGAGGATAGGATAGGATAGAAGATAGGATTGGATAGAGGATAGGATAGGATAGAGGATAGGATAGGATAGAGGACAGGATAGGATACAGGATTGGATAGGATACAGGAAAGGATAGGATTGGGGATAGGATAGGATGGACGATAGGATAGGATAGAGGATAGGATAGGATAGAGGATAGGATAGGATACCGGATAGGATAGGATAGGATAGAGGATAGGATAGGGGATTTGATAGGATAGAGGATAGGATAGGATAGAGGATAGGATAGGATACAGGATAGGATAGGATAGAGGATAGGATAGGATAGAGGATAGGATAGGATATAGGATAGGATAGGATAGAGGATAGGATAGGATAGAGGAATAGGATAGGATAGAGGATAGGATAGACGATAGGATGGGATAGAGCAAAGGATAGGATAGAGGATAGGATAGGATAGAAGATAGGATAGAATAGAGGATAGGATAGGATAGAGGATAGGATAGGATAGAGGATAGGATAGGATAGAGGATAGGATAGACGATAGGATAGGATAGAGGATAGGATAGGATATAGGATAGGATAGGATAGAGGATAGGATAGGATAGAGGAATAGGATAGGATAGAGGATAGGATAGGATAGAGGATAGGATAGACGATAGGATAGGACAGAGGATAGGATAGGATAGGGGATAGAGGATAGAGGATAGAGGATAGGATAGGATAGAGGATAGAGGATAGGATAGGATAGAGGATAGGATAGGATAGAGGATAGGATAGGATAGAGGATAGGATAGGACAGAGGATAGGGTAGGATAGAGGATAGGATAGGGGATTTGATAGGATAGGATAGAGGATAGATGATAGGATAGGATAGAGGATAGGATAGGATAGAGGATAGGATAGGATAGAGGATAGGATAGGATAGAGGATAGGATAGGATAGAGGATAGGTTATTATAGACGATAGGATAGGATAGAGGATAGGATAGGATAGAGGATAGAGGATAGAGGATAGGATAGGATAGAGGATAGAGGATAGGATAGGATAGAGGATAGCATAGGATAGAGGATAGGATAGGATAGAGGATAGGATAGGACAGAGGATAGGATAGGATAGAGGATAGAGGATAGAGGATAGAGGATAGAGGATAGAGGATAGGATAGGATAGAGGATAGGATAGGATAGAGGATAGGATAGAGGATAGGATAGGATGGAGGATAGGTTAGGATAGAGGATAGGATAGTATAGAGGACAGGATAGGATACAGGATTGGATAGGATACAGGAAAGGATAGGATTGAGGATAGGATAGGATGGAGGATAGGATAGGATAGAGGATAGGATAGGATAGAGGATAGGATAGACGACAGGATAGGATAGAGGATAGGATAGGACAGAGGATAGGGTAGGGGATTTGATAGGATAGAGGATAGGATAGGATAGAAGATAGGATAGGATAGAGGATAGGATAGGATAGAGGATAGGATAGGAAAGAGGATAGGATTGGATAGAGGATAGGATAGGATAGAGGAGAGGATAGGACAGGGGATTTGATAGGATAGAGGATAGGATAGGATAGAGGATTGGATAGGATAGAGGATAGATGATAGGATAGGATAGAGGATAGGATAGGGGATTTGATAGGATAGATGATAGGATAGGATAGAGGAAAGGATAGGATAGAGGATAGGATAGGATAGAGGATAGGATAGAGGATAGGAAAGGATAGATGATAGGATAGGACAGAGGATAGGATAGGGGATTTGATAGGATAGGATAGAAGATAGGATAGACGATAGGATAGGATAGAGCATAGGATAGGATAGAGAATAGGATAGGATAGAGGATAGGATAGGATAGAACGTAGGATAGAATAGAGGACAGGATAGGATACAGGATTGGATAGGATACAGGAAAGGATAGGATTGAGGATAGGATAGGATAGAGGATAGGATAGACGATAGGATAGTATAGAGGATAGGATAGGATAGAGGATAGAGGATAGGATAGAGGATAGGATAGAGGATAGGATAGAGGATAGGATAGGACAGAGGATAGGGTAGGGGATTTGATAGGATAGAGGATAGGATAGGATAGAAGATAGGATAGGATAGAGGATAGGATAGGATAGAGGATAGGATAGGATAGAGAATAGGATAGACGATAGGATAGGATAGAGGATACGATAGGATAGATGATAGGATAGGATAGAGGATAGGATAGGACAGAGGATAGGATAAAGGATTTGATAGGATAGAGGATAGGATAGGATAGAGGATTGGATAGGATTGAGGATAGATGATAGGATAGGATAGAGGATAGGATAGGGGATTTGATAGGATAGAGGATAGGATAGGATAGAGGATAGGATAGGATAGAGGATAGGATAGAATAGAGGATAGGATAGGATAGAGGATAGGATAGGATAGAGGAATAGGATAGGATAGAGGATAGCATAGACGATAGGATAGGATAGATCATAGGATAGGTTAGAGGATAAGATAGAATAGAGGATAGGATAGGATAGAGGATAGGATAGTATAGAGGACAGGATAGGATACAGGATTGGATAGGATACAGGAAAGGATAGGATTGAGGATAGGATAGGATGGAGGATAGGATAGAATAGAGGATAGGATAGGATAGAGGATAGGATAGGATAGAGGATAGGATAGGATAGAGGATAGGATAGGATATAGGATAGGATAGGATAGAGGATAGGATAGGATAGAGGAATAGGATGGGATAGAGGATAGGATAGACGATAGGATAGGATAGAGCATAGGATAGGATGGAGGATAGGGTAGGATAGAGGATAGGATAGGATAGAGGATAGGATAGACGATAGGATAGGATAGAGGATAGGATAGGATAGAGGATAGAGGATTGGATAGGATACAGGATAGGATAGGACAGAGGATAGGATAGGATAGAGGATAGGATAGGATAGAGGATAGGATAGGATACAGGATAGGAT
Source organism: Halictus rubicundus (assembly GCF_050948215.1). NCBI lineage: Eukaryota > Metazoa > Arthropoda > Insecta > Hymenoptera > Halictidae > Halictus > Halictus rubicundus. The sequence goes on from NW_027488651.1 coordinate 650,480, forward strand.
AGGATGGAGGATAGGATAGGATAGAGGATAGGATAGGATAGAGGATAGGATAGAGGATTGGATAGGATACAGGATAGGATAGGGTAGAGGATAGGATAGGGGATTTGATAGGATAGAGGATAGGATATGATAGAGGATAGGATAGGATAGAGGATAGGATAGAGGATAGCATAGGATAGAGGATAGGATAGGACAGATAGGTAGCATATGATAGAGGATAGGATAGGATAGAGGATAGGATAGGATAGAGGATAGGATAGGACAGAGGATAGGATAGGATAGACGATAGGATAGGATAGAGGATAGGATAGAGGATAGCATAGGATAGAGGATAGGATACGACAGAGGATAGCATAGGATAGAGGATAGGATAGGACAGAGGATAGGATAGGATAGAGGATAGGATAGGATAGAGGATAGGATAGGATAGAGGATAGGATAGGATAGAGGATAGGATAGGATAGAGGATAGGATAGGATATAGGATAGGATAGGATAGAGGATAGGATAGGATAGAGGAATAGGATGGGATAGAGGATAGGATAGACGATAGGATAGGATAGAGCATAGGATAGGATGGAGGATAGGGTAGGATAGAGGATAGGATAGGATAGAGGATAGGATAGACGATAGGATGGGATAGAGGATAGGATAGGATAGAGGATAGAGGATAGGATAGGATAGAGGATAGAGGATAGGATAGGATAGAGGATAGGATACGATAGAGGATAGGATAGGATAGAGGATAAGATAGGATAGAGGATAGGATAGGATAGAGGATAGGATTGGACAGAGAATAGGGTAGTGGATTTGATAGGATAGAGGATAGGATAGGATAGAAGATAGGATAGGATAGAGGATAGAATAGGATATAGGATAGGATAGGATAGAGGACAGGATAGGATACAGGATTGGATAGGATACAGGAAAGGATAGGATTGAGGATAGGATAGGATGGAGGATAGGATAGGATAGAGGATAGGATAGGATACAGGATAGGATAGACGATAGGATAGGATAGAGGATTGGATAGGATAGAGGATAGATGATAGGATAGGATAGAGGATAGAGGATAGGATAGGGGATTTGATAGGATAGAGGATAGGATAGGATAGAAGATAGGATAGGATAGAGGATAGGATAGGATAGAGGATAGGATAGGATAGAGGATAGGATAGGATAGAGGACAGGATAGGATACAGGATTGGATAGGATAGAGGATAGGAATGGACAGAGAATAGGGTAGGGGATTTGATAGGATAGAGGATAGGATAGGATAGAGGATAGGATAGGATAGAGGATAGGATAGGATATAGGATAGGATAGGATAGAGGATAGGATAGGATAGAGGAATAGGATGGGATGGAGGATAGGATAGGATAGAGGATAGGATAGGATAGAGGATAGGATAGACGATAGGATAGGATAGAGGATAGGATAGAGGATAGCATAGGATAGAGGATAGGATAGGACAGAGGATAGCATAGGATAGAGGATAGGATAGGACAGAGGATAGCATAGGATAGAGGATAGGATAGGACAGAGGATAGGATAGGATAGAGGATAGGATAGGATAGAGGATAGGATAGGATACAGGATAGGATAGGATGGAGGATAGGATAGGATAGAGGATTGGATAGAGGATAGCGTAGGATAGAGGATAGGATAGGACAGAGGATAGCATATGATAGAGGATAGGATAGGATAGAGGATAGGATAGGATAGAGGATAGGATAGGATAGAGGATAGGATAGACGATAGGATAGGATAGAGGATAGGATAGAGGATAGCATAGGATAGAGGATAGGATAGGACAGAGGATAGCATAGGATAGAGGATAGGATAGGACAGAGGATAGGATAGGATAGAGGATAGGATAGGATAGAGGATAGGATAGGATACAGGATAGGATAGGATGGAGGATAGGATAGGATAGAGGATAGGATAGGATAGAGGATAGGATAGAGGATTGGATAGGATACAGGATAGGATAGGGTAGAGGATAGGATAGGGGATTTGATAGGATAGAGGATAGGATATGATAGAGGATAGGATAGGATAGAGGATAGGATAGAAGATAGCATAGGATAGAGGATAGGATAGGACAGATAGGTAGCATATGATAGAGGATAGGATAGGATAGAGGATAGGATAGGATAGAGGATAGGATAGGACAGAGGATAGGATAGGATAGACGATAGGATAGGATAGAGGATAGGATAGAGGATAGCATAGGATAGAGGATAGGATACGACAGAGGATAGCATAGGATAGAGGATAGGATAGGACAGAGGATAGGATAGGATAGAGGATAGGATAGGATAGAGGATAGGATAGGATAGAGGATAGGATAGGAAAGAGGATAGGATTGGATAGAGGATAGGATAGGATAGAGGAGAGGATAGGACAGGGGATTTGATAGGATAGAGGATAGGATAGGATAGAGGATTGGATAGGATAGAGGATAGATGATAGGATAGGATAGAGGATAGGATAGGGGATTTGATAGGATAGATGATAGGATAGGATAGAGGAAAGGATAGGATAGAGGATAGGATAGGATAGAGGATAGGATAGAGGATAGGAAAGGATAGATGATAGGATAGGACAGAGGATAGGATAGGGGATTTGATAGGATAGGATAGAAGGTAGGATAGACGATAGGATAGGATAGAGCATAGGATAGGATAGAGAATAGGATAGGATAGAGGATAGGATAGGATAGAACGTAGGATAGAATAGAGGACAGGATAGGATACAGGATTGGATAGGATACAGGAAAGGATAGGATTGAGGATAGGATAGGATAGAGGATAGGATAGACGATAGGATAGTATAGAGGATAGGATAGGATAGAGGATAGAGGATAGGATAGAGGATAGGATAGAGGATAGGATAGAGGATAGGATAGGACAGAGGATAGGGTAGGGGATTTGATAGGATAGAGGATAGGATAGGATAGAAGATAGGATAGGATAGAGGATAGGATAGGATAGAGGATAGGATAGGATAGAGGATAGGATAGACGATAGGATAGGATAGAGGATACGATAGGATAGAGGATAGGATAGGATAGAGGATAGGATAGGACAGAGGATAGGATAGAGGATTTGATAGGATAGAGGATAGGATAGGATAGAGGATTGGATAGGATTGAGGATAGATGATAGGATAGGATAGAGGATAGGATAGGGGATTTGATAGGATAGAGGATAGGATAGGATAGAGGATAGGATAGGATAGAGGATAGGATAGAATAGAGGATAGGATAGGATAGAGGATAGGATAGGATAGAGGAATAGGATAGGATAGAGGATAGCATAGACGATAGGATAGGATAGATCATAGGATAGGTTAGAGGATAAGATAGAATAGAGGATAGGATAGGATAGAGGATAGGATAGTATAGAGGACAGGATAGGATACAGGATTGGATAGGATACAGGAAAGGATAGGATTGAGGATAGGATAGGATGGAGGATAGGATAGAATAGAGGATAGGATAGGATAGAGGATAGGATAGGATAGAGGATAGGATAGGATAGAGGATAGGATAGACGATAGGATGGGATAGAGGATAGGATAGGATAGAGGATAGAGGATAGGATAGGATAGAGGATAGAGGATAGGATAGGATAGAGGATAGGATAGGATAGAGGATAGGATAGGATAGAGGATAAGATAGGATAGAGGATAGGATAGGATAGAGGATAGGATTGGACAGAGAATAGGGTAGTGGATTTGATAGGATAGAGGATAGGATAGGATAGAAGATAGGATAGGATAGAGGATAGGATAGGATATAGGATAGGATAGGATAGAGGACAGGATAGGATACAGGATTGGATAGGATACAGGAAAGGATAGGATTGAGGATAGGATAGGATGGAGGATAGGATAGGATAGGATAGAGGATAGGATAGGGGATTTGATAGGATAGATGATAGGATAGGATAGAGGATAGGATAGGATACAGGATAGGATAGGATAGAGGATAGGATAGGATAGAGGATAGGATAGGATATAGGATAGGATAGGATAGAGGATAGGATAGGATAGAGGAATAGGATAGGATAGAGGATAGGATAGACGATAGGATGGGATAGAGCATAGGATAGGATAGAGGATAGGATAGGATAGAAGATAGGATAGAATAGAGGATAGGATAGGATAGAGGATAGGATAGGATAGAGGATAGGATAGGATAGAGGAATAGGATAGGATAGAGGATAGGATAGACGATAGGATAGGATAGAGCATAGGATAGGATAGAGGATGGGATAGGATAGAGGACAGGATAGGATACAGGATTGGATAGGATACAGGAAAGGATAGGATTGAGGATAGGATAGGATGGAGGATAGGATAGGATAGAGGATAGGATAGGATAGAGGATAGGATAGACGACAGGATAGGATAGCGGATAGGATAGGATAGAGGATAGAGGATAGGATAGGATAGAGGATAGAGGATAGGATAGGATAGAGGATAGGATACGATAGAGGATAGGATAGGATAGAGGATAGGATAGGACAGAGGATAGGGTTGGGGATTTGATAGGATAGAGGATAGGATAGGATAGAGTATAGGATAGGATAAGATAAAAGGATAGGATCGAATAGAGGATAGGATAGGATAGAGGACAGGAGAGGATACAGGATTGGATAGGATACAGGAAAGGATAGGATTGAGGATAGGATAGGATGGAGGATAGGATAGGATAGAGGATAGGATAGGATAGAGGATAGGATAGGATTGGGGATAGGATAGGATGGACGATAGGATAGGATAGAGGATAGGATAGGATAGAGGATAGGATAGGATACAGGATAGGATAGGATAGGATAGAGGATAGGATAGGGGATTTGATAGGATAGATGATAGGATAGGATAGAGGATAGGATAGGATACAGGATAGGATAGGATAGAGGATAGGATAGGATAGAGGATAGGATAGGATATAGGATAGGATAGGATAGAGGATAGGATAGGATAGAGGAATAGGATAGGATAGAGGATAGGATAGACGATAGGATGGGATAGAGCATAGGATAGGATAGAGGATAGGATAGGATAGAAGATAGGATAGAATAGAGGATAGGATAGGATAGAGGATAGGATAGGATAGAGGATAGGATAGGATAGAGGAATAGGATAGGATAGAGGATAGGATAGACGATAGGATAGGATAGAGCATAGGATAGGATAGAGGATGGGATAGGATAGAGGACAGGATAGGATACAGGATTGGATAGGATACAGGAAAGGATAGGATTGAGGATAGGATAGGATGGAGGATAGGATAGGATAGAGGATAGGATAGGATAGAGGATAGGATAGACGATAGGATAGGATAGCGGATAGGATAGGATAGAGGATAGAGGATAGGATAGGATAGAGGATAGAGGATAGGATAGGATAGAGGATAGGATACGATAGAGGATAGGATAGGATAGAGGATAGGATAGGACAGAGGATAGGGTTGGGGATTTGATAGGATAGAGGATAGGATAGGATAGAGTATAGGATAGGATAAGATAAAAGGATAGGATCGAATAGAGGATAGGATAGGATAGAGGACAGGAGAGGATACAGGATTGGATAGGATACAGGAAAGGATAGGATTGAGGATAGGATAGGATGGAGGATAGGATAGGATAGAGGATAGGATAGGATAGAGGATAGGATAGACGATAGGATAGGATAGAGGATAGGATAGAGGATAGCATAGGATAGAGGATAGGATAGGACAGAGGATAGCATAGGATAGAGGATAGGATAGGACAGAGGATAGGATAGGATAGAGGATAGGATAGGATAGAGGATAGGATAGGATACAGGATAGGATAGGATGGAGGATAGGATAGGATAGAGGATAGGATATGATAGAGGATAGGATAGAGGATTGGATAGGATACAGGATAGGATAGGATAGAGGATGGGATAGGATAGAGGACAGGATAGGATACAGGATTGGATAGGATACAGGAAAGGATAGGATTGAGGATAGGATAGGATGGAGGATAGGATAGGATAGAGGATAGGATAGGATAGAGGATAGGATAGACGATAGGATAGGATAGCGGATAGGATAGGATAGAGGATAGAGGATAGGATAGGATAGAGGATAGAGGATAGGATAGGATAGAGGATAGGATACGATAGAGGATAGGATAGGATAGAGGATAGGATAGGACAGAGGATAGGGTTGGGGATTTGATAGGATAGAGGATAGGATAGGATAGAGTATAGGATAGGATAAGATAAAAGGATAGGATCGAATAGAGGATAGGATAGGATAGAGGACAGGAGAGGATACAGGATTGGATAGGATACAGGAAAGGATAGGATTGAGGATAGGATAGGATGGAGGATAGGATAGGATAGAGGATAGGATAGGATAGAGGATAGGATAGACGATAGGATAGGATAGAGGATAGGATAGAGGATAGCATAGGATAGAGGATAGGATAGGACAGAGGATAGCATAGGATAGAGGATAGGATAGGACAGAGGATAGGATAGGATAGAGGATAGGATAGGATAGAGGATAGGATAGGATACAGGATAGGATAGGATGGAGGATAGGATAGGATAGAGGATAGGATATGATAGAGGATAGGATAGAGGATTGGATAGGATACAGGATAGGATAGGATAGAGGATAGGATAGGGGATTTGATAGGATAGAGGATAGGATATGATAGAGGATAGGATAGGATAGAGGATAGGATAGAGGATAGCATAGGATAGAGGATAGGATAGGACAGAGGATAGCATATGATAGAGGATAGGATAGGATAGAGGATACGATAGGATAGAGGATAGGATAGGATAGAGGATAGGATAGGATAGAGGATAGGATAGGATAGAGGATAGGATAGGATATAGGATAGGATAGGATAGAGGATAGGATAGGATAGAGGAATAGGATGGGATAGAGGATAGGATAGACGATAGGATAGGATAGAGCATAGGATAGGATGGAGGATAGGGTAGGATAGAGGATAGGATAGGATAGAGGATAGGATAGACGATAGGATAGGATAGAGGATATGATAGGATAGAGGATAGAGGATAGGATAGGATAGAGGATAGAGGATAGAGGATAGGATAGGATAGAGGATAGGATAGGATAGAGGATAAGATAGGATAGAGGATAGGATAGGATAGAGGATAGGATTGGACAGAGAATAGGGTAGTGGATTTGATAGGATAGAGGATAGGATAGGATAGAAGATAGGATAGGATAGAGGATAGGATAGGATATAGGATAGGATATGATAGAGGACAGGATAGGATACAGGATTTAATAGGATACAGGAAAGGATAGGATTGAGGATAGGATAGGATGGAGGATAGGATAGGATAGAGGATAGGATAGGATACAGGATAGGATAGACGATAGGATAGGATAGAGGATTGGATAGGATAGATGATAGATGATAGGATAGGATAGAGGATAGAGGATAGGATAGGGGATTTGATAGGATAGAGGATAGGATAGGATAGAAGATAGGATAGGATAGAGGATAGGATAGGATAGAGGATAGGATAGGATAGAGGATAGGATAGGATAGAGGACAGGATAGGATACAGGATTGGATAGGATAGAGGATAGGATTGGACAGAGAATAGGGTAGGGGATTTGATAGGATAGAGGATAGGATAGGATAGAGGATAGGATAGGATAGAGGATAGGATAGGATATAGGATAGGATAGGATAGAGGATAGGATAGGATAGAGGAATAGGATGAGATACAGGATAGAATAGACGATAGGATAGGATAGAGCATAGGATAGGATGGAGGATATGATAGGATAGAGGATAGGATAGGATAGAGGATAGGATAGACGATAGGATAGGATAGAGGATAGGATAGGATAGAGGATAGGATAGGATACCGGATAGGATAGGATAGGATAGAGGATAGGATAGGGGATTTGATAGGATAGAGGATAGGATAGGATAGAGGATAGGATAGGATACAGGATAGGATAGGATAGAGGATAGGATAGGATAGAGGATAGGATAGGATATAGGATAGGATAGGATAGAGGATAGGATAGGATAGAGGAATAGGATAGGATAGAGGATAGGATAGACGATAGGATAGGATAGAGCATAGGATAGGATAGAGGATAGGATAGGATAGAAGATAGGATAGAATAGAGGATAGGATAGGATAGAGGATAGGATAGGATAGAGGATAGGATAGGATAGAGGATAGGATAGACGATAGGATAGGATAGAGGATAGGATAGGATATAGGATAGGATAGGATAGAGGATAGGATAGGATAGAGGAATAGGATAGGATAGAGGATAGGATAGGATAGAGGATAGGATAGACGATAGGATAGGACAGAGGATAGGATAGGATAGAGGATAGAGGATAGAGGATAGAGGATAGGATAGGATAGAGGATAGAGGATAGGATAGGATAGAGGATAGGATAGGATAGAGGATAGGATAGGATAGAGGATAGGATAGGACAGAGGATAGGGTAGGATAGAAGATAGGATAGGGGATTTGATAGGATAGGATAGAGGATAGATGATAGGATAGGATAGAGGATAGGATAGGATAGAGGATAGGATAGGATAGAGGATAGGATAGGATAGAGGATAGGTTAGGATAGACGATAGGATAGGATAGAGGATAGGATAGGATAGAGGATAGAGGATAGAGGATAGGATAGGATAGAGGATAGAGGATAGGATAGGATAGAGGATAGCATAGGATAGAGGATAGGATAGGATAGAGGATAGGATAGGACAGAGGATAGGATAGGATAGAGGATAGAGGATAGAGGATAGAGGATAGAGGATAGAGGATAGGATAGGATAGAGGATAGGATAGGATAGAGGATAGGATAGAGGATAGGATAGGATGGAGGATAGGTTAGGATAGAGGATAGGATAGTATAGAGGACAGGATAGGATACAGGATTGGATAGGATACAGGAAAGGATAGGATTGAGGATAGGATAGGATGGAGGATAGGATAGGATAGAGGATAGGATAGGATAGAGGATAGGATAGACGACAGGATAGGATAGAGGATAGGATAGGATAGGATACAGGATAGGATAGGATAGAGGATAGGATAGGGGATTTAATAGGATAGAGGATAGGATAGGATAGAGGATAGGATAGGATACAGGATAGGATAGGATAGAGGATAGGATAGGATAGAGGATAGGATAGGATAGGGGATTTGATAGGATAGAGGATAGGATAGGATAGAGGATAGGATAGGATAGAGGATAGGATAAGATAGAGGATAGGATAGGATAGAGGATAGGATAGGATAGAGGATAGGATAGGATAGAGGATAGAGGATAGGATAGGACAGAGGATAGGGTAGGGGATTTGATAGGATAGAGGATAGGATAGGATAGAGGATAGGATAGGATAGAGGATAGGATAGGATAGAGGATAGGATAGGATAGAGGATAGGATAGGATAGAGGATAGGATAGACGATAGGATAGGATAGAGGATAGGATAGGATAGAGGATAGTATAGGATAGGATAGAGGATAGGATAGGATAGAGGATAGGATAGGATATAGGATAGGATAGGATAGAGGATAGGATAGGACAGAGGATAGGGTAGGGGATTTGATAGGATAGAGGATAGGATAGGATAGAAGATAGGATAGGATAGAGGATAGGATAGGATAGAGGATAGGATAGGAAAGAGGATAGGATTGGATAGAGGATAGGATAGGATAGAGGAGAGGATAGGACAGGGGATTTGATAGGATAGAGGATAGGATAGGATAGAGGATTGGATAGGATAGAGGATAGGATAGGATAGAGGATAGGATAGGATATAGGATAGGATAGGATAGATGATAGGATAGGATAGAGGAAAGGATAGGATAGAGGATAGGATAGGATAGAGGATAGGATAGAGGATAGGAAAGGATAGATGATAGGATAGGACAGAGGATAGGATAGGGGATTTGATAGGATAGGATAGAAGATAGGATAGACGATAGGATAGGATAGAGCATAGGATAGGATAGAGAATAGGATAGGATAGAGGATAGGATAGGATAGAACGTAGGATAGAATAGAGGACAGGATAGGATACAGGATTGGATAGGATACAGGAAAGGATAGGATTGAGGATAGGATAGGATAGAGGATAGGATAGACGATAGGATAGTATAGAGGATAGGATAGGATAGAGGATAGAGGATAGGATAGAGGATAGGATAGAGGATAGGATAGAGGATAGGATAGGACAGAGGATAGGGTAGGGGATTTGATAGGATAGAGGATAGGATAGGATAGAAGATAGGATAGGATAGAGGATAGGATAGGATAGAGGATAGGATAGGATAGAGGATAGGATAGACGATAGGATAGGATAGAGGATACGATAGGATAGAGGATAGGATAGGATAGAGGATAGGATACGACAGAGGATAGCATAGGATAGAGGATAGGATAGGACAGAGGATAGGATAGGATAGAGGATAGGATAGGATAGAGGATAGGATAGGATAGAGGATAGGATAGGATAGAGGATAGGATAGGATAGAGGATAGGATAGGATATAGGATAGGATAGGATAGAGGATAGGATAGGATAGAGGAATAGGATGGGATAGAGGATAGGATAGACGATAGGATAGGATAGAGCATAGGATAGGATGGAGGATAGGGTAGGATAGAGGATAGGATAGGATAGAGGATAGGATAGACGATAGGATGGGATAGAGGATAGGATAGGATAGAGGATAGAGGATAGGATAGGATAGAGGATAGAGGATAGGATAGGATAGAGGATAGGATAGGATAGAGGATAGGATAGGATAGAGGATAAGATAGGATAGAGGATAGGATAGGATAGAGGATAGGATTGGACAGAGAATAGGGTAGTGGATTTGATAGGATAGAGGATAGGATAGGATAGAAGATAGGATAGGATAGAGGATAGAATAGGATATAGGATAGGATAGGATAGAGGACAGGATAGGATACAGGATTGGATAGGATACAGGAAAGGATAGGATTGAGGATAGGATAGGATGGAGGATAGGATAGGATAGAGGATAGGATAGGATACAGGATAGGATAGACGATAGGATAGGATAGAGGATTGGATAGGATAGAGGATAGATGATAGGATAGGATAGAGGATAGAGGATAGGATAGGGGATTTGATAGGATAGAGGATAGGATAGGATAGAAGATAGGATAGGATAGAGGATAGGATAGGATAGAGGATAGGATAGGATAGAGGATAGGATAGGATAGAGGACAGGATAGGATACAGGATTGGATAGGATAGAGGATAGGAATGGACAGAGAATAGGGTAGGGGATTTGATAGGATAGAGGATAGGATAGGATAGAGGATAGGATAGGATAGAGGATAGGATAGGATATAGGATAGGATAGGATAGAGGATAGGATAGGATAGAGGAATAGGATGGGATACAGGATAGGATAGACGATAGGATAGGATAGAGCATAGGATAGGATGGAGGATAGGATAGGATAGAGGATAGGATAGGATAGAGGATAGGATAGACGATAGGATAGGATAGAGGATAGGATAGGATAGAGGATAGAGGATAGGATAGGATAGGATAGAAGATAGAGGATAGGATAGGGTAGAGGATAGGATAGGATAGAGGATAGGATAGGATAGAGGATAGGATAGGATAGAGGATAGGATTGGACAGAGAATAGGGTAGGGGATTTGATAGGATAGAGGATAGGATAGGATAGAAGATAGGATTGGATAGAGGATAGGATAGGATAGAGGATAGGATAGGATAGAGGACAGGATAGGATACAGGATTGGATAGGATACAGGAAAGGATAGGATTGGGGATAGGATAGGATGGACGATAGGATAGGATAGAGGATAGGATAGGATAGAGGATAGGATAGGATAGAGGATAGAGGATAGGATTGGATAGTGGATAGGATAGGATAGAGGATAGGATAGGATAGAGGATAGGATAGACGATAGGATAGGATAGAGTATTGGATAGGGTAGAGGATAGATGATAGGATAGGATAGAGGATAGGATAGGGGATTTGATAGGATAGAGGATAGGATAGGATAGAGGATAGGATAGGATACAGGATAGGATAGGATAGAGGATAGGATAGGATAGAGGATAGGATAGGATAGAGGATAGGATAGGATATAGGATAGGATAGGATAGAGGATAGGATAGGATAGAGGATAGGATAGACGATAGGATAGGATAGCGGATAGGATAGGATAGAGGATAGAGGATAGGATAGGATCGAGGATAGAGGATAGGATAGGATAGAGGATAGGATACGATAGAGGATAGGATAGGATAGAGGATAGGATAGGACAGAGGATAGGGTTGGGGATTTGATAGGATAGAGGATAGGATAGGATAGAAGATGGGATAGGATAGAGGATACGATAGGATAGAGGATAGGATAGGATAGAGGATAGGATAGGGGATTTGATAGGATAGAGGATAGGATAGGATAGAGTATAGGATAGGATAAGATAAAAGGATAGGATCGAATAGAGGATAGGATAGGATAGAGGACAGGAGAGGATACAGGATTGGATAGGATACAGGAAAGGATAGGATTGAGGATAGGATAGGATGGAGGATAGGATAGGATAGAGGATAGGATAGGATAGAGGATAGGATAGACGATAGGATAGGATAGAGGATAGGATAGAGGATAGCATAGGATAGAGGATAGGATAGGACAGAGGATAGCATAGGATAGAGGATAGGATAGGACAGAGGATAGCATAGGATAGAGGATAGGATAGGACAGAGGATAGGATAGGATAGAGGATAGGATAGGATAGAGGATAGGATAGGATACAGGATAGGATAGGATGGAGGATAGGATAGGATAGAGGATAGGATAGAGGATAGCGTAGGATAGAGGATAGGATAGGACAGAGGATAGCATATGATAGAGGATAGGATAGGATAGAGGATAGGATAGGATAGAGGATAGGATAGGATAGAGGATAGGATAGACGATAGGATAGGATAGAGGATAGGATAGAGGATAGCATAGGATAGAGGATAGGATAGGACAGAGGATAGCATAGGATAGAGGATAGGATAGGACAGAGGATAGGATAGGATAGAGGATAGGATAGGATAGAGGATAGGATAGGATACAGGATAGGATAGGATGGAGGATAGGATAGGATAGAGGATAGGATAGGATAGAGGATAGGATAGAGGATTGGATAGGATACAGGATAGGATAGGGTAGAGGATAGGATAGGGGATTTGATAGGATAGAGGATAGGATATGATAGAGGATAGGATAGGATAGAGGATAGGATAGAGGATAGCATAGGATAGAGGATAGGATAGGACAGATAGGTAGCATATGATAGAGGATAGGATAGGATAGAGGATAGGATAGGATAGAGGATAGGATAGGACAGAGGATAGGATAGGATAGACGATAGGATAGGATAGAGGATAGGATAGAGGATAGCATAGGATAGAGGATAGGATACGACAGAGGATAGCATAGGATAGAGGATAGGATAGGACAGAGGATAGGATAGGATAGAGGATAGGATAGGATAGAGGATAGGATGGGATAGAGGATAGGATAGGAAAGAGGATAGGATTGGATAGAGGATAGGATAGGATAGAGGAGAGGATAGGACAGGGGATTTGATAGGATAGAGGATAGGATAGGATAGAGGATTGGATAGGATAGAGGATAGATGATAGGATAGGATAGAGGATAGGATAGGGGATTTGATAGGATAGATGATAGGATAGGATAGAGGAAAGGATAGGATAGAGGATAGGATAGGATAGAGGATAGGATAGAGGATAGGAAAGGATAGATGATAGGATAGGACAGAGGATAGGATAGGGGATTTGATAGGATAGGATAGAAGGTAGGATAGACGATAGGATAGGATAGAGCATAGGATAGGATAGAGAATAGGATAGGATAGAGGATAGGATAGGATAGAACGTAGGATAGAATAGAGGACAGGATAGGATACAGGATTGGATAGGATACAGGAAAGGATAGGATTGAGGATAGGATAGGATAGAGGATAGGATAGACGATAGGATAGTATAGAGGATAGGATAGGATAGAGGATAGAGGATAGGATAGAGGATAGGATAGAGGATAGGATAGAGGATAGGATAGGACAGAGGATAGGGTAGGGGATTTGATAGGATAGAGGATAGGATAGGATAGAAGATAGGATAGGATAGAGGATAGGATAGGATAGAGGATAGGATAGGATAGAGGATAGGATAGACGATAGGATAGGATAGAGGATACGATAGGATAGAGGATAGGATAGGATAGAGGATAGGATAGGACAGAGGATAGGATAGAGGATTTGATAGGATAGAGGATAGGATAGGATAGAGGATTGGATAGGATTGAGGATAGATGATAGGATAGGATAGAGGATAGGATAGGGGATTTGATAGGATAGAGGATAGGATAGGATAGAGGATAGGATAGGATAGAGGATAGGATAGAATAGAGGATAGGATAAGATAGAGGATAGGATAGGATAGAGGAATAGGATAGGATAGAGGATAGCATAGACGATAGGATAGGATAGATCATAGGATAGGTTAGAGGATAAGATAGAATAGAGGATAGGATAGGATAGAGGATAGGATAGTATAGAGGACAGGATAGGATACAGGATTGGATAGGATACAGGAAAGGATAGGATTGAGGATAGGATAGGATGGAGGATAGGATAGAATAGAGGATAGGATAGGATAGAGGATAGGATAGGATAGAGGATTGGATAGGATTGAGGATAGATGATAGGATAGGATAGAGGATAGGATAGGGGATTTGATAGGATAGAGGATAGGATAGGATAGAGGATAGGATAGGATAGAGGATAGGATAGAATAGAGGATAGGATAAGATAGAGGATAGGATAGGATAGAGGAATAGGATAGGATAGAGGATAGCATAGACGATAGGATAGGATAGATCATAGGATAGGTTAGAGGATAAGATAGAATAGAGGATAGGATAGGATAGAGGATAGGATAGTATAGAGGACAGGATAGGATACAGGATTGGATAGGATACAGGAAAGGATAGGATTGAGGATAGGATAGGATGGAGGATAGGATAGAATAGAGGATAGGATAGGATAGAGGATAGGATAGGATAGAGGATAGGATAGGATAGAGGATAGGATAGACGATAGGATGGGATAGAGGATAGGATAGGATAGAGGATAGAGGATAGGATAGGATAGAGGATAGAGGATAGGATAGGATAGAGGATAGGATAGGATAGAGGATAGGATAGGATAGAGGATAAGATAGGATAGAGGATAGGATAGGATAGAGGATAGGATTGGACAGAGAATAGGGTAGTGGATTTGATAGGATAGAGGATAGGATAGGATAGAAGATAGGATAGGATAGAGGATAGGATAGGATATAGGATAGGATAGGATAGAGGACAGGATAGGATACAGGATTGGATAGGATACAGGAAAGGATAGGATTGAGGATAGGATAGGATGGAGGATAGGATAGGATAGAGGATAGGATAGGATACAGGATAGGATAGACGATAGGATAGGATAGAGGATTGGATAGGATAGAGGATAGATGATAGGATAGGATAGAGGATAGAGGATAGGATAGGGGATTTGATAGGATAGAGGATAGGATAGGATAGAAGATAGGATAGGATAGAGGATAGGATAGGATAGAGGATAGGATAGAATAGAGGATAGGATAGGATAGAGGATAGGATAGGATAGAGGATAGAGGATAGGATTGGATAGTGGATAGGATAGGATAGAGGATAGGATAGGATAGAGGATAGGATAGGATAGAGGATAGGATAGACGATAGGATAGGATAGAGGATAGGATAGAGGATAGCATAGGATAGAGGATAGGATAGGACAGAGGATAGCATAGGATAGAGGATAGGATAGGACAGAGGATAGGATAGGATAGAGGATAGGATAGGATAGAGGATAGGATAGGATACAGGATAGGATAGGATGGAGGATAGGATAGGATGGAGGATAGGATAGGATAGAGGATAGGATAGGATAGAGGATAGGATAGAGGATTGGATAGGATACAGGATAGGATAGGGTAGAGGATAGGATAGGGGATTTGATAGGATAGAGGATAGGATATGATAGAGGATAGGATAGGATAGAGGATAGGATAGAGGATAGCATAGGATAGAGGATAGGATAGGACAGATAGGTAGCATATGATAGAGGATAGGATAGGATAGAGGATAGGATAGGATAGAGGATAGGATAGGACAGAGGATAGGATAGGATAGACGATAGGATAGGATAGAGGATAGGATAGAGGATAGCATAGGATAGAGGATAGCATAGGATAGAGGATAGGATAGGACAGAGGATAGGATAGGATAGAGGATAGGATAGGATAGAGGATAGGATAGGATAGAGGATAGGATAGGATAGAGGATAGGATAGGATAGAGGATAGGATAGGATATAGGATAGGATAGGATAGAGGATAGGATAGGATAGAGGAATAGGATGGGATAGAGGATAGGATAGACGATAGGATAGGATAGAGCATAGGATAGGATGGAGGATAGGGTAGGATAGAGGATAGGATAGGATAGAGGATAGGATAGACGATAGGATGGGATAGAGGATAGGATAGGATAGAGGATAGAGGATAGGATAGGATAGAGGATAGAGGATAGGATAGGATAGAGGATAGGATAGGATAGAGGATAGGATAGGATAGAGGATAAGATAGGATAGAGGATAGGATAGGATAGAGGATAGGATAGGATAGAGGATTGGATAGGATAGAGGATAGATGATAGGATAGGATAGAGGATAGAGGATAGGATAGGGGATTTGATAGGATAGAGGATAGGATAGGATAGAAGATAGGATAGGATAGAGGATAGGATAGGATAGAGGATAGGATAGGATAGAGGATAGGATAGGATAGAGGACAGGATAGGATACAGGATTGGATAGGATAGAGGATAGGAATGGACAGAGAATAGGGTAGGGGATTTGATAGGATAGAGGATAGGATAGGATAGAGGATAGGATAGGATAGAGGATAGGATAGGATATAGGATAGGATAGGATAGAGGATAGGATAGGATAGAGGAATAGGATGGGATACAGGATAGGATAGACGATAGGATAGGATAGAGCATAGGATAGGATGGAGGATAGGATAGGATAGAGGATAGGATAGGATAGAGGATAGGATAGACGATAGGATAGGATAGAGGATAGGATAGGATAGAGGATAGAGGATAGGATAGGATAGGATAGAAGATAGAGGATAGGATAGGGTAGAGGATAGGATAGGATAGAGGATAGGATAGGATAGAGGATAGGATAGGATAGAGGATAGGATTGGACAGAGAATAGGGTAGGGGATTTGATAGGATAGAGGATAGGATAGGATAGAAGATAGGATTGGATAGAGGATAGGATAGGATAGAGGATAGGATAGGATAGAGGACAGGATAGGATACAGGATTGGATAGGATACAGGAAAGGATAGGATTGGGGATAGGATAGGATGGACGATAGGATAGGATAGAGGATAGGATAGGATAGAGGATAGGATAGGATAGAGGATAGAGGATAGGATTGGATAGTGGATAGGATAGGATAGAGGATAGGATAGGATAGAGGATAGGATAGACGATAGGATAGGATAGAGTATTGGATAGGGTAGAGGATAGATGATAGGATAGGATAGAGGATAGGATAGGGGATTTGATAGGATAGAGGATAGGATAGGATAGAGGATAGGATAGGATACAGGATAGGATAGGATAGAGGATAGGATAGGATAGAGGATAGGATAGGATAGAGGATAGGATAGGATATAGGATAGGATAGGATAGAGGATAGGATAGGATAGAGGATAGGATAGACGATAGGATAGGATAGCGGATAGGAAAGGCTAGAGGATAGAGGATAGGATAGGATCGAGGATAGAGGATAGGATAGGATAGAGGATAGGATACGATAGAGGATAGGATAGGATAGAGGATAGGATAGGACAGAGGATAGGGTTGGGGATTTGATAGGATAGAGGATAGGATAGGATAGAAGATGGGATAGGATAGAGGATACGATAGGATAGAGGATAGGATAGGATAGAGGATAGGATAGGGGATTTGATAGGATAGAGGATAGGATAGGATAGAGTATAGGATAGGATAAGATAAAAGGATAGGATCGAATAGAGGATAGGATAGGATAGAGGACAGGAGAGGATACAGGATTGGATAGGATACAGGAAAGGATAGGATTGAGGATAGGATAGGATGGAGGATAGGATAGGATAGAGGATAGGATAGGATAGAGGATAGGATAGACGATAGGATAGGATAGAGGATAGGATAGAGGATAGCATAGGATAGAGGATAGGATAGGACAGAGGATAGCATAGGATAGAGGATAGGATAGGACAGAGGATAGCATAGGATAGAGGATAGGATAGGACAGAGGATAGGATAGGATAGAGGATAGGATAGGATAGAGGATAGGATAGGATACAGGATAGGATAGGATGGAGGATAGGATAGGATAGAGGATAGGATAGAGGATAGCGTAGGATAGAGGATAGGATAGGACAGAGGATAGCATATGATAGAGGATAGGATAGGATAGAGGATAGGATAGGATAGAGGATAGGATAGGATAGAGGATAGGATAGACGATAGGATAGGATAGAGGATAGGATAGAGGATAGCATAGGATAGAGGATAGGATAGGACAGAGGATAGCATAGGATAGAGGATAGGATAGGACAGAGGATAGGATAGGATAGAGGATAGGATAGGATAGAGGATAGGATAGGATACAGGATAGGATAGGATGGAGGATAGGATAGGATAGAGGATAGGATAGGATAGAGGATAGGATAGAGGATTGGATAGGATACAGGATAGGATAGGGTAGAGGATAGGATAGGGGATTTGATAGGATAGAGGATAGGATATGATAGAGGATAGGATAGGATAGAGGATAGGATAGAGGATAGCATAGGATAGAGGATAGGATAGGACAGATAGGTAGCATATGATAGAGGATAGGATAGGATAGAGGATAGGATAGGATAGAGGATAGGATAGGACAGAGGATAGGATAGGATAGACGATAGGATAGGATAGAGGATAGGATAGAGGATAGCATAGGATAGAGGATAGGATACGACAGAGGATAGCATAGGATAGAGGATAGGATAGGACAGAGGATAGGATAGGATAGAGGATAGGATAGGATAGAGGATAGGATAGGATAGAGGATAGGATAGGAAAGAGGATAGGATTGGATAGAGGATAGGATAGGATAGAGGAGAGGATAGGACAGGGGATTTGATAGGATAGAGGATAGGATAGGATAGAGGATTGGATAGGATAGAGGATAGATGATAGGATAGGATAGAGGATAGGATAGGGGATTTGATAGGATAGATGATAGGATAGGATAGAGGAAAGGATAGGATAGAGGATAGGATAGGATAGAGGATAGGATAGAGGATAGGAAAGGATAGATGATAGGATAGGACAGAGGATAGGATAGGGGATTTGATAGGATAGGATAGAAGGTAGGATAGACGATAGGATAGGATAGAGCATAGGATAGGATAGAGAATAGGATAGGATAGAGGATAGGATAGGATAGAACGTAGGATAGAATAGAGGACAGGATAGGATACAGGATTGGATAGGATACAGGAAAGGATAGGATTGAGGATAGGATAGGATAGAGGATAGGATAGACGATAGGATAGTATAGAGGATAGGATAGGATAGAGGATAGAGGATAGGATAGAGGATAGGATACAGGATAGGATAGAGGATAGGATAGGACAGAGGATAGGGTAGGGGATTTGATAGGATAGAGGATAGGATAGGATAGAAGATAGGATAGGATAGAGGATAGGATAGGATAGAGGATAGGATAGGATAGAGGATAGGATAGACGATAGGATAGGATAGAGGATACGATAGGATAGAGGATAGGATAGGATAGAGGATAGGATAGGACAGAGGATAGGATAGAGGATTTGATAGGATAGAGGATAGGATAGGATAGAGGATTGGATAGGATTGAGGATAGATGATAGGATAGGATAGAGGATAGGATAGGGGATTTGATAGGATAGAGGATAGGATAGGATAGAGGATAGGATAGGATAGAGGATAGGATAGAATAGAGGATAGGATAAGATAGAGGATAGGATAGGATAGAGGAATAGGATAGGATAGAGGATAGCATAGACGATAGGATAGGATAGATCATAGGATAGGTTAGAGGATAAGATAGAATAGAGGATAGGATAGGATAGAGGATAGGATAGTATAGAGGACAGGATAGGATACAGGATTGGATAGGATACAGGAAAGGATAGGATTGAGGATAGGATAGGATGGAGGATAGGATAGAATAGAGGATAGGATAGGATAGAGGATAGGATAGGATAGAGGATAGGATAGGATAGAGGATAGGATAGACGATAGGATGGGATAGAGGATAGGATAGGATAGAGGATAGAGGATAGGATAGGATAGAGGATAGAGGATAGGATAGGATAGAGGATAGGATAGGATAGAGGATAGGATAGGATAGAGGATAAGATAGGATAGAGGATAGGATAGGATAGAGGATAGGATTGGACAGAGAATAGGGTAGTGGATTTGATAGGATAGAGGATAGGATAGGATAGAAGATAGGATAGGATAGAGGATAGGATAGGATATAGGATAGGATAGGATAGAGGACAGGATAGGATACAGGATTGGATAGGATACAGGAAAGGATAGGATTGAGGATAGGATAGGATGGAGGATAGGATAGGATAGAGGATAGGATAGGATACAGGATAGGATAGACGATAGGATAGGATAGAGGATTGGATAGGATAGAGGATAGATGATAGGATAGGATAGAGGATAGAGGATAGGATAGGGGATTTGATAGGATAGAGGATAGGATAGGATAGAAGATAGGATAGGATAGAGGATAGGATAGGATAGAGGATAGGATAGAATAGAGGATAGGATAGGATAGAGGATAGGATAGGATAGAGGATAGAGGATAGGATTGGATAGTGGATAGGATAGGATAGAGGATAGGATAGGATAGAGGATAGGATAGGATAGAGGATAGGATAGACGATAGGATAGGATAGAGGATAGGATAGAGGATAGCATAGGATAGAGGATAGGATAGGACAGAGGATAGCATAGGATAGAGGATAGGATAGGACAGAGGATAGGATAGGATAGAGGATAGGATAGGATAGAGGATAGGATAGGATACAGGATAGGATAGGATGGAGGATAGGATAGGATGGAGGATAGGATAGGATAGAGGATAGGATAGGATAGAGGATAGGATAGAGGATTGGATAGGATACAGGATAGGATAGGGTAGAGGATAGGATAGGGGATTTGATAGGATAGAGGATAGGATATGATAGAGGATAGGATAGGATAGAGGATAGGATAGAGGATAGCATAGGATAGAGGATAGGATAGGACAGATAGGTAGCATATGATAGAGGATAGGATAGGATAGAGGATAGGATAGGATAGAGGATAGGATAGGACAGAGGATAGGATAGGATAGACGATAGGATAGGATAGAGGATAGGATAGAGGATAGCATAGGATAGAGGATAGCATAGGATAGAGGATAGGATAGGACAGAGGATAGGATAGGATAGAGGATAGGATAGGATAGAGGATAGGATAGGATAGAGGATAGGATAGGATAGAGGATAGGATAGGATAGAGGATAGGATAGGATATAGGATAGGATAGAATAGAGGATAGGATAGGATAGAGGAATAGGATGGGATAGAGGATAGGATAGACGATAGGATAGGATAGAGCATAGGATAGGATGGAGGATAGGGTAGGATAGAGGATAGGATAGGATAGAGGATAGGATAGACGATAGGATGGGATAGAGGATAGGATAGGATAGAGGATAGAGGATAGGATAGGATAGAGGATAGAGGATAGGATAGGATAGAGGATAGGATAGGATAGAGGATAGGATAGGATAGAGGATAAGATAGGATAGAGGATAGGATAGGATAGAGGATAGGATTGGACAGAGAATAGGGTAGTGGATTTGATAGGATAGAGGATAGGATAGGATAGAAGATAGGATAGGATAGAGGATAGAATAGGATATAGGATAGGATAGGATAGAGGACAGGATAGGATACAGGATTGGATAGGATACAGGAAAGGATAGGATTGAGGATAGGATAGGATGGAGGATAGGATAGGATAGAGGATAGGATAGGATACAGGATAGGATAGAGGATTGGATAGGATAGAGGATAGATGATAGGATAGGATAGAGGATAGAGGATAGGATAGGGGATTTGATAGGATAGAGGATAGGATAGGATAGAAGATAGGATAGGATAGAGGATAGGATAGGATAGAGGATAGGATAGGATAGAGGATAGGATAGGATAGAGGACAGGATAGGATACAGGATTGGATAGGATAGAGGATAGGAATGGACAGAGAATAGGGTAGGGGATTTGATAGGATAGAGGATAGGATAGGATAGAGGATAGGATAGGATAGAGGATAGGATAGGATATAGGATAGGATAGGATAGAGGATAGGATAGGATAGAGGAATAGGATGGGATACAGGATAGGATAGACGATAGGATAGGATAGAGCATAGGATAGGATGGAGGATAGGATAGGATAGAGGATAGGATAGGATAGAGGATAGGATAGACGATAGGATAGGATAGAGGATAGGATAGGATAGAGGATAGAGGATAGGATAGGATAGGATAGAAGATAGAGGATAGGATAGGGTAGAGGATAGGATAGGATAGAGGATAGGATAGGATAGAGGATAGGATAGGATAGAGGATAGGATTGGACAGAGAATAGGGTAGGGGATTTGATAGGATAGAGGATAGGATAGGATAGAAGATAGGATTGGATAGAGGATAGGATAGGATAGAGGATAGGATAGGATAGAGGACAGGATAGGATACAGGATTGGATAGGATACAGGAAAGGATAGGATTGGGGATAGGATAGGATGGACGATAGGATAGGATAGAGGATAGGATAGGATAGAGGATAGGATAGGATAGAGGATAGAGGATAGGATTGGATAGTGGATAGGATAGGATAGAGGATAGGATAGGATAGAGGATAGGATAGACGATAGGATAGGATAGAGTATTGGATAGGGTAGAGGATAGATGATAGGATAGGATAGAGGATAGGATAGGGGATTTGATAGGATAGAGGATAGGATAGGATAGAGGATAGGATAGGATACAGGATAGGATAGGATAGAGGATAGGATAGGATAGAGGATAGGATAGGATAGAGGATAGGATAGGATAGAAGATAGGATAGGATAGAGGATAGGATAGGATAGAGGATAGGATAGGATAGAGGATAGGATAGGATAGAGGATAGGATAGGATAGAGGATAGGATAGGATAGAGGATAGGATAGGATATAGGATAGGATAGGATAGAGGATAGGATAGGATAGAGGATAGGATAGACGATAGGATAGGATAGCGGATAGGATAGGATAGAGGATAGAGGATAGGATAGGATCGAGGATAGAGGATAGGATAGGATAGAGGATAGGATACGATAGAGGACAGGATAGGATAGAGGATAGGATAGGACAGAGGATAGGGTTGGGGATTTGATAGGATAGAGGATAGGATAGGATAGAAGATGGGATAGGATAGAGGATACGATAGGATAGAGGATAGGATAGGATAGAGGATAGGATAGGGGATTTGATAGGATAGAGGATAGGATAGGATAGAGTATAGGATAGGATAAGATAAAAGGATAGGATCGAATAGAGGATAGGATAGGATAGAGGACAGGAGAGGATACAGGATTGGATAGGATACAGGAAAGGATAGGATTGAGGATAGGATAGGATGGAGGATAGGATAGGATAGAGGATAGGATAGGATAGAGGATAGGATAGACGATAGGATAGGATAGAGGATAGGATAGAGGATAGCATAGGATAGAGGATAGGATAGGACAGAGGATAGCATAGGATAGAGGATAGGATAGGACAGAGGATAGCATAGGATAGAGGATAGGATAGGACAGAGGATAGGATAGGATAGAGGATAGGATAGGATAGAGGATAGGATAGGATACAGGATAGGATAGGATGGAGGATAGGATAGGATAGAGGATAGGATAGAGGATAGCATAGGATAGAGGATAGGATAGGACAGAGGATAGCATATGATAGAGGATAGGATAGGATAGAGGATAGAGGATAGGATAGGATAGAGGATAGGATAGGATAGAGGATAGGATAGGATAGAGGATAGGATAGGATAGAGGATAGGATAGGATAGAGGATAGGATAGGATATAGGATAGGATAGGATAGAGGATAGGATAGGATACAGGATAGGATAGGATGGAGGATAGGATAGGATAGAGGATAGGATAGGATAGAGGATAGGATAGAGGATTGGATAGGATACAGGATAGGATAGGATAGAGGATAGGATAGGGGATTTGATAGGATAGAGGATAGGATATGATAGAGGATAGGATAGGATAGAGGATAGGATAGAGGATAGCATAGGATAGAGGATAGGATAGGACAGAGGATAGCATATGATAGAGGATAGGATAGGATAGAGGATAGGATAGGATAGAGGATAGGATAGGATAGAGGATAGGATAGGATAGAGGATAGGATAGGATGGAGGATAGGATAGGATAGAGGATAGGATAGGATAGAGGATAGGATAGGATAGAGGATAGGATAGGATAGAGGATAGGATAGGATAGAGGATAGGATAGGATATAGGATAGGATAGGATAGAGGATAGGTTAGGATAGAGGAATAGGATGGGATAGAGGATAGGATAGACGATAGGATAGGATAGAGCATAGGATAGGATGGAGGATAGGGTAGGATAGAGGATAGGATAGACGATAGGATAGGATAGAGGATAGGATAGGATAGAGGATAGGATAGGATAGAGGATAGGATAGGATAGAGGATAGGATAGGATAGAGGATAGGATAGGATGGAGGATAGGATAGGATAGAGGATAGGATAGGATAGAGGATAGGATAGGATAGAGGATAGGATAGGATACAGGATAGGATAGGATGGAGGATAGGATAGGATAGAGGATAGGATAGAGGATAGCATAGGATAGAGGATAGGATAGGACAGAGGATAGCATATGATAGAGGATAGGATAGGATAGAGGATAGGATAGGATAGAGGATAGGATAGGATAGAGGATAGGATAGGATAGAGGATAGGATAGGATAGAGGATAGGATAGGATAGAGTATAGGATAGGATAAGATAAAAGGATAGGATCGAATAGAGGATAGGATAGGATAGAGGACAGGAGAGGATACAGGATTGGATAGGATACAGGAAAGGATAGGATTGAGGATAGGATAGGATGGAGGATAGGGTAGGATAGAGGATAGGATAGGATAGAGGATAGGATAGACGATAGGATAGGATAGAGGATAGGATAGAGGATAGCATAGGATAGAGGATAGGATAGGACAGAGGATAGCATAGGATAGAGGATAGGATAGGACAGAGGATAGGATAGGATAGAGGATAGGATAGGATAGAGGATAGGATAGGATACAGGATAGGATAGGATGGAGGATAGGATAGGATAGAGGATAGGATAGAGGATAGCATAGGATAGAGGATAGGATAGGACAGAGGATAGCATATGATAGAGGATAGGATAGGATAGAGGATAGGATAGGATAGAGGATAGGATAGGATAGAGGATAGGATAGGATAGAGGATAGGATAGGATAGAGGATAGGATAGGATAGAGGATAGGATAGGATATAGGATAGGATAGGATAGAGGATAGGATAGGATAGAGGAATAGGATGGGATAGAGGATAGGATAGACGATAGGATAGGATAGAGCATAGGATAGGATATAGGATAGGATAGGATAGAGGATAGGATAGGATAGAGGAATAGGATGGGATACAGGATAGGATAGACGGTAGGATAGGATAGAGCATAGGATAGGATGGAGGATAGGATAGGATAGAGGATAGGATAGGATAGAGGATAGGATAGACGATAGGATAGGATAGAGGATAGGATAGGATAGAGGATAGAGGATAGGATAGGATAGGATAGAGGATAGAGGATAGGATAGGGTAGAGGATAGGATAGGATAGAGGATAGGATAGGATAGAGGATAGGATTGGACAGAGAATAGGGTAGGGGATTTGATAGGATAGAGGATAGGATAGGATAGAAGATAGGATTGGATAGAGGATAGGATAGGATAGAGGATAGGATAGGATAGAGGACAGGATAGGATACAGGATTGGATAGGATACAGGAAAGGATAGGATTGGGGATAGGATAGGATGGACGATAGGATAGGATAGAGGATAGGATAGGATAGAGGATAGGATAGGATAGAGGATAGAGGATAGGATTGGATAGTGGATAGGATAGGATAGAGGATAGGATAGGATAGAGGATAGGATAGACGATAGGATAGGATAGAGTATTGGATAGGGTAGAGGATAGATGATAGGATAGGATAGAGGATAGGATAGGGGATTTGATAGGATAGAGGATAGGATAGGATAGAGGATAGGATAGGATACAGGATAGGATAGGATAGAGGATAGGATAGGATAGAGGATAGGATAGGATAGAGGATAGGATAGGATAGAAGATAGGATAGGATAGAGGATAGGATAGGATAGAGGATAGGATAGGATAGAGGATAGGATAGGATAGAGGATAGGATAGGATATAGGATAGGATAGGATAGAGGATAGGATAGGATAGAGGAATAGGATAGGATAGAGGATAGGATAGACGATAGGATAGGATAGAGCATAGGATAGGATAGAGGATGGGATAGGATAGAGGACAGGATAGGATACAGGATTGGATAGGATACAGGAAAGGATAGGATTGAGGATAGGATAGGATGGAGGATAGGATAGGATAGAGGATAGGGTAGGATAGAGGATAGGATAGACGATAGGATAGGATAGCGGATAGGATAGGATAGAGGATAGAGGATAGGATAGGATAGAGGATAGAGGATAGGATAGGATAGAGGATAGGATACGATAGAGGATAGGATAGGATAGAGGATAGGATAGGACAGAGGATAGGGTTGGGGATTTGATAGGATAGAGGATAGGATAGGATAGAAGATGGGATAGGATAGAGGATACGATAGGATAGAGGATAGGATAGGATAGAGGATAGGATAGGGGATTTGATAGGATAGAGGATAGGATAGGATAGAGTATAGGATAGGATAAGATAAAAGGATAGGATCGAATAGAGGATAGGATAGGATAGAGGACAGGAGAGGATACAGGATTGGATAGGATACAGGAAAGGATAGGATTGAGGATAGGATAGGATGGAGGATAGGATGGGATAGAGGATAGGATAGGATAGAGGATAGGATAGACGATAGGATAGGATAGAGGATAGGATAGAGGATAGCATAGGATAGAGGATAGGATAGGACAGAGGATAGCATAGGATAGAGGATAGGATAGGACAGAGGATAGGATAGGATAGAGGATAGGATAGGATAGAGGATAGGATAGGATACAGGATAGGATAGGATGGAGGATAGGATAGGATAGAGGATAGGATAGAGGATAGCATAGGATAGAGGATAGGATAGGACAGAGGATAGCATATGATAGAGGATAGGATAGGATAGAGGATAGGATAGGATAGAGGATAGGATAGGATAGAGGATAGGATAGGATAGAGGATAGGATAGGATAGAGGATAGGATAGGATAGAGGATAGGATAGGATATAGGATAGGATAGGATAGAGGATAGGATAGGATACAGGATAGGATAGGATGGAGGATAGGATAGGATAGAGGATAGGATAGGATATAGGATAGGATAGAGGATTGGATAGGATACAGGATAGGATAGGATAGAGGATAGGATAGGGGATTTGATAGGATAGAGGATAGGATATGATAGAGGATAGGATAGGATAGAGGATAGGATAGAGGATAGCATAGGATAGAGGATAGGATAGGACAGAGGATAGCATATGATAGAGGATAGGATAGGATAGAGGATAGGATAGGATAGAGGATAGGATAGGATAGAGGATAGGATAGGATAGAGGATAGGATAGGATGGAGGATAGGATAGGATAGAGGATAGGATAGGATAGAGGATAGGATAGGATAGAGGATAGGATAGGATAGAGGATAGGATAGGATAGAGGATAGGATAGGATATAGGATAGGATAGGATAGCGGATAGGATAGGATAGAGGAATAGGATGGGATAGAGGATAGGATAGACGATAGGATAGGATAGAGCATAGGATAGGATGGAGGATAGGGTAGGATAGAGGATAGGATAGGATAGAGGATAGGATAGACGATAGGATAGGATAGAGGATAGGATAGGATAGAGGATAGGATAGGATAGAGGATAGGATAGGATGGAGGATAGGATAGGATAGAGGATAGGATAGGATAGAGGATAGGATAGGATTGAGGATAGGATAGGATACAGGATAGGATAGGATGGAGGATAGGATAGGATAGAGGATAGGATAGAGGATAGCATAGGATAGAGGATAGGATAGGACAGAGGATAGCATATGATAGAGGATAGGATAGGATAGAGGATAGGATAGGATAGAGGATAGGATAGGATAGAGGATAGGATAGGATAGAGGATAGGATAGGATAGAGGATAGGATAGGATAGAGGATAGGATAGGATAGAGGATAGGATAGGATATAGGATAGGATAGGATAGAGGATAGGATAGGACAGAGGATAGGATAGGATAGAGGATAGGATAGGATAGAGGATAGGATAGGATAGAGGATAGGATAGGAAAGAGGATAGGATTGGATAGAGGATAGGATAGGATAGAGGAGAGGATAGGACAGGGGATTTGATAGGATAGAGGATAGGATAGGATAGAGGATTGGATAGGATAGAGGATAGATGATAGGATAGGATAGAGGATAGGATAGGGGATTTGATAGGATAGATGATAGGATAGGATAGAGGAAAGGATAGGATAGAGGATAGGATAGGATAGAGGATAGGATAGAGGATAGGAAAGGATAGATGATAGGATAGGACAGAGGATAGGATAGGGGATTTGATAGGATAGGATAGAAGGTAGGATAGACGATAGGATAGGATAGAGCATAGGATAGGATAGAGAATAGGATAGGATAGAGGATAGGATAGGATAGAACGTAGGATAGAATAGAGGACAGGATAGGATACAGGATTGGATAGGATACAGGAAAGGATAGGATTGAGGATAGGATAGGATAGAGGATAGGATAGACGATAGGATAGTATAGAGGATAGGATAGGATAGAGGATAGAGGATAGGATAGAGGATAGGATAGAGGATAGGATAGAGGATAGGATAGGACAGAGGATAGGGTAGGGGATTTGATAGGATAGAGGATAGGATAGGATAGAAGATAGGATAGGATAGAGGATAGGATAGGATAGAGGATAGGATAGGATAGAGGATAGGATAGACGATAGGATAGGATAGAGGATACGATAGGATAGAGGATAGGATAGGATAGAGGATAGGATAGGACAGAGGATAGGATAGAGGATTTGATAGGATAGAGGATAGGATAGGATAGAGGATTGGATAGGATTGAGGATAGATGATAGGATAGGATAGAGGATAGGATAGGGGATTTGATAGGATAGAGGATAGGATAGGATAGAGGATAGGATAGGATAGAGGATAGGATAGAATAGAGGATAGGATAAGATAGAGGATAGGATAGGATAGAGGAATAGGATAGGATAGAGGATAGCATAGACGATAGGATAGGATAGATCATAGGATAGGTTAGAGGATAAGATAGAATAGAGGATAGGATAGGATAGAGGATAGGATAGTATAGAGGACAGGATAGGATACAGGATTGGATAGGATACAGGAAAGGATAGGATTGAGGATAGGATAGGATGGAGGATAGGATAGAATAGAGGATAGGATAGGATAGAGGATAGGATAGGATAGAGGATAGGATAGGATAGAGGATAGGATAGACGATAGGATGGGATAGAGGATAGGATAGGATAGAGGATAGAGGATAGGATAGGATAGAGGATAGAGGATAGGATAGGATAGAGGATAGGATAGGATAGAGGATAGGATAGGATAGAGGATAAGATAGGATAGAGGATAGGATAGGATAGAGGATAGGATTGGACAGAGAATAGGGTAGTGGATTTGATAGGATAGAGGATAGGATAGGATAGAAGATAGGATAGGATAGAGGATAGGATAGGATATAGGATAGGATAGGATAGAGGACAGGATAGGATACAGGATTGGATAGGATACAGGAAAGGATAGGATTGAGGATAGGATAGGATGGAGGATAGGATAGGATAGAGGATAGGATAGGATACAGGATAGGATAGACGATAGGATAGGATAGAGGATTGGATAGGATAGAGGATAGATGATAGGATAGGATAGAGGATAGAGGATAGGATAGGGGATTTGATAGGATAGAGGATAGGATAGGATAGAAGATAGGATAGGATAGAGGATAGGATAGGATAGAGGATAGGATAGAATAGAGGATAGGATAGGATAGAGGATAGGATAGGATAGAGGATAGAGGATAGAGGATAGGATTGGATAGTGGATAGGATAGGATAGAGGATAGGATAGGATAGAGGATTGGATAGGATAGAGGATAGGATAGACGATAGGATAGGATAGAGGATAGGATAGAGGATAGCATAGGATAGAGGATAGGATAGGACAGAGGATAGCATAGGATAGAGGATAGGATAGGACAGAGGATAGGATAGGATAGAGGATAGGATAGGATAGAGGATAGGATAGGATACAGGATAGGATAGGATGGAGGATAGGATAGGATGGAGGATAGGATAGGATAGAGGATAGGATAGGATAGAGGATAGGATAGAGGATTGGATAGGATACAGGATAGGATAGGGTAGAGGATAGGATAGGGGATTTGATAGGATAGAGGATAGGATATGATAGAGGATAGGATAGGATAGAGGATAGGATAGAGGATAGCATAGGATAGAGGATAGGATAGGACAGATAGGTAGCATATGATAGAGGATAGGATAGGATAGAGGATAGGATAGGATAGAGGATAGGATAGGACAGAGGATAGGATAGGATAGACGATAGGATAGGATAGAGGATAGGATAGAGGATAGCATAGGATAGAGGATAGGATACGACAGAGGATAGCATAGGATAGAGGATAGGATAGGACAGAGGATAGGATAGGATAGAGGATAGGATAGGATAGAGGATAGGATAGGATAGAGGATAGGATAGGATAGAGGATAGGATAGGATAGAGGATAGGATAGGATATAGGATAGGATAGGATAGAGGATAGGATAGGATAGAGGAATAGGATGGGATAGAGGATAGGATAGACGATAGGATAGGATAGAGCATAGGATAGGATGGAGGATAGGGTAGGATAGAGGATAGGATAGGATAGAGGATAGGATAGACGATAGGATGGGATAGAGGATAGGATAGGATAGAGGATAGAGGATAGGATAGGATAGAGGATAGAGGATAGGATAGGATAGAGGATAGGATAGGATAGAGGATAGGATAGGATAGAGGATAAGATAGGATAGAGGATAGGATAGGATAGAGGATAGGATTGGACAGAGAATAGGGTAGTGGATTTGATAGGATAGAGGATAGGATAGGATAGAAGATAGGATAGGATAGAGGATAGAATAGGATATAGGATAGGATAGGATAGAGGACAGGATAGGATACAGGATTGGATAGGATACAGGAAAGGATAGGATTGAGGATAGGATAGGATGGAGGATAGGATAGGATAGAGGATAGGATAGGATACAGGATAGGATAGAGGATTGGATAGGATAGAGGATAGATGATAGGATAGGATAGAGGATAGAGGATAGGATAGGGGATTTGATAGGATAGAGGATAGGATAGGATAGAAGATAGGATAGGATAGAGGATAGGATAGGATAGAGGATAGGATAGGATAGAGGATAGGATAGGATAGAGGACAGGATAGGATACAGGATTGGATAGGATAGAGGATAGGAATGGACAGAGAATAGGGTAGGGGATTTGATAGGATAGAGGATAGGATAGGATAGAGGATAGGATAGGATAGAGGATAGGATAGGATATAGGATAGGATAGGATAGAGGATAGGATAGGATAGAGGAATAGGATGGGATACAGGATAGGATAGACGATAGGATAGGATAGAGCATAGGATAGGATGGAGGATAGGATAGGATAGAGGATAGGATAGGATAGAGGATAGGATAGACGATAGGATAGGATAGAGGATAGGATAGGATAGAGGATAGAGGATAGGATAGGATAGGATAGAAGATAGAGGATAGGATAGGGTAGAGGATAGGATAGGATAGAGGATAGGATAGGATAGAGGATAGGATAGGATAGAGGATAGGATTGGACAGAGAATAGGGTAGGGGATTTGATAGGATAGAGGATAGGATAGGATAGAAGATAGGATTGGATAGAGGATAGGATAGGATAGAGGATAGGATAGGATAGAGGACAGGATAGGATACAGGATTGGATAGGATACAGGAAAGGATAGGATTGGGGATAGGATAGGATG
The DNA here is from genome assembly GCF_050948215.1 of Halictus rubicundus. Classification (NCBI taxonomy): domain Eukaryota; kingdom Metazoa; phylum Arthropoda; class Insecta; order Hymenoptera; family Halictidae; genus Halictus; species Halictus rubicundus. The sequence continues at coordinate 683,221 of NW_027488651.1, forward strand.
GACGATAGGATAGGATAGAGGATAGGATAGGATAGAGGATAGGATAGGATAGAGGATAGAGGATAGGATTGGATAGTGGATAGGATAGGATAGAGGATAGGATAGGATAGAGGATAGGATAGACGATAGGATAGGATAGAGTATTGGATAGGGTAGAGGATAGATGATAGGATAGGATAGAGGATAGGATAGGGGATTTGATAGGATAGAGGATAGGATAGGATAGAGGATAGGATAGGATACAGGATAGGATAGGATAGAGGATAGGATAGGATAGAGGATAGGATAGGATAGAGGATAGGATAGGATATAGGATAGGATAGGATAGAGGATAGGATAGGATAGAGGATAGGATAGACGATAGGATAGGATAGCGGATAGGATAGGATAGAGGATAGAGGATAGGATAGGATCGAGGATAGATTATAGGATAGGATAGAGGATAGGATACGATAGAGGATAGGATAGGATAGAGGATAGGATAGGACAGAGGATAGGGTTGGGGATTTGATAGGATAGAGGATAGGATAGGATAGAAGATGGGATAGGATAGAGGATACGATAGGATAGAGGATAGGATAGGATAGAGGATAGGATAGGGGATTTGATAGGATAGAGGATAGGATAGGATAGAGTATAGGATAGGATAAGATAAAAGGATAGGATCGAATAGAGGATAGGATAGGATAGAGGACAGGAGAGGATACAGGATTGGATAGGATACAGGAAAGGATAGGATTGAGGATAGGATAGGATGGAGGATAGGATAGGATAGAGGATAGGATAGGATAGAGGATAGGATAGACGATAGGATAGGATAGAGGATAGGATAGAGGATAGCATAGGATAGAGGATAGGATAGGACAGAGGATAGCATAGGATAGAGGATAGGATAGGACAGAGGATAGCATAGGATAGAGGATAGGATAGGACAGAGGATAGGATAGGATAGAGGATAGGATAGGATAGAGGATAGGATAGGATACAGGATAGGATAGGATGGAGGATAGGATAGGATAGAGGATAGGATAGAGGATAGCATAGGATAGAGGATAGGATAGGACAGAGGATAGCATATGATAGAGGATAGGATAGGATAGAGGATAGGATAGGATAGAGGATAGGATAGGATAGAGGATAGGATAGGATAGAGGATAGGATAGGATAGAGGATAGGATAGGATAGAGGATAGGATAGGATATAGGATAGGATAGGATAGAGGATAGGATAGGATACAGGATAGGATAGGATGGAGGATAGGATAGGATAGAGGATAGGATAGGATAGAGGATAGGATAGAGGATTGGATAGGATACAGGATAGGATAGGATAGAGGATAGGATAGGGGATTTGATAGGATAGAGGATAGGATATGATAGAGGATAGGATAGGATAGAGGATAGGATAGAGGATAGCATAGGATAGAGGATAGGATAGGACAGAGGATAGCATATGATAGAGGATAGGATAGGATAGAGGATAGGATAGGATAGAGGATAGGATAGGATAGAGGATAGGATAGGATAGAGGATAGGATAGGATGGAGGATAGGATAGGATAGAGGATAGGATAGGATAGAGGATAGGATAGGATAGAGGATAGGATAGACGATAGGATGGGATAGAGGATAGGATAGGATAGAGGATAAAGGATAGGATAGGATAGAGGATAGAGGATAGGATAGGATAGAGGATAGGATAGGATAGAGGATAGGATAGGATAGAGGATAAGATAGGATAGAGGATAGGATAGGATAGAGGATAGGATTGGACAGAGAATAGGGTAGTGGATTTGATAGGATAGAGGATAGGATAGGATAGAAGATAGGATAGGATAGAGGATAGAATAGGATATAGGATAGGATAGGATAGAGGACAGGATAGGATACAGGATTGGATAGGATACAGGAAAGGATAGGATTGAGGATAGGATAGGATGGAGGATAGGATAGGATAGAGGATAGGATAGGATACAGGATAGGATAGACGATAGGATAGGATAGAGGATTGGATAGGATAGAGGATAGATGATAGGATAGGATAGAGGATAGAGGATAGGATAGGGGATTTGATAGGATAGAGGATAGGATAGGATAGAAGATAGGATAGGATAGAGGATAGGATAGGATAGAGGATAGGATAGGATAGAGGATAGGATAGGATAGAGGACAGGATAGGATACAGGATTGGATAGGATAGAGGATAGGAATGGACAGAGAATAGGGTAGGGGATTTGATAGGATAGAGGATAGGATAGGATAGAGGATAGGATAGGATAGAGGATAGGATAGGATATAGGATAGGATAGGATAGAGGATAGGATAGGATAGAGGAATAGGATGGGATACAGGATAGGATAGACGATAGGATAGGATAGAGCATAGGATAGGATGGAGGATAGGATAGGATAGAGGATAGGATAGGATAGAGGATAGGATAGACGATAGGATAGGATAGAGGATAGGATAGGATAGAGGATAGAGGATAGGATAGGATAGGATAGAAGATAGAGGATAGGATAGGGTAGAGGATAGGATAGGATAGAGGATAGGATAGGATAGAGGATAGGATAGGATAGAGGATAGGATTGGACAGAGAATAGGGTAGGGGATTTGATAGGATAGAGGATAGGATAGGATAGAAGATAGGATTGGATAGAGGATAGGATAGGATAGAGGATAGGATAGGATAGAGGACAGGATAGGATACAGGATTGGATAGGATACAGGAAAGGATAGGATTGGGGATAGGATAGGATGGACGATAGGATAGGATAGAGGATAGGATAGGATAGAGGATAGGATAGGATAGAGGATAGAGGATAGGATTGGATAGTGGATAGGATAGGATAGAGGATAGGATAGGATAGAGGATAGGATAGACGATAGGATAGGATAGAGTATTGGATAGGGTAGAGGATAGATGATAGGATAGGATAGAGGATAGGATAGGGGATTTGATAGGATAGAGGATAGGATAGGATAGAGGATAGGATAGGATACAGGATAGGATAGGATAGAGGATAGGATAGGATAGAGGATAGGATAGGATAGAGGATAGGATAGGATAGAAGATAGGATAGGATAGAGGATAGGATAGGATAGAGGATAGGATAGGATAGAGGATAGGATAGGATAGAGGATAGGATAGGATAGAGGATAGGATAGGATAGAGGATAGGATAGGATATAGGATAGGATAGGATAGAGGATAGGATAGGATAGAGGATAGGATAGACGATAGGATAGGATAGCGGATAGGATAGGATAGAGGATAGAGGATAGGATAGGATCGAGGATAGAGGATAGGATAGGATAGAGGATAGGATACGATAGAGGACAGGATAGGATAGAGGATAGGATAGGACAGAGGATAGGGTTGGGGATTTGATAGGATAGAGGATAGGATAGGATAGAAGATGGGATAGGATAGAGGATACGATAGGATAGAGGATAGGATAGGATAGAGGATAGGATAGGGGATTTGATAGGATAGAGGATAGGATAGGATAGAGTATAGGATAGGATAAGATAAAAGGATAGGATCGAATAGAGGATAGGATAGGATAGAGGACAGGAGAGGATACAGGATTGGATAGGATACAGGAAAGGATAGGATTGAGGATAGGATAGGATGGAGGATAGGATAGGATAGAGGATAGGATAGGATAGAGGATAGGATAGACGATAGGATAGGATAGAGGATAGGATAGAGGATAGCATAGGATAGAGGATAGGATAGGACAGAGGATAGCATAGGATAGAGGATAGGATAGGACAGAGGATAGCATAGGATAGAGGATAGGATAGGACAGAGGATAGGATAGGATAGAGGATAGGATAGGATAGAGGATAGGATAGGATACAGGATAGGATAGGATGGAGGATAGGATAGGATAGAGGATAGGATAGAGGATAGCATAGGATAGAGGATAGGATAGGACAGAGGATAGCATATGATAGAGGATAGGATAGGATAGAGGATAGAGGATAGGATAGGATAGAGGATAGGATAGGATAGAGGATAGGATAGGATAGAGGATAGGATAGGATAGAGGATAGGATAGGATAGAGGATAGGATAGGATATAGGATAGGATAGGATAGAGGATAGGATAGGATACAGGATAGGATAGGATGGAGGATAGGATAGGATAGAGGATAGGATAGGATAGAGGATAGGATAGAGGATTGGATAGGATACAGGATAGGATAGGATAGAGGATAGGATAGGGGATTTGATAGGATAGAGGATAGGATATGATAGAGGATAGGATAGGATAGAGGATAGGATAGAGGATAGCATAGGATAGAGGATAGGATAGGACAGAGGATAGCATATGATAGAGGATAGGATAGGATAGAGGATAGGATAGGATAGAGGATAGGATAGGATAGAGGATAGGATAGGATAGAGGATAGGATAGGATGGAGGATAGGATAGGATAGAGGATAGGATAGGATAGAGGATAGGATAGGATAGAGGATAGGATAGGATAGAGGATAGGATAGGATAGAGGATAGGATAGGATATAGGATAGGATAGGATAGAGGATAGGATAGGATAGAGGAATAGGATGGGATAGAGGATAGGATAGACGATAGGATAGGATAGAGCATAGGATAGGATGGAGGATAGGGTAGGATAGAGGATAGGATAGACGATAGGATAGGATAGAGGATAGGATAGGATAGAGGATAGGATGGGATAGAGGATAGGATAGGATAGAGGATAGGATAGGATAGAGGATAGGATAGGATGGAGGATAGGATAGGATAGAGGATAGGATAGGATAGAGGATAGGATAGGATAGAGGATAGGATAGGATACAGGATAGGATAGGATGGAGGATAGGATAGGATAGAGGATAGGATAGAGGATAGCATAGGATAGAGGATAGGATAGGACAGAGGATAGCATATGATAGAGGATAGGATAGGATAGAGGATAGGATAGGATAGAGGATAGGATAGGATAGAGGATAGGATAGGATAGAGGATAGGATAGGATAGAGGATAGGATAGGATAGAGTATAGGATAGGATAAGATAAAAGGATAGGATCGAATAGAGGATAGGATAGGATAGAGGACAGGAGAGGATACAGGATTGGATAGGATACAGGAAAGGATAGGATTGAGGATAGGATAGGATGGAGGATAGGATAGGATAGAGGATAGGATAGGATAGAGTATAGGATAGACGATAGGATAGGATAGAGGATAGGATAGAGGATAGCATAGGATAGAGGATAGGATAGGACAGAGGATAGCATAGGATAGAGGATAGGATAGGACAGAGGATAGGATAGGATAGAGGATAGGATAGGATAGAGGATAGGATAGGATACAGGATAGGATAGGATGGAGGATAGGATAGGATAGAGGATAGGATAGAGGATAGCATAGGATAGAGGATAGGATAGGACAGAGGATAGCATATGATAGAGGATAGGATAGGATAGAGGATAGGATAGGATAGAGGATAGGATAGGATAGAGGATAGGATAGGATAGAGGATAGGATAGGATAGAGGATAGGATAGGATAGAGGATAGGATAGGATATAGGATAGGATAGGATAGAGGATAGGATAGGATAGAGGAATAGGATGGGATAGAGGATAGGATAGACGATAGGATAGGATAGAGCATAGGATAGGATATAGGATAGGATAGGATAGAGGATAGGATAGGATAGAGGAATAGGATGGGATACAGGATAGGATAGACGGTAGGATAGGATAGAGCATAGGATAGGATGGAGGATAGGATAGGATAGAGGATAGGATAGGATAGAGGATAGGATAGACGATAGGATAGGATAGACGATAGGATAGGATAGAGGATAGGATAGGATAGAGGATAGAGGATAGGATAGGATAGGATAGAGGATAGAGGATAGGATAGGGTAGAGGATAGGATAGGATAGAGGATAGGATAGGATAGAGGATAGGATTGGACAGAGAATAGGGTAGGGGATTTGATAGGATAGAGGATAGGATAGGATAGAAGATAGGATTGGATAGAGGATAGGATAGGATAGAGGATAGGATAGGATAGAGGACAGGATAGGATACAGGATTGGATAGGATACAGGAAAGGATAGGATTGGGGATAGGATAGGATGGACGATAGGATAGGATAGAGGATAGGATAGGATAGAGGATAGGATAGGATAGAGGATAGAGGATAGGATTGGATAGTGGATAGGATAGGATAGAGGATAGGATAGGATAGAGGATAGGATAGACGATAGGATAGGATAGAGTATTGGATAGGGTAGAGGATAGATGATAGGATAGGATAGAGGATAGGATAGGGGATTTGATAGGATAGAGGATAGGATAGGATAGAGGATAGGATAGGATACAGGATAGGATAGGATAGAGGATAGGATAGGATAGAGGATAGGATAGGATAGAGGATAGGATAGGATAGAAGATAGGATAGGATAGAGGATAGGATAGGATAGAGGATAGGATAGGATAGAGGATAGGATAGGATAGAGGATAGGATAGGATAGAGGATAGGATAGGATAGAGGATAGGATAGGATATAGGATAGGATAGGATAGAGGATAGGATAGGATAGAGGAATAGGATAGGATAGAGGATAGGATAGACGATAGGATAGGATAGAGCATAGGATAGGATAGAGGATGGGATAGGATAGAGGACAGGATAGACGATAGGATAGGATAGAGCATAGGATAGGATAGAGGATGGGATAGGATAGAGGACAGGATAGGATACAGGATTGGATAGGATACAGGAAAGGATAGGATTGAGGATAGGATAGGATGGAGGATAGGATAGGATAGAGGATAGGATAGGATAGAGGATAGGATAGACGATAGGATAGGATAGCGGATAGGATAGGATAGAGGATAGAGGATAGGATAGAGGATAGGATAGGACAGAGGATAGGGTTGGGGATTTGATAGGATAGAGGATAGGATAGGATAGAAGATGGGATAGGATAGAGGATACGATAGGATAGAGGATAGGATAGGATAGAGGATAGGATAGGGGATTTGATAGGATAGAGGATAGGATAGGATAGAGTATAGGATAGGATAAGATAAAAGGATAGGATCGAATAGAGGATAGGATAGGATAGAGGACAGGAGAGGATACAGGATTGGATAGGATACAGGAAAGGATAGGATTGAGGATAGGATAGGATGGAGGATAGGATAGGATAGAGGATAGGATAGGATAGAGGATAGGATAGACGATAGGATAGGATAGAGGATAGGATAGAGGATAGCATAGGATAGAGGATAGGATAGGACAGAGGATAGCATAGGATAGAGGATAGGATAGGACAGAGGATAGGATAGGATAGAGGATAGGATAGGATAGAGGATAGGATAGGATACAGGATAGGATAGGATGGAGGATAGGATAGGATAGAGGATAGGATAGAGGATAGCATAGGATAGAGGATAGGATAGGACAGAGGATAGCATATGATAGAGGATAGGATAGGATAGAGGATAGGATAGGATAGAGGATAGGATAGGATAGAGGATAGGATAGGATAGAGGATAGGATAGGATAGAGGATAGGATAGGATAGAGGATAGGATAGGATATAGGATAGGATAGGATAGAGGATAGGATAGGATACAGGATAGGATAGGATGGAGGATAGGATAGGATAGAGGATAGGATAGGATAGAGGATAGGATAGAGGATTGGATAGGATACAGGATAGGATAGGATAGAGGATAGGATAGGGGATTTGATAGGATAGAGGATAGGATATGATAGAGGATAGGATAGGATAGAGGATAGGATAGAGGATAGCATAGGATAGAGGATAGGATAGGACAGAGGATAGCATATGATAGAGGATAGGATAGGATAGAGGATAGGATAGGATAGAGGATAGGATAGGATAGAGGATAGGATAGGATAGAGGATAGGATAGGATGGAGGATAGGATAGGATAGAGGATAGGATAGGATAGAGGATAGGATAGGATAGAGGATAGGATAGGATAGAGGATAGGATAGGATAGAGGATAGGATAGGATATAGGATAGGATAGGATAGCGGATAGGATAGGATAGAGGAATAGGATGGGATAGAGGATAGGATAGACGATAGGATAGGATAGAGCATAGGATAGGATGGAGGATAGGGTAGGATAGAGGATAGGATAGGATAGAGGATAGGATAGACGATAGGATAGGATAGAGGATAGGATAGGATAGAGGATAGGATAGGATAGAGGATAGGATAGGATGGAGGATAGGATAGGATAGAGGATAGGATAGGATAGAGGATAGGATAGGATTGAGGATAGGATAGGATACAGGATAGGATAGGATGGAGGATAGGATAGGATAGAGGATAGGATAGAGGATAGCATAGGATAGAGGATAGGATAGGACAGAGGATAGCATATGATAGAGGATAGGATAGGATAGAGGATAGGATAGGATAGAGGATAGGATAGGATAGAGGATAGGATAGGATAGAGGATAGGATAGGATAGAGGATAGGATAGGATAGAGGATAGGATAGGATAGAGGATAGGATAGGATATAGGATAGGATAGGATAGAGGATAGGATAGGATAGAGGAATAGGATGGGATAGAGGATAGGATAGACGATAGGATAGGATAGAGCATAGGATAGGATAGAGGATAAGATAGGATAGAGGATAGGATAGGATAGAGGATAGGATAGGATACAGGATAGGATAGGATGGAGGATAGGATAGGATAGAGGATAGGATAGGATAGAGGATAGGATAGGATAGAGGATAGGATAGGATAGAGGATAGGATAGGATAGAGGATAGGATAGGATGGAGGATAGGATAGGATAGAGGATAGGATAGGATAGAGGATAGGATAGGATAGAGGATAGGATAGGATACAGGATAGGATAGGATGGAGGATAGGATAGGATAGAGGATAGGATAGAGGATAGCATAGGATAGAGGATAGGATAGGACAGAGGATAGCATATGATAGAGGATAGGATAGGATAGAGGATAGGATAGGATAGAGGATAGGATAGGATAGAGGATAGGATAGGATAGAGGATAGGATAGGATAGAGGATAGGACAGGATAGAGTATAGGATAGGATAAGATAAAAGGATAGGAACGAATAGAGGATAGGATAGGATAGAGGACAGGAGAGGATACAGGATTGGATAGGATACAGGAAAGGATAGGATTGAGGATAGGATAGGATGGAGGATAGGATAGGATAGAGGATAGGATAGGATAGAGGATAGGATAGACGATAGGATAGGATAGAGGATAGGATAGAGGATAGCATAGGATAGAGGATAGGATAGGACAGAGGATAGCATAGGATAGAGGATAGGATAGGACAGAGGATAGGATAGGATAGAGGATAGGATAGGATAGAGGATAGGATAGGATACAGGATAGGATAGGATGGAGGATAGGATAGGATAGAGGATAGGATAGAGGATAGCATAGGATAGAGGATAGGATAGGACAGAGGATAGCATATGATAGAGGATAGGATAGGATAGAGGATAGGATAGGATAGAGGATAGGATAGGATAGAGGATAGGATAGGATAGAGGATAGGATAGGATAGAGGATAGGATAGGATAGAGGATAGGATAGGATATAGGATAGGATAGGATAGAGGATAGGATAGGATAGAGGAATAGGATGGGATAGAGGATAGGATAGACGATAGGATAGGATAGAGCATAGGATAGGATATAGGATAGGATAGGATAGAGGATAGGATAGGATAGAGGAATAGGATGGGATACAGGATAGGATAGACGGTAGGATAGGATAGAGCATAGGATAGGATGGAGGATAGGATAGGATAGAGGATAGGATAGGATAGAGGATAGGATAGACGATAGGATAGGATAGAGGATAGGATAGGATAGAGGATAGAGGATAGGATAGGATAGGATAGAGGATAGAGGATAGGATAGGGTAGAGGATAGGATAGGATAGAGGATAGGATAGGATAGAGGATAGGATTGGACAGAGAATAGGGTAGGGGATTTGATAGGATAGAGGATAGGATAGGATAGAAGATAGGATTGGATAGAGGATAGGATAGGATAGAGGATAGGATAGGATAGAGGACAGGATAGGATACAGGATTGGATAGGATACAGGAAAGGATAGGATTGGGGATAGGATAGGATGGACGATAGGATAGGATAGAGGATAGGATAGGATAGAGGATAGGATAGGATAGAGGATAGAGGATAGGATTGGATAGTGGATAGGATAGGATAGAGGATAGGATAGGATAGAGGATAGGATAGACGATAGGATAGGATAGAGTATTGGATAGGGTAGAGGATAGATGATAGGATAGGATAGAGGATAGGATAGGGGATTTGATAGGATAGAGGATAGGATAGGATAGAGGATAGGATAGGATACAGGATAGGATAGGATAGAGGATAGGATAGGATAGAGGATAGGATAGGATAGAGGATAGGATAGGATAGAAGATAGGATAGGATAGAGGATAGGATAGGATAGAGGATAGGATAGGATAGAGGATAGGATAGGATAGAGGATAGGATAGGATAGAGGATAGGATAGGATAGAGGATAGGATAGGATATAGGATAGGATAGGATAGAGGATAGGATAGGATAGAGGAATAGGATAGGATAGAGGATAGGATAGACGATAGGATAGGATAGAGCATAGGATAGGATAGAGGATGGGATAGGATAGAGGACAGGATAGGATACAGGATTGGATAGGATACAGGAAAGGATAGGATTGAGGATAGGATAGGATGGAGGATAGGATAGGATAGAGGATAGGATAGGATAGAGGATAGGATAGACGATAGGATAGGATAGCGGATAGGATAGGATAGAGGATAGAGGATAGGATAGGATAGAGGATAGAGGATAGGATAGGATAGAGGATAGGATACGATAGAGGATAGGATAGGATAGAGGATAGGATAGGACAGAGGATAGGGTTGGGGATTTGATAGGATAGAGGATAGGATAGGATAGAAGATGGGATAGGATAGAGGATACGATAGGATAGAGGATAGGATAGGATAGAGGATAGGATAGGGGATTTGATAGGATAGAGGATAGGATAGGATAGAGTATAGGATAGGATAAGATAAAAGGATAGGATCGAATAGAGGATAGGATAGGATAGAGGACAGGAGAGGATACAGGATTGGATAGGATACAGGAAAGGATAGGATTGAGGATAGGATAGGATGGAGGATAGGATAGGATAGAGGATAGGATAGGATAGAGGATAGGATAGACGATAGGATAGGATAGAGGATAGGATAGAGGATAGCATAGGATAGAGGATAGGATAGGACAGAGGATAGCATAGGATAGAGGATAGGATAGGACAGAGGATAGGATAGGATAGAGGATAGGATAGGATAGAGGATAGGATAGGATACAGGATAGGATAGGATGGAGGATAGGATAGGATAGAGGATAGGATAGAGGATAGCATAGGATAGAGGATAGGATAGGACAGAGGATAGCATATGATAGAGGATAGGATAGGATAGAGGATAGGATAGGATAGAGGATAGGATAGGATAGAGGATAGGATAGGATAGAGGATAGGATAGGATAGAGGATAGGATAGGATAGAGGATAGGATAGGATATAGGATAGGATAGGATAGAGGATAGGATAGGATACAGGATAGGATAGGATGGAGGATAGGATAGGATAGAGGATAGGATAGGATAGAGGATAGGATAGAGGATTGGATAGGATACAGGATAGGATAGGATAGAGGATAGCATAGGATAGAGGATAGGATAGGACAGAGGATAGCATATGATAGAGGATAGGATAGGATAGAGGATAGGATAGGATAGAGGATAGAGGATAGGATATGATAGAGGATAGAGGATAGGATAGGGTAGAGGATAGGATAGGATAGAGGATAGGATAGGATAGAGGATAGGATAGGATAGAGGATAGGATTGGACAGAGAATAGGGTAGGGGATTTGATAGGATAGAGGATAGGATAGGATAGAAGATAGGATTGGATAGAGGATAGGATAGGATAGAGGATAGGATAGGATAGAGGACAGGATAGGATACAGGATTGGATAGGATACAGGAAAGGATAGGATTGGGGATAGGATAGGATGGACGATAGGATAGGATAGAGGATAGGATAGGATAGAGGATAGGATAGGATACAGGATAGGATAGGATAGGATAGAGGATAGGATAGGGGATTTGATAGGATAGAGGATAGGATAGGATAGAGGATAGGATAGGATACAGGATAGGATAGGATAGAGGATAGGATAGGATAGAGGATAGGATAGGATATAGGATAGGATAGGATAGAGGATAGGATAGGATAGAGGAATAGGATAGGATAGAGGATAGGATAGACGATAGGATGGGATAGAGCATAGGATAGGATAGAGGATAGGATAGGATAGAAGATAGGATAGAATAGAGGATAGGATAGGATAGAGGATAGGATAGGATAGAGGATAGAGGATAGGATTGGATAGTGGATAGGATAGGATAGAGGATAGGATAGGATAGAGGATAGGATAGACGATAGGATAGGATAGAGGATTGGATAGGATAGAGGATAGATGATAGGATAGGATAGAGGATAGGATAGGGGATTTGATAGGATAGAGGATAGGATAGGATAGAGGATAGGATAGGATACAGGATAGGATAGGATAGAGGATAGGATAGGATAGAGGATAGGATAGGATAGAGGATAGGATAGGATACAGGATAGGATAGGATAGAGGATAGGATAGGATAGAGGATAGGATAGGATAGAGGATAGGATAGGATAGAGGATAGGATAGGATAGAGGATAGGATAGGATAGAGGATAGGATAGGATAGAGGATAGGATAGGATATAGGATAGGATAGGATAGAGGATAGGATAGGATAGAGGATAAGATAGGATAGAGGATAGGATAGGATAGAGGATAGGTTAGGATACAGGATAGGATAGGATGGATGATAGGATAGGATACAGGATAAGATAGGATAGAGGATAGGATAGGATAGAGGATAGGATAGGATACAGGATAGGATAGGATGGAGGATAGGATAGGGTAGAGGATAGGATAGGATAGAGGATAGGATAGAGGATTGGATAGGATACAGGATAGGATAGGATAGAGGATAGGATAGGGGATTTGATAGGATAGAGGATAGGATATGATACAGGATAGGATAGGATGGAGGATAGGATAGGATAGAGGATAGGATAGGATAGAGGATAGGATAGAGGAATGGATAGGATACAGGATAGGATAGGATAGAGGATAGGATAGGGGATTTGATAGGATAGAGGATAGGATATGATAGAGGATAGGATAGGATAGAGGATAGGATAGAGGATAGCATAGGATAGAGGATAGGATAGGACAGAGGATAGCATATGATAGAGGATAGGATAGGATAGAGGATAGGATAGGATAGAGGATAGGATAGGATAGAGGATAGGATAGGATAGAGGATAGGATAGGATAGAGGATAGGATAGGATAGAGGATAGGATAGGATATAGGATAGGATAGGATAGAGGATAGGATAGGATAGAGGAATAGGATGGGATAGAGGATAGGATAGACGATAGGATAGGATAGAGCATAGGATAGGATGGAGGATAGGGTAGGATAGAGGATAGGATAGGATAGAGGATAGGATAGGATAGAGGATACGATAGGATAGAGGATAGGATAGGATAGAGGATAGGATTGGACAGAGAATAGGGTAGTGGATTTGATAGGATAGAGGATAGGATAGGATAGAAGATAGGATAGGATAGAGGATAGGATAGGATATAGGATAGGATAGGATAGAGGACAGGATAGGATACAGGATTGGATAGGATACAGGAAAGGATAGGATTGAGGATAGGATAGGATGGAGGATAGGATAGGATAGAGGATAGGATAGGATACAGGATAGGATAGACGATAGGATAGGATAGAGGATTGGATAGGATAGAGGATAGATGATAGGATAGGATAGAGGATAGAGGATAGGATAGGGGATTTGATAGGATAGAGGATAGGATAGGATAGAAGATAGGATAGGATAGAGGATAGGATAGGATAGAGGATAGGATAGAATAGAGGATAGGATAGGATAGAGGATAGGATAGGATAGAGGATAGAGGATAGGATTGGATAGTGGATAGGATAGGATAGAGGATAGGATAGGATAGAGGATAGGATAGACGATAGGATAGGATAGAGGATTGGATAGGATAGAGGATAGATGATAGGATAGGATAGAGGATAGGATAGGGGATTTGATAGGATAGAGGATAGGATAGGATAGAGGATAGGATAGGATACAGGATAGGATAGGATAGAGGATAGGATAGGATACAGGATAGGATAGGATAGAGGATAGGATAGGATAGAGGATAGGATAGGATAGAGGATAGGATAGGATAGAGGATAGGATAGGATAGAGGATAGGATAGGATAGAGGATAGGATAGGATATAGGATAGGATAGGATAGAGGATAGGATAGGATAGAGGATAAGATAGGATAGAGGATAGGATAGGATAGAGGATAGGTTAGGATACAGGATAGGATAGGATGGAGGATAGGATAGGATAGAGGATAAGATAGGATAGAGGATAGGATAGGATAGAGGATAGGATAGGATACAGGATAGGATAGGATGGAGGATAGGATAGGATAGAGGATAGGATAGGATAGAGGATAGGATAGAGGATTGGATAGGATACAGGATAGGATAGGATAGAGGATAGGATAGGGGTTTTGATAGGATAGAGGATAGGATATGATACAGGATAGGATAGGATGGAGGATAGGATAGAATAGAGGATAGGATAGGATAGAGGATAGGATAGAGGATTGGATAGGATACAGGATAGGATAGGATAGAGGATAGGATAGGGGATTTGATAGGATAGAGGATAGGATATGATAGAGGATAGGATAGGATAGAGGATAGGATAGAGGATAGCATAGGATAGAGGATAGGATAGGACAGAGGATAGCATATGATAGAGGATAGGATAGGATAGAGGATAGGATAGGATAGAGGATAGGATAGGATAGAGGATAGGATAGGATAGAGGATAGAGGATAGGATAGGATAGAGGATAGAGGATAGGATAGGATAGAGGATAGGATACGATAGAGGATAGGATAGGATAGAGGATAGGATAGGACAGAGGATAGGGTTGGGGATTTGATAGGATAGAGGATAGGATAGGATAGAAGATGGGATAGGATAGAGGATACGATAGGATAGAGGATAGGATAGGATAGAGGATAGGATAGGGGATTTGATAGGATAGAGGATAGGATAGGATAGAGTATAGGATAGGATAAGATAAAAGGATAGGATCGAATAGAGGATAGGATAGGATAGAGGACAGGAGAGGATACAGGATTGGATAGGATACAGGAAAGGATAGGATTGAGGATAGGATAGGATGGAGGATAGGATAGGATAGAGGATAGGATAGGATAGAGGATAGGATAGACGATAGGATAGGATAGAGGATAGGATAGAGGATAGCATAGGATAGAGGATAGGATAGGACAGAGGATAGCATAGGATAGAGGATAGGATAGGACAGAGGATAGGATAGGATAGAGGATAGGATAGGATAGAGGATAGGATAGGATACAGGATAGGATAGGATGGAGGATAGGATAGGATAGAGGATAGGATAGGATAGAGGATAGGATAGAGGATTGGATAGGATACAGGATAGGATAGGATAGAGGATAGGATAGGGGATTTGATAGGATAGAGGATAGGATATGATAGAGGATAGGATAGGATAGAGGATAGGATAGAGGATAGCATAGGATAGAGGATAGGATAGGACAGAGGATAGCATATGATAGAGGATAGGATAGGATAGAGGATAGAGGATAGGATAGGATAGAGGATAGAGGATAGGATAGGATAGAGGATAGGATAGGATAGAGGATAGGATAGGATAGAGGATAGGATAGGATAGAGGATAGAGGATAGGATAGGATAGAGGATAGAGGATAGGATAGGGTAGAGGATAGGATAGGATAGAGGATAGGATAGGATAGAGGATAGGATAGGATAGAGGATAGGATTGGACAGAGAATAGGGTAGGGGATTTGATAGGATAGAGGATAGGATAGGATAGAAGATAGGATTGGATAGAGGATAGGATAGGATAGAGGATAGGATAGGATAGAGGACAGGATAGGATACAGGATTGGATAGGATACAGGAAAGGATAGGATTGGGGATAGGATAGGATGGACGATAGGATAGGATAGAGGATAGGATAGGATAGAGGATAGGATAGGATACAGGATAGGATAGGATAGGATAGAGGATAGGATAGGGGATTTGATAGGATAGAGGATAGGATAGGATAGAGGATAGGATAGGATACAGGATAGGATAGGATAGAGGATAGGATAGGGTAGAGGATAGGATAGGATATAGGATAGGATAGGATAGAGGATAGGATAGGATAGAGGAATAGGATAGGATAGAGGATAGGATAGACGATAGGATGGGATAGAGCATAGGATAGGATAGAGGATAGGATAGGATAGAAGATAGGATAGAATAGAGGATAGGATAGGATAGAGGATAGGATAGGATAGAGGATAGGATAGGATAGAGGAATAGGATAGGATAGAGGATAGGATAGACGATAGGATAGGATAGAGCATAGGATAGGATAGAGGATGGGATAGGATAGAGGACAGGATAGGATACAGGATTGGATAGGATACAGGAAAGGATAGGATTGAGGATAGGATAGGATGGAGGATAGGATAGGATAGAGGATAGGATAGGATAGAGGATAGGATAGACGATAGGATAGGATAGCGGATAGGATAGGATAGAGGATAGAGGATAGGATAGGATAGAGGATAGAGGATAGGATAGGATAGAGGATAGGATACGATAGAGGATAGGATAGGATAGAGGATAGGATAGGACAGAGGATAGGGTTGGGGATTTGATAGGATAGAGGATAGGATAGGATAGAGTATAGGATAGGATAAGATAAAAGGATAGGATCGAATAGAGGATAGGATAGGATAAAGGACAGGAGAGGATACAGGATTGGATAGGATACAGGAAAGGATAGGATTGAGGATAGGATAGGATGGAGGATAGGATAGGATAGAGGATAGGATAGGATAGAGGATAGGACAGAGGATAGGATAGGATAGAGGATAGGATAGGATAGAGGATAGGATAGGATACAGGATAGGATAGGATGGAGGATAGGATAGGATAGAGGATAGGATAGGATAGAGGATAGGATAGAGGATTGGATAGGATACAGGATAGGATAGGATAGAGGATAGGATAGGGGATTTGATAGGATAGAGGATAGGATATGATAGAGGATAGGATAGGATAGAGGATAGGATAGAGGATAGCATAGGATAGAGGATAGGATAGGACAGAGGATAGCATATGATAGAGGATAGGATAGGATAGAGGATACGATAGGATAGAGGATAGGATAGGATAGAGGATAGGATAGGATAGAGGATAGGATAGGATAGAGGATAGGATAGGATATAGGATAGGATAGGATAGAGGATAGGATAGGATAGAGGAATAGGATGGGATAGACGATAGGATAGACGATAGGATAGGATAGAGCATAGGATAGGATGGAGGATAGGGTAGGATAGAGGATAGGATAGGATATAGGATAGGATAGACGATAGGATAGGATAGAGGATATGATAGGATAGAGGATAGAGGATAGGATAGGATAGAGGATAGAGGATAGGATAGGATAGAGGATAGGATAGGATAGAGGATAGGATAGGATAGAGGATAAGATAGGATAGAGGATAGGATAGGATAGAGGATAGGATTGGACAGAGAATAGGGTAGTGGATTTGATAGGATAGAGGATAGGATAGGATAGAAGATAGGATAGGATAGAGGATAGGATAGGATATAGGATAGGATATGATAGAGGACAGGATAGGATACAGGATTTAATAGGATACAGGAAAGGATAGGATTGAGGATAGGATAGGATGGAGGATAGGATAGGATAGAGGATAGGATAGGATACAGGATAGGATAGACGATAGGATAGGATAGAGGATTGGATAGGATAGATGATAGATGATAGGATAGGATAGAGGATAGAGGATAGGATAGGGGATTTGATAGGATAGAGGATAGGATAGGATAGAGGATAGGATAGGATAGAGGATAGGATAGGATAGAGGATAGGATAGGATAGAGGATAGGATAGGATAGAGGATAGGATAGGATAGAGGATAGGATAGGATAGAGGATAGGATAGGATAGAGGATAGGATAGGATAGAGGATAGGATAGACGATAGGATAGGATAGATCATAGGATTGGACAGAGAATAGGGTAGGGGATTTGATAGGATAGAGGATAGGATAGGATAGAAGATAGGATTGGATAGAGGATAGGATAGGATAGAGGATAGGATAGGATAGAGGACAGGATAGGATACAGGATTGGATAGGATACAGGAAAGGATAGGATTGGGGATAGGATAGGATGGACGATAGGATAGGATAGAGGATAGGATAGGATAGAGGATAGGATAGGATACAGGATAGGATAGGATAGGATAGAGGATAGGATAGGGGATTTGATAGGATAGAGGATAGGATAGGATAGAGGATAGGATAGGATACAGGATAGGACAGGATAGAGGATAGGATAGGATAGAGGATAGGATAGGATATAGGATAGGATAGGATAGAGGATAGGATAGGATAGAGGAATAGGATAGGATAGAGGATAGGATAGACGATAGGATAGGATAGAGCATAGGATAGGATAGAGGATAGGATAGGATAGAAGATAGGATAGAATAGAGGATAGGATAGGATAGAGGATAGGATAGGATAGAGGATAGGATAGGATAGAGGATAGGATAGACGATAGGATAGGATAGAGGATTGGATAGGATAGAGGATAGATGATAGGATAGGATAGAGGATAGGATAGGGGATTTGATAGGATAGAGGATAGGATAGGATAGAGGATAGGATAGGATACAGGATAGGATAGGGTAGAGGATAGGATAGGATAGAGGATAGGATAGGATAGAGGATAGGATAGGATACAGGATAGGATAGGATAGAGGATAGGATAGGATAGAGGATAGGATAGGATAGAGGATAGGATAGGATAGAGGATAGGATAGGATAGAGGATAGGATAGGATATAGGATAGGATAGGATAGAGGATAGGATAGGATAGAGGAATAGGATAGGATAGAGGATAGGATAGGATAGAGGATAGGATAGACGATAGGATAGGACAGAGGATAGGATAGGATAGAGGATAGAGGATAGAGGATAGAGGATAGGATAGGATAGAGGATAGAGGATAGGATAGGATAGAGGATAGGATAGGATAGAGGATAGGATAGGATAGAGGATAGGATAGGACAGAGGATAGGGTAGGATAGAGGATAGGATAGGGGATTTGATAGGATAGGATAGAGGATAGATGATAGGATAGGATAGAGGATAGGATAGGATAGAGGATAGGATAGGATAGAGGATAGGATAGGATAGAGGATAGGATAGGATAGAGGATAGGGGATTTGATAGGATAGGATAGAGGATAGATGATAGGATAGGATAGAGGATAGGATAGGATAGAGGATAGGATAGGATAGAGGATAGGATAGGATAGAGGATAGGATAGGATAGAGGATAGGTTAGGATAGACGATAGGATAGGATAGAGGATAGGATAGGATAGAGGATAGAGGATAGAGGATAGAGGATAGGATAGGATAGAGGATAGGATAGGATAGAGGATAGGATAGAGGATAGGATAGGATAGAGGATAGGTTAGGATAGAGGATAGGATAGTATAGAGGACAGGATAGGATACAGGATTGGATAGGATACAGGAAAGGATAGGATTGAGGATAGGATAGGATGGAGGATAGGATAGGATAGAGGATAGGATAGGATAGAGGATAGGATAGACGACAGGATAGGATAGAGGATAGGATAGGATAGGATACAGGATAGGATAGGATAGAGGATAGGATAGGATAGAGGATAGGATAGGATAGAGGATAGGATAGGATAGGGGATTTGATAGGATAGAGGATAGGATAGGATAGAGGATAGGATAGGATAGAGGATAGGATAAGATAGAGGATAGGATAGGATAGAGGATAGGATAGGATAGAGGATAGGATAGGATAGAGGATAGAGGATAGGATAGGACAGAGGATAGGGTAGGGGATTTGATAGGATAGAGGATAGGATAGGATAGAGGATAGGATAGGATAGAGGATAGGATAGGATAGAGGATAGGATAGGATAGAGGATAGGATAGGATAGAGGATAGGATAGGATAGAGGATAGGATAGGATAGAGGATAGGATAGGATAGAGGATAGGATAGGATAGAGGATAGGATAGACGATAGGATAGGATAGATCATAGGATAGGATAGAGGATAAGATAGAATAGAGGATAGGATAGGATAGAGGATAGGATAGTATAGAGGACAGGATAGGATACAGGATTGGATAGGATACAGGAAAGGATAGGATTGAGGATAGGATAGGATAGGATAGAGGATAGGATAGGATAGAGGATAGGATAGACGATAGGATAGGATAGAGGATAGGATAGGATAGAGGATAGTATAGGATAGGATAGAGGATAGGATAGGATAGAGGATAGGATAGGATAGAGGATAGGATAGGATAGGATAGAGGATAGGATAGGATAGAGGATAGGATAGGATAGAGGATAGGATAGGATAGAGGATAGGATAGGACAGAGGATAGGGTAGGGGATTTGATAGGATAGAGGATAGGATAGGAAAGAGGATAGGATTGGATAGAGGATAGGATAGGATAGAGGAGAGGATAGGACAGAGGATAGGACAGGGGATTTGATAGGATAGAGGATAGGATAGGATAGAGGATTGGATAGGATAGAGGATAGATGATAGGATAGGATAGAGGATAGGATAGGGGATTTGATAGGATAGATGATAGGATAGGATAGAGGAAAGGATAGGATAGAGGATAGGATAGGATGGAGGATAGGATAGAGGATAGGAAAGGATAGAGGATAGGATAGGACAGAGGATAGGATAGGGGATTTGATAGGATAGGATAGAAGATAGGATAGACGATAGGATAGGATAGAGCATAGGATAGGATAGAGAATAGGATAGGATAGAGGATAGGATAGGATAGAACGTAGGATAGAATAGAGGACAGGATAGGATACAGGATTGGATAGGATACAGGAAAGGATAGGATTGAGGATAGGATAGGATAGAGGATAGGATAGACGATAGGATAGTATAGAGGATAGGATAGGATAGAGGATAGAGGATAGGATAGAGGATAGGATAGAGGATAGGATAGAGGATAGGATAGGACAGAGGATAGGGTAGGGGATTTGATAGGATAGAGGATAGGATAGGATAGAAGATAGGATAGGATAGAGGATAGGATAGGATAGAGGATAGGATAGGATAGAGGATAGGATAGACGATAGGATAGGATAGAGGATACGATAGGATAGAGGATAGGATAGGATAGAGGATAGGATAGGACAGAGGATAGGATAGAGGATTTGATAGGATAGAGGATAGGATAGGATAGAGGATTGGATAGGATTGAGGATAGATGATAGGATAGGATAGAGGATAGGATAGGGGATTTGATAGGATAGAGGATAGGATAGGATAGAGGATAGGATAGGATAGAGGATAGGATAGAATAGAGGATAGGATAGGATAGAGGATAGGATAGGATAGAGGAATAGGATAGGATAGAGGATAGCATAGACGATAGGATAGGATAGATCATAGGATAGGTTAGAGGATAAGATAGAATAGAGGATAGGATAGGATAGAGGATAGGATAGTATAGAGGACAGGATAGGATACAGGATTGGATAGGATACAGGAAAGGATAGGATTGAGGATAGGATAGGATGGAGGATAGGATAGAATAGGATAGAGGATAGGATAGACGACAGGATACGATAGAGGATAGGATAGGATAGACGATAGGATAGGATAGAGGATAGAGGATAGAGGATAGGATAGAGGATAGGATAGGATAGAGGATAGGATAGGATAGAGGATAGGATAGGATAGGGGATTTGATAGGATAGAGGATAGGATAGGATAGAGGATAGGATAGGATAGAGGATAGGATAGACGATAGGATAGGATAGATCATAGGATAGGATAGAGGATAAGATAGAATAGAGGATAGGATAGGATAGAGGATAGGATAGTATAGAGGACAGGATAGGATACAGGATTGGATAGGATACAGGAAAGGATAGGATTGAGGATAGGATAGGATAGGATAGAGGATAGGATAGGATAGAGGATAGGATAGACGATAGGATAGGATAGAGGATAGGATAGGATAGAGGATAGTATAGGATAGAGGATAGAGGATAGGATAGGATAGAGGATAGGATAGGATAGAGGATAGGATAGGATAGAGGATAGGATAGGATAGAGGATAGGATAGAGGATAGGATAGAGGATAGGATAGAGTATAGGATAGGATAGAGGATAGGATAGGATAGAGGATAGGATAGGATAGAGGATAGGATAGGACAGAGGATAGGGTAGGGGATTTGATAGGATAGAGGATAGGATAGGATAGAAGATAGGATAGGATAGAGGATAGGATAGGATAGAGGATAGGATAGGAAAGAGGATAGGATTGGATAGAGGATAGGATAGGATAGAGGATAGGATAGGACAGAGGATAGGATAGTATAGAGGACGGGATAGGATACAGGATTGGATAGGATACAGGAAAGGATAGGATTGAGGATAGGATAGGATGGAGGATAGGATAGGATAGAGGATAGGATAGGATAGAGGATAGGATAGACGACAGGATAGGATAGAGGATAGGATAGGATAGGATACAGGATAGGATAGGATAGAGGATAGGATAGGGGATTTGATAGGATAGAGGATAGGATAGGATAGAGGATAGGATAGGATAGAGGATAGGATAGGATAGAGGATAGGATAGGATAGAGGATAGGATAGGATAGAGGATAGGATAGGATATAGGATAGGATAGGATAGAGGATAGGATAGGATAGAGGAATAGGATGGGATAGAGGATAGGATAGACGATAGGATAGGATAGAGCATAGGATAGGATGGAGGATAGGGTAGGATAGAGGATAGGATAGGATAGAGGATAGAGGATAGAGGATAGGATAGGATAGAGGATAGAGGATAGAGGATAGGATAGGATAGAGGATAGGATAGGATAGAGGATAGGATAGGATAGAGGATAAGATAGGATAGAGGATAGGATAGGATAGAGGATAGGATAGGATACAGGATAGGATAGGTTGGAGGATAGGATAGGATAGAGGATAGGATAGGATAGAGGATAGGATAGGATATAGGATAGGATAGGATAGAGGATAGGATAGGATAGAGGAATAGGATGGGATAGAGGATAGGATAGACGATAGGATAGGATAGAGCATAGGATAGGATGGAGGATAGGGTAGGATAGAGGATAGGATAGGATAGAGGATAGGATAGACGATAGGATAGGATAGAGGATAGGATAGGACAGAGGATAGAGGATAGGATAGGATAGAGGATAGAGGATAGGATAGGATAGAGGATAGGATAGGATAGAGGATAGGATAGGATAGAGGATAGGATTGGACAGAGAATAGGGTAGTGGATTTGATAGGATAGAGGATAGGATAGGATAGAAGATAGGATAGGATAGAGGATAGGATAGGATATAGGATAGGATAGGATAGAGGACAGGATAGGATACAGGATTGGATAGGATACAGGAAAGGATAGGATTGAGGATAGGATAGGATGGAGGATAGGATAGGATAGAGGATAGGATAGGATACAGGATAGGATAGACGATAGGATAGGATAGAGGATTGGATAGGATAGAGGATAGATGATAGGATAGGATAGAGGATAGAGGATAGGATAGGGGATTTGATAGGATAGAGGATAGGATAGGATAGAAGATAGGATAGGATAGAGGATAGGATAGGATAGAGGATAGGATAGGATAGAGGATAGGATAGGATAGAGGACAGGATAGGATACAGGATTGGATAGGATAGAGGATAGGATTGGACAGAGAATAGGGTAGGGGATTTGATAGGATAGAGGATAGGATAGGATAGAGGATAGGATAGGATATAGGATAGGATAGGATAGAGGATAGGATAGGATAGAGGAATAGGATGGGATACAGGATAGGATAGACGATAGGATAGGATAGAGCATAGGATAGGATGGAGGATAGGATAGGATAGACGATAGGATAGGATAGAGGATAGGATAGGATAGAGGATAGAGGATAGGATAGGATAGAGGATAGAGGATAGGATAGGGTAGAGGATAGGATAGGATAGAGGATAGGATAGGATAGAGGATAGGATAGGATAGAGGATAGGATTGGACAGAGAATAGGGTAGGGGATTTGATAGGATAGAGGATAGGATAGGATAGAGGATAGGATAGGATAGAGGATAGGATAGGATAGAGGACAGAATAGGATACAGGATTGGATAGGATACAGGAAAGGATAGGATTGGGGATAGGATAGGATGGACGATAGGATAGGATAGAGGATAGGATAGGATAGAGGATAGGATAGGATACAGGATAGGATAGGATAGGATAGAGGATAGGATAGGGGATTTGATAGGATAGAGGATAGGATAGGATAGAGGATAGGATAGGATACAGGATAGGATAGGATAGAGGATAGGATAGGATAGAGGATAGGATAGGATATAGGATAGGATAGGATAGAGGATAGGATAGGATAGAGGAATAGGATAGGATAGAGGATAGGATAGACGATAGGATGGGATAGAGCATAGGATAGGATAGAGGATAGGATAGGATAGAAGATAGGATAGAATAGAGGATAGGATAGGATAGAGGATAGGATAGGATAGAGGATAGAGGATAGGATTGGATAGTGGATAGGATAGGATAGAGGATAGGATAGGATAGAGGATAGGATAGACGATAGGATAGGATAGAGGATTGGATAGGATAGAGGATAGATGATAGGATAGGATAGAGGATAGGATAGGGGATTTGATAGGATAGAGGATAGGATAGGATAGAGGATAGGATAGGATACAGGATAGGATAGGATAGAGGATAGGATAGGATAGAGGATAGGATAGGATAGAGGATAGGATAGGATACAGGATAGGATAGGATAGAGGATAGGATAGGATAGAGGATAGGATAGGATAGAGGATAGGATAGGATAGAGGATAGGATAGGATAGAGGATAGGATAGGATATAGGATAGGATAGGGGATTTGATAGGATAGAGGATAGGATATGATAGAGGATAGGATAGGATAGAGGATAGGATAGAGGATAGCATAGGATAGAGGATAGGATAGGACAGAGGATAGCATATGATAGAGGATAGGATAGGATAGAGGATAGGATAGGATAGAGGATAGGATAGGATAGAGGATAGGATAGGATAGAGGATAGGATAGGATAGAGGATAGGATAGGATATAGGATAGGATAGGATAGAGGATAGGATAGGATAGAGGAATAGGATGGGATAGAGGATAGGATAGACGATAGGATAGGATAGAGCATAGGATAGGATGGAGGATAGGGTAGGATAGAGGATAGGATAGGATAGAGGATAGGATAGACGATAGGATAGGATAGAGGATAGGATAGGATAGAGGATAGAGGATAGGATAGGATAGAGGATAGAGGATAGGATAGGATAGAGGATAGGATAGGATAGAGGATAGGATAGGATAGAGGATAAGATAGGATAGAGGATAGGATAGGATAGAGGATAGGATTGGACAGAGAATAGGGTAGTGGATTTGATAGGATAGAGGATAGGATAGGATAGAAGATAGGATAGGATAGAGGATAGGATAGGATATAGGATAGGATAGGATAGAGGACAGGATAGGATACAGGATTGGATAGGATACAGGAAAGGATAGGATTGAGGATAGGATAGGATGGAGGATAGGATAGGATAGAGGATAGGATAGGATACAGGATAGGATAGACGATAGGATAGGATAGAGGATTGGATAGGATAGAGGATAGAGGATAGGATAGGATAGAGGATAGGATAGAATAGAGGATAGGATAGGATAGAGGATAGGATAGGATAGAGGATAGAGGATAGGATTGGATAGTGGATAGGATAGGATAGAGGATAGGATAGGATAGAGGATAGGATAGGATAGAGGATTGGATAGGATACAGGAAAGGATAGGTTTGGGGATAGGATAGGATGGACGATAGGATAGGATAGAGAATAGGATAGGATAGAGGATAGGATAGGATACAGGATAGGATAGGATAGGATAGAGGATAGGATAGGGGATTTGATAGGATAGAGGATAGGATAGGATAGAGGATAGGATAGGATACAGGATAGGATAGGATAGAGGATAGGATAGGATAGAGGATAGGATAGGATATAGGATAGGATAGGATAGAGGATAGGATAGGATAGAGGAATAGGATAGGATAGAGGATAGGATAGACGATAGGATAGGATAGAGCATAGGATAGGATAGAGGATAGGATAGGATAGAAGATAGGATAGAATAGAGGATAGGATAGGATAGAGGATAGGATAGGATAGAGGATAGAGGATAGGATTGGATAGTGGATAGGATAGGATAGAGGATAGGATAGGATAGAGGATAGGATAGGATAGAGGATAGGATAGACGATAGGATAGGATAGAGGATTGGATAGGATAGAGGATAGATGATAGGATAGGATAGAGGATAGGATAGGGGATTTGATAGGATAGAGGATAGGATAGGTTTGGGGATAGGATAGGATGGACGATAGGATAGGATAGAGAATAGGATAGGATAGAGGATAGGATAGGATACAGGATAGGATAGGATAGGATAGAGGATAGGATAGGGGATTTGATAGGATAGAGGATAGGATAGGATAGAGGATAGGATAGGATACAGGATAGGATAGGATAGAGGATAGGATAGGATAGAGGATAGGATAGGATATAGGATAGGATAGGATAGAGGATAGGATAGGATAGAGGAATAGGATAGGATAGAGGATAGGATAGGATACAGGATAGGATAGGATAGAGGATAGGATAGGATAGAGGATAGGATAGGATATAGGATAGGATAGGATAGAGGATAGGATAGGATAGAGGAATAGGATAGGATAGAGGATAGGATAGACGATAGGATAGGATAGAGCATAGGATAGGATAGAGGATAGGATAGGATAGAAGATAGGATAGAATAGAGGATAGGATAGGATAGAGGATAGGATAGGATAGAGGATAGAGGATAGGATTGGATAGTGGATAGGATAGGATAGAGGATAGGATAGGATAGAGGATAGGATAGGATAGAGGATAGGATAGACGATAGGATAGGATAGAGGATTGGATAGGATAGAGGATAGATGATAGGATAGGATAGAGGATAGGATAGGGGATTTGATAGGATAGAGGATAGGATAGGATAGAGGATAGGATAGAGGATAGGATAGGATAGAGGATAGGATAGGATAGAGGATAGGATAGAGGAAAGGATAGGATAGAGGATAGGATAGGATAGAGGATAGAGGATAGAGGATAGGATAGGATAGGATAGAGGATAGAGGATAGGATAGGATGGAGGATAGGATAGGATAGAGAATAGGATAGGATATAGGATAGGATAGGATAGAGGATAGGATAGGATAGAGGAATAGGATAGGATAGAGGATAGGATAGACGATAAGATAGGATAGAGCATAGGATAGGATAGAGGATAGGATAGGCTAGAGGACAGGATAGGATACAGGATTGGATAGGATACAGGAAAGGATAGGATTGAGGATAGGATAGGATAGAGGATAGGATAGGATAGAGGATAGGATAGGATAGAGGATAGGATAGGATAGAGGATAGGTTAGGATAGACGATAGGATAGGATAGAGGATAGGATAGGATAGAGGATAGAGGATAGAGGATAGGATAGGATAGAGGATAGAGGATAGGATAGGATAGAGGATAGCATAGGATAGAGGATAGGATAGGATAGAGGATAGGATAGGATAGAGGATAGGATAGGATAGAGGATAGGATAGGATAGAGGATAGGATAGGATAGAGGATAGGATAGGATAGAGGATAGGATAGGATAGAGGATAGGATAGGATAGAGGATAGGATAGGATAGAGGATAGGATAGGATAGAGGATAGGATAGGATAGAGGATAGGATAGGATAGAGGATAGGATAGGATAGAGGATAGGATAGGATAGAGGATAGGATAGGATAGAGGATAGGATAGGATAGAGGATAGGATAGGATAGAGGATAGGATAGGATAGAGGATAGGATAGGATAGAGGATAGGTTAGGATAGAGGATAGGATAGTATAGAGGACAGGATAGGATACAGGATTGGATAGGATACAGGAAAGGATAGGATTGAGGATAGGATAGGATGGAGGATAGGATAGGATAGAGGATAGGATAGGATAGAGGATAGGATAGACGACAGGATAGGATAGAGGATAGGATAGGATAGGATACAGGATAGGATAGGATAGAGGATAGGATAAGATAGAAGATATTATAGGATAGAGGATGGATGATAGGATAGGATAGAGGATAGGATAGGGGATAGGATAGAGGATAGGATAGGGGATAGGATAGAGGATAGGATAGGGGATAGGATAGGATAGAGGATTGGATAGGATAGGATTGAGAATAGGATAGGATAGAAGATAGGATAGGATAGAGGATAGCATAGGATAGAGGATAGGATAGGATAGAGGATAGGATAGGATAGAGGATAGGACAGGGGATTTGATAGGATAGAGGATAGGATAGGATAGAGGATTGGATAGGAAAGAGGATAGATGATAGGATAGGATAGAGGATAGGATAGGGGATTTGATAGGATAGATGATAGGATAGGATAGAGGAAAGGATAGGATAGAGGATAGGATAGGATAGAGGATAGGATAGAGGATAGGAAAGGATAGAGGATAGGATAGGACAGAGGATAGGATAGGGGATTTGATAGGATAGGATAGAAGATAGGATAGACGATAGGATAGGATAGAGCATAGGATAGGATAGAGAATAGGATAGGATAGAGGATAGGATAGGATAGAACGTAGGATAGAATAGAGGACAGGATAGGATACAGGATTGGATAGGATACAGGAAAGGATAGGATTGAGGATAGGATAGGATAGAGGATAGGATAGACGATAGGATAGTATAGAGGATAGGATAGGATAGAGGATAGAGGATAGGATAGAGGATAGGATAGAGGATAGGATAGAGGATAGGATAGGACAGAGGATAGGGTAGGGGATTTGATAGGATAGAGGATAGGATAGGATAGAAGATAGGATAGGATAGAGGATAGGATAGGATAGAGGATAGGATAGGATAGAGGATAGGAGAGACGATAGGATAGGATAGAGGATACGATAGGATAGAGGATAGGATAGGATAGAGGATAGGATAGGACAGAGGATAGGATAGAGGATTTGATAGGATAGAGGATAGGATAGGATAGAGGATAGGATAGGATAAAGGATAGGATAGGATAGAGGATAGGATAGAATAGAGGATAGGATAGGATAGAGGATAGGATAGGATAGAGGAATAGGATAGGATAGAGGATAGGATAGGATAGAGGAATAGGATAGGATAAAGGATAGCATAGACGATAGGATAGGATAGATCATAGGATAGGATAGAGGATAGAGGATAGGATAGGATAGAGGATAGAGGATAGGATAGGGTAGAGGATAGGATAGGATAGAGGATAGGATAGGATAGAGGATAGGATTGGACAGAGAATAGGGTAGGGGATTTGATAGGATAGAGGATAGGATAGGATATGAGATAGGATTGGATAGAGGATAGGATAGGATAGAGGATAGGATAGGATAGAGGACAGGATAGGATACAGGATTGGATAGGATACAGGAAAGGATAGGTTTGGGGATAGGATAGGATGGACGATAGGATAGGATAGAGGATTGGATAGGATACAGGAAAGGATAGGTTTGGGGATAGGATAGGATGGACGATAGGATAGGATAGAGAATAGGATAGGATAGAGGA
Source organism: Halictus rubicundus (assembly GCF_050948215.1). Lineage (NCBI taxonomy): Eukaryota > Metazoa > Arthropoda > Insecta > Hymenoptera > Halictidae > Halictus > Halictus rubicundus. The sequence continues at coordinate 713,376 of NW_027488651.1, forward strand.
TAGGATAGGATACAGGATAGGATAGGATAGGATAGAGGATAGGATAGGGGATTTGATAGGATAGAGGATAGGATAGGATAGAGGATAGGATAGGATACAGGATAGGATAGGATAGAGGATAGGATAGGATAGAGGATAGGATAGGATATAGGATAGGATAGGATAGAGGATAGGATAGGATAGAGGAATAGGATAGGATAGAGGATAGGATAGACGATAGGATAGGATAGAGCATAGGATAGGATAGAGGATAGGATAGGATAGAAGATAGGATAGAATAGAGGATAGGATAGGATAGAGGATAGGATAGGATAGAGGATAGAGGATAGGATTGGATAGTGGATAGGATAGGATAGAGGATAGGATAGGATAGAGGATAGGATAGACGATAGGATAGGATAGAGGATTGGATAGGATAGAGGATAGATGATAGGATAGGATAGAGGATAGGATAGGGGATTTGATAGGATAGAGGATAGGATAGGATAGAGGATAGGATAGAGGATAGGATAGGATAGAGGATAGGATAGGATAGAGGATAGGATAGGATGGAGGATAGGATAGGATAGAGAATAGGATAGGATATAGGATAGGATAGGATAGAGGATAGGATAGGATAGAGGAATAGGATAGGATAGAGGATAGGATAGACGATAAGATAGGATAGAGCATAGGATAGGATAGAGGATAGGATAGGCTAGAGGACAGGATAGGATACAGGATTGGATAGGATACAGGAAAGGATAGGATTGAGGATAGGATAGGATAGAGGATAGGATAGGATAGAGGATAGGATAGGATAGAGGATAGGTTAGGATAGACGATAGGATAGGATAGAGGATAGGATAGGATAGAGGATAGAGGATAGAGGATAGGATAGGATAGAGGATAGAGGATAGGATAGGATAGAGGATAGCATAGGATAGAGGATAGGATAGGATAGAGGATAGGATAGGATAGAGGATAGGATAGGATAGAGGATAGGATAGGATAGAGGATAGGATAGGATAGAGGATAGGATAGGATAGAGGATAGGATAGGATAGAGGATAGGATAGGATAGAGGATAGGATAGGATAGAGGATAGGATAGGATAGAGGATAGGATAGGATAGAGGATAGGATAGGATAGAGGATAGGATAGGATAGAGGATAGGATAGGATAGAGGATAGGATAGGATAGAGGATAGGATAGGATAGAGGATAGGATAGGATAGAGGATAGGATAGGATAGAGGATAGGATAGGATAGAGGATAGGATAGGATAGAGGATAGGTTAGGATAGAGGATAGGATAGTATAGAGGACAGGATAGGATACAGGATTGGATAGGATACAGGAAAGGATAGGATTGAGGATAGGATAGGATGGAGGATAGGATAGGATAGAGGATAGGATAGGATAGAGGATAGGATAGACGACAGGATAGGATAGAGGATAGGATAGGATAGGATACAGGATAGGATAGGATAGAGGATAGGATAAGATAGAAGATATTATAGGATAGAGGATGGATGATAGGATAGGATAGAGGATAGGATAGGGGATAGGATAGAGGATAGGATAGGGGATAGGATAGAGGATAGGATAGGGGATAGGATAGGATAGAGGATTGGATAGGATAGGATTGAGAATAGGATAGGATAGAAGATAGGATAGGATAGAGGATAGCATAGGATAGAGGATAGGATAGGATAGAGGATAGGATAGGATAGAGGATAGGACAGGGGATTTGATAGGATAGAGGATAGGATAGGATAGAGGATTGGATAGGAAAGAGGATAGATGATAGGATAGGATAGAGGATAGGATAGGGGATTTGATAGGATAGATGATAGGATAGGATAGAGGAAAGGATAGGATAGAGGATAGGATAGGATAGAGGATAGGATAGAGGATAGGAAAGGATAGAGGATAGGATAGGACAGAGGATAGGATAGGGGATTTGATAGGATAGGATAGAAGATAGGATAGACGATAGGATAGGATAGAGCATAGGATAGGATAGAGAATAGGATAGGATAGAGGATAGGATAGGATAGAACGTAGGATAGAATAGAGGACAGGATAGGATACAGGATTGGATAGGATACAGGAAAGGATAGGATTGAGGATAGGATAGGATAGAGGATAGGATAGACGATAGGATAGTATAGAGGATAGGATAGGATAGAGGATAGAGGATAGGATAGAGGATAGGATAGAGGATAGGATAGAGGATAGGATAGGACAGAGGATAGGGTAGGGGATTTGATAGGATAGAGGATAGGATAGGATAGAAGATAGGATAGGATAGAGGATAGGATAGGATAGAGGATAGGATAGGATAGAGGATAGGAGAGACGATAGGATAGGATAGAGGATACGATAGGATAGAGGATAGGATAGGATAGAGGATAGGATAGGACAGAGGATAGGATAGAGGATTTGATAGGATAGAGGATAGGATAGGATAGAGGATAGGATAGGATAGAGGATAGGATAGGATAGAGGATAGGATAGAATAGAGGATAGGATAGGATAGAGGATAGGATAGGATAGAGGAATAGGATAGGATAGAGGATAGGATAGGATAGAGGAATAGGATAGGATAAAGGATAGCATAGACGATAGGATAGGATAGATCATAGGATAGGATAGAGGATAGGATAGTATAGAGGACAGGATAGGATACAGGATTGGATAGGATACAGGAAAGGATAGGATTGAGGATAGGATAGGATGGAGGATAGGATAGGATAGAGGATAGGATAGGATAGAGGATAGGATAGACGATAGGATAGGATAGAGGATAGGTTAGGATAGAGGATAGGATAGAGGATAGGAAAGGATAGAGGATAGGATAGGACAGAGGATAGGATAGGGGATTTGATAGGATAGGATAGAAGATAGGATAGACGATAGGATAGGATAGAGCATAGGATAGGATAGAGAATAGGATAGGATAGAGGATAGGATAGGATAGAACGTAGGATAGAATAGAGGACAGGATAGGATACAGGATTGGATAGGATACAGGAAAGGATAGGATTGAGGATAGGATAGGATAGAGGATAGGATAGACGATAGGATAGTATAGAGGATAGGATAGGATAGAGGATAGAGGATAGGATAGAGGATAGGATAGAGGATAGGATAGAGGATAGGATAGGACAGAGGATAGGGTAGGGGATTTGATAGGATAGAGGATAGGATAGGATAGAAGATAGGATAGGATAGAGGATAGGATAGGATAGAGGATAGGATAGGATAGAGGATAGGAGAGACGATAGGATAGGATAGAGGATACGATAGGATAGAGGATAGGATAGGATAGAGGATAGGATAGGACAGAGGATAGGATAGAGGATTTGATAGGATAGAGGATAGGATAGGATAGAGGATAGGATAGGATAGAGGATAGGATAGGATAGAGGATAGGATAGAATAGAGGATAGGATAGGATAGAGGATAGGATAGGATAGAGGAATAGGATAGGATAAAGGATAGCATAGACGATAGGATAGGATAGATCATAGGATAGGTTAGAGGATAAGATAGAATAGAGGATAGGATAGGATAGAGGATAGGATAGTATAGAGGACAGGATAGGATACAGGATTGGATAGGATACAGGAAAGGATAGGATTGAGGATAGGATAGGATGGAGGATAGGATAGGATAGAGGATAGGATAGGATAGAGGATAGGATAGACGATAGGATAGGATAGAGGATAGGTTAGGATAGAGGATAGGATAGTATAGAGGACAGGATAGGATACAGGATTGGATAGGATACAGGAAAGGATAGGATTGAGGATAGGATAGGATGGAGGATAGGATAGAATAGGATAGAGGATAGGATAGACGACAGGATACGATAGAGGATAGGATAGGATAGAGGATAGGATAGGATAGAGGATAGAGGATAGAGGATAGGATAGAGGATAGGATAGGATAGAGGATAGGATAGGATAGAGGATAGGATAGGATAGAGGATAGGATAGGATAGAGGATAGGATAGGATAGGGGATTTGATAGGATAGAGGATAGGATAGGATAGAGGATAGGATAGGATAGAGGATAGGATAGACGATAGGATAGGATAGATCATAGGATAGGATAGAGGATAAGATAGAATAGAGGATAGGATAGGATAGAGGATAGGATAGTATAGAGGACAGGTTAGGATACAGGATTGGATAGGATACAGGAAAGGATAGGATTGAGGATAGGATAGGATAGGATAGAGGATAGGATAGACGATAGGATAGGATAGAGGATAGGATAGGATAGAGGATAGTATAGGATAGAGGATAGAGGATAGGATAGGATAGAGGATAGGATAGGATAGAGGATAGGATAGGATAGAGGATAGGATAGGATAGAGGATAGGATAGAGGATAGGATAGAGGATAGGATAGGATAGAGGATAGGATAGGATAGAGGATAGGATAGGATAGAGGATAGGATAGGATAGAGGATAGGATAGGATAGAGGATAGGATAGGACAGAGGATAGGGTAGGGGATTTGATAGGATAGAGGATAGGATAGGATAGAAGATAGGATAGGATAGAGGATAGGATAGGATAGAGGATAGGATAGGAAAGAGGATAGGATTGGATAGAGGATAGGATAGGATAGAGGATAGGATAGGACAGAGGATAGGATAGTATAGAGGACAGGATAGGATACAGGATTGGATAGGATACAGGAAAGGATAGGATTGAGGATAGGATAGGATGGAGGATAGGATAGGATAGAGGATAGGATAGGATAGAGGATAGGATAGACGACAGGATAGGATAGAGGATAGGATAGGATAGGATACAGGATAGGATAGGATAGAGGATAGGATAGGGGATTTGATAGGATAGAGGATAGGATAGGATAGAGGATAGGATAGGATAGAGGATAGGATAGGATAGAGGATAGGATAGGATAGAGGATAGGATAGGATAGAGGATAGGATAGGATAGAGGATAGGATAGGATAGAGGATAGGATAGGATAGAGGATAGGTTAGGATAGAGGATAGAGGATAGGATAGGATAGAGGATAGGATAGGATAGAGGATAGGATAGGATAGAGGATAGGATAGGATAGAGGATAGGATAGGATAGAGGATAGGATAGGATAGTGGTTAGGATAGGATAGAGGATAGGATAGGATAGAGGATAGGATAGGATAGACGATAGGATAGGATAGACGATAGGATAGGATAGAGGATAGTATAGGATAGAGGATAGAGGATAGGATAGGATAGAGGATAAGATAGGATAGAGGATAGGATAGGATAGATGATAGGATAGGATAGAGGATAGGATAGGATAGAGGATAGAGGATAGAGGATAGGATAGGATACAGGATAGGATAGGATAGAGGATAGGGTAGGGGATTTGATAGGATAGAGGATAGGATAGGATAGAGGATAGGATAGGATAGAGGATAGGATAAGATAGAGGATAGGATAGGATAGAGGATAGGATAGGATAGAGGATAGGATAGGATAGAGGATAGGATAGGATAGAGGATAGAGGATAGGATAGGACAGAGGATAGGGTAGGGGATTTGATAGGATAGAGGATAGGATAGGATAGAGGATAGGATAGGATAGAGGATAGGATAGGATAGAGGATAGGATAGGATAGAGGACAGGATAGGATAGAGGATAGGATAGGATAGAGGAATAGGATAGGATAGAGGATAGGATAGACGATAGGATAGGATAGATCATAGGATAGGATAGAGGATAAGATAGAATAGAGGATAGGATAGGATAGAGGATAGGATAGTATAGAGGACAGGATAGGATACAGGATTGGATAGGATACAGGAAAGGATAGGATTGAGGATAGGATAGGATAGGATAGAGGATAGGATAGGATAGAGGATAGGATAGACGATAGGATAGGATAGAGGATAGGATAGGATAGAGGATAGTATAGGATAGAGGATAGAGGATAGGATAGGATAGAGGATAGGATAGGATAGAGGATAGGATAGGATAGAGGATAGGATAGGATAGAGGATAGGATAGGATAGAGGATAGGATAGGATAGACGATAGGATAGGATAGAGGATAGGATAGGATAGAGGATAGTATAGGATAGAGGATAGAGGATATGATAGGATAGAGGATAAGATAGGATAGAGGATAGGATAGGATAGATGATAGGATAGGATAGAGGATAGGATAGGATAGAGGATAGAGGATAGAGGATAGGATAGGATACAGGATAGGATAGGATAGAGGATAGGATAGGATAGAGGATAGGATAGGGGATTTGATAGGATAGAGGATAGGATAGGATAGAGGATAGGATAGGATAGAGGATAGGATAAGATAGAGGATAGGATAGGATAGAGGATAGGATAGGATAGAGGATAGGATAGGATAGAGGATAGGATAGGATAGAGGACAGGATAGGATAGAGGATAGGATAGGATAGAGGAATAGGATAGGATAGAGGATAGGATAGACGATAGGATAGGATAGATCATAGGATAGGATAGAGGATAAGATAGAATAGAGGATAGGATAGGATAGAGGATAGGATAGTATAGAGGACAGGATAGGATACAGGATTGGATAGGATACAGGAAAGGATAGGATTGAGGATAGGATAGGATAGGATAGAGGATAGGATAGGATAGAGGATAGGATAGACGATAGGATAGGATAGAGGATAGGATAGGATAGAGGATAGTATAGGATAGAGGATAGAGGATAGGATAGGATAGAGGATAGGATAGGATAGAGGATAGGATAGGATAGAGGATAGGATAGGATAGAGGATAGGATAGGATAGAGGATAGGATAGGATAGAGGATAGGATAGGATAGAGGATAGGATAGGATAGAGGATAGGATAGGATAGAGGATAGGATAGGATAGAGGATAGGATAGGACAGAGGATAGGGTAGGGGATTTGATAGGATAGAGGATAGGATAGGATAGAAGATAGGATAGGATAGAGGATAGGATAGGATAGAGGATAGGATAGGATAGAGGATAGGATTGGATAGAGGATAGGATAGGATAGAGGATAGGATAGGACAGAGGATAGGACAGGGGATTTGATAGGATAGAGGATAGGATAGGATAGAGGATTGGATAGGATAGAGGATAGATGATAGGATAGGATAGAGGATAGGATAGGACAGAGGATAGGGTAGGGGATTTGATAGGATAGAGGATAGGATAGGATAGAAGATAGGATAGGATAGAGGAAAGGATAGGATAGAGGATAGGATAGGATAGAGGAAAGGATAGAGGATAGGAAAGGATAGAGGATAGGATAGGACAGAGGATAGGATAGGGGATTTGATAGGATAGGATAGAAGATAGGATAGACGATAGGATAGGATAGAGCATAGGATAGGATA